>NC_142688.1:34300000-34925000 GCF_056320005.1 Nelumbo lutea | reverse complement strand
TTCTTTTCTTGGTAACCCTTCTCCTTTCTATTGCCTTTTATCTGTTCTAAAGACCCGTTCAAAGCTTCTAAATCTTTTTCTATTACTAAGTACCAAAAACATTACTACTTGTAGCGTCTCTGATCTCATCAGCCCGACACACGCACATACTCTTGCAACCCTTGGCTAAAATCTATCTTATCTCCACCCAGCATTTAATTCTCTATGTTCCCACTCCTCCCCCCATTGTTTACTCCTCAAAACCTTCGGAAATAAGACTTCCCCATAACACCATCCAGCATTAACACATCAGCCACTACCATTTCTATATCCTCACTTCCTCTCTTTAGACGTTCATTTTTTAATTAGCAACCAAGTTCTCTCTCTCTCTCTCTCTCTCTCTCTCCCCTTCACCCTTGTTGTCTCCTTCTCTTCTTCTTGGTTTTCTTTCTTGCTCACTTTGTCAACCGTCTTGTATAGCCTCTTTGGTTATCTTTCTTTGGTTTGGTAAAATGGGTCTTCGTAGAAGAATTATGGTTCTATCGCTGTGGTTCTTGTTGGTGTTCATCTTGTTTGCTGGACAATGCCAAGGCTCAAGTAACACTCAAGTTTTTCAGAAGCCCAGGTCTCAGATTCAAGGCTACTTCTTTGGCTTCTTGCCTAAAGCCATGCCGATCCCACCTTCTGGTCCTTCAAAACAACACAACAACATCGGCTTACAGAATCGGCAATCACCATGAAGATGCGGATGAGGGAATTCATTCCAAAGAAAGCAGAAGATCTGGTTATTCCACGTCTCTTTTTCTTTCCTTCAAACATGAGGATGATGGGTGATGTAAATGGAGTTTTTGGGCGGGTTATTCTTTTCTTCCTTTATTTTAATTTCTTGAGCTCTGATGATGACAAGTTTGTTCTAGAATGTTTTACATGGGTATGTGGTCTGTCTCCTTACTCGAGGAGAATGGCTGGTTAGTTTTTAACCGCAATTTTTTTTTCTTTTTCTGGAGTGCAACAACAAACTGGGAGATAGTTACCACTTGACACAGATTCTAGGAATTTTCAGAACCTTTTTGGGGAAACTTTTGTAATTTGTATAGAGAAGAGATGACACATGCAACATTTTCAGTTGTATAAGAAGTTCAGAACCCTCAACTTTTTCCAAGTTTTCCTCTCTTCTTGTTTGAGACCCCACGATGGTCACCTAATTTTGTTAATCAGTCAACTTCCACTGATGGGTATTCTTTGTAATAAATTAATCAGTTATTATGGGTTCTTAATCTGAAATAATATTTAAACATTTGCATCATGGCACGTATAATTTATTACTTCGATTAATTACATCCCTCTCTTTATTCTCTCCTTCTTCCTTCCTGATGATGATGATGGTGTGAGCAGGTGAAATCCTTGTCACATGGTTAGCTACTGTTCTGTAATCTGTACTAGTCTGAAAATTATGCGTATAAGACCGGAGAAAATACAGAAATTTCGATAAGAGCCGTAGATTGCCATTAATGTTGGTGACGTGATCTCATGTATCATGTATTGTGCAGTCTTCTTTTCCTTCTAAAATGACACTTAATATTACTTTTGACAATCAGAATAAAGAGAGAAAAAAAAAATCCACAAGGCTCTGTAACCTAGTGGCTAGAGAGGTAATGTGTCATGTCTATAATATTCAAATTACTAGTTCATTATTGTTTTCTTAAATGTCACCCATTGGAAAATGGTGAAAGTTTCATGGAAAATATAGGCGTTTGCATTCAATGAGCCTCTCAAACAGAAATACCATTTCTATGATAGTTTTCTATTACCTCCAATGGATTTCAATAACTAATTTCTGATAAGATGCATAAATTCATTTAAAACATCCCAAATTCCAGGGTAGTATGAATGTGATGCTTCTCAGTCAAATATCATCAGTTCTGGGGCAATGTTTGCTTTGTTGAGCTCTCAATGGAGTTGCTCAGCCTTTATTAAATCGTTCTACCAGAATTAGATCCGCCATTGCTCCATTGAAAAGTTGGTTCAGTTCAGTCAATGGGTTCATAAATTTTCTGCATCATTAATTGAACCCCACAAGAAGACTAATCACTAATCTCGACTACCTTGAACGCAAAGCTATATTTTATATAAAGTAACTCCAATCAAATTGTGAGCCATGTATTGATAAAGGAATTAAGAATGAGTTAGTATGATATGATAACACATTAATTTATTACAGTAAGTATTCGTAGAGTTTTTTTTTAATGCTTTGTCTGTTCTAAAGGTTACAATACTTGGAAATTGTGATTGACTTGGCTGATGGGTCCACCAACTGTTAGAAAAGATCCAAAAGATGAAAATTATATAAACAAAGTAAAAGTACTTTCCAATAAGGAGTGTTGAGTAATTTAAAATCACACATTATAAGGGAATTTACAAGGATTTTGTCATATATTCCTAGAGAGAGTAGCACTGGCCATCCCAATTACATCTGAGATTTTGGAACCTTCCATGGAAATTTGGGATCTTTGCCTTGAAGTTCGTTGGACCACCATGTGAAGGTCTCCCTTGGTTGTCGGTAGGTAACACAGAAGATCCATATTTTTGTAAGGGTCTGTCAATTATTATATTTATTTTGGTTCCATGTGACCCTAATATGTCTCTGTTCTTCATTTACTACCCCCTATGAGAAAAATCCAATACAACCCTTTTCTTCAAATTTTTGTCTTGGAACTTTATTGACTTGGACCTAAGAGACTAATCTTAAGGTTCAGTTTGTTTGCAGCTCATATTCATTTGCACTGGTGTAAATGCATGGGATTGCAAATAGGTCAAGTGTAAATTTTGCCTCAGATCTGATTCTGTCTTATTTGTTTGTGCAAAAGTAAAATAAGTAAAATGAAGTGATCTCTGACTCTTTGCTCTATATGAAACAGAATGGAGATGGAAGGATTACTTGTTTGTGTTTGTGAATGAGGTAGGAAAGAGGAAGCAAAATAACACAGTCCCCACTTTATTTGTTTGTGGTGCAAGTTTTACACTAGTATTTGGGATGCAAAATTTGCACTGCAATAAATACAAATGAGACAAAAAAAAAAAAAAAAGCATACAAAATTTGTCAGGTAGAAGTACAAATCACAAACAAAAGGATGCAAACCGGGTGCAAATTTTTGAATGCCTTTAGTTTTGTATTTTATGCTCCAAGAATCCAACCTTTTCCATTTTTGAAAAGATTTGGAAACCATCATCATCAGTGGTAGAGTCCAAATGAGGGCCCATTAATACTCTTGACATCAAGTTGATGGCGCATTAGATGAATAACTTAAAATGCAAATTAAGCGCCGGATGGGAGTCTATAAATTAATCCACCAAAATTAAATTAATCTCAAGAGTCTGAAAGCATTGGAATTTGCATTGACCATAGTTTTAAACAAACAAAGAATGATGTCATGGCCCCCAAGCCGACTGTTTGGACCCACATCACAAATTAATCCAACTCCTACTAGGAATATGACAATGGTGTCCACTATGAAACTTGGGTCACTATAGGCCCATTAAATGCATGCAGCCCAGTAACTTACTATTCTGGACAATTCATTTATTGGCCCCCAAAAGTTCGCAAAGAAAATGAAGTCAGCACTCTGATGTTCCAACGAAAAAGATAAGGACAATGACGTATAAATGCATGCGGAAATTTAGAAGGGTTGAAAATCCCTGAGGTGGATTATTGAGGCAGTGGGCCATCAAAATCTAAGCCCACAACCATCTGCCTTAGAGTTTCACACAGAAACCGATTTTATCAACTGACCGATGACTTAATTAATTGAGCCCTTAGGTCACAAGCCATTTGGTGAATTGAAAGCTCGCTTTCACCTTTTAATTATGCTGTATAAAGCAAAACTAACGCTTCAGAAAGTCATGCTTGTAGGGGCAAAATAAATGCTCTAAAAACTCGATACAATAAGCCTAGATCAGATGAAGTCTCGATCATCTTCTGAAGTTGTCATGACAAGGTCTTTCCCCTTTCTATGCTTGTATAGGAGGATGGAACCTAATAAAAGAAAGATGTGGGTACAGTGCTCATTAAGGTGTGGAGACCTTCCAGGTTTATGATGATCATCATCTACATGCATTTCGAGTTTATGCTGCACCATGAGATAATATGAACAGTAGTTTGTGTGCTTTTAGCATTATAAACCATGAATTCAGCAAGTTTAGGTCATCCAAAGGATCAAAATGAAGACAGAATAGTTTGAGCTAGTATACACCAAAAGAATGAATCTGTTTACAAAAATTTCCCATGCATTAATTCAGTAGAAGTGACCCATGATTGGATTACTACACCAGCATGAATGCATTCAATGTAATGACCTTTTCCTCTTGGAGGTGCTGAGCAACTCGGCAGACACATGCAGTGCCAAAGTTGTGATCACGGGTTAAAGCCTGCAAAATCAAAATGATATTAAAAAAAAAAATAAAAAAAGACAGTTTCAACAATGAACCCCAAGTTTACAATTCATGTAAAGAGGTTCAAGTTTACAGATTCATGTAAAGACAAAAATTGGGTGTGGTAGTTTTCTATGAAATTGGGTTTAAAAATGTGAAGCCCCCTGAACAATTGAAGCAGTAGTAAAGCATGGAAAACTGCCAGGAATAGACTACTTGTTTTGATACTTCCCCCATCATCACTGTTTTCAATTGTAAATCCGAAGCTTATTACATGGCTAAACGACAGAAAGAATTTCAACAAAGTGGATGGAATGTCGTGGAAAAGAAACTTCGCAAAGAATGAGAGATTATTGTTATGCCCACTAAACTAAGATGGGGAATTCTAGTTGAAGGGACTAAAGAGAGGGGAATGAGATATCTATATATCATACACTACACATCATCGGCATTAATGTTTTCTATGTTCAAGGGACTCCAGACCCACCTTTTCCAACAAATCCCAGATTAAGGTCTTTCAGCTTGCAGGGTTTATGTATTGGCGTGAGCTGTAAAACTAGGGGATATCCCTTGAATTCAGGGATAAATCTCATCCTAAGTTTGTATGTAACTAGAAGAGGTAGAACCAGAATTTACATATAATTAGGAGAGGTGTATATATATATATATATATATATATATATATATATATATATATCATTCCCTGCAAAGGAAGAACAATAAGAAAAAGGAAGAAGAGTTTCTCATTCTACTCGAGTTATCATGGTATCAGAGCATACCAATCCGTGATAAACTCGATGACCTGATCGCTGCAAAATCTTGGTCGCCGACAGTGGCTCTATCCGCTGCTATTACTGCTGCAAATCCTGGTTGCTGCGAAATCTTGGTCATCAGGAGGTGACCAATGCTATCTCCGTTGCAGGTCCTGATCGCTGTGAAATCTTGGTCGCTGGCAGTGGCTCTATTCGTTGCTATTACCGCTACAAATCCTGGTCGCTGCGAAATCTTGGTCATCGGGAGGTGACCGCTGCTATCTTCGTTGCAGGTCCTGATCGCTGCAAAATCTTGGTCGCCGGGAGGTGACCGCTGCTATTACCGCTGCAAGTCCGGCGGTGGCTTTATCCGCTGCCATTACCGCTGCAACTTCGGCAGTGGATCTATCCAGAACTATCAATCCCACTGCGGACACCAGTGGTTGGCTACTATTACTGTCGTTGCAAGACCGACAGGTGCTCTGCTGCAATCTCACCGCCTCATCGTGGTCGATGGTGCTACTGCCGCTGCAACCCGCTGATATTGCCGCTGCGAACTCTTGCTAAGCGCAGCCCTCATCTCCTTCACATCAGAGCTGTGATTCCACCGTGGTCGTCGGTGGCTGACAACTGTTACTGCTGCTGCAATCCACCTGTCTCTTTGCGATCTGCAATGACCGAACACCGTTCCCCGACACTCAGCGTTGGAGGAGATTGCTGACTTCCTTCTACTACCGCAACGCCATCGGCAAGAACACCCTTCGACAGGCACAATCATGTCTGATTCGGAAACCTCAAATCCGTTTGGAGAACAACGGTCTACTCCTACTCTCACTGAATTGACCACCGGAATGACTGAACTCCTACACAGACCGATCTCAACTGCAGAAACCTCTGCCACTCAGATCAGTATTAAGTTGGATGGCACCAACTATGCCCTTTGGTCCCAAGTTGTTGAGATGTATATCTCTGACAGAGACAAACTGGGATATATTAATGGCGAATTTCCTCAGCCTCCACAGACTGACCCAACCTTTCGAAGGTGGCGCACCGACAACGCTATTGTCAAAGGTTGGTTAATTAACTCCATGGACGTATCCTTGATTGGTAACTTTATTTGATTCTCTACAGCAAAGATGGTGTGGGATTCTATGGCTACTACGTACTTTGATGGCAGTGATACCTCGCAAGTATACGATCTCCGGCGCCATGTAACCCACTTGCGCCAGTCTGGAGGGTCTCTTGAAAAGTACTATAATGATCCCCAAGGATTGTGGAGAGAAATTGATTTTCACCATCCGAATCCAATGGAGTGTGCGGTGGATGTTCAACGGTACAATACTCTCCTTCAAGAGGAGAGAGTGTATATCTTCTTGGATGGCCTGAATGAAAAACTAGACAAGATTCGGGCAGATGTACTCCAAATGCATATGTTTCCCACTATTGAACAGGCTTAGGCACATGTTCGGAGAGAAGCTATCTGACAGAGGGTCATGATAACCGGCAACCATATTGAAACTCCTGGAGCAGTTTTGGCCTCTAAAGGTGTTAAGACTGGGCAACCTCCACCTCTTCAACGGGCTCTCTGCTTGCAAGCAGCGAAAAATCTGCTACGTCCTCTAAATCTCAAGCATCTTCTGGTGGTACTAAATGTTCTCATTGTGGCAACTCAAAGCATACCCGGGAGAACTGCTTCAAGATTCATGGTTATCCCGACTGGTGGCATGAACTCCAAGCTCGAAAACGCCAAGACAATGCTGAAACTAGTGGTAAGGCTGCAATAGTTACAACAGAATCTCAACTCTCATTCACACCACAGGGAGAAGTTCACCTCTCGAATTCAGGTAACAATCTTCCCAACAAGACCATTAATAACAAGGCATGGATACTTGACTCAGGAGCTACTGACCACATGACCTATGATGCTACTGATTTTTCAAAGACTTCACCACCAAGACGGACTACAATTGCTAATGCCAATGGGGCAATCTCTCAAGTCACAGGAGCAGGCACTGTGACCTTGTCACCTGCGATATCCTTGAAAAACACCTTGCTTGTTCCCTCGTTCTCCGATAAATTACTATATATTAGTCAAATCTCCTCTAATCTGAATTGTGTTGTGCTCATTTATCCCACTTTCTGTCTTCTTTAAGATATTCTCACCAAGGAGATAATTGGGCGTGGTACTAGGCGAGGGGGGCTCTACTACATGGATGATCTTAGCATGGGTCAAGCGCATCATACACATCATCAAAGTAGCACCAAGGAACAACAGATTTGGATTTGGCATCGCCGGTTAGGACATCCATCATTCAGTTATATGAGAAATTTATTTCTGGAGTTATTTTCAGATATACAACCACATGTTTTTCAATGTAACACTTGTATCCTAGCTAAGAGTCATAGAACCATCTATCCCTTAAGTATGAGTAAAAGTCAAGTTCCATTTGCTTTGATTCACTCGGATGTGTGGGGGCCATCCTTGGTGACTACAATTTATGGATTCCGATGGTTTGTAATCTTTGTTGATGACTGTACTCGCATGACATGGTTATATCTGCTAAAACATAAGATGAAGTGCTAATCGTCTTTCAATCCTTCCATATAATGGTGAAGATTCAATTCAAATCACAGATCCAGGTACTCTGGTCTGATAATGGCGGGGAATACATGAATCAACGGTTCCAAGATTATTTCTGGGTCCATGGATTACTTCATGAGACTTCATGCCCCCAAACTCCACAGCAGAATGGCATTGTTGAAAGGAAGAACCGGCACATACTCGAAACTGCCCATGCCCTATTACTTGGAGCACATGTACCTAACCGACATTGGGCTGATGTTGTTGCTACCACCGTGCACCTCCTTAACCAAATGCCATCACGGGTCAATTTAAAACACCATTACAAGCTCTTTCATCTCATGTCTCATTGTCCTCTATTTTGATGATTACACCTCAAGTTTTTGGCTGCGTGGCGTTTGTGCATCTACATCCAAACCAACGTACAAAACTGGATCCACAGGCAGCTCGATGCATATTCTTGTATTATGCGCTACACCAGAAAGGGTACCGATGTTATGACCCAGTCACCCACTGTACCTATGTTACCATGGATGTCACCTTTTTGGAAGTTGAAACCTTCTACTCTCCTTCCACAACCAATTCTTCTCTTCAGGGGGAGAGTTAGAGTGAAGAACTGAACTGGTTTTTACCCAACTGGCCGAATATGAGTGCTTCAACAGAAATGGTGGTCAATGAAGCAACCGGTAAGACACCTACAAAGACTACACCAGAATATCTACAGAAACCTCAATGTCGGCATCGCCGCCTCTACAAGCAGAAGAAGTAGAAACCCCAACCTCACCAGTACTGGAAAGCCCACCTCCTAAGGATATCCCGGAAGCACGTGATAGCATCCACGAGGTAACATCCCCTACCACACCTTCAAGCTCTAACGATACTTCGACTGGCTACACCTTACCTTTCAGGCATAATTGTGGCAAACCGCCAAACAGATATTCTCCAGATGTTGAGGATAGGAGGACAAAGTATCCAATTGCCAACTATGTATCAATGAAGAAACTCACCAAACCTCTAAAATCATTTGTGCAAGAATTGTCCTCTAATCATATTCCCACCAATGTCCAAGAAACTTTGACAAACCCGAAATGGACTCGAGCCATACAAGAAGAGATGGAGGCACTACTGAAGAACAAGGCATGGACTCTAGTCACCTTGCCTGAAGGGAAAAGACTAGTAGGGTGTAAATGGGTATTTTCCGTCAAATACAAGGTAAACGGGACAGTCGAGAGATACAAAGCAAAGCTGGTCGCAAAAGGATATACCCAGACACAGGGCGTAGATTATCAAGAGACTTTCTCCTCAGTAGCCAAGCTAAATACGGTCAGAGTCTTATTATCTCTTGCAGCAAATCGTGATTGGCCACTACACCAGTTCGATGTGAAGAACGCCTTCCTCCATGGTGATCTTGAAGAGGAGGTATGCATGGACATCCCACCAAGTTATACAACAAACTCCAAGAACCAAGTTGTGTGTAAGCTACAGCGAGCACTATATGGACTAAAACAATCTCCACGGGCATGGTTTGGGAGGTTCAGTCTTGCGATGAAAAAATATGACTTCCAGCAAAGCAATTCAGATCATACACTATTTTTGAAGCATCAACGAGGAAAGGTGACAGCCCTAATAACAAATGTGGATGATATTATTATCACAGGGAATGATTCAGGAGAAATAGCAACACTGCAGAAGCAATTGGCAATCGAGTTTGAGATGAAGAACTTAGGTGGGCTCAAGTACTTTCTAGGGATTGAAGTTGCTAAATCAAAGGAAGGCATATTCCTGTCCCAACAGAAATACACCTTAGACTTACTCTCCGAAGTGGGACAGTTGGAGTGCAAACCTGCAGACACACCAATCGTTCAGAACCATAAACTTGGAGAATACCCAGACCAAGTACCTACCAATAAGGAGAGATACCAAAGGCTGGTGGGTAAACTCATTTACCTTTCCCATACTCGTCCAGACATCGCCTACGCCGTCAATGTAGTAAGTCAGTTCATGCACTGCCCAAGCGAAGATCACATGAATGTTGTAATGCGGATTCTTCGATACTTGAAGTCCTCACCTGGAAAAGGACTCATGTTCTCAAAAAATGATCATCTAAAGATAAAAGGCTACATAGATGCAGATTGGGGCAGAAATGTCTCAGATAGAAAATCCACCTCGGGGTACTTTACATTCATCGATGGAAATCTGGTCACATGGAGGAGTAAAAATAGAAGGTCGTGGCCCTATCAAGTATTGAAGCTGAGTTCCGATGAATGGCTAAAGGGTTGTGCGAGCTACTCTGGCTGAGAAGACTGATGACTAAAATTGGTTTCCCCCCAACCTCTGCAATGGACCTATTCTGCGACAACAAGGCTGCCATTGACATCTCTTAGAATCCCGCCAACATGATCGAACAAAGCATGTGGAGGTGGACCGGCATTTCATCAAACAAAATATCGAAGACAGAACCATTTGATTTCCCTTTGTCAAATCTGAAGACCAACTGGCAGATATACTTACAAAGGCTGTATCCAGTAAAAACTTCTACAGCTCACTTGGCAAGTTGGGCATCCAAGATCTGTACGCACCAACGTGAGGGGGAGTATTGGCGTAAGCTGTAAAACTAGGGGATATCCCTTGAATTCAAGGATAAATCTCATCCTAAGTTTGTATGTAACTAGGAGAGGTAGAACCAGAATTTACATATAACTAGGAGAGGTGTGCATTATGGATATCATTCCCTCAAAGGAAGAACAATAAGGAAAAAGGAAGAAGAGTTTCTCATTCTACTCGAGTTATCATTATGGACCATTCGCTCTACTTTTCTGATCATCCTAGAGAAAGTGATGAAATTGTCCAATCAGACAACAGACAATTACGGTTATGACATGCGGCTACTGGTGGCAAGGAAATATGTCCCACCGACCCCAACCCATATACAGAGACCCTGAAACACGGAGGCAGGTTAGCTAGGTTCTTTTCAACAAATAAAAAGGAAACAATATTGGGTCTTGTAGGGCCATGGTGGTGGATGTAGGGTTGTGAGGGCTCGAGACGTTCAAACAATCAATTAAACAAACAAAAGGAATGCAAGGAGTGTTCAGTGTTGGTAAGCAATGGAAAAGGCTACTAAAAGGTGTTACTGTAGTTACTATAGCATCTGGGTCTGGGCTGAAGTGACTGTGTGAACCTGACTCTGATGCAATAGGCAAAAGTTAAAGCTAATTAATTCCAACATGTTTTATTCTCAACTGAAAATACTAGGTTGACAGAGAAGTGAATAGCTCTCACATATTCACATTGTCACACCGGGTGGTTGCCTAAGAGATCGAATCAAAACAAGATATGATGTTCGGTCTCTGTATGATTATGCAACTCTCCATTGTTTAAGAAGCACCGTATGAAAAGAAATGGACCAAAGACAACACCAAAGCCATTGCTTGACTTGCAGTCACATAGAAAGCTAACCTTGCACACATCAAAGTAGGCAAATATCATGGAAAATTTTTTGGCTGTCTACATTCCACAGCCTTTGCTGTTGTTGTACTCAGGGTCCTCCCTGCTTGACACATTGGTCCGTACAACCATGCCTTCAGCGTTTTTATTGTTTAATACTTTAATGGAGTTCATAAAGGCTAACATGTCAGGCTGTCAAATGTGGACAGCCAAAGTTTGTTTATTCTAGGCAAGCAAGGAATGAAGAATCCATGTAGTTTGGGTGGTGTATAAACTGACAAACACAATTAACTAATGAAAAGATATCTGACCTTATAAAGTGTTATATATTGTAAAGCGGCAGCAATGGATCTAAATGAATGCCATTGCCTATTAAAAAAGGAAAAAAAAGTTGAATGCCATTGATGAGGAAGGCGCCTTACAGGTTTGGTCCCATTCATACTTGTGTGGAGATGTAGGGTTGCAAATAAGTGGGATTTGATCCATAGATAGATAGATAGATTGTGTATATGTCCTTAATTTATTTATTTGTATTAATGGGACCCTGCAATGTATGGGATTTGTTAAGTTAAAGATAAATAATAGAAATATGTAATAGGATGTAATTGTTTTATTTAATAATTAATAATAATTTATATTTTATATATTATTTTTAATAATTTTTTATAATACAAAAATAACAATAAATAATTTTAGATAGGGTTGTTTATCAAACTTAGGGATGGCAATTTTTTCTATTTCCCCGATCCCCGTGGGATCTGCCCTGAATGGGGCGGGGATGGGGATGATTTTCCCCTCGCGGGGAACGGTGATGGAGAATTTTCATCCCTGTTAGTGGGAATGGTGCAGGGACGAGGAGTGCACTCCTTGCCCCGCATGGATTCCGATCCCCACTAATATATATGTATATATACCCATACGTTTATATATGTATATATTTACACATACGTCTATATGTTAATATTTTTAAAAATATGGTTGAATATGTTTGAAGCTTTTCTAATAGGATTGTAAATTTTAATTATTTTAGTTTTATTTTTTAAATAAAATAAAAAAAACAAAAACAAAAATATAATATTTTACATTATAAAGAATCATGAGGAGTTGGGATCCTCGTGAAGGCAGGGATGGGGATAACTTTGTCCCCGTTAGCAGGAATGGGGACAGGGATGTGGAGGGGGATTTTCGTGGGGACAGGGATGGGGAGGGGATTTTCGTGGGGACAGGGATGGGGAGAGGCTCCTCGTCCCCACCCCGCTTGTTGCCATTCCTAATCAAACTAATGAAACTAACCAACCCAATTTCTAGTATTTCCAATCAGCTTTGGTTCAACAATTTCCCAACCCGATTGGGTTGGATCAATTTCACTTTGGCCATTTGTAAATTGACTAAAATCGAACAACATGACCATATATATAGATATATACATATATTTTAAATTTTTAATAATAGAAAGTGGGAAAATTCTAATATTCCTTACACTAAAATAGTTTATATCATAAATTTAATTTTTAAATTTATTTTTTAATACCATTGTAATTTTTTTAATTTAAACTTAATTTTTAAATTTAATTTTTTAAGTTTAAATCTTTTGAATCGACCTACCAATCTGAAAATTAACCCAAACAGATATAACCTAAGTGACCAACCCCCCAACTTGACCAGGTTGATTTGGTTAGCCAAACAACTTACAACTGAAATCAAACTAACCCATGAATAATAGTTTAATCTCCAATAATTATTAAGATTTTATAGTGAAAATACACAATAAATTAAATTATGAAGATAAATAATAGTAGTTTAAACTCCAATAATTATTGAAAATTTTCTATTAAATAACAAAACAAAAATAGATTTATACATAATTATTAAAAATATATTTATCACAAAAACAATAAATAATTACTGAAATACAATAATAGATAAATATATAATAAATAAAGATTAAGTTTTTAAAACTATTATTAATAAACAATAATTTTTTGAAAGTTATTTTCTAGAATTATTAATTGGTATAAATGAAATTATTTATTTACAACTTGTTGAATTTAATAATCAATAAAATTATAGTACTATTAATACATAATTTTGTTATTTTAACTATTTAAAATCTAGTTATGTTAAATATTTCATTATTTAAAATATTTAGATACTTAACTAAATATTTAAAATCTTAATCTATTTATTATAATTGAAAGTTATTTAGTAACTATTTAAAATATACTATTAATTGATTTAAAATATTAGTTTTAATATTTTGTTATTTAAGATATTTAGTTATTGAAATATTTAAATAATATTTCATTCTTAATGTTAGATTTTTATTATTTGAATCAAGGTTCAAAATATCGATACACCAGTAGAGGTGTATCAGGCAGTATCAATAGCTTTTTTTTTTTTAATCTTTTTTTCAAATATGGTTCAGAGGGGCCAGTTTAAGATTCGTCCAGCCGCTGAACTGGTCAAAACAACGATACACCCTTTGTAGGGGCATATTGGGAAGCTCCCAATACGTGTCGCTACTTTGAACCTTAATTTGAATAACATTTAGATTGGATAATCTAGAAAATCATAATTTATATTGTTTGTACATAATTTCATGGTGAATTTTGTAAAAATATATAATTATTAATAATATGAATATTATTAAATTGATTATAAATTTTTTTGTCTTTTTAATAAATATTTTTATGTTATTATATAAATTTGTTAGAATATTTAAATAATTCTTAAATTTTTTAATTCAAACTTTCTTTAGATAGATGTAGATAACAAGTGGGGGAGAAGATAAACAAGAATTAGAGATAATTTAGGAGAGAAAATCTTTACTAAATTAGAGATAACTTAGGATAATGTAGAGGTGGTTGTTTAAGAGAAATTTTAGGATATTAGATTATTTAGGTTATTGAAACTAGTAGAAGAGAGAGAGAGAGAGAGAGAGAGAGAGAGAGAGAGAGAGAGAGAGAGAGAGAGGGAGAGATTTTAGGAAGTTTCTTTTAGGGAAAGTAGAGTTTCTAATTGGTAGTTTTGAAAATGACTTGGATTAAAAAAAATCAAAAATTCAAAAAAGGAGAAATTTTCTAGACCTAATATGGGAAAGTGGGAAAATTCCAATATTTCTTAGTCTAAAATAGTTTATATCATAAATTTATTTTTTAAATTTATTTTTTAATAATGTCATTGTATTTTTTCAATTTAAACTTAATTTTTAAATTTAAATATTTTGAACCAACTGACCAAACCAAAAATTGAATCAAACCAATAAAACTTGAGTGACCAACCCCCCCAACCTGATCAAGTCAATTTGATTAGCCAAACTACTTACAACTAAAACCCAATCAACCCGTGAACAATAGTTTAATCTCCAACAATTATTAAAATTTATAGTGAAAATACACAATAAGTTAAATTTAAAAGTTAAATAACAGTAGTTTAAAATACAATAATTATTAAAAATTTCTATTAAATAAAAAACAAAAAAAAGATTTATACATAATTATTGAAAATATATTTATCACAAAAAACAATAAATATTAATTTTAGTATAGATAAATATATAATAAATAAATATTAAGTTCTTAAAATTATTAATAAACAATAATTTTTTGAAAGTTATTTTCTAGGTGTGTTAATTGGTATATTGAAATTATTTATTTACAATATTAATTATTTATTGAAATAATATTATTATTTAATTATAATAATTTATTTACAATTATAATATTATTTACAATATTAATTATTTATTTACAATATTTTGTTATTTAAAATATTTATTTATTTAACTATAATAATTTATTTACAATTATAATATATTTACAATATTAATTATTTATTTACAATATTTTGTTATTTAAAATATTTATTTATTTAACTAAATATTTAAAATCTTAATCTATTTATTATAATTGAAAGTTTTTCAATAACTATTTAAAATATATTATTAATTGATTTAAAATATTAATTTTAATATTTGTTATTTATGATATTTAGTTTTTGAAATATTTAAATAATATTTCATTTTTAATGTTATATTTTAAAATATTTAAAATATGCCCAACATATTAGACAATATCGATAGCTTTTTTATTTTTTTTAGTTTTTTTTTTTTCAATTTTGGTTCAAAGGGGCTGGTTTTAGGTCCATCCACCCCTTAAACTAGTTGAAACACTGATACACCCTCTGGAGGGGCATATTGGGAAGCTCCTGATACGATACGTATCAGCTGGTACGGCTCGACACGTGTCGATACTTTGAACCTTGACTTGAATAACATTTAGATTGCATAATCCAGAAAATCATAATTTATATTGTTTGTACATAGTGAGTTTTGTAAAAATATATAATTATTAATAATATGAATATTATTAAATTGATTATAATTTTTTTGTCTTTTTAATAAATATTTTAAAGTTATTATATAAATTTGTTAGAATATTTACATAATTTTTAATTTTTTTAATTCAAACTTTCTTTAGATAGATGTAGATAAAAAGTGGGGGAGAAGATAAATAGAAATTAGAGATAATTTAGGAGAGAAACTCTCTACTAAATTAGAGGTAACTTAGGAGAAAGTTGGGGATAGTGGGGGTTCTTTAGGAGAAATTTTAGGATATTAGATTATTTAGGTTATTGGAATGAGTGGAGAGAGAGAGAGAGAGAGATAGAGATTTTACAAAGATTTTTTTGGGAAAGTAGAATTTCTAATTGGTAGTTTCAAAAATAACATGGATTAAAAAATTTTTAAAAAGAAGAAATTTTCTAGACTTCCTTGTTTTAATATATATACCCTTTAATTTTACACTTTAAAAATCTTAGGTTTATAATTGTATATTTTTAACATGTAAATTGGCTTACAAAGTTACAAGTAGGGATAATTATTGGTTCGAATTGGATTTAAATGAAATATCCATTAAGATGGAATGGATCAATTTCGAATTGCAATTTGTAAGATCCGGAAGGTTCATATCAAATTCAGATCTCTCTAAAGTTTTATCAAACCGGATAATATCGATCCCTTACCGAATTTGATTCAATCCGCTTGCCTCAGAATTCCCTTTCAAGAGGTTTCAATAAGAATGAGATTGCATGGTTGTTATTATATGTAACTAATAGGTCATCATCCACATCAACCAAGGAGAGGCCATAGCAATTATATAAGAATAGAGAGGCGTCAATAAATTTGGATGCACAAAAACCTATACTTATACGGGCAATATTGACCACGCAATCAGTGGATAACATTAACATGTCGCACACCCTAGAAGGCATTCTCATCATCCCAGAAGACCTTGGGGGCACCATCATCCTTTCTTACCTTCATCAATGTGAGTTGGGATCTTCTGCCTACACAAACTCTGCTCAGGTATACCCACACAACATTGCAAAAGCTATACATAGAGAACATTTCATCCACTTACATAGTATTATACAGGGGGAGATGTTCCCAATTCATGTGAGGGGGAGGGGGTGGATAGTGTATTATGGGTAGACGTGGGCAGAGTTTTTGTGGGCAGGAGATCTCGAGCCCATCAATGTTGAGCCTTTATTACAGGTGTTATAATCTCAGCCGAGCTCTCCCTGACACATTAAAACATTTATGACATGGTAACGCCAGCCTCTTTATGGCGCCCAACATGCGAAGCTGTTACACAATGCACACCGTGCTTACATATATAAGGGGTCCCATGACCACAATTACCTCTCTTATACAATTTTGACTGTTCACAGGGGGGACACTCTTGCCTCCTTGAGCCCTCGGCTAACCTGGCCGTCAAAATCTTCCAAGGACTCTTAACATCTTTTTGACTGTTAACAGGGGGGATCCTCGGCCTCATCACCTCGGAAGTGACGAAGCTGCCTTTGCCCTCATCTTCGACAGCATCTTATACCACCAGGAATTTATTCAAATCCATCTTGGTCTCCGAAACCGTGCATGAGGCCTTGTTATAATCCTTGTAGACTTTCAAAAGACAAACATAATGCTGTTTCATCGTCCATTTGGGTCAAGGGGATGTCATTAAGGAATTAATAATTAGGGTAGAGAATTGTTTCATAAAGATTTCTATTTCTTTCAAGCATATAAATGTATATTTAAAGATTCCAGCAATTTTTTATACACAACCATCAACTGTGTATAAATGTTTACAATGTAACTGGAGAAAACCCATCAGTTCCCCATTTGCAATTCTCTATGTATGATAATGTGGCTAAAAGAATACCATTTTTTATTACAAGCTTCTGATCAATCGAACACTGACAATTAAGTGCTATGTACAATAATCTAATTCCTCTGAATCAGTCACTGTTAAAGTGCCTTCGCTCAATTTGTTATGGTAATTTACATTGCAGAAGAAACCAATCCTTCACATGGGTGAAATCAAAATCATTTCCATGGGAGAGAAGATCAATCCCTTTTGCAGCAATTCTTAACCCCACAGCAGTTCCTTCCCTCCACTGAAAAATGGACATTCAGATCCTTGATATGTCTAGTAGTTGCTCCACCACACCTTGAACTTGACGACCATGCAGTATATAATGTTTCAGCAGCTTGCACTGTGAATCCATTATTGCTAAGATCAATAAAGTGCAACTGTTTAGCCATACCAATGGCCATTGAAAGCTCCTGAACAAATTCGCACTCTGGTAATGGAGGATTCTTGTGACATGAGCTCGTGCAGCTGTCATCCAGAGCAGATGGAATTGACTCCGCCTTATTTAGACCATCTTCACTGTCAGCAACTTCAAGGTGATTGTAATCTGCATTTGCTGCATCAAGGCCTTGTGGAGCAGCATCAACTTCTGCTGCTACACATATCTTGAGCAAAATCTGAGAACGATTGTCTACCCAGGCAGATTTGGAGCTCTGTGTTGCTGTTAAATCATACTGAATAGTTTTGTCCTTCTCCAAATTAACATTTTCTGCTAGATTAAGCTCTTCTAGAGAGTTATTCTCTGCCAGTAATGAGAAAACATCAATAGGTTGAATTTAATTCCCAGAAGCAATGTTTAATCTAACTTAGGTTTGAGGAATTTAACCTGCTAGTGCCTGAACTATTTGAAGAATTCCAGCAAGCCCAAGATGGCACTTGTTAATGAGAAGAACTTTCAGACAGCATTGAGGATTCATGAGTAATGACGCTATTGCATTAGCACCCTGTTGTTATGCTTCAATTCAGGTTCCTCTCAAACAAATACATAGAAATATAAAGAAAAAAATGATAAATTACTAGAAACATCTGAGCAGAGATTATTTGAAAAGAGAAAGGACCCACTCAGAAAAGATCACTGAATGTGTAATCTGGCCCTAGGAAATCCAAGAGTGAAGCTATGGAGCAATTAAACATTATGGGACGTCTAGAATCTAGATTGTCATTGTGTGCCAGAAACACTAAATCAATTAGTTTGCACCATACTTCTTGATACAGAGATTTTAATATCGAAAGCATAAAAGCCTCTTAAACTATTGATTCCATCAAACCCTGCCATATATGTTTGAGAGAACCATTCCTTTCTGGTGCAGCAAAGCAAGCCATGTACATCGGTAAATGTCAAGATTATCAAACCTGACTGATACAACCTAGGCAATGTTACTTTGGTTGGTATAAACGAAATCTCACTCCACTTTCTTGTATTGATGAGGGTATTGGCCTAATCTGAAAGGGAAAAATGTTAAAACTGCAAAATCTCCTGCTGCACTTATCCAACGTGTGTTTGTTTAGGCAGTTCTCTAGCAGAAGTATAATATTTGCAGAATACCAGCAGAATTGTGTTATCTTCAAGAATGGGTGAACAAACCTCTTGCCCAGTTGAATTTCCTGCAAGGTTCAGCTCAATAATTCCACCGATCAATAAGAAGTCTTCAGATAGTCTGACAAAATAATTAGATGTAAGCCCACAATATGATAGGTCAAGCTTCATCATCTCTTGAGGCCCATTGGATAATGCTTCAGTTAATTGCAATGCCCCATCCTGCCATGTCATAGCATTTAGAACAAGCAGGAAGTATACATCCAAAGAAAACTATCCTAAAAAGGTAAAAGACATCAACCATAAAGAATTTACTTACAGATCCAATACTAGTACTTCCAAGCATCAACACTGACAAACAAGAGGATTTGGCGAGTTGGCAAAGGCTATCAAGTGCGAACTTGCTAAACTTTATACCATTCAGATTCAACTCTGAAAATCTAAAAAAAAAAAGAAAGAACACAAAAAAGAATGTTGAAATGTCCATTAATCACCACCTAGACACTCAATAACAGCCTTTAACAGGAAAAAGAACCAAACAGAATAAAAGATTAAAAGATGCACCTCTTTAAGGTAGAAAGTTTAGTCAACAAACTAGCCATAGCGTTTCCAGATATAGGATTATTATTCCCTGTCAAGAGGTAAAATTTTGGAACATCACCAGGAATATAAGAAAAACAGACCAACTAGTTTTAATGAACTTGTTGAAGCAACAATAGATTTGTGGAATACCTAAAGAAAACTGTGAAAGCACAGATCCAGCATGCAGTGCATCAGCAACTTTCTGAATTGTCCTAGATGTGATAGAACAACACTCTATGTTCAAGCTATAGAGTGCTACACAAAAGAAGCCTATTAGCAAACTGAGAATGGAAATCCCACATGGGAGCATGAGTCAAAAACTATGTTAATTGGACACTTAAAATTGGGTACTGCGTCCATGTTGGACACTTCACATTTTAGGGTAAATTCCCTATCTAATACTTTGTCCATGCCATGTCTCTGTAACATTACCCAAAAGGATTTACCCAGGTAATAATGTTATCTTCACTTCATTCCACACTATTTACCAGGCCTGAGAGAAACACTGAAATGAGCTAACAAGCCAACAGTAAAGTTTGAGCAGCAAAAAGCACTACCTTTGCAATTCTCCAATATGGTTGAAAGGTAGGATGCACAGGCATCAGTAAGACGGTTCCCAGATATATTAAGCACTTCCAATCGAGATAAAAGCACAGGACATTCACAAATCTGTTGATTACAAATACAGGACATATTAGAACCATTTCTCATAGTAATTATTTGGAATGTTTAATTTCATTATCATGTCACTATGGGAAATTTCACTCTTGAAAGAAATGCAGGTTTTTGTTTTGCTGCCAAATTAGTACCAACATTTAGAAAACATGATATCTATCCAGATTTTGCTTCTACCTGAGGATATTTGTAAGGAATAAAAGACAATAAAATAAAGCTTTGAACTATAGTTTTGCATGGGCATGGACATGGGAGCTGGAATCAAATGTGTCCAAGAGTCTGACTTGGCAAGATGAGAAAACATGGATGCATATGGAAAAGTATACCATAAAAATAGTTTGTATTTTTTGAATTCTAACATCATATACCTGGAAAAAGGGGTCTAAAATGTTGCCTTTTGTACTAAGTAAAATCTGATATGAAAAATGGCATTCATCTTGTACATTAGCTGTTCATTGATCTCAAATAAGCTAGGAGATAAAAGAAAACTGTACATATAAGTGTCTTCAAGAAACCATGGAGTGTCAGACACTGATGCATGTCCAACATGGACAAATTGTCCATTTAGGAGGGTCCATGCAACATTGCTTTGAAGTTTGAACATCCAAAAGTGAAAAGAGTTGTAGCAAATATATTACAGACCTGGAATAATGCAGTTGGACCAAATCTATTGCAGTGTAAGTCCAAAGTCAAGCCACCATATTTTTGACTTGATGATTTAAATATTTTATGAAGTTTCTCCATTGTTTCGTTTCCTTGAGCAAAAAAAATAATAGATAATCAATACTGAAGAATTTTACATGAGAATTGGTACTTTAAAGGGTTATGCAAAGCAAATTGAAAAGAATGGACATTGTTTGAGAAAATGTAAGAAGTGGTTGCATCACAATTCATTACTCTAAAAATGACAATATCAAAGTAATGATGGTATTGAGACTGTTATTACCTAATAAGTTATGAGAAAGGTCTAGCAGAGCAATTGTCTTGTGCTCATGCAGAGCATCCAATAGTGGTGTAACTGATATATCTTGCAATTCACATTCAGATACAATGACCTCATCCTCTGAAACCTAGAAAAAAATAAAATAAAATCGCAATTTTAGAGCTAGATGTTGAGACATCATGAATTATCAAATTGGTATTCCTGCAACAGCTAATAGATCATAGAACAAGAGCAAAGGACGTGAAACAACTAGCAAGCAGAACTTTGATGCTTACCTCCAAGTTGTATAATTTCCTAAGCAACTTCATATTTGGTGCTTCAGACAACTTTTCGCAAAAGTCAATGTATAACTTCATCAAGCGTTTCTGAACCCATCCTGCAAAACACATTGGCAAACTAGAATTGCAAAAGAGATAAATAAAGAAAGGTAAATAAGCTAAAGGCTATCCTAGTGTACTAATTAAGTGCAGGAGGATCAATTTACTCTAAAGCACCAAAACAAGGAGCTGAAGTTACTAAAAAAGAAAAAAATAAAGAAAAACTGTAATACAGACTGGATGTCTTCAGACTGGATGGCAACTCAATAGAAATTTGGAGATGCATCGAAGAGATTAGCTTATTTCAGTTTATTAAGCTGTTATTACAATCTTCAAAAAAATGTCAAATGAGTGGCAGAAATGCACCACAATGCCTCTAAATATAAGCAAAATGAATAATACAAAGTTTTACCAACTGTTCTTCTGCTAAATAAAGTCATACCAACTTTTGGTCGACCAAAGGAGTCAATCTACAGAACTCCTACATAGAATAGATCAGTAAGGAATAAGACATGACAGAAGACTAGGAAGTCAACTTGGCTTCCCACCAAAGAGGTAAATTATTGAGGTCATATTTACTTGGGCAGTTCGTTGAGAAATTCAGGAGAAGAGAGAATTACAGGTAGACCACTTCACTCCAAAGTTAAGCCTTTCCAACATATAATTGAGGAAGTACCACACAATTTTTAAAAATCTTGGCTCATTCAAAAGGTAACCAAATAGGTTTTCTTGAGACACCAAAATCATGGTGTTAAAGCATGCTTTGACATTAAACATTAAGGCCACAGATAAAGTTATAGAATTGAGTTTGTCTTCACTTTTGGGTGGGATTGAAGTTCAATTAGCTGGCCCATGACTTGGACATTAGATCATTGTATTATAGATCTCAGATCAGGTTTCAGATATACATCAAGGCTACATAAGAAGTACATAATCACAACAATTATGGAAAGGACATGAGAAACTAAGATCCCTCCATCAGACAAAAAGAGGTGTCCAACATGTAATTACAATGCACGTTTCCAACACAGACAAGATAGCGGTATTCAGAATTTCAGATACTAGAATGTTGATGTTATTTTGGATAACATTAAGGACAGAATAGATAATAATTTTCATTTTATGCAAAAAGATGCTATGTTATTCAAATGAAAAGTATTTGAAAGGCTCAAAATGCATAGATTATTACCATCAATAGCTACTTCAATCCAGCCTCTTCCCCTAATGTGATGCTTAATAGTTTCATAATCTTCCAAGGAATCTAGAGCTTTACTGCCATACTTCATATGCCGAATGATGGGCAACAGGCCTATTAAGGTAAGGCATTTGTTAGTGGAGAACTAATTTGCTTTGAACAGAATTGCAGTAAATGGTTGGAATATTATCCTAGAATTATAATAAAAATGTAAATATGATATTATAAATAATATCAACATTCATCTTGAACCCAAGTTGATGCAAGATGGACCTGAAAATAAGGGAAAAAAAAAAAGAAAAATCGTAAATCAGCACTTACTAACTTCTTTGAGGAATCAACCCTATCCAGAAAAGTAGAATTACTTTGACATTAGAAACAAGAGATGTGCATTAGTATCTGATGCCAACAAGAGGCCCTTTCAGGCTTACATGTGTTCATAGGCAAAATAGGGAAGGTTGGCCAATGAAGAAATATCACTGAGATACTAACTATAGACAGAGCAAATCCTAGTTGACTTAGGATTAAGATTTCAATTAAGAATTTAATGAGAGAATTTCTAATTGACTTAGGACTATGAAGACAAATCCTTGTTAACATAGGAGTTAGGACTATGACTTTTACTTATTTCTATAACCCTTGACATGCTAACATAACTCCTAAGACAATTAGAGCAAAAACTCCAAGTGTTATTAGAAAACCAATTTCTAGTTTGACTAGGAAAAATAACTCCAGATGCAATAAGGATAAATACAGACGATTTAAATGATCAAAAAATAGCTAATGAGAGATTATAAAAGTATCCTTATTTTATGAAGCTACAAACTTTAACATCACTTGTTCTGTGGAAGCACTCCACCCTTGCAAAGATTTGATGGCACCACAAAAAACAGAAAAAACAAAATAGAGAAGAAGCATACAAAATACATGGATTTATGTGGTTTGTCACTT
The DNA here is from genome assembly GCF_056320005.1 of Nelumbo lutea. Taxonomy (NCBI): domain Eukaryota; kingdom Viridiplantae; phylum Streptophyta; class Magnoliopsida; order Proteales; family Nelumbonaceae; genus Nelumbo; species Nelumbo lutea. The sequence continues at coordinate 34,901,401 of NC_142688.1, read as the reverse complement.
GTCTAATACAGTTTTGCAGTAACTTAAACAAGTCATTTCAGGAACTCCATAGGTACACCAAACAAAAGATTTTGACAACTAGGAAAGAAAGGCCTGAGAAAATGAGAAATCAAACTTCACTACCTTTTGCCTTTTTCTCTTCAGAGAGTTGTAAGTAATACAAGCATGCCACTTCAACCTTCATACACTCAATACTAAGCTTATCACCATCCATGCATGAGCTTGGATCAACACGTATCATGTTGCCATCAATTTTAACAATAACATGTTTCTGCAATTAATACCAAAAAGGAGAAAATAGAACAAGGTAAGCAAAATCCAATATATAATCTACAAGATATAACATAGTCCAATGTGAAATTGTGAATTAAATATCCAATGCAAGATTGTTAGCTAAAGAAGCTCAGTGAGGTTTTATAAGAGGGTTTCAAGCAGGTCCTAGCAGGGACAAAATTGTGCTGATGACACCCTATTCTTCTGAGACCCTTCAGTTGAATAGATTTCTCACCTTAAATATTTGCTAATCTGGTTTGAATTGGCATCAGAGTTGAAAATCAATCTAAGGAAGAGCAAAATGATAGCAGTAGGTGAGACCCACAACATTGAACACCTCTAATATCTTGGGTTGCAAAACTGACAAGTTACCACAACATTGAACACCTCTTCATGCAAAATGCAATTCCAAGACCATATGACAACATGTAGTAGAACAGGTCAACAAAAGACTTGCCTCATGGAAGATGAAAAAAGACCAAGGGAGGAAATTTTCAGTGGGGAGGGTGGAAGGAATTCAAGTATCACGTAGGTGACTAGAAGGTATGCATCCCAAAGGAAGCAGGTGGTCTAGGGGTGAGGTGCCTCAGGAAGTTCAATACAGCACTACTAAGAAGGTGGTTTTGATGCTTCAATGAAAAGCTGAATGCCCTATAGAAATAAGTGACTGTGGCAATGTAAGGAACAAGGAATTTGGGTTGGAACCCAGGTAGAGTATCAATTTCTTATGGGTGTTCGTTTTGGAAAGGGACAGAGAAGGTAAACAGTGAATTTTCTAAGGGTATCAGCTTTAGAATTGGCAAAGGGACACAGGTTCAATTTTGTAAGGAAAGATGATGTGATGCTCAACCACTTATGGAGACATTTCCCTCACTTTATATGGCTGCAGATGATAGACACCGGTTAGAGATAGCTACATCAATGGGATGGCAATGTGGAATCCTATTATGAGGAGTCTAAACAATTGGGAGATGGGAAAACAATTAGGAGTTTCCTGGGCATGACACATTATCATGAATGTGGGTAAAACCATATTTACAATCAACATTTTTTGGTCAAAAAGGCAAAAAAAAACTGAGTTATATAATGTGTCATATGAAGGAATCTGGAAAACAGCACAGGCTGTTTTCTCCAAACAACCGAAGTTTTTCTCTGGGGGATTGATTCTATGGCAAGGTTGTTATACAAGGTAAATCACCACAACTTGGTCAAGAAGATAAAGGAGTGTGGAGATGGGACAGATCAAGCAACTTTACCACTAAAATCTTTCTTGAGATGTTGAACACCTAAACGGCGAGGAATTCCCTACTCCAGGGTTTGGACTTTGGAGAACTCCTGTGACCTGTCCCCTCCAAAGTGGCTTTCTTGGGGTGGACAGTCCAACAGTGTCACCGGAGAAGTGTCTCATGATGGACAGCTTAGTGAGGAGGGGAATGGTGCTGGATAACGCATTGCGTATTCTCCCAGCTAAACGAATCCCCAAATCACATCTTGCACTGTGGGTACTCTAGAGTGATGTTTCTTTTGAAGGATAATAAGAAAATTCATTAAACTTGAAAAAAGCAGTACATCTAAAAATGCTGGTTGTCTAGTTGACAAACCAACAATATAACAGAATACATTGTGAAAGAAATAAAATTACAAGGATTCATTTCCAAAGTGCTCCAAAGACCTCTGAATTTCATAAAATTACAGCTCCCCTTGACAGCCCCTAAGCTTTAAACTCCACCCAGTCAACTCCCTCTTCACCCCATACTTATTTTCAATCAAACATCAAAAGTTTTCCAATTTTGTTTCTTAGAATAGAGCCACCTCTGTTAAGACACTTTGAAGCATGTTCCTCACTATCTCCCTCTTCCATCCCTCATACCCCTACTGTTTCAACTGAGAATCCTCAACTTTCTCCCCTTCTCCCTGTCTTCCTTCTCCCCCCAATTCACTCAATCTAGTCCAACCCCTCCTCTTCTCCTCCTTCCTCATCCCACCCCTTTTTTTTTCTAGATATTCTTCCCTCTTCTTTTTTTTTTTTTGAGCAAAGGTAACTTTTATTGATACTCTTCCCTCTTCCTTCTCTTTTCTTTCTTTCGAACTTCTCAAATGCTATTTTCGCAAAGCCTTCCCCTCCCCAAAAAACTAGCACAAGAGACTTACCCACGTCCACCTCCCTCTCCACTAGTTTATTAACATTCACCTTCTCGTTTTGTACTATTTCCTTGACTTCTTGACCTTTTTGTGTCTTTTCTGCTCTTTCTCTCTCTCTAACCTTATCCCCAGCCTCCAGATCTTTACTGTCTTCCCCTTGTTTCTCTTCTTCTGAACTCTAAGAGATGCCAATGAGTCTTCTTTTTCTATTGTATACCATGTTTCCTGATTTGCCCCCTCCCTTCTTCTCTTGAAGTTTTCTTTTTTCTGTTGTTTTCTCTCCTACCTCTTCTTCTGTTCTTTTCTCCTCTTCCCCTTCCCCCTGTTTGGAGGTTCCAACTCTAATGAACTTAGCAATCTAGACTGACTTACCTCCTCACTTCTATGCAAAGACAATAGGGTACTTGGATCGGGGTGCACATACACTCTTCCCTTAGACCCTTCCTTCTAAAGCCTCAATTGTAAACTCTGTAGTGCTTGAATCCTGGTTGACCAAAGACCTCTTCTCTATCTGAACCTTCAACCTCCCCGGTCTCCCCAACTCATCTTCGCTGGCTTCTTTAAGGTTTTCTTCCTTGCTGCAATCTGATTCTGAGTGAGAACCGGAAACCCCTCCTTTCAGCTTACCGGATTTTCTTTTTTGACTCTCTCTAAGTCCACGATTTCCCTACTATGGCAGTTCTCTGCAACTCTGTCACCCAACAGCTTCCTAGGACCACAAATGATCTTTTTCTTACCACTTTTGTCAAACCTCGCTATTAGCTAGACCCACCTCTTTTCCTCTCCTTTTCTATCCTCTACTACGATCTTCTTTGTTGCTTCATTCTTCTTCAGAATTGTCTTTAAAGGACCTAGGCATCTCCTCTTGCCTTCCTATCCCTGAAACAATTTTCCCCCCGCCCAACTGCAAGGCAGTTTTGGAAACTCGATCACCTCTCCACCTGTCTAAGAAAAGAGTCTTTCAGATGAGATCCCTGATCTGCATCCGACCAAGAGCTCTTAGCTCTCAGACTCGGTAATAAGCCCATTGTATAGCCCCTTTGTGTGCAAGGGACTTTTCCCTTTTAGGGACCAATACAATGCATTACAGTTTCAAAATAAATAAAAAAGCAGTCTCAGAAACTTATCTGTTGGCATATTGAAACTAGTAACACTTACATTATATTCATCACAAGCAATAAGCAGATTGAAACTTGCACCATTTTGCTTCTGTAGGCCACTGAAGATACAATCGCCCTCAACTTTAGATCCACTTCCACCAAAATTTGAAGTATCAGCAAGTTCCCGAGTGCTTGAAGATCTGAAACCTGTGCTATTTTTAGCAGCTACTTTAGGGCTTCCTGATTTGTACAAACAAGCATTTTCTTCAACATTAATGAGTGTGCAGGCACTGAATGGGTCTTTGAAAGCAATACAAGGTGTAACATTCTGCCAAATGGAGATATCAATAAGAACCGACCACTTCAAAAAGGAACGAAACAGCCCATCTGAGAGCTTGAATTGACAGTTTATGTGACATATGTTACCTGAAACTCCCTGGAAAGGCCAGCTGGTCCATCGTTGTTCTTAACTTTTCATAGTTGAGAAAGACAAAAAAATATATATATCAGTTTTGTTAAAGGTAAATGTCAAACACCGCATACAGTGAATTATTCTATAACAGGAATATAAAGCTTAAATAACTTAAAATTAAGACTTACTGTCATCAGAAGTAGCAATATCCTCTACAGGACAATTACGGTTTCTTCCTCTTGGGGACTCTATCTCATTGTGCTCATCTCTTTCATCATCAGAGAGGACCACCCGGACACGCTTACGCCCAACAACTGGTTGATGACTGCTAATTGATTTACTCAAACTTTTTGGGGAAGACTCAGTTGGCACAGTCGAAAAGCTGGGTTTATTTAGTTGATTGCCTTTTGGCTTGGAGAAATTCTTTCTGGACTGAAGAAGTGATATCAGTGGTAAATCCTCATCTATCTCTTCAATCCTCACAGAAGCAGATTTAGTTATCATGGGTGAACTGCATGCATTGGATCTAGTATCTGTCAGATCATCATTCCCTTTTGTTTCAGTTTCAGAGCAGCAGTCCCCATCTAGCATACATGCTTCATTGTCTTTCTTGGTTGAGCACTTCAACTTGTCAATAACAAGTTGCAACTTCCTACACATAAGCATAATTCATTCAGAAACAGACCATCCAGTAGAAAAGATCCAGTCAACTACGCTTGAATGAAATAAAAGTTACTTGGCTTCTTCAACATTGTCAAAACGTATCATGTGACTGTAATGCATATTCTCAAGTGCAGAAATCTGTGCAGAAGGTAGGTTTGCTTTAACTGCAATGCTGTTGGCAAATGAAAAGAGAATGAAAGTTAAGCATGATTGACCATTAAACTCAGTAAAAGTTAATGAATCTTGTAATTTCGGGCCACAAACAATGTCAATTCACAAGTAAATCGAATGATCCAAGAGAAAGAAATTTATTGCCTGTAACCCTCTTCAAATGCTTCTAATGCACCAGCCCAATCACCATCAGAATCTAAGACATCTCCAATATTAATTTTGGCCAATGCTTGCCCCTGAAATTACCAGTATTTCAGAAATAAGCACATATAAATTAAGTCTTCTTAATGGACATCATGACCATGTATTAGTGATATTAGATGAATAAAGAATACCAAGCCAATTTTCTAATGGCATCTTTGAGTTTCATGTAAATCATCAAGCTAGATAAGCTTTTTCAGTTGCCACTTGCCAAGGCCCAAGATCATCTATGGATACTTGATTTTATCCAAAAAAGAGGGAAATTTTAGAATTTAAATGGCACTTACCTCCAAGTTTCCAATTGAACGATATGTGTCCCAGCTCTTCTTGTACCATTTAAGGGCTTTACTGAAGTTCCTGAGCTTCTGGTACGATTCTCCAATCACCAGAAAGGAATCACTAAGCTTCTCCTTGTCACAGAGTTCAGTTGCTACTCTTTTCTTCCTTTTTGCAAATTCACGATGCTAAAACACAAGATACCATAATAAGAAACAGTGCTATGTCAATCCTCAAAAGAACAAAACAAATTGAAAAAGCAGTCGCTAACTACCCTAAAATATAAATTTCAAAGGCTCTCAAACTACAGTAACTACCAGAGAACTGAAATTATGTTTCAATATAAAAGGAAGAGTTATATGTGATGTTGGGCATGTTAGATTGCAACTTAACTATATGCACTATAATTTAGCTAGTTTAGAAAGTAACCAAATTTTAAGAATAGTATACCATTAGAGAACAAACATGTTTAGAAAGCCTTCTTATGTCATGAAGGAGCATTCCTGAAGGGAGTTGAGGAAGTCCAGAAAGGTTGACAAATTTGGTATAGAAAGCAAAGCATACAAACTTACTTTCAGCCATGCAAAGATCATGCTGGACTTTTCAATGAGACGATCAAGGGATGCACTCTGATCTAGTAAGCACTTTCTTTCACCTGGAGTGCCTCTAGCCATGGCCATAGCTCTTGTCAGCTTCTTAAGATTCTGCTCTTCTTTTCTTAACTCATCCATTACTTTTATTGCTTCTTTTACAGTTTCAATATTCTGACCAACCTGATCAACTAAAGCATCTTCATCTTCCATGGATTTTGCAATTTTAAGAGCCTTCTGGTAACAGTTAATCGCTTCTTCATACTTTTGAACCCTATAATGCAATTCACCAAGATTGATATAGCCTTTGGCCTCTCCTTGGTAGTGCTCAATTTTCTCACAGATCTGTATGTCCTTCTCTATATGAACTTTAGCTGTATCCCACATCCTTAGCTCAATGTAAATGCTCCCGAGGTTGTGGTGAAGCCTGCTGCGTGCATCATCATATTCATTCACCTCTTCTTCATCACATATCTCCAATCCATCCAGAAGAATTCTCTGGGCTTCTTCCAAGTTATCGAGATCCATTTCAAGCATGCCAATGTTATTATGGGCATCAATAAATTCCTTTAGGAAGAATGAGGTTTTGTTAGGTGGTCGGTTTTCCTTGAGAGTCCGAGCAAGTTTCATAGCTGATTGGAAATACTTCTTGGCATTCCGCACAGATAAGTGGTCACCATCAGATCTTAAAAACAATTCATGATACGTCCGGCCAAGTTGGGTGCTGGCCCTTTGCTGTTCAATGAGGTCACTTGTGTCCTTGGCAAGCTCCAAATGCTTTTTCTGTTATATTACATGCAGTGAAGTTAAACCTTAAGGTTGATCTAAAAACACGTAGGTAAAACATGACCTGACATAATAGAGTTCCAGTGAATCCAAAAGTAAGAAGGAAATGGAACATTTTAAAGAAGGGCAAGAGATTACCGATGAGCTTCCTTGAAGACAATTTTTAAAGGAAATGGAAGAAAGAAGAAAAAATTGAAAGAGGACAAATTGGTTTGTTATAGATTAGGAAATCAATAAAAAAATGAAAAACTGCAAAGTAGATAAAATTTTCAAAGGGTACATGCGACATTAGTTAAAGGCAGAGTGGAATTAGACAGAAATAAAATGAAATTCAAAGAAGATTCATATCAGTACCTAATAGGAAGGGCTTTCTTTGGTCCAAAATTAAAACCAAGATAAAGAAAAAACAGACACTTGTAAGCGAAATTCAAAACCACTAGATAGATTAGGGCTTCAATGAATCCAATACTAAAACAAGTTAAAAGCTATAAATTGAGAGAAACTTTCAAAAGGGCACCTGGTTTATAAAATTTCTATGTGAAAATAACCAAAAGAAATTAATTTTTAAAGAGAGAGATCAAAAAAAGCACCTGATAAATTAGAGCATCTTTGAAATATTCCAGACGGAGATAAACCTCGCCGAGGGACTGACAGGTGGGAAGGAGTTGCTTCTCAGGGAGATACTTCGAAGAGACCTCGTAATCGATACGTAGCCACTTGAGAGCTTTAACGTATTCTCCTCTGTTCTTCAAGATGTCTCCTATAACGTTCGCCCACCGAGCTTCCTCCTGTCGATTGCCCTCCGCTACAGCATGTTTGTAAGCTCTCTTCGCCGCACTGAGCTGAACATCGTCTCTCGCCATCTGTGCCGCCTACTTCAATTTCAACACTTGAAGACTTGTTCTGGCATTAGTAGATCTGGTTGCTGAAGCCTCAAATTTGCCGTCTGGACTCTCAAGCCCTGAACAGAACTGGAGAGGTTTTGTTTTGTTTCCTGCGAAAAAATAAAAAACCAAGCATGAAGCTCCCGCCATAATGGTTTTAGGTACCTGCGGCTGCGAGGGAAATTTCATAACTAAAATTCTAAATCGTCCGTCATGTTTGTTAAAATTACGCCTAGATCAGTATATTTGAAATTTGAACTTTGAGTCGTAATGTACTACGCTAGTGGGCACCAGGCCACCGGGCCACCGGCAAAAGGTCATGTACACTCATTCATGTTTTATGATTGAAACGTAGAAACGTAGAGGTGTAAATGGGGGGTCATGTTGGGTTTGAGGTTTTAGGCAAGGTTTAAATATTATTATGTATCGGCTTAGCCCGTATGTATCATATCGTGGCCTTCCTGATATTTCATGTCAGATCATGGTTCGAAGGGTAGTTGGATCTTAAATTGACTCCTTTAAATTAGATATGAAAAAATTAAAAAAGAAAAACACACACATACAAAAAAAGTGTCGATAAAGGCCAACGGGCCGAAACAGCACAACACAACATGGAGACCCCCCAACGGCTAGTTTCAACTTTGGGGGTTATAGAAATATCCCCCGAATAGCTAGAAATAGTTATAGGGGTATTTATGTATTTTGGCTTTAGGGAGATAAAATGACAATAATGTCCCCCTAATAATTATATAACAACTAGTTTAGGGGTATTTAGGTAAAGTGATAAATGATTTTATAATAAACAAAATACCCATCCCAATAACTAACAATTTGTTAATTTTTAGGGTATTTTGGGGAATTAAATTACTTTCAATTCCTATAAATAGCCTTATCTAGTTATCCTCCACAATTCTCATCATGCCAATTCTAATACTTTCATAGTCTCATACATCATACTCTCACATATACTCTCATGGTCGCATACTTTCTCTACTCTCTAATTTAGAACTTGATTCAAGTTTTAACAGAAAAGAAGACTTGCTCATATATCTCAAGTTAGCAATTTAGGAAACTTTGAGGCTTCAACCGTTGAAACCAAGTTGATATTCTGAATCGACAATTCGGGTAAGTGTAATTAAATAATTTTTTTTATAATTAAAAAAATGGTTAGCTCTTACTCTCGCTCTCGACACCAATTCTCCAACGTGGTCAATGTTGATGATATTGATGTTCAGTTGCAATATTATAGTGTTAGCATTAATATGGATGGTGTTGATATTGTTGATGTTCCCAGCCCTAGTACTACTAGTAAAGGTAGGGAAAGAAAAGGAGAACACTATGTTGATTAGCTCGGTTTGGACATTACTTAAAATAGAGAATATTAAAGGAAAGGGAAAGAAAGTCGTTTGTTAAAAATGTAGGAGTGACATTTGAAACACCACGTGATGAAAGAAGAAGGGAAAGAAACATCATAAACACAAATAAGAAGTGAGATTTTTTATACTTTTAAATATTCTCAAAAAAGAATGAGGCAAGAATTAGCAAAATATATTGTGAATGTTGAACATCCATTTTTATTAGTCAAAGATACTAAACTTGAAAAACTTTTATGTATATTTATAAACCCACATTTAAAAAAAAAGTTTCTAAAAATACTATTAGAACAAATGCTTTAAAAAATATATATTCATATAAACAATATTTAATTTCTATGTTATCTAAATTTAATTCTAAAGTTGCAATTACTTTTGATGTTTGGACATCTAAATTTAATATAAGTTATATTTGTATTACTAGTCATTTTATTGATAAAAAAAAGATTTTTACATAAAATAATTTTAAGTTTTACTAAGCTTGAATGGCCACATACTGACCCAATTATTGCTACAAGTATTTTAGATACTATACATATTTATGAAATTGAAAATAAACTTTTTTTGTATTAGCTTTGATAATGTTAGTAATAATGATTCAACAATGAATATTTTAAAATTTCAATTAAAACCATGTTTCAATGGTAAATTACTTCATATTAGATATGCATGTTACATCTTCACTTTATGTATTCAATATCTTTTAAATATTATTTTTCATCATATTTTTAAAATTATAAATTGTATAAATATATTAAAAGTTATAAAGCAAGAAAGTAGTAGATATGGTTGCTAAAGCCTCAAATTTTTCATCTTGACTCTCAAGCCCATAACAGAACTGGAGAGGTTTTGTTTTGCTTCGTGCGAAAAAAAAAAATCAAGCATGAAGCTCCCGCCATAATGGTTTTAGGTACCTGCAAGGGAAAATTCATAACTAAAATTCTAAATTGTCCCTCGTGTTTGTTAAAATTACGCTTAGATCAGTCTTTTTGAAATTTGAACTTTGAGGCATAGTGTACTATGCTATTGGGCACCATGCCACTGACAAAAGGTCATGTACCAAGTCTTGTGGCTAAAACGTAGAAACGTAGAGGTGTAAATTGGGACATGCCATCCGCGGTCAGGCATGACGGTTCACGGGTCATGCTATGGCACGACACAGTGGGTCATGTTGGGTTTGGGGTTTTAGGCAAGGTTTAAAATATTACTAGCCGAGACCTGTGTGGTGCGTGGGATTTATTAAGCGAAAGTTGAATAATAGAAAGGGTCATTAGCTAAAATACTTTTTATAGTTTCATGGATTTACTAAAATCTATCATATAGTTACAATTTTATTAAAACACCACTTATAATTTACAATGGATTTAATCAATCTTTCATTAGATAATAGTGGAAAATGATAGTGTTGATCATAATGTTCATTTAAATAAATTTAATCAAAATAAAATATAAATAAAAATATCATTTTTTCCTTTTATAAGACACGAACAACCACTCTATTTGCTATATTTGGTTAATTTTGTTTTCTATACAAAAAAAAAAGTGTTAAGTGTATTTTTGGAATAAAAATCATGGGCCTAATGGAAAAACAAACACTCTTTAATGAAAGGTTGATTAAGTAAATAAGTTGTAAAATATATGGGATGTTTTAATAAAATGAAAACTATAAGGTAGTCTAAAATGGAAATTTCACTTTGGCCATTTGTAAGCCAACCAAAATCGAACGACCTAACCATGGATATATATTGATATTTTATATTTTAAATATAATTTTTAATATGGAAAAGTGGGAAATTTCTCATTTTTTTAGTCTAAAATGTTTTATATCATAAATCTAACTTTTAAATTTATTTTTTAATAATTTCACTATAATTTTTAAAATTTAATTTAATTTTTAAGTTAATCTTTTGAATTTACTGACCAAACCAAAAAATCGACCCAAACCGATACAATTTGAGTGGGTCAATTTTCACAAAAGGTCAATCGGTTTCAAATTTTTAACTACCCAACTCCCCAACTTGACCAGGTCAATTTTGTTGGCCAAATAGCCTACAACCGAACCGAACCAATTCATAAAAACTCAATTTCAACTAAATTAATAGTCTCATATTTGATAAATAACAATAGTTTAATCTCCAATAATTATTGAAAATTGATAGCAAAAATAAACAATTATTGAAAATTTGATAATGAAAAAGATACAATAATTGCAAAAATACAATAAGTAATAAAAATATATTACTTAGTCAATAAATAGTATAATCTCAAATAATAGTTTAATCTCTAATAAATATTAATCAATAATTTATAACAAAAATACAATAAATTAAATTTAAAAATTTCACTAATAGTAGTTTAATCTCTAATAATTATTGTAAGTTGTATATTAAATAACAAAACAAAATAAATTTATACATAATCATTGAAAATAAATTTATCACAAAAACAATAAATAATTACTAAAATACAATAAATATTAATTTTGTATATATAATTACACAATAAATAAAGATTAAGATTTTAAATTTATTATTAATAAATATATTTTTTTGAAAGTTATTTTCCCGAATTATTACTTGATATAAATGAAATTAGTTATTTACAATATTATGTAAAAATATTAAATTATTATTAATTTCAATATTATGTTATAATTATTTTTCTACTTTTCTGAAATTTTTTAAATTTATTATATAATTTCTTTACTTTAACTATTTAAAATCTAGTTATGTTAAATATTTTGTTATTTAAAATACCCAGTTATTTAAATACTTAAATAATATGTAAAATATTATTTATTTATGGAATTTAATTATCCATAAAATCATAATTTATACTATTATTACATAATTTCATTATTAATTTTGTAATATATTAAATTATTATTAATTTAAATATTACGTTATAATTATTTTTCTTCTTTAAAGAAATTTTTTAAATTTATTATATAATTTTGTTATTTTAACTATTTGAAATCTAGTTATGATAAATTTCTAGTTATTTAAATATTTAAATAATCTATAAAATATTTATTTTTTTTTTGTATTTTGAATTTTATTTATTTAAATCTATTACATGTTATTAAATGTTTGAAAAACATTTAAAGTGATGATCAAGAAAAATATAATTTAAATTGTTAGTACATAATTTTTTGATATATTTTGTAAAAATATAAAATTATTTATTAGATAATTTCGTTATTTTAACTATTTAAAATATAGTTAAGATAAACATTTAGTTATTTAAATAATCTATAAAATATTTAAATTTTTTGTTATTTGAATTTTATTTATTTAACGTTCTTACATACTATTAAATATTTGAAAAGCATTTAAATTGATAATCCGGAAAAACATAATTTAAATTGTTAGTACATAATTTCGTGATATATTTTGTAAAATATAAAATTATTTTATGTGTTTTTAATAAATATCCTAAAGTTATTATATAATTTTGTTAGAATATTTAAATAATTCTTAAATTTTTTAATCAAAACTTTCTTTAGATATATATAGATAAAAAGTAGGGGAGAGGATAAATAGAAATTAAAGATAACTTATGAGAGAAACTCTCTACTAAATTAGTGATAATTGTGGAGATAAATAAGAATTAGAGATAATTTAGAAGATAAGTAGGAATTAGAGATAATTAGGGTAAAGTGGGGGAGGTAGTTTAGGATAAATTTTAGGAGAAGAGATTATTTAGGTTATTGGGAAAGTGCATCTCATTGGTTCTTTCAAAAATGACATGGAATAAAAAAAACAAAAAAGGATAATTTTTCCTGACCGCTATGTTTTAATATATATATATATATATATATATATATATATATATATATATATATATATATATATATCGTGGTGGATTTGGCAATTGGGTTGGGTGAGTCGGGTTCGGGTTGGGTCAAGACACTTCGGGGGTGATTTCGGGTCAGGTTGAGTTTCGGGGTGGGTTACCAAATGCTATACCCTAACCCTAATTGTTCGGGTTAGGGTTGACCCATGGGTCAATTCGGGTTATCACAAAAAAATAATTAAATTTTAAAAAATAAAGATTAAATACATGAAAAATGCCAAATATAAAATAAAGAGTAAAGGCTAAATAGTAAAAATTAAGGGTAAATTACAAAGACCCCCCATGTACTATGGGGTTTGTGACAAAGACCCCCTTCCGTCCAAAAAGGTTGTTACAGTATTTTTTTAATCCCTATACTACCCTTATAAATATTGTTCATCTTCCCCGACCTTTCTTCACATTTCTCTCCCTCTCTCAACTCCCTCTCTCTTTCCCCCGATCTCTCTTTTCATCATTGTCTACCAATTGATGGGGCTATCAGGCCCTCGAGCTCCAACATACATCATAATATAACGATCAATATCAACAGTTCGCCACCATCTACAATGCACATTTTCATCTCGTTTTCTATTAATAAAACCTCAACAAACCCTAACTTGTTTTTTTTCTTTCTCTTATCATAGTGAGCCACATGGAAACCAAGAACAAGACCAAGACCACGACCAACTATCCGATGATCTATCTGTAATTAAGAATACAAGCTTTTTCTTACATATGATATGACAACTTATAATGATATGATATTTTCGCAGTTTGGTTGCTTGTTTATATGCTTCAGACTTTCCCTTTAAATCCCTAGAATTAAAATAGGCTGCATTGTGATTGCGAAATTAGAAGAAGTCATGTAAATTGTCTTTGTTCCTTCTTTTTATATATTTTTGGTGGTTGTAGGGTTCCCTCATAATCGTATACATCCAAAATATTATTCTCTGTTATTTATTTTTTCTAAGCTTGTACAATTTCCAATCAAAAGAACGTTTCATTTCATTTCACAGCCAATCTAATTTGATTGACAGACAAAGATGAAAAGAGAGATCGGGGGAGAGAGAGATAGAGAGAGAAATGTGAGGGAAGGTCGTGGAAAATGAACAATATTTATAAAGGTAGTATGGGGATTAAAAAATATTGTAACTGCCTTTTTGGATGGAAGGCTAACGGAAAGGGGTCTTTGTCTCACGGTCATAGTACAAGGGGGTCTTTGTCGCAAAACAAAGAACAAGGGGGTCTTTGTCATAGACCCCATAGTACAGGGGGATCTTTGTAATTTACCCAAAAAATTAAAGAGTGGAAACTTCTACAATGCATAAATAGTCCCAATTAGACCTAACAATCGAGTCAATGGGTTAACCCATGACCCAACCCAACCTAACCCAAATTTTTTTTCGGGTTGGGTCGGTCGGGTCATTCTCACATTCAGGTAGTTTAATATGATACCCTAACACTATTTTTTTCGGGTTGGGTTGGGTTGGGTCAACTTTTTGCCAATCTATATCGTGGCCTTCCTGATATGCTCCTATAGGGGATATTTCAGGTCAGACCATGGTTTAGAGGGGAGTTGGGCCTTAAACCGAATCCTTTGAACCATAAATGAAACACACACACATACACACCCCCCCAAAAGGCACCGATAAAGGCCAATACCGGCGTATCGGCCTATATCGATACTTTGAACCTTGGTTTTAGGTCCATAGGCTGAGCCAGCATAGCACAACATGGAGACCCCCCCCCAACGGCTAGTTTCAACTTTGGGGGTTACAGAAATATCCCCCGAATAGCTATAAATAGCTATATGGGGGTATTTATGTATTTTGGCTTTGAGGAGATAAAATGATAATAATGCCTCCCAATAACTATATAACAACTAATTTATGGAGGTATTTAGTTAAAGTGATAAATGACATTATAATAATAAAAATACCCCTCCCAAAAACTAACAAATTGTTAATTTTTAGGGTATTTTAGGGAATTGAATTATTTTCAATTCCTATAAATAATCTTATCCAGTTATCCTCCACTATTCTCATCACACCAATTCCCATACTTTCATAGTCTCATACATCATACTCTCACATATGCTCTCATAATCTCATACTTTCTCTACTCTCTAAGTATATGTTTGGCATTGATGTTGTAGTTGCAGCACCATTTTCTCAGAAAATGATGTCTTTATTTTTGTTTAGACTCGTTGCTGCCAGGTAGGACATTTCCTGGAGCAACAACGACTTTTTTTGTTTGGTACCATTGCTTCAGGAAACATTTTCAAACTGGTACCCATTATCCAATAACACATCAGTGCCACATCACTGCCCTATTGGCAGCAATGAGCTGCAGCTCCAGGAAACGCCAAATTTGGCGTTGCTCCAAGCCATGGCTTCCCGATTTCTGATGTGTGGCTTGGAGCATCATTTTCTATGGAAAAACGGTTCCAAACAAATGCCCATTTTTCGATGTGGCACCGTTGCTCTAGGAAACGACAACGATGCCAAACAACCCCTAATTCTCAACTTGATTCAAGTTTTAACAAAAAGAAGGCTTGCTCGTATATCAAAACTTAGCAATTTAGGAGACTTGGAGTCTTCAACTGTTGAAATCAAGTTGATATTCTAAATCGACAATCTAGGTAAGTACAATTCAATTATTTCTTATTTTTTATAATTGAAAAAAATAGCCAGCTCTTCCTCTCGCTCTTGACACCAATTCCCTAATGTGGTCAATGTTGATGATGTCAATGTTCAGTCACAATATTATATAGTTAGCACTGATATGGATGTTGTTGATATTGCTGATGTTCCGACCCCTGGTACTACTATTAGAGGTAGGGGAAAGAAAAAGGAGAACACTAGGTTGATTAGCTCGATTTGAACATTATTTAAAATATAGGAGATTGAAGGAAAGGGAAAGAGAGTCGTTTGTTAAAAATGTATGAGTGACTTTAGCTACTTTAGTAGTGGTAGTATTGGCCACTTGAGTAGACATTTGAAACACCACGTGGTGAAAGAAGAAGGGAAAGAAACATCATAAGCACAAATAAGAAGTGAGATTTTTTATACTTTTAAATATTCCCAAGAAAGAATGAGGCAAGAGCTAGCAAAATATATTGTGAATGTTGAATATCCATTTTTATTAGTTGAATATACTAAACTTGATAAGTTTTTATGTAAATCTATAAACCCACATTTTAAAAAAGTTTCTAAAAATACTATTAGAACAAATGCTTTAAAATTTTTGTATTCATATAAACAAAATTTAATTTCTATGTTATCTAAACATAATTCTAAAGTTGCAATTACTTTTGATGTTTGGACATCTAAATTCAATATAAGTTATATTTGTGTTAGCAATCATTTTATTGATAAAAAATATGGTTTTTACATAAAAGAATTTTAAGTTTTACTAAGTTTGAATGGCCACATACTGGCCCAATTATTGCTACAAGTATTTTAAATACTTTACATATTTATGGAATTGAAAATAAATTTTTTTCTATTAATTTTGATAATGCTAGTAATAATGATTCAACAATAAATATTTTAAAATTTCAACTAAAACCATGTTTTAATGGTAAATTATTTCATATTAGATGTGCATGTTACATCTTTAAGTTTATGTATTCAATATGTTTTAAATATTATTTCTCATCATATTTTTAAAATTATAAATTGTATAACATATATTAAAAGTTATAGAGCAATAAAACAAGAATTTAAATATTTTATGTCAAAATTATGGTTTAAAATATAAATATTTTGTATTAGATGTTCAACATAGAAGGAATTCTACCCATTCTATTTTAGAAAGTTGTATTGCTTATAAACATGTTCTTACTAATTTTTATAATGCAAAAATTCCACGTTGTATTATACTTGATGAAGACTAGGAAATGACAATTTGTATAAAAGATTTTTTACAAATTTTTTATGGTGCAACTAATGAATTTTCAGGTGTTTATTATTCAATTAGTTGTCTTTTAGTTAATCAATTATTTATGATTAGTGAATATTTTGCAAAATATAGGAAAAATCCACACTTTTAAAGTATTATTTAAATAATGAAAAATAAATTTAAAAATATTGGGAGAAAATTTACCCCCTTTATTGCTTAGCTACAAAATTATATCTTAGGATTAGGAAAAATGGTTTAGAAGTTTTATTTGAATCATATTATAAAAATATGAATATCAAAATTGAAAATTAAAATGAAGTTAATAGTTTATTATTTGAAATATATAGTTTATATGAATCTCAAGTGGTAGGGCATAGAAAATCTTGTACAAGTGCAAGTTTCACTTCTGAAACAACTAGTTCCAATGGTGGAAAAGACAGAATTGGATCTCTAATAAATAAGAGGTACAAATTTACTACCATTTCATCAACGAGTTCATGTACTGAGCTTAATTTTTATTTACAAGCAAGTTTTTTTACTTTAATTGATTCCTTCGACTCAGAAGAATGGGATAATTTTGATATTTTAGCTTGGTGGAGAGGACATAAAAAAAAACTATCCAATCCTTGCCACGATGTCACGTGATATACTAATCCCTCCGATGTTTACAATTCCATTGAGTCTTATTTACAAAAGAAGTTGCATAAATGATAAAAGTCTGGAGATGTGCATCTGTCTTAATGATTGATTGAATGTTGATGATAGATTACAAGAAAAAGGAGGGCATGACACAACACATGATGTTTCACCTGAAGTAGATGATGAAAATCAAGGAGATAAAGATGCAGGTGGAGGTGGAACTTGAAGAAAAATGGTGAAGCCAATATATTTTTTGTATACTTAATATTTCAATTATTGTATTTTTTTTTTCAATTTTATTAAAATTAGTTGTTATTTTTTCAACAATGTAATTTTTTATTTTTAATTTATAATTGTATTATATTTGTTTATATTTTATTCTATTTTCTATATTTTCATTCATCCATTGACCATTGTATTGTTCAAATTCAAGAAATAAAATTCCTATTCTTTCCAATTTGTTGTCTAATTTGTATTTTGTTAAGTATTTAAGTATTTTTTTCATTTATTTGTTAGATTTTTTATTTTCCAATTTGTTTTCAAAGCTCAAAGGAAAGTGAAGTATTTTAATTTTAGTGTTTACTTTGCAAAAAAAATAAAAAAATATCAAAATGTCCAAAAAAACAATTTGGCTTGATTCATCCCAGGCGCAAGGCCCGACCTATAGCACTACCTAACACAAGGTAGGCCCATGCCTATGGCCTGACCTGGCTTGAAACGGGCCCACATGGGTTCGGGCTGTGGGTCATTACCGGTTCAACCCCCCGAAGTATCCCAGGGGAGGGAAGCATGACACTTTGCACGGGTCATTTCGTACCGTCCCAACATGGCCTGATTTACACCTTTACTCAAACAGGTCAAATTTAATCCTATTATATTAAGGCTGCATTTGGTGGGACTTTTTGTCTTTAAACGTGACGTGATTAAATCCACATGGTAAGGTGTTTTTTGGGGTGCTTTTTCTCATGAAAAAAAAACACTTATTTCACTCACAATAATGCTTGGTTTAAAACAAGATTTTTGCCACTTAGTTTGTCGCAAAAACCACTGTTGAAGGCATTTGATTCAAAACAAACAAAATAAAAGGAAAAAATAAAAAATAAGGGATTGATAGAGTGGTGGGAATCAATATTCAATCAAGTAGGTCACCACCGCTGCAAGTGGTGAGAAGTGAACATAGAAGGAAAAAGTAAGGAAGAAGATGGTATAAGGGTTTTAGATTTGATGCTGCTTTTTCGCCAAATATTTTTTTTGGGGTGCTTTTGGCTTCTAAGCCCCAACAAATATGGCCTAAGTTAGATTTGTATATTTTTCAGCAACGGTATTAGTAATAATCAGATTTGAGGATATGATTCATTTATTAATTATATCCATTTGGGAATTGTTTGAAGTTTGAACCAATCCGTTAATTTGATTCAGTTTCGTCGTGGAAAAACCTATGCTACCAGAAAGAAATGATACTTGATGTGTTTTGACCAATCAAAAACCCTAGTGAATTAAATTTGACAAATATATAGCAACTGACCGCATGTTGCAAATGGATCGGATTTGATAGAATCAATAGTAGATCAGATATGTTCGGATCTTATAAATACTGATTTGAATTCAAACCGTTTTAGGTATTGGAATATGATCTGATTCAATTTAATTTTGGAAATTAAAAAAATACATTAATTTATGTAAAAAAACAAAAAAGTATATAAGTATTTTCTTCAATTATTTCTATCATATATACATGTGTGTGTAAGATTGGACCAGATCTATTTGAATTGGATAGTGGATGATTTGAATTCGATCTAATATGAAAATCCAATAGGAGTATATCCAAATCTGACAAAATAGGATCGGATTTCAGATTGGATCATGATCTAATCCATTTGTACCCCTACCTAATTGATTACCACTTTTATGATACTGATTGATTGGTTGGTTATAACTTACAAGATTTTACAATAACCTTCAAGTAGGGCAACATAAAAAAAAAATCCTATTTAAGTAGTTTGTTGGCTATGGCTATAATATCTAGACTCTGGATCTCCTACCCACAAGAACACTGCCCATGCCTATCCACAATACACTACCCCCTCGTGAATTGGGAACATCTCCCCCTACATAATACTATGCAGAGGATGAGATGTTCTCCATATATGGCTTCAATAAATGTGGGCAGAGTTCTCGTGGGCAGGAGATCCTAACTCTAATATCTAGATTGATAATGTTGATTAGGTCTTCTACTAGGCTCTATAAATTATTGTTGTCATTATTGTCTCTACTCACTAGTGTTGTTATTGTAGTTAGGGGTGTAAATGGGATTGAATTTGAATTCAACATGCAATATCTAAATTCAATTCCAATTAGAAAATTTGCTTAATAAATATATATAATAAATATTTTATTTATACAAAATATAAAAATATACAAATTATTTATATAATTTAATTATATATAAATTATATAAAAATGCTTAAATATTTATATATATTATATAATAATTAAATTGG
The DNA here is from genome assembly GCF_056320005.1 of Nelumbo lutea. NCBI lineage: Eukaryota > Viridiplantae > Streptophyta > Magnoliopsida > Proteales > Nelumbonaceae > Nelumbo > Nelumbo lutea. The sequence goes on along the minus strand of NC_142688.1, from coordinate 34,881,653 downwards.
TCGAATTCAAATATTTATCAAATTAATCTAGGTCATATATAGATTCAACTAATTATGATGTTCAAATTATCCAAATTCAATTTGATTATATTGAATATTGAATTCTAAATTAGATTTTTGAATACCATTGACACCCCTAATTGTTGCCGTGTCCTTGTGTGTTTCTATTCTGCTTTTTATTTATAGAGTCATTTACTAAAACACCCTTATAGTTTCATGAATTTACTAAAACCTAATTTGTAATTTACATTTTATTAAAGCATCCCTATAGTTTGCAATCAATTTACTCAATCGACCTTCCATTAAAAGAAAGTAGAAAATGATAGTTTTCGGACCTAACATTCATTTGAATAATTTAATCAATAGATAATTAAATTAAAAAATAGGTTGAAATAAACAATGATATACTGATACACATTTTTCACTATGTTTAGGTGACGAGTTACTATTTTAAGATGGCAAATCAAACATCACTTCTTAATAAAAGGTTAAGTATGTTGCAAACTATAAGAGGGGTTTTTTAGTGAAATGGAAACTATAGGGTAAGTTCAAATAAATCCATGAAACTATAGGGGTTTTTATTAAAATGAAAATTACAGTGAATGACAACATCAAACATGATTTGTTTCGAAAATGGATTTGATATGCTACATACAACATATATTTTGTTTTTGTCAAGGTTTTTAAAATCAAACCAGACAATGAACCGGCCAGGGGTTTGGTTCCCAGGTCAAACAATTTGATCATTCAAACCGAACGAACAACCCATTTTGACAAAAAATAAAATAAAATAAAATAAAAAAAAAAACCAAAACCATTGGACAGTTTGAACAGTTCAACCACCTAGGTTAACAGTTTGCTGACCAAATCAACAGTTTTTGGCAAAATAACAGTTGTAAGGTAAAATGGAACCAATCACCCAATTGGTTAATTTTTCTAGTCCAAGTGTTTGATCTGGTCTGGTTTTGAAAACCATGGTTTTTGTTTAATTTTTTTTAGATTCATGTTAATTTAGTACAATTATAAGCATGATTTTCAAACTGCCGTTGACTAGACAGTCAAACCATTCAATCCGAGAACCATCCAAGCAATTGGTTCCATTTTACTCCAAGCTCGGTCAATGGCCAAAGATCGTTGACCCAAGCAGTTGAACCATCAACCCATTCGACCCGTTCAATGGTTTTTGACTGTTTTTAATTTTTAGTTTTTTATCAGAATGGGCCACCCATTCAGACCGGAGAGTTGAACCGTCAACCTAAAACCGGTGGCCAAAAAGGTTCCGGGTTATTTATTAAAACATTGATTATAAGCCCACGACGAAAGCCGCTTTGTAGAAAAAGTTATACGCCACCCCTTAAGAAATAGGTAAGTTAGAGATGGAAAGAAAGTAGAGCAATTACAACAAGGGGAAATAACAAGACACCGGTACAACCCCTTCTTCGTTACTATGTGACAATATTTCCTTGTCTTATTCTTAACTGATTTAAAGGAAGAAGTGAATTATGACTTTATGAGCACAGAAGCAAGCGATACTGCCACTAAAATGCACCCAGCCTGAGATTGACTCCTCAACTTTCAGCATACCAAGTTGATTCTTGATTCACTTCCATGACAAACCATAGTAGAATCTATCAAAGCAAGCCTAGCGGAACCCAACAATCACAACCGCTGCCTTGATTTCCATGACAAATCATAGTACGAATTTTCTAAACCAGCCTGGCAGAACCTGCCAATTACAACCACTGTCCATTCACTGCATATCTGAGTGGCTTAAATCTGTTTCTGTTACATATTCTCCTTAACTACCTTGAAGCATGATACTCACAGATAAGCCAAGAAAGACTACCGGTTCGGTCCAAAAAAAAGGCCCACGGTTCGGTTACCTGACCGTGAACACCCCTACTAATCCTGACTAAAGTTAAAGGGGAAAAAAACAGCATCATTTTGTGTGACAGACAAATTGATCTCAACACATTCAAGAAATACTTAAACATGAATTTCTTCTGGCTGAAAAAAAAAAGAAACTAAAATAGATGTGTTCTGAAACAGGACAAAAGCACACTGAACTAAATTTTGAGCATCAAGGGCATAGAGGAGCATAGGAAAACTTGGGAAGGAAATGTAAAATAATCCTGCAGAGATGGATGGGTAGTAAAGGAACAGATTGATTCAATATATTAATGCCTGTGACTGTTCAATTAGAAACATTGATTCAACATATTAATGCTTGTGACTGTTCAATTAGAAACATTGTGTGCATCCATACAACTTGGGAGCTTTGATCATTATCATTATTCAAGCCCAACTATATGGGGTAGCTACATGAATCCTGTTTCGCCATTCCATTCTGTTAAATGCCAATATCCATTGTTAAGTTATTGGCGCTCAAATCATCTCACACAACTTATACACGTCCTTTTTCATCTACCCCTCGCCCTTCTAGCCCCTTCAACAGGGACCTTTGATGAGATCAAAAAAAGAGAAAAAAAGGACAAAGAGAAGATATAAATCCAACTAGGGTTGGGAAATATCTGATCATGGTAACCCTAAAACATCTATTCCCTACCTGCATTAATGCAAGAAACTGTACCATTTCCAGGGAGAGATTTTTACATACCTTTTGATGCTGAAAATTTTAATATGAAACTTAGCAAGATAAATACCTTTTGATACTGAAAATTTTCATATGAAATTGGCAAGATAAAATCAACTCATTCAGTGGCCCCACAAAATTCCAATGGCAGTTGCATGCTGACCAAAAAACTGTCTGTAGCTATTCCAGATCCTATATCAACGAAATTAGACCCAGGGTAATCATAAAAAAGAGATGAGAAGCAACAACTGAAAAGTAGAAGAGTAACAAAAATATGAAATAATGAACATTGCAAAATCTAAGAGAGAAGTACCCATGAATATGGCCTCATGTTTTGTTGATAAATGGTTAAGAATTGATTCTGTCCCAACTTGCATGTTGCACCCAAGACTATTTGGAGTTCTCAAACCTTTCAAACCATGTCTTGCACTTCCAAGAAGACAAGGGACAAAAACACTACTGGAGTGTCAGTCATCTTCCTCATCCTTTTTGCATCAGCATAGCCATGGCTGAAAAATTCTAAAGGCAGGTGACAGAGAAAAGAAATGGAAAAGAACAGCAAGGTGGATCTAAGAATTCAACTAGCAAGGTGGTGACACATAGCATCTAGATATGCACAACTCAGAGGAATTCTATGAGCACAACTAAAGAGAAAAGAATCAAATATAAAGTTTTAATGTTTTCATCTAACTCAACTGATGTAGGCATTTACCTCATGGTCCTTGAGAACAACTCAACTTCCACATTCTTGGAAAAGATCCATTTGAATCCTGACAACTCAGCTGTAAGTTTATTCTTCTAGAGTCCTTCAAGCATAAAAATAGCATTATAAGTGAGAATTAAATAGTATGTACAAACCAACAGGGCCACCTTTCAAGAAGAAACTGGTCAGATAGAATTTCTTATGTCATAGTTTCTACTTCCATCTGTTTTTCTCATCAGATGTTTTACATGTCACAAACCTAATAATTGTTTTTCAGGGAAGGGGGGAGGGGGGGAATAAAAAAAGGAAATGACAAGGGCCCAATTTCCAATGGCAAACCCACTATTGGCACAATTTGAATTTCACATGATCAAATCATATTATTAGTGATTGATGGCATAGAAGAAAGAAGGTTTTGTTCTCAAAGACACTATTAATTCTCCTAAAGAAGGTTCGACAGCTTATCCTAATCACAGTATATCCTCTGTGCAATAAATCAGACACTAAGATTTTCTCAAGGTGAAATTTATATACAAGAAGGAATATGAATTTGTGACAAGATAAACTCTCCTCCATGAACGGGTTTTCTACATTTGAAAGGAAGAACAACAAAACAAATAACTAAAGTATCAGATCATTCAATTGATGCTATCTTCTTCTGTGACAACCTCTTTCTAGCCTCCATAATAGCCTCAAGCCTTTTCTTAGATATGTCCTTTATTGCTTCCTGGTATTGCAATTCGATCACCTCCAACTCCATTCTTATTTCCTCATCATCATCGTCATCAGCTAAAACCGCTGAGGAAGAATTGCTTGGATTACTCGAAAAGGTTGGCAAGTTATCGCTGCCTGTGTTGATAGCAGTTTTGTCATCAAGAGGTGGACCTATTTCAACTCCAGAAAGAGATTCTAGAACTTCTCTTTTCATCTCATATTCAGTAAAATCCATAAACCCAGACTCTGCAGTCATGCACCTTGTGAAGGAGCAATTCTTTCCATTTCCTTCAGTAGAGAATGCAGAAATAAATGAAACCCCAGAACTTCGGTCATCTGCCATGGGTGAATTTTGGAAGCCAAAATCAGCATGAGACATGGTTTCATCAAGATTTCCATGGTCATGAACTTCATGCATTGGCTGAGTAGATCCTTTGACAAAAAAAGAATCGCGGAAAGATGGTAGGCTCAATAGGTTGGGAACTACCAGACCATTTTGGAATGATCCAGCTGAGCTTTGTCCATATTCAAGTAATTGATCCTTGCTATGGTCTTCTGGGTTTTGGGTCCCGTTTGGAGGAACCAGCTGATCAACAGGAACACATGGTTTCCAATTGGGTATCAAGTTTATCAACAACAAATCAATCAACTCAGCTATAAACATAACATTCTGATCAGCTAGTTCCAATTGCTCAACCATTTCACTAGAAACTGAAAGGGCTGTGTCGCTGTTGAGATAAAATAGGAAATGTATATTCCTCACTCGCCCTGCATTAAGAGCAGAAAAATTAAGTGTCCACCTAAATACCTAAGAACATGAACACTTAGAGTGAACATGAATACCAAAGAATATCCTTACCCTTATGTTCACCACTCTGATCTGCAATCCTTAGGATTAGTGATACAGAGTTCTCATCACTCCTCTCTCCTTTCAACTTGAAATAATTGCCCCTATTTGTCCTTTGAACCTCCAGACATGGACTATGAGAACCCCCATCAACAGAATTCTCAATAAATGTGATGACAGGTGGTTCACCAATATCATCAGCATCCACCTCCATGGGAAGAGGTGATTTCTGCATACTAGTAGGCTCCACCGAGAGCACACAACGATCCCCAAATGCCCCTGATCTGGGTGGAACAATATCAGGAAGTAGTAATGGAGAATTCCTGGCAAAACCATCCACTTGAAGAAATGGATCTTTCAAGAGCACTTTTGCCGGCAATCTTTGAGCTGCCGGAACCAAACACTTCTCTATAAACAATTTCATTTCTGGATCTTTCACCTTAGAGAGGGAAGCAGGTTTTATTCCCTACAAAATTATTTAGAGATAAATTAACTAACTAATTTTAGTGGTAAATCATAGGCTATTGGAAAATATAAAGTTTCTACTATGCCGACTTACAGATGACACTTTCTTATATATTTGAGCAGAGTTTTTACATTCACTGTAAGGATATTCGAAGGTAACCATCTCTAACATACACATCCCAAAAGAATATATATCGACCAACTCATTGTAATCTTCTTCATAAAGCTCAGGTGCCATAAACTCAGGTGTTCCTGCAAAGACCACTTCTGCATGTTACTTTGAATGAGATAAAAATAAACTAATACCCAAAGAAAGAACAAAAAGAGGTATTCTCTTAACCATCAAATGTAAGACATAGGAGGAAACCTTATATGTTAATATGTCCAAAATCTTAGTTTTCTTCTGCAACCATTTACAGATTAACAATGATCAATTGAAAACAGGGAAAAAAGATCATACCAATCACACTTCGTGCATTAGCATGTTGCATCACAGTTGCCAATCCCAGATCTCCAATCTTAACTTCGCCATGGTTACCATTAATAAAGATATTATCACACTTCAGATCCCTATGTATGATAGGTGGCTCATGGCCATGTAAATAGCTCAAACCTGTCAAAATCTGTCTTGCCCACCCCTTCACTGCCTTCATATCAACCTTTTTGTGTTTCTTGCGGTACCTAAGTCAAGCATCACATTAAATTAACAACAGCACTAATTTTCCATAAAAAAAACCAAAATATCATATGAAGAAAAACTTACTGTCTTAAGCTACCCGAGGTAAACAATTCAGTAATAATATTGATGGTCTTATTCCGGTCATCAATCCATGAATTGTAAAATCTTATTATGTTGTTATGTTTCAGAGATTTCAAGAGGTGTACTTCAGAGTAAAGCCTTTCCAAGTCTTCTGGTGACTGTAACACATCATCAATCCGAACTTGATTCCAAGCTACTTCAATTCCATCAACTTCATCAAACGCCTTGTAGCTATAATTATAATAAAATTAAGGAATGCATGTAGTAGATGGGATAAGACACTAATGATGAGGAATGAAAATACACGGACAAGCTTAGATAAGTTTGAGATAACCATCAAATATTTTTCAAAATAGACTATTTAAAGGATACACAGTCTTGTAAGCTCCTTTCCCCAAAACTTCTTTATACTGTTAGAACATAAAACCAATTAATTAGAAAACAAAAAACCCAAAGATTTAAATTATCAACAAGACATCCAATGTTTTACCCGGATATATCGATTAGTTGGATCAATTTCAATAGCATCAGGGTCTGGAGGCTCGGGATGGCCTGAGCTCTCTTCCACCCCCTCCATACTGACCAAAGCCAATATCCGAAACTACAGAAGGACGAAATGATCTTAACAAAATTAATTAGAAACTACATTTATTCGAGAAACAGCACAGCTTTCAAATTTAAATAGTTTTGGCACTATAACGTCCTACGGCTAAGGTTCCAACCAACACAGAGGAAAGATATTCCAACATAGATCAAAAGGGCGTTACTTGAAAAACACATTTTTATGGGAGAATAAGTTGTAAACCATTAGGCTTGCAAGGTAGGGGATTCATGCCAATACGTGGAAAGGCACGTGCATTGATGCATTCACGGACTCGACTGCAGAATTTAAATTCCCATACACCCTAAAAATTTATCGTTCGAATGACATCTCAAAACCCAAACATTGACGCAAATGTCACCACTAAAACAAAAGATTATGTCACCAGAAACAATAGAAGATTGGGGAATGCATGCCATACGACAAACATTTACGAAATTCATCCAAAATCAATCATAATCATAATATCAAAAAACAACAAGAAAACCTAACTAAAAACGAACCATGATTAATGCAAGGTACGCCGAAATACAAATTGAAACCCTAAAAAAATAAAAAAGAAAAGAATCTAATAATACCTTCAAACGCAATTCCTTCCTGGTTTTATTCTCGCGAAATTAAGATCCATGAAGAGGCGAGAAGAAACCCTATCACTAATTAAGGAACGAATACAGATGTGCCCCTGAACCGATCATAACCTCCTGTCTGAAACAGCAAAGCAGCGCTCTTTCTCTCCCTGCTCCTTCTCCCCCAGACAAATTTTCGTTCCATCTCTCCTTCGTAGAGGCATGGCAGCAATGCAACAGCAAATTTTCCCTTTCCGAACGCGGGGTGGTACGTGGGGGAGAATGGTGCTACGTCGCCCTCACCATAATCACGTAAGGCCCCTCTCTAGCATCTGAGCCGTCCATTGCGCATGAGATTACTACACACGTCGGATTGGTATTTTTCTGCTTTAGTAGCCCCTCCCTTGTCTCCCTTCCATAGTTTCTTCTCTTATGAGAAGAATCCAAGTTGGCAAGGGTTGTTTGGATACCGAATCTACGATGAGACCCACATGTAATCAGCAATTTTTAACCGTTAGATCAGGAAAGAGTGCATCATCTTAATTCGGTCCAAAATGCCAATTCGACTCTTAACCGCTCCTTAAGTGGTGTTTGGTACTGTGGTAATTTTTTGAGAAATTATTTATGTTTTTATTCCACATAAGCATGCAAAAAGGAGATCAGATCTGCTCCTCACACCGACCTCACACTTATAATTTATTATGGACGAGAGATGTTCTCAATGCACGGTGAATGTGCCTATGAGGTGCTCATGTATGAGGAGCAGATCCCCTTCCCGGCAAAAGAGCAAAAGGGGTAGCACATCCCCACAAATCACTAGAACAAATGCCAAGAAAGCTTACAAAAAAGAATAGATACCACACCATGCATAATTGACTAGGCTTCATGAGCAAAGCAGTCAAGCTTGATTCACCTCATGGAAGACATGCCTGTAAACTAGCCATTCTTGAACAACTCCTTCATTCCCCATACAATCATGAATGATGCTTTTTTGAGGTTCCAAGGCAGGATTTTCACTTGTTGCAGGCAAGCAATCACAAGCTTTGAGTCTTTCAAATTTAGAACTAGGTTATGGGCTTCCCATGTAACCTATGCTTTGGCCAAATCAATAGTTGCTACACCAAGATTATAAGCTTTTACATCGATCAGTTCCCCTTATCGTTCCAATCGTAAGTAAGTTCCACCTAATGTGCTTCCAAGTCTTAGAATTTTTCTCCTCATTAGGCTAATTGATTATTGATAGCATCATGGTATTCCATGAAAGAGTTTAGGGCCCTTTCTATGATCATATAGGTAGGGGTAGATGTGTTATTAAAGATTCTTTGATTTCTTATTTTTCCAAAGCTACCAAAGGATGGATACATGTTTCATCCTCATTTCATGGCTCTCTATTTATATTGAACCACCATTCTCTTAGTGAAGAGTTTTGGTCTTCTATCCCTCTAAAATTAAAAGTATGCGCCATCCAAGTTTGCTTCGCAATTATGCAATTTCTAAATATATGATTAAAATCCTTTTCCTCCCCACATAAGCCATAGTCGCCATCAAGCATTTTAAGCTTCATGACCTATGTGGCGCTCTGCCTAATGGCATTGGAATAAGCAATAAACAAATAAGCTTCGGGTTTGGATTTAGTCTTCACAAAATCCGTCCTCATTGTCCTCACATCCCTTTCAACGTTATATTGAGACTTTTCTTGTTGGGGCCTCACAACAATCGCCCATAAGATATTAAGCAAAAAAAAAAAAAACTAATATAATAACAAAATAACGAAATCCAAGCAAAAACAAATAAAAACAAGTACTACCAAGAACAAAAAGGATTTATGTGGTTCGACTTTATTATCTATATCTATGAGAGAGACGAAAACTGTTCTTAATTATAAAAAAAAAAAAATGAGAAACAATATAGGTTACCTTGTAGCTTGCAACTCAAACTAACCCTTAGCCCTTATACACCTATTTGCTCTTTCCTCTCTCTCAACCTGAATAAACAAAAGACAAGAGAAACACTCCAGTCTTGCACCGAAAACACCATCTTTCTCTCTACCTCTAGTTTTTTCTTCTTTAACAAGAAAAAGAGTAAACTTTTTTCTCACTTATTTAAACTCTATATACAAAAGAGACCTTTTTATATGTAAAACCTTCCTTAACTTAAAAGAAGAACCGCACTAATTGTTAGATTAAAACATAATCAAATAGTGAAAAAATAAGACACAACTCTAGCATATACCTTTCAACAATCCAATCGACTAAGTATATTAGATTCTTACATACGCCACACCACCCAAAGTGCGAAGCATTCCATCAAATGCTGATTTTCACCATCCCAATATATGTGATGTTTTACATAGATTGATCACCCATTTTCCTCTATTGGAATGTACAAAAATATTTTCTCTTGGAATAAATATATATAGAACACAGAGAATCTAAAATCTAATTATTTAGAGAAAAATTGTACATACCTTCGGAGACTATGAGAACGTCTTTGAAATCATCTGATGCAATTGCAACGCTTCCAAATTCATCCCCATTATTTTTTTTTTGTGTAAGATAATCTCTCTTAATGCGGTCAAATTCCTTGCATCTGTAACATTGTACTTTGCCCTTCTCTTAGATCCCCTATCAGACAACTTTCCTTTCGTACAAATAAGAAAGTAAGGTAAAAAGTAAAAGGGCCTGTCTTCTTTCTCCACCTTGGCATTAAACATTGTTAAACAAACTTAGGTGTACAATTGTCACTTCAAATATAAATTTGTAGTTTACTTTTTCCTAAATAAAGTTTTTCTAGCTTGTCTCACAGTTTTGATAGTTTTGATGTAGAATCTTCTTCCATAACATTAATTTGAAATGTGTCCGTTGTAAGAGTTTTGTTGGTTTCTAAATCAACCTGCAACATAAATTTAAAAGTACAACCCTGACTATAATTTTCCTTGAAAAAAATCGAATCCAGAAATCGTGTGAGAATGGATTTTCACTTTTCAAAGCCTTGCAATAGCTTGATGGGCACACAAAAGTTTGATCCAAATGCAAGTGGCAGCAGCCTGGCCCCTTTAGAAGCAATTTTGCAACTTGCCCATCTTAGCATTGAAAGATTGGGATTGATAGGGACACTGTCCTTTGCAAGCATCGCCCATTTTGAATAGGATGCGCCACAGCTAGAGTTGTTCTTCCTCCATCCACAGTATACAGTCTGAGGCTGCAAGCGCTCCGACTCCAACAAATTGTCTTGGGTTTATGTTGCATGACGTCGAAGCAAGCATTTTTCTCCACACCTGGTGCCAGTTTATGGAAGCTGATCTTTTGACCCAACAAGTCACCCTTGAGCTGTAGAAACTAGAAAGCTTTGGTTTCACGCACCTCTTCTGAACTCTGAAGGTACCCTACGAAAGGGGAAGTAGTAGTCCTCTTCATGTGATAAATGCCCCACTTTTTGGGGCTGATTTATTCACGTTTATCCCATTGGTGAGCTTCAGATACTTTCTGTTGTTCATGAGACGATATTTCCTCAAGGCCCGAAAAAACCCTACAAAAATGGTGACGAGAATTCCATCAATTTTACATAAGTGTAAGAGATATTCCCAATAAACGGCCCACTGTTCATTGAATCAATAATACGTACAGACAGAAAGAATATGTGAGAATGGGCCTCCTTACCTTAAAAAGGTCCAACTGGATGATGCTATACTGATATCACGTCTTGCTTCCTTGTCACATCCGTAGACGGGTTTTGGGCGGCTACAACTTGACACTTATTCCATGATTCAAGGATCTAGCTTAATTCGGTTTAAACTGAAATTCGGATCGAGTTCTAGCCTGATATATAGAGTACCCCCAAGCCCCAATAGCTAGGAGCTATTTAACAGTGGGACCTGATATTCTAAGTATACAACACATGGCAAATTATGAGACCCCCAACTGCTAATGCCGGTTACAATGGTGTGGAGATGCATAGGAAGATCATGTCACACCATTCCTAAGAAAGTCTCATTCCACGCATCAAAATCAGCCCAATAATCGACTAAGCTTCACCTTCCAAAAATTAAATCCATTAATATGGTGTAGAACTATAGATACTTTCTTGCTTTATTTTTATGTCATTTATCAGAAACTTTTTCAATGATCCAGCCCAATGGCACTTACAGAAAGAGACGACCATAGTAATCACAGTCGAACCAATCAACCCTGACCAGGGACCATCAACGACGTCCGATCCAGCTCTCCAGACATTGGTGCAAAACTACAAACCGCTATAAATCAGCATTTGGAGTTTAGACCTCAGCAGCAATAATTCCGATGGCAACTCTAGAGGCTCAAGCCGCTCCGACCATGGTTTTCAAAATAGGACCAGACTGGATGGTCAGACCAAAAAAACCAGGAACCGGTCACCTGACTGGTTTCGTTTTCCCCCAAAACCGTTGATTTTGATCAACAAACCACTGAACCAGCTGGTTAACCATTCAATCAGGTTTGACCATTTTTCAAATATTTTTTATTTTTTTGTTGGAACAGGCCGACTGTTAGGGTCAAATGGGTAACTGGACCCCTGACCGGTTCGGTCACCGGGTCGGTTTTAAAAACCATGGCTCCGACCATTACGCTCCAAAATGTGGAACCGTTAAGAGTCACGCATAGAAGTATGGAGTTCGAAGCATCACCTTACCAACACAACAATAGACCCATTGCATTACCTTACCTCTCTCTCTCTCTCCTTTCCCCTCTCTCTCCCATTTTAACTTGAGAGATGTGGCAGGCAGCTAACTGCACCTACACCTACAATAGTCAATAGTCACGAAAGAGCCACGAGAAGACACTGCTAAGGCTCAAATTTCTCCCAGCTTCTGTCAAGTCTGTAGAGTTGTTCACTGAGAAAACATTTCTCCCAGCATTTACCAAAGTCTGCAAAGCAGTCCACGAAAAATATAATGCACAGAATGGGAAAACTAGTTGATTACTTGATTCGGAGTATGAAATCTAAGTGGGACCAACAGTGGATATATTAGGATTCTCAAGGAAGACAGGTCAGGGAAGAAGATTGAAAAGGTTAAAATAACACGACACGACTGGGGGTAAATTGTGACAGGTGAGATGTATACTATACGAGGGGTAAAGGTGGAAAATTTTTCCTGCCCATATTATCTCACAGGATGATTTTTATATACAATACAATACAATACAACAGGAAGGCAAGGGCAGAGACCCAGGAATAAAATGAAGGAACAAAGAAAATAAATCAAAAGAGGCACGAGGAAAAAAAGGCAGTATCCCATCTGGTTGATCAGGGATTTTCTGCACAGCCTTCATAAGCTATCACAAAAAGGATCCAAAAAGACAGACAGGCACATTCTCTCCGCTGCTAAGGTTGAGAAGTTTGTGAAATGGCATCTTCAGGTCTACGCATTGATTGCGCAGTGGCTCCAGATGACCTGTCTGATACCCGGACATTATACCTCTCATAAACCTTCTCACGGTTCTCTGACCACCAAGTTTCTGCTTGGTGCTCACCGAATCTCCTCCGGCTGCAGACACATTTCCATTTTCAGTTGCAACATTACAAATGAAGAATTAAATTTTAATGCCTAACCTAATGCTCTAAGACTTTATGATGAGTTAGCAACCACAAAAAGTTGCCTTTTTTCTGACATAATTGTCAACAAATATCTAAAGGCTCTAATAGAAATTATGATAACTGTGTGAAAAGTAACTACCAAGAAAAATTAGATAGAGATAACCAAGCCAAAGTACCTGAATCGCACTCGCCTTAGATCTCTAGTTCCATCCCGGAGGGCTACAAGGGTTATATATACCCCGGGTTCATATTGTTCAATCCATTCAGCCTCAACTTGATGGCTGTTACCTGTCAAAGAGGGACTTCTAGAGTTCATACTATCCTCACCATTCTGGAAAGGCTCAGGTTCCCTGCCATCAGCAGCCTCAGGCCTACCATTGCTACCGCTATGTACATTCCCACTACCATTCCGCAATCCTACATCTTCATGGTCATCCATCCCATTGGGGGACAAAACTCCTTGGCTTTGTAGGCAGGAATTGGTTTCATGGGCTCCAGGTATGTTCCTTGGCAAATGAGTCTGACTTGGAGTCCCATTGGTGGTGCCTGAGTCTATTCTTGCAGGAGAAGCCAAGTTAGAGCCATTGGTTGCATCAGATCTTGGGTGGACCTCTCCATTTGCATCAGGATGATGGATGCCATTCAGATCCAAGCCATTTGGTAGGTAAACTGCCTTCATGCTTTCAGTCTCATAGGACCCAGGTGGAAGTTTCTCAGCCATGTCCTTGAGCTGGACAGTATATAAAAGGCCCAATCAGCAAAAAAATATGGTATTGCCAAAAAAAGTAAAGAAAGAGTAATGCAGAAGCCTTTGCAGATGAAAACAATCAACATTTCTGGCACATAAATCTTCATTCAATAAGAGATAATGCAACTCGGATAGATGATAATACTCACAGTATATACAAATCAGGAATCACTCTAAAACACCCATTAATGGATTCAAGGAGAATGAATTCTACAAGAAAAGGCAACTCAAACCTATAAAATAATGATTTTTAGAAATGATTAATGGTTCAAGTAAAAGGATAGTTCATGAAACAGCTATCTTTTCAATTTTTTTTGATAAGTAGCTATCTTTTTAAAGTTGTACAGAAATGCATTCTTTTCAACACAAAGCAGGTAGATTTCAACATGCAAGACTAGTGGCGCGGTTTATAATCCATTTATCAACCATATTGGCAAAAGGCCAACATCAATAAGATGATCAAACATGACTAGCTTAACCAAATGTGTAACAACATTTACTGGATCATCTGTGTTACCCGTAAGAAGTGATTTATTACAAGTTAAGGGGCTAAAAGAGCTAAGGGCAGACCAAAAAGGACATGGATTGTAGTAAGAAATGATTTAGGGGCTCTTTTTAGATAGTAAAGAAAATTTTCATTAAAATATAAAAAGATAATTACAATCTACTCAGGTGTTAAGGTAAAACTAAGGAAGAACAAATCAAAAGAAACTTTAAGAATTACAATTTTGTAATTCAAGAACATCCCAAAAATTAACTCCTAAATCTGAATGGCACACTTGTGCAAATTCAGGGAGAATAAACACCCAATCTGCTACACACTTGCCAATGACAGCCACACTTTTCAACATTTTACAATAGACATGGGACTGAACAGAATAGAATGGCGAAACAGGGTTCATATAGCTGACCCATATGCTTAGGGCAAAGGCTCAGACGACGACGACGACGACGACGACGATGATGATGATTCACTTTACCTTTACACCATAGCCTGTTAATGTATTCCCCAGGCAAACAGGTGGTATTCAAGGATCACCATGAATAATAATACTGAGCCCACTTAATATATAAGGCACTTGCCAACAGCCTAATGTTATAGGGGCCTATGCATGATAAGAGGCTGAGCAGGCTCCATATGGGTATTGGGTACGGATATGGTGGTGCACTTCGCCTTTAGGCTGTGTTTGGTTTGAAGGAAAAAGAAGGGAAAGATAAGGAAACTTGTATAGGTTTCCCTACCTTTCCCTTCTTTTCCCTACCTTTTCCTTTAAATCAAACATAGCCTTAAGGTACTTCTTTTCCCCATTTTTCAGGAACTTGGGGTTTGCAATAGAAGGTTTGACAAGGGTTTTGGAACTGAAGAGAAGAAGATTGATGTTGATTTTTGGACAATAAAAGTGCTTTCTTTCTTCATATGTTCTGTTTTCAGTGCGAATCTGAATTGGATGCAAATTTTGCACCTAGTTCAATTTTGAATCAGTATGTTTGTAACTATGGCTGCGTTTGGTTACAGTGCAAATGCAAATATGTACACTACATATTTACCTATTTTTCGGTTCATGAATGCAAACACGGTTCACATTTTAAACCGTTTTTGCATTCATCTTTGTCTGAAATCGGTGCAGAAGTGTGAGCCCATCATTAAATGCTCCAACTATCTTATGCTCCAATGCCTTAATTTTGGTCAAAAAGTTAATTATCAAAAGAACACAAAATTGTGTTAAAAAAAAAGGTACAGTAATGCTCTCTTTTCAGAGTACAAAAGTGTCAGAAAATACATTTTTGCTCTGATAATCATTACTTTTTTACGTATTAAACAAACACTCACAAATGCGAACCAGGGTACATAAATACCCTGGTTTGGCGTTTGTATCGCAAACAAACAGAGCCTATGGCTCAGTTTAGAAACAGTACAAATACAAATATGTACAGTACAAATACATACAAAATACAAGGTTTTGCTTTGTATTTGTACTCCTTCCAAACTGAGCCTATTATGGCTTCATTTGGGAAGAGTACAAATACAAAAAAGCAAAAACAGAATTTTTGTATTTGCACTCTTCACAAACAGAGCCTATGATTCACTCTCCAACCTGATACAAAATTTGTACA
Organism: Nelumbo lutea; assembly: GCF_056320005.1. Classification (NCBI taxonomy): domain Eukaryota; kingdom Viridiplantae; phylum Streptophyta; class Magnoliopsida; order Proteales; family Nelumbonaceae; genus Nelumbo; species Nelumbo lutea. The sequence goes on along the minus strand of NC_142688.1, from coordinate 34,865,970 downwards.
TTTTGCATCATTTGCACTCACTAGCAGTGCAAAATTTGTATATTTAAACTGATGCAAAATTTGCACCACCATCCTCCTACATTAATTCTCCCATTTAAAGTGGGGAACTGGGGATCACAGCATCTTGCTTCTGACCTAATTCAAAACAAATAATCCTCCTACTGCCAATAAGGTGGGGACCACATCGTTCTCTTTCTATTTCAAATAAAGTTCAAATTTGAAGCAAAAGTGAACCAGTTCACACTCAGCCTATTTACATTTCCATGCATATATGCCAGTGGAAATGAAATTCATACTGCAAACAAACTGAACCTTAAGCAGGGGTTCTCCCCTCTCCATCTCAGTTCACCCAAAACAGCACCCCTCCCTCCGTGGCCTCTCCATCTCTATCTGATGTAAAATAGGGATTCCATCACCCCTCACTCTCTATTCCCTTGCTCTAACAGTGGCACTTCCCCTCCCTCCCTCACAATTGAACAAGGGGATCAAGATTATATTGTTTTCCTTTAGAATTAGTCAAATTATTTTTTATTGATTCTTTTTGCATTCATAAATTGGTGCTTCAATTGAAGGCACTCCTTCCTCTGGTTTTAAATACAAGATCCATCCAACTGAATATTGGATCAACCATACATAATCCAAGTATAATTTGCATTTTTTTTACTTAACATTATTTCCTTGTTAGATGAATAAAAAATGAGCTGCTATTGGCAAATGTTGTTACTGCAGCAATTCATTTCTTGTTGTACTTACTAAAGTTAATCCTTTCATTGTTTATCTAGCAGAGAGCATTGCTTTTTTTCATTTATTTTATTTATATGCTTGCCTTTGGATATGCAAAACTAGATAGTGAACCTAGAATCAAGCTATTTATGTTGTATTGCAACTTTAACATCCAAGTAAATACTAAATAACACATTTAATTGCTATTTATGTTGTTCTTCCAGCTACTATATCTTCCGATTTTGGTATTCCACCCTTTTGCTCATCTTCCATTAATGGATAACTTTCATTTCATGGATGAATTTTCAAAAAGTATTGTCACTAAGACATGCATGGTGTTATTATTTGAACCTTTTTTAGTGAATTGTTTCTTTAATTTTTAGTAACTCATGGGATTTACTATTTAAAGCAACTAGTGATTACTACTTTTAGTAAATTATAGTATTACCGCAAAAGGTTAGCTTCACTACTTCTAGTAAATTTCAGAACTAATTTGGTCTTAGGCTAGTTTCCACAAGTCTTATTTTATTTAAAAGTTAGAAGATACTCCTTTTCCTTTCATAACTTGGTAAGTATTATAAAATTAGGTCTAGTTTTATCCACTAATCTAGGAGGTTCTTTTGAATAACATATTTTTAATATAGTACTTTCTAATATTCCTTTCTTGAGAAAAATAACTATTAGATGTTTCCTTGAGGCTCATTTCTTCATGCTACTGTATTGATTATTTTGAAATAAGCAACTAGATTTATCAATAAGACCCAAGGACAGATAAATTTTTCCTTTTCTTCACAGGTGAAGATTACGAGCTGGGGATTTAAGTGGAAGGAGAAGAATATGCTTTTTTCAGGGCTAGAAAAAGCTGCAGTTGGAGAGGAGAATGTTGGATTGTGGAAGAGAAAGGTGAGAGGGGGCTAGAGTTTCAGGAACAGACGCCTGAGATGCAGGGGAAGGCAATAGGTCAGTTGGAGGTTGAAGACAATAGAAGAGGAAGACAAAAGGGTAGGGAAGTAATTTTAGAGGGGAGGAATGTTCTTTAGTGGGACCCGTGGAGGCTGGAGGTCAGAAAGAATTGAACTCATGAGTTACTGAGGTGGGAAGGCCAGAGGAGGTTGTCGAAGGGTCGTTTTCCAGCATTCAATGTTGTTGGCCCTGGGAGCGGGGTCCACCTCTTAAATTCAAAGGTTAGGGATAAAGACAGAGACACTCGATGGAAAAATTGAGGATGTTCAAAAGAAAAGGCTTCAAGGTTAAGTTTTCAAGGATTGGAAGGAGAAGGGTCTGCTTCAATGATCGAAGATGGAAGACTGAAGAGTGGGTTTGGGAAGTCATCAGATATGATAGTGCAGAGAAGGAAAAGGTGCTCTTGGAGCTGGAGGTCTCTTGAAGCAATGGTGTTGAGCAGCGAACTCTGTTAACCATGAGTTGCTGTCTGTGATAAGTGATTCAAGTGCAAACAGTGGGGTTTTCTGACACAGATAAGAAGGATAGCCAGCGGGTAGGTATGACTTTAAGCTTAAGTTTTGGTTTGTTTTGGGTCAAGCTTCAAGGAGTTTTTCAGGAAGGGAGGAGAGGTTCGGTGATTTAGTGGGTTGCAGGGTTAGAAGGGAGGAAAGAGAAAGAGAAGGTGGACTTGGGAGGAAAAGTGGTGGACGATGTAAGGGGGTGGAAGTGCTAAAGAGGGAGATGGAGAGATAGGTGAGAAGGTTGAAGATGGAAGCCCGGAAGTAAGTTGTGACCCAAAGGCTGTGTTTTGGTTTGAAGGAAAAGGTAGGGAAACCTATACAAGTTTTGTAAAGGTTTCCTTACCTTTACTTTCCTTTCCCTACTTTTTCCTTCAAACCAAACACAGCCTAAGGATGTTGGTAAGGAAGGAGAAAATGGTGTGGTAAGAGGCTGTAAGGACTTTTCAATATCTGAAGTGGTAGTTGGGAGTTGATTTGGGTTGGAAAAGGAGATTTGCAAATTCAGATGGTATCGAGGGTGAATTGGATGTGTTGAAGAAACCTTGAGTTGCAAATTAAGTTTATTTAGTGCATTCTACTAAAATGTTCTCTAGATTGACAAGAGGGCCTGATCCAACAAAAAAAAAATCACGAGTTTATAATAAAAAAAGAAAGAAGTTCAGAGGCTCAATTGGTGGAGATTGAGGATTTAACTGCAAGAGATGTCAGAATTGGTAGGAGCTTAGGTCTGGCAGAGGGCTTCGTGCATCGGTTTGAGAGTTTGGGGTTCCGGAGTTTTAGGAAGAAGTTTTTTTTTTTTCTTTTCCTATTTTTTAAGAAGAGATTGCAGTGTGTCCTTTGTGTTGTGATTGGGTAGAGTTTTTGGGTGTTGCCTCATCACCCGCTGATGTTTGTATTAAGCTTTTATTTTAATGAATTTTACTTTCTACTTCTCAAAAAAAAGCTTTTTTTTTTCCTTTTTCTTTACTTCGACTCCAAATCTCTAATTTTGAGGAATTTCTTTGTTGGGTAGTTTTTATCAATCTTTATTGGTAATGTTTTTTGCATTGTTTATAGGGAAAACAGGAGTAACCAAATATGCATCAAGATCTTTCAGAAAAGCATGCTTAAAAATGATTCTGTGATTGAAATAAGATGGCTTAGAAAGGTGCCAGGGTCCACAGGAATTACCTGATCCCATTGAAAAGGCTAATTCATCTGGGTATCACATCTTTTTTTTTGATAAGTTGGGTAAAACATCATATTCCAATGGATGCTTAAGATCAGTTGATCACAATACAAAATGGTCTTAAAGCAGAATCTCTAGGGCTGAATTCTATTACAGGACTTCAATCTATACTCTACTGTCAATGAGTGCAGACTGCAGATCCCTTTCATTCTTATTTATTCCTTTAAAAGAACTCATCATTACCAATTAAAAAAGATTATTATATTACAGTTGAAAAAGATGGATCATGATTCATGACATAATTTTTTTATTGGCAACGGTAACTTCGATTATAGAGAATTCAAATTACAACAACTTATCCACTGATTATTATTATTATTATTATTATTATTGATAGGAAATGATAACTTTCATTAGCTAAAAGACCAAAGTACAACTGTCACCTACTAAAGTGAAAGGTGACCCCTGAACAAAAACAACTTACAACACTGCCCAAAACAAAACCTCCTGATTCACCCCTTGCTTTGCACGGTTGTCAGCTAAAGCATTTGCTGACCTCCTATCCACTGATTAAAATTTTCAAACATGAACCTCAAGGAAGGAAAAGAGAGAGTACTCATGGTTGATCATCACTGCTTTTATGCTCCTTCAGGCTAGATAGTTTATTTATTAAAATAGTACTATTACAAAAGATATGCAAGATAAACTCATAGAATAGTAGGTTCCATAGTAAGCACTGGCACACTTCATTACTTGTTTACAACTTAAGAAGTTGGTTTTCAATGAATCTATACATCTATACTATATAAAGTGGATACTTGCCTTGGTTTCAGTCAGTGATTTAAAAGGCATGCCTAGGTGCACAGGCGAGGCGCATTTCAGGGTATGCGCCTCGCCTAGGTCCTAGGCGCAGCCCTTTCAAAAGGCACACGCCTGGTGCGCCTAGGCGTGCGCCTGATGTGCCTTGCGCCTCAGCCCAGGCATGCGCCTTTTGAAAAATTGACGCTCTTTTGCTTTTTTGGAACATAGCGGCTGGGCCGGGGGCTCCGCTCCTGGGCCCCCATGCCACGCCCAACATTACCAAATTGGGGGTTCTTGGAGCTTCAGCAAGCAAGTGAACTAGAGTGGAGTAGACCCCCCAATTTGGTAATGCTGTTCATTCATTCATCCTAATAAAATGTCTTCTTAAAAAGCAGTTAAAACTACAAAATCATTGTTTTTTGTGTGAAGAGTAAGAATTTAAGACCTAATGTGGACTTGTTTGGACTTGCCTCGAGGGGTGTGGCACAAAGGCAGCTCGTAGAATCAGGAATGTAATATGTTTTACATTACATTAGCCCTTGAAGTAATGCAATTGAGTGAAAAAGAGATTAGAGGTTTTACACGCTTGAAAATGTTTTATATGTTTGATTTTATTTTTAAATTCTCATTTGAATATGCTTCCCATCTTATGTTTATGTATTTTAATCTTAGATAATAGGTTTTTTAAACATTATGTTTAAATTTAAGTTTATATTTTGTATTAATATTATGTTTAATATTATTTTATTTTATTTTGGCATTTTTTTGAATTTACTGATTTTTTTTTATTTTTGTGCCTTGCTTCAAAAAGGCGTGCGCCTCGCCTTGTGCCTTAGGTGCAAATTGACCCCTGTGCCTTTTTTGCGCTTTGCGCTTTTAAAACACTGGTTTCAATGCAAGTCATAAAAGTTAAGAGCCCGTTTGGCGAGTCTTTTTGGTAAGATCTTCCTGTAGCTCTGACATGCAAAAGACGCATTGAGCTTTGGAATGAAGATCTGAGCAGCCCGAAGCACGTTTGGCAGATGCACCTCTTCCCGTGTCTTTCCGCACGAGAATAAAACGCAAAAGATGCGGAAAGCTTCATTTGAAGCTTCCCGAAATCAGCCCAAAATGGGCTTCTTGTGTCTTTTCAGTGCTCCGTCTTTTGGTGGCTAGATCTTCTGCGAGCCAAATGGGAATAGACCGCAATCGGTCTTCCCGGCTTGTAAACAGCCGAAAGACCACATGGAAAGATGCACCAAACGGGCCCTAAATCTAAATACCATATATCATATATGGTTTAATGCTTACTTGCACATGAACATAGACATGCTCTTACAATAGTAGTCAGTCATAAAAAAAAAAATTGATGACACATATAAATAGGAGCATTACCTGTGCAGTAAGGGATTTTATAACTTCTTTTGCAGCTTTGGATTTAGCAGATTCCTCCGCAGCTAATGCAAGAGCTTCTTGAGTTTTCATTGTTGATTTCTGCAACTCATATTCTTGTAGTTCACATCGTTGTCTTAAGCTATCAACCTAACCAAGTCCATAAAAAACAGGATAAGGAGACTGTTTTGCACTTGATGCTTAATTAAGAAAAAAATAGGAGTGAATGTGATCAGACTAGCATACCTGGGAACGCAACTTCTGCACTTCTTGAGTCAAAAGCTCATTTGTTTTCTTCAAGCTCTCTGCAATACTTTTGGAAAAAGAAAGGCCTGATGTTGTAGGAATAGGTGTTGCAGAACGAGGTGGGCTTGGTTTCCTAGAGAAAGGTGATACAGCCCTGGAACTGATTGCAGACTGACCAACTGACGTAAGTACTGGTCTTGGAGCTGTTCGGCGCAGGTCAATAGCACTAGAAAAGGCAATATCCTTTAGTTGCAACAAATTGGATGTTTGGGAAGATCGAGCAAGAGAGAATGTGTCAGATTTCTTCCCATGCTTAAATGCTTTGCTATCAAGCTGTTTAATCAAATCCATATTGGTAGGCGTTGCAGACTTGCATGATCTTAGGTCAGCTTTGTCTAACCTGTCTTTGTTTTCTCCTGAGAGTCTGGGTATAGCATTCCTCCTATTATTACTACCACCAGGTTCTGAGACCTTGCTCAGCTTGGCATAACAAGAATCACACACACGATATGGCTTAACAGGATTTGGAGCCAGAGCTGCTCCTAAAGCTTTTCTGGAGCTACAGGAATGGCAGTGTACAAGTCCACAATTGTAGCAATTGTGCCTCTTCCGAGTAAACCCAAATGCCTGTCTGCATGCTGAGCACTGGGACTGCTCAGTTCCAGGTACCCATTTATGGAGGCATATGGATGCTGTGAAGTTTGAACCGCAAGCAATATATTTCACATGTCTATCCTTCAAAGCCTCTACTAGTGTTGGTGTTTTCCGATCTTCAATATCTCCATGGCCCAGTCTTCCATTAGCTCCCTTTCCCCATGTGAAAACCTCATTGCGGGATGTTAGAACTGCTACATGGTATGCACCACAAGCAATTTCTTCAACAGATTCACTAGCAAGTTTATCTTCCACCAAGCAAGGAAGCTTCCCATCAGAGTGGGGATTGCCAAGCTGGCCATAAACTGTACTTCCCATGGTAAAAACATGCCCTGATGTGGTCAAGCCAACAGTTAAACTATGCCCACAAGCAATCTTGTAAAAATTATATTCAATTAGTGAAGGCACACACGTGGGTTTCAATCGAGGTTCTTTGTCTCCATGACCAAGACGACTCTTGTCCCCGTCACCCCAAGTAAACAATTTCCCTGATGAAACACTAGCACCGGATTGTGCCACAATAACCTCCACCACAGCAGCAGTATGCCACACACCACAGGCAACGGCAATTGTCCTCAATCCTGTCAGAGATTCCACTTCTCTTGGATATGTTACACTTTCCCTGTTGCCATGGCCCAGAACACCAAATGTTCCATCACCAAAAGTGAACAGATGCCCTGTAGATGTAATCAGTGCTGTATGCCATGGACCACAAGTAACGGAAGCAACCTGAAGTCCTTCAAGAGGACCTGAAACTCTCTTTGGTATCCAGTGACAAACATCGGTGCCATGACCAAGAAGCCCAGCATTATGTGTGCCATCCCCCCATGTATAAAGTTCCCCAGCCAAGGTAACAGCACAAGTATGGAACTCTCCGCAAGCAACAAAATCAACATTTGAGACTGCCAAGGATTCCACCAGACGAGGTTGAATAACATCTTCCCCAACTCCATGGCCAAGGCGTCCACCAGACTCTTCACCCCATGTAAAAACCTCTCCCTGCCTTGTGACTAAAGCAGCATGCCTGACACCACAGGCTATATGATGTACGTCCAAAACTACATTGGACTCTAATGGTCTAGGAAGAAGTACATCAGTCCTAATGCTTAAAGGATTAACAGTTTTATCAGCTCCAACCTTGAGAAAATTATCACATATAATGTCACCCCACATGTACACATCACCTAAAGCATCACAGTCATCCTGAGCAGAGCCATGACTAGATGTACTTGGAGCACTTGAAACACTAACTCGAAAAACCTCTGAAGCAGATCCTTTTACTTGCATATTTGTGTGATCTGATGCTACATGTGACCTATCTGAATGCAGTGAAGTATCAGGAGGACAACTTTTGGGGAAACTATTGCTGGCACCAACAGATGCTTCTGGAGAGCTAATATCTCGTGTGGCACTGACAGAACTGTTGCTTGGGCTAGCAGATGTCAAATCTCTACTGTCCTGAAAGAAAATAATCATCAAACCATGATCATGCATTACAAATAGTTAAAATTAAGGAAAATATGATGCATGAAACACAAAATTACAATGTGAAAACAAAATGTTTGAAGGAAATGAAAAATCTTCTGTACAAATATGTAGGGTACAAGTGTTATCTCATCAATTCTTCTTCTTGAAGATTTCAACTTGTTTAAAAGCAGAGATTTTACATTTAGATAGAACTTTGTTTTGGCTGAAAAGAGTGGTAAACTATAGAGAAGTATTTGCTTTTATTCCTTTTTGCATGTCCTTTATAATTAACAAAAATTTTCAATTACTTGTAAAAAAGTCACATTATGCAAAACAAAACAAAAAAAAGGTTCGTGTTTGCTCTACCACAGTTTTCGATGACTGTCTAATTTTCAAGGTTTAGATTAAGGGAAAACAATAAGAAGAAAAATATACTAAAGACAAACAGCACCAGATAACGGACATTAAGAATTTGAATGGAACAATACTTTGAAGTCTTACAATTAAAGAACTTTAAGATATTTGAAACTAAAATAATGAGATATTGTGACATATTTGGGATATAATGACATGAAAACATTTATCTGTTTACATGGATAGATAATAAACCAAGTATCACCTTCAAACCAATGCTGTAAAAATCAGCATGTAAACTCTGACTTGGTTGGGTGAGGCTCCATTGAAGGAGAGGTTTCCTAGTTGCTTCCAACTCTAAACCTTCAAAGGGGAAGTGTTTCCAAATTTGCCATCCTTTCTACATCTGCTGGGTGGGAATGGGACTTGGGTTTCAGAAGAGGGGTAGGGAGTCAGAACTTTCAGATATCATCTACTTATTGGATTCACTGGGTGGGGGTTTTCTTGGATCCTTCATATCCAGAATACCATTTATGAATTTGTAACCCATCAGGATCTTTTTTTGCATGCATCCTTCTATATAGCATTGATCCCTTCTTGGTGCTTGTCTCCTAATTGAGAAATTTACCTTGAATTTTGATGGAAGTCGCATGGGGAACCCAGGTCCTTCAGGCATAGGGATAGGGGGAGTTTCTAGAAATGAGAAGAGCATTATAAAGGCTCTTTTTTCTGGGCCAATAAAGGTGGGGGTCTCACTAAGAGTAGAATGGACGGCCATGATTCAGGGGATACAAAAAGCAAAATATATGAAGATTGAAGAGCTTGTAATAGAAGGACTAAGGTAGTAGTGGGTTGGCTAATGAATTAGGAGGAAGCCCTTTGGATATATAAGAAATTAGGAATGAAATCAAGAAGTTTAAGTGGCCAACTCAAGGAATGTAGGTAGAGGTGCAACGGATTCAAAGATTAGCCAATTCCATGGCTGATACTCTGGAAAACAATGAGAAAGCAGAACTCAGTTATTTTGGGCTGGATTTTAATGTTTTCTTAAGGGGGAAGAGAAACATTACTCTCTTCAGCGATGTATACTTCATTGTATATCTGATGTTTATATAATCTTAATGAAATCATGTTATTTATAAAAAAATCATCATGCAAACACATTAATCAAATCAAAATACTCAATGTTGAAACCTTTTGCCCAGCACTTTAGAAACAAGTGGAGTTTAATGCCAGAAAGGGGCAGTTTAGTTCATAGAAATATAATTTTATGATAAGGCACAGAATATAATACTTAAAGAACTGGACTCCATAAGATGGTATACGTGTAATTACATCAATGTACAATCCTCCATCACTCCATCCATCAATTTTTGAGCGTCCACATTGATTGGAAGAAATCAATGCCTTAAGGCCCGCAATCCACACTTCAGCCTCAACTTTGTCCTTGCAAATCTGAAATTCATTAGCATGTTGGTTTAATATATCTGAAAAGAAATCAATTACATACTTGTAAATAGGTTCTCATAATAATAGCACTAACCAGATCAAGGGATCGCTTTCCATTGTTGTATATAAGAGAAAAAGATATGTATTCCTTCTCTGGGCGCAAATATCGTTGGAAAACAGACTACCATATAACCAAAAAACAGTGAAAGGTTTTAGTTTCAAAGAACTTAGTGATATATCCTCTATCATTTATTTTTATTGTTCTCTATTTTCTTTCATTCAGCATATTAGATTAAATGTCAGTATAAAGCACAAAAATAATATGAAATAAGTGCAAAACTATCTCACGGTTCTTTGTCCAGGGACAATTTTTGATACAGAAGCTAACTTCAATTTTTTTTCTCCACCACTTGAAAACCAGATCAAAGATGATTCATCCTGTGAATTTCAGATACAAGAATAGTAAGAAAAATAAAGTTAAGAGTTTTCTACATAAGATTTGATATACATTTACTACAGTTCAACTCATAAAATGACATAAGAAAATGAAACATCTTTAAAATAGATAGTTGGATGTGTTATGCATTCAGGAAAAGGCAAATCCTCGAAAATGAAAGTGTTGTTTATTTATCTAGTGGTAATGTTAACGTGAGGAGTGAGATTTCCTTTCAAAGTTAATAGGGGTGGGGCACAGAATTTCAGATCTGAACCGGATGGGGCCCCAGCCCAATCTAATCCAATGCTAGAGAGTTCTGGGGGCTCAATGCAACGGGGGCAGTGGACATTGCACCAACCCAAGATGCGCATGCGGGCCCAGATAACGGGTGTGAGAAAGTTGATACATGTGAATTGTTTCAAAGTCACATGGCTCATCTTATAAATAGCAGATGTCGTCGTCGAAGGCTTCTCGTCCTGAAAGAGCCTCAAGTGAAGTTCAGGCCTTAAGTACCAATTGCAGTGACAGTAGGGAGATTAGAAGGTTGCAAAGAGGTAAAGTGGACAACAGATTGAAATTAAGCCCCAATAGATCAATGTGCATAAAAAAAAAGTTTGGAGGGTGTGTGTTGTTGGAGTTTAAAAACAGAAGGGAGGAGAGGTGGGTCTGGGTAATCACCAGATATGATAAAAGTGGGAAGAAGAGGTTGGCTGGGGATCAAGGGAGTTGCTTGATGATGGCCAGCCGCCCGAGGTGGAAAGCGAACTTGGAAGGCACTCACATGCCAAGGCCTCCAGAGAGTGGCACTATTTCTGAACTTAGAGGTGCAGAGGTGGATTCTCAAGACCTTAGATCCGTTTCTACTACTACAGTTATGTCAAGCCCAGAGGAGGATGGTCCTAAGGGGTCCACGGGGATGGAGGAGGAAGAAAAGAAAGATGGGAGCAAAAGGTCTTTTGTCAAAGATAATTCCGAAAAGGAAATCACAGCCAGAGAAGAGGGGATTACAGCTGCTGGAGGGAATGAAGGTAATAAAAATCAGAGTAATATCGGCAAGCATTTATGTTTTGAGGAGGTGCTGGTTGGAAAGTTGGGTGTAGACTTGGATAGAAGGAAAAGATTGAGAAGGAGAAGGAGATGTCTAATGAGGTGAATATTAAAAAAAAATGCAGTTCAAGAAACCATAACATTGTGCACGTAACAAAAAGTTTTTCCAGGATAAAGCTCAGGCTGGTTGGGATAGGCCCTACAAAGAACTACAAACGGGTTTATAGGAGAAAAAGTGAAAAAGGAAATGTGATAATTGGAAGTGATCAAAGGGGGCCTATGTTGCAGCTTAAATCATCGGATACCGAATTAGGGAAAGAAAAACAAATAAACAAGGAGGGTGTTGAAAGTGCTGACTCTGGTGGCGTTACAAACAAGCGACAAAAAGAAAGACTAAAATTCTGTCAAAGGTCTTATAAGAAAGACTAAAAAAGGTGTTACCCTCAATCATCTCTCCTTACCAAGGTGCTTTTGTAGAAGGCAGGCAGATTGTAGATCAAATCTTGGTGGCTAATGAATCCATCGTGGAAAGAAGAAAGGGTAGAGAAAAGGGGCTGGGGTGTAAAGTAAATCTAGAAGAAGCCTACAACCTGGTTAATTGGGAAGTCCTTCTAAAAGTATTAGAAAGACTAGGATTTGGAGCTAGATGGAGGTCTTGGATCAAAGGATGTTTAAGTTCAGTTCACTACTCAATCCTAATCAATGGTACAACAAAGGATTTCTTCCCGGCTAAGAGAGGAATTAGGCAAGGTGACCCCCTATATCCATTCTTGTTTACCCTAGTGGCAGAAGTGTTAAGCAGAATGATGGCATAAGCTGATCAATGGTACAACAAAGGATTTCTTCCCGGCTAGGAGAGGAATTAGGCAAGGCGACCCCCTATCCCCATTCTTGTTTACCCTAGTGGCAGAAGTGTTAAGCAGAATGGTGGCATAAGCTGATGCTCAAGGCCTTATTAGAGGTTGGAGGGTAGGTAGAAATCGGGTGATTGTTACCCATCTCCAGTTTGTAGATGACACCATATTTTTTTTTTTGTGAAGGAAACAATGGGGAAATGGTTTAAAATTTGAGGGTGCTGCTGAATAATTTTGTGGGAGTATCAAGGCTGAGGATAAATTGGGCCAAAAGTGGAATTGTAGGGTTCAATTTGGAGAAAGGAGAACTAATACGATTTGCGGAGATCTTGGGGCGCGAGATCAGAAGCTGGACTATCAATTACCTAGGTCTACCCTTAGGAGAAAATCCCAAGCCAGTTGGGTTCTGGAAACCAGTTGTAGAAAGGTTTGATAGGAAGTTAGCCCTTTGGAAGAGGAATTATATTTCTTTGGGTGGAAGAATAACCTTGATTAGAGCCACTCTGGCAAACCTCCCCACCTATTTCCTTTCAACCCTTAGAATCCCTTCTAAGGTAGCAAGGTGCTTAGAGAAGTACATGAGAGATTTCCTTTGGGACCCAGGAGAGGAAAGGAAGGACCACTTGATCAAGTGGGAGCAGGTTAGCAAATCTAAGGAACAAGGGAGTTTAGGAATTTGGAACATCTTGTTAAGGAACACAACTCTACTAGGTAAGTGACTTTGGAGGTTTCCCTTTGAGAGCGACAGACTATGGCACAAAGTGATTGAGAGCATTCATCGGGTGGTTGGAAATGGCTAGGATGCAAAAGTTTCCCCTCACAGTTCTTCAGCTTCTCCTTGGAAAGCAATTCATGAAATCTACCCTACTTTCCTCAATTCCATCCGGTTCGATGTGGGACAAGGTAATAAAATTCTGTTTTGGGAAGATCTATGGGTAGGGGAAACCCCACTAAAAGACTAATTTCCTGATCTCTTTGAGCTATCTAACCTCAAGGGGGAAGCTATATCCATGTTGGGAACACCGTGTCCAAACGGTGTGAATTGGAATTTGGGCTTTAGAAGGGGACTAAGGGAAAATGAGTGTGGGTCTTTAATTTGATTATTGGACCTCCTAGGGCAAATCCACTTGGACCCTTCATTGGAAGACTAGAATTTGGGTGGGATCTCTAGACGGCCTCTTTTCTTGCTCCTCTTTCTTCAAGTACTTGCTTCCCCCAACCTTTTAGGTGGGGTTTTCCCTGTGAAAGAAAGTTGGTGCAAGCCTATTCCCCCGAAGATCCAAGCCTTTTGCTAGGAAATATTCCTTGGTAAGGTAAAAACTTGCAATATGCTGCAGAAAAGAAGGCCATATATTTGCCTTTCTCCTCATATGTGTTCATTGTGTAAGGAAAGTGGTGAGATCCTTTCTCATTTAATGATATCCTGTTCTTTTGTGCACCGAATTTGGGAATTCTTTTGTACTCTCTTTGGCTGCATGTGGGTTCCCCCTCAAGATGTGGCAAGACTCTTCAACCATGAATTCTTGAGACAATGAAAGAAAAGAGGGATGCTTATGTGAAAAGCAACAAAGGCAGCAATTTGTTGGGTAATATGGGAAGAGAGGAACAATAGACTTTTCTTGGAAAAAAGTAGTATAGAGGAAGTGATTGATAGTATCAAGGTGAAAGTAGCCCATTGGGTAAAACCCTTGGATAGCTTTCAAGTCTTCTCAGTCACAGGCATTCTAAGAACATGGTCCGAAGTAGCACAATCTTTGAGAGTAAGAGATAAAGTAAGGCTGGAGTGGAAACCACCAAAAGGCAATAAAGTAAAGTTGAATTTTGATGGGTGTTCCTTTGGAAATCTAGGCCTCTCAGGAATAGGAGTATTAAGAAACTCTGAAAGGAGGATATTAGGTATATTCTCAGGACCGATTGGCACTGGAAACTCGCTGAAGGCTTAACTATTGGCATTACTGCAAGGGTTAAAGCTAGCCAAACAGCTAGGGTGCAGACATGTTAAAGTGGAAGGGGACTCAAAAGTAGTAATTTCATGGGCAACAAACAAAAGACATACCCCATGGATGTTTAAACGTGTGATTAGGGAAGTGGAGAAGATTGCAAAGGAGGTTGAGGTTGAATTTAAATGGGTCCGAAGAAGTGCAAATGGGTTAGCTGGTGGCTTAGCAAAACGGGGGACATTGAGACAACAATTATTTTGGGCTGCACTGTAATGGAGGATAGAATAGAGTGATTAAAGGGGATCAACAATTCCATCACCAAGTTGTGCTCAAGATTGAACAGACACTTAAAAGGAGAAGGAAAAAAATAAGAAAAGAAGAGGGAGAAAAGAGAGAGAGAGAGCTCGAGAGAGATTTTGATAAAAGAGAGTCGGGTTGATGTGTTTAAACAGCCGCCCCCCTCTTAAATTTATATACATAGTATCATACTTGTAAAAGGACTGAATTGCTTACATGGCAAGATAAGATAAAGCCGAAAAAAAAGACTAATCCTACACTTATAAAAAACTAGTCCTAATCTTATCATAAAGAACTAATCCTAATCATAACTTATTGCTGACATACGAACAGTGGGGACCACCTTAGTGGGGTCCACATTAGTCCCTACATTCCCCCTCAAGTTGGGAATAGATGCTTGTCATTCCCAACTTGCATAGATCTGCTTCTAACTTCTTCCTTGAAACCGCCTTGGTGAGAAGGTTTGCCAACTACATGTCGGAGGTGATGTATGGAAGACATACTTCTTGAGATGTAACCCTTTCTTTGATAAAATGTCGATCCACTTCAATATGCTTAGTCCTGTCGTGTTGTACCGAATTATGGGCTATATTGATGGCAGCTTGATTATCACAGTACAACATCAAGGGTTTATCATAAACAATACCTAACTCTTCAAATAATGATCTCAACCATAGGATATCAGCTACACCATTTGCCATGGACCTATATTCCACTTCAGCACTGGAACGAGAAACAACATTTTGTTTCTTACTCTTCCAAGAGACAAGGTTACCTCCTACAAAAGCACAATATCCAGAGGTAGATCTTCAATCATCGACACTCCCAGCCCAATCAACATTTGTGAAAACTTCTATCTTCATGTGATCATTATTCTTGAATAAAATGCTTCTACCTGGGCACCTCTTCAAATATGCTAGTTACCTCTCAACTGCAAGGAGGTGAGTAATCCTAGGAGAGTGCATATACTAACTAACCACATTGACTACATAACTGATGTCGGGTTGAGTAAGACAAAGATAGAGAAGTTTTCCAACTAACCATTGGAACATAGCTATCTTCAAGGGGTTCTCCACCCTCTGCACTGATCTTGTGATTTTGTTCAATGGGTGTGTCAGCAGGCTTAACACCCAACTTTCCTGTTTCTTCCAACATGTCAAGAACATACTTTCTTTGATAAACAAAAATCCCATGCTTAGATCTGGCTACCTCAATGCCCATGAAGTATCGTAGTTCTCCCAGATCTTTTACCTCAAAACTCTTGATGAAGGAATTGCTTAAGGAACTCAATCTCAGTATTATCATTTCCTGTTACTACAATATCACCCACATATACAGCAAGCAAGGTTAAGGAAGAATACACTCTCTTAATGAACAAGGTGTGGTCTGACTGGGCCTGTACATATCCGAACCTTTCAAGGGCTTGCCTAAATCTATTAAACCAAACTCCGAATGACTGTTTTAGTCCATACAAGGCTTTATTCAACCGACAAACCTTCTTTCCCGTCTCTGTACCATAAAATCCAAGAGACAACTGCATGTAAATCTCTTCTTGCAAGTCTCCGTTGAGGAAGGCATTTTTAACATCCATCTGATACAACGGCCAAGAGTAACTAACTGCAAGAGATAATAAGACTCTGATAGTGGTCATCTTTGCTACTGGTGCAAAAGTTTCCAAATAGTCAATACCATATGTCTAAGTAAATCCTTTTGCAACTAACCGGGCCTTATACCTTTCAATAGAACCATCAGCGTTATGTTTCACAGTGAATACCCATCTACATCCAACCAGTTTCTTGCCTTTAGGCTGATCAACTATCTCCCAAGTATTGTTTCTGATGAAGGCATCCATTTCTGCTTTTATTGCATCTTTCCATTCTGGTACTTCCAATGCTTCCTATATCGTTCTAAGCATGGGAACATCGACAATGGATGCGAGAAAAGACTTATAGGAGACAAATGATCGTAGAACAAGAACTGAGAAATACTGTGAGTTGTACATGTAGTGCAACGATGCTTGCCCTTACGAACTGCTATGGGAAGATCAAGATCATCTAATGAAAGTGAAGGCTCCATGGTGGGATGTCTTTCATCTGTGTATCTGTGGTACCTGGATCTGGCTCTACAGAAGGAACTGGGGCTACTATGGTATCGGGATCTGGATCTGCAGAGGAAACTAGGATTGTCCTGCATTGTTGATGTCCGAAGTCAACCTGTCTCCATCGTCTATGATATACTCTCACATCTCTGCATCTCTGACAGCCCTCCCCATTACACCCCTCTTCACTTAATGGGATAGGTAAAGGAATTATAACGAGTTAACCCCATCCTTACTACTCTCCCTCTAAGGAGAAACCCTTGGATAATAGGGTACATCTTCAAAGAAAGTGACATCCATTAAGACATCATTTCCCAGAAGTAGGTTCATAGCAGCAATATCCCTTTTGAGTTTGTGCATAACTAAGGAAAATACATTTTGAGGCCTTAGGATCAAACTTGGAACGATGAGGGCCAAGAATCTGAACAGAGCATGGACAACCAAAGGTTTTAAGGGGAATGGTAAATAACCCTTTATCAGGATATAAAAGGGTAAATGGAGATTTCATGTCAAGAACCCGTGAAGGAACCCTATTGATGAAATACACTGTTGTAAGAACAGCATCCCCCCAGAAACGTATAGGCACATTGGAGGTAAACATAATGCTTCTGGCTACTTCCAATATGTGTCTATTCTTTCTCTCAGCAACCCAATTTTGTTGTGGTGTATGAGGATGGGTACTCTGATGGATAATCCATGTTCAAGCAAATAGGAGGCTAATGGGTTTGCAAAATATTTTTTTTTCGCATTATCATATCTAAAAATTTTGATTTTGACCCTAAATTGGATTAAAATCATCTGATGAAAGACTCGGGTTAATGTTGGAACCTCATCTCGAGAATGCAAGAGATAAATCCACGAAAAACGAGTATAATCATCAACAAACAGTAGGAAATATTTGTACCCCCCCATGGTACAGATTAAGCTATCCTTGTTGCTGCCCTTAAGAAGGAAAAAGACCTTACCCTGAAATTTCTGAGAAAAAAACCTGATCTTGATTCAAAAAATTCTTACTGAAATTCTGATCGCCAACTTCAGTTTACTCAAAACTGATCTTGATTCTAATCAACCCGAGAAACTTCTGAAACATAACTGATCTTAGAGAAAAATCTTCTTGATCGCCAACTTCAATCTTGATGAGAGACCCAAAAAATCTGATTGGCACCTCCAATCTTGACCAAAGACCTAACCTTGATCACTTAATTCTCCTTTGGTTTTTCCTGATTACAACAAGCACTTTCCAATCCCGGGACAAATGTTGAAGACTTCTTGTAATCTCCAAGAATCAGTCGAATGAAAGAACTCAGCCCTAAATAATTCTCATGTGGTCGGCTGAATTAATTCCACATGAGAAACCCTAGATCGAATGCTTTGATACCAAGTAGTCACTCAAGATTGAACAAACGCTTAAAAAGAGAAGGAAAAAAATAAGAAAAGAAGAGAGAGAGAGAGAGAGAGAGAGAAAGAGAGATATTTTGATAAAGGAGAGTTGGGTTGATGTGTTTAAACAACCGTCCCCCTCTTAAATTTATATACATAGTATCATACTTGTAAAAGGACTGAATTGCTTACATGGCAAGATAAGATAAGATAAGATAAGAAAGATAAAGCTGAAAAAAAAGACTAATCCTAATCTTATAAAAGACTAGTCCTAATCTTATCATAAAGAACTAATCCTAATCATAACTTATTACTGACATACGAACAGTGGGGACCACCTTAGTGGGGTCCACATTAGTGTTCTTTACATGTATAAACTACTTACAATCTAAATTTTAATAAATACATGTTTACTTGTAAAAAAACAACCAACAAAAAGAAGGATGATTCAGATGGCATGTCTATCCAGAAATTAGCAGAAAGAGAGGTAACAATCGGAAAAGGCCTAGGCTTATGTTTTTGGGGCGGCGAGGAATTTGCTAGAAGGGCCTTCAAGGAGTTTGAGATGAAAAGAAGGGATGAAAAGTTGAATAAAAGAGCTCGACTGAAAGAAGGCAAGGTTTGGGACGAGGAAGATTCTGGGCAAGAAGATGCTCTAGTGGACAAAGATTGAGGCTGTGTTCATATTGCAAGTAGAGGCTTAGTTGGCTCGGCAGTCAGTATGGTGGTGGTCTCAGCTCTAGGGGTTTCCTTTTTAGCGTCTGGGGCTTGTAGCTGTCCTTAGGTAATGTGTGGTTTTTGTATTTTGGGTTGGTTATGGTCGCTGTGTAAGGGTCTTTTGGATGTGCCTCTTTCTTGGGTGATATCTTATCACCTTTCTTTTGTACTCTTTTCTTTTAATAAATCTTTTTTTTTTCTGATTCTTCAAAAAAAAAAAAAAAGGCAAATCCTCTTCTCAACTATTCTGTTTTTTCCTTGTCTCTTCTTAAATTTGTAAAGCTATCTGCCAACTAGAAATCCCACATCCTTAGTTATTATGGTTTAAAGCTTGAGATGCTAGATGACATTTACTGAAGAACCCATCTATACAACATTCAGAACTCCTAGCCCTCCTAGTCTAGCAATTCAGAGCCAACTCATATGTACCTATCCATCAAATAACAATAAACATCGTTTTTAGACATTTCCAATCAGAACCGTTCAGGAAATTATTCACGACCATTTGAAGTATTTTAAAAGATCTGAAATATAGTTTCATTAAACCACTTCAAAATTTAGCACAAGAGACACTCCAGATAAAACCAATGAAAGTTATTGTTCACCACCCAGCATGTGTAACATTTACATATATACTAGGATAATAATCTCTATTGCCAACTAAAGGGGCCATCAGAAGCTATCTAGTATCTTCCCATGTTTCTCACAAAGACAGCAGTACTCATTGTAAATGTTTAACAGCAGCCCATATTTCATTTGAAAAACAAGGGTTCAGAAAAGCCAAAATCAGAATAATATCATTTTGAGTCCTAAAATTTTGTCAAATACATAAAACTTAGAACCCTAAGATTGACAATGATGTCAAAATCTGGAAATACATAAGAAGCCTGTAAAAAATTATTTCAATCAATGTTCAATGAACTAATGGAAATGTATTTATTAATTATACGAGGAGAAAAGCCATCGACGCGAAAGCCTTCTTATTGGATTGCTAAATTTTGGGTGATTCAATAAAGGGCAAAATAAAAGATTCGTTATAAAATAAAAAAAGACATTACATTATCCATAAATAGATATATACGTGTAGTTGCATATACAAACAAGATATACGAATTCCTACATGACAGATTAAATCTCCACAATTCAGTGTATTTTTCATTAAATACATGCATATTTGTAATATTATTTAAATTTAATCGTTTGATTCGCGAGGAGCTGGATGAGAAGAAACTCTCATGTCCGGTTCTGCAGTAGAGATGGAATTGAGAAACAACAATTCGAGGTTCAAAATTTCAAGAGACTTATTTTCTTCCATAGCAAAGAGTAGATTCAGAATTAAGGTAAGGAAGAACAAATATGAAAATAAGGGCCTCCGTTCGTAAAATTTGTGAAAAATGTCGACTGATCCGTAGGCGGGGACGAATTATAGTAATTTGTTCCAACCCGAGACATAAGCAAAGACAAGGATAATCTTTCTAAAAAGGGACTCTCTAAAGAATCCGATGTACAAATAAAGAATCTGTTTTGACATGAAATGGATATTTGTCAGGCTATTGTTCTCTTGTTCCCTCGAATCCCTGGAGTAAGACATCGATTTTTCAATAAAAAAAATTCTGTTGATTACATGATGGACTCCCCTGAAAAACATTGGCGCGCGTGTAAACGAGGTGCTCTACCAACTGAGCTATAGCCCTTGTGCTTGTGATAGATATTTTATCATGTAGATTTGGATTGGAAATATAGGGCGAAGAGTCTTCTATTTCCATCTCTTTGAGCTCCTCCCACTCCCAATAGCCCCACATTACCAAGTAAATTCCCATTGAAATTCAGCTTAATTTTTGCTGTGTAGAAGGTGCCCAACTCTCCTGAACTAAAGGTTTAGACCTTGATGAAGTTGCTACTGCATTCCAACTCCTGGATAAATCGTCAACTGATAACTCCTTAAATAAATCCATTGCTGTCAATCAATTCCTCCTTGGACTTTTCTTTCCCTTGAAAGATCTGGTTGTTTTCTCCTTCTCAAACCACCCATAAAATGAGAAAATCCATAGACTGCTGCCAGATTCCCATGAGGAACTAGTTTTATAAACAATACAAGGCTCTGGTTGGATGCGCATCATATTTAAAAGCCCATCATTTATTTCACTATACATATAGATAAACGGGAGACAAATAAAAGCAAGTGAAGTTTACTCTTCTCTTAGCACTGACAATTGATGATCAATTAAATATCTTTATTGTTTGAAATCTTCTTACAGTAACCATTTTAAAACTTTACAGCACATCTAATCACGGTTAGTAACAGCATCCATAACAATTCAACAATATAAAAATTAAAGGTAGACAAAAAAATGCATTATTAACCATAAGAAATAATTCATGAGGAAAGTAATCTGGACACCAAGCTTACATTTGAAAGTCTGAATGGGCAAAACTTTGGCTTTCCCTTACGACCATACTTGAGCAGTTGAGCACCTTTTTTCAAAGCAACTAATGCCTGTATACAAGGATCAATTGAAACCTGAGAAAGCTTACAGAAGAAAATATGCAGTGTGACATGGTATTACCATAGAAATCAACAAAGTAACTCTTTAGGTTGAAGTGGATCAACAAGGACCACATGTGCCGAACAGTGTATTCTACACGATAAAGTTGACATTTCACATTTAGTTGTCACTGTCTTAATAATTGAAAGGCCATGATTAAACAATGACAATGAAATCTGTTGTCCCCAATCAGTCATGGTCTTTCCTAATATTCTTCAAGTGTATAATGCTTCCTGGTCAGCTTGACTGACTATATGCATTTGTCATGATTCATTAAGTTCCCATGGTAGTCAGGTAGTGAAAAGTAACTTGACTTTCTCATCTAGAGGTCATAAAGGTAGAATCTCTGTATGGATGAGAAAACTGAAAAGATGCAGTCAAATAAAAAAGTTATTAGGGTTAAGAAGTTCAGCCATTCAACCATAAAATGTGAACATTGTGATGGACACATGTGAAATCTCCAGCACTAAGTTTTCCAGGTTATTCTTCACTCTGTTTACTTCTCTGAACTCTTGTCTTGATCTGCTATATAACCTTCTCGAATTCAAAATAAATCAGTATGGGTGATGGAATGATCATGACTTTGCCTCAATCTCCACAACCCACAGAATACTGTATGTCATATTTGTTATCATTTTCAAACTCTGTAGATATTCTAAACCTCAGATCTGCATCTCAGTGCCTTCTCCCAAATTTTTTAGCACACCTCCAATAACTTCATACAGGCATTCTGCTGAATTTGGAAATTGTATACCTCCATTTTTTTCATCTTTAATGTTCCCAAGACCATCTGAATTACTTAGAGGCCAATGAAAGGGGGATAAAAATCGTTATATGATCATGAAGAACCCAGTAAATGCTTTGTAGGCATAATGTATTATAAATATAACATGCACCACATATTGGGAGGGCACTTCATTGATTCTATTGTTGAGGAATCCATCAATTTAATGATTTTTTAAATCCAAAAATCAATAAATTCTCCTTCTACGGGGATGTTAGCAATGTGGAGATTAAGCCTAGTAGCAAGTGGGTATGTGAGAAAATAAATTATGTGATAAGAAGATTCAAATCTCATTTTGAAAAATCAAATTATGAAAGCTCTCCACCCAAACTCTATTTTTGTTGTGTCACCAGAAGTTTGCAATTTGTAGACTATTGTTGGCTTGTTATCAACCAGATTTGGCTCATGCATGCAACAAGTGGCGCGGACCAGACATTTTTCTAATAGTTCTAATAGACTTCTCATCTTCTCTCCCCTTCCCATAGCCGAAATCCCCCACGTCTACTTGAATACTCCACTTGCATGTTTCCTCCAAGCTCTATTCTATGTCTAATCAGTAGTCTCCGGGGTCATGTAAGTCCTGTTCCCATACACCTCGCTTACATTTTTCCCGCAGGTATCAGAACAGCAGAAATACTATTCGCATACTCAATGAACTCTTTCAACAAAGTAACCTCAATCAATCACATTTAAATATCTAGATAATATAATCATAACACCCTCCCCATGAAGCCCAGGAGATATTCCATAAGTTGGGAACAACTGGGTTCTCATTTTATCTACTTGATCATAACTATAACCCCTACTAGCTCATTAGTACATTCAAGTTACTTATCAAAAAATAAAATAATAGTCTGTTCAAGTTTCAGTGCTTCTACATCATCTACTTTACAAACCAAGATCTACTAATGCAATTGACTGTCAAGATTGACACTGAAACAGATAGCTAGAAATCAAGAAAAGAAACATTAAAAAAAAAAATCCAAGCTTTACAACAAAATGCGGAAATTTCGAGACTCACCTGCTCGACGTCTCGTTCTACATTTCCGTAGCTAACAAGATCTGCCATTCCATGTGAGAGACTCTCCGAACCACCTCCCGCATCGATCGTTCAAGAGTTCTGATCATCATAGATGACAAACTTGTATGTGAACTACCATCAATGTACAGCTCCAGAAAAAAGAACTCCTCGCGTCTCCCCCAAAATGGTTAAAAACATTCGACAAAGACGCAAGCTAATCAGTTCCAAACCCTAGAAATACACAGCTTTCCCGATCTGCAACTCTTCTGCAAACCGAAATCAAAATCCAGACAAGCCAAACCCTAAAAGCTCCATCCAATTCGAAGTCTTCGAACGGTTCCCTTTTTTATTTTTCTTTATTTATTTAGTCTTTTCGGTGCGGAGAAATGCGAGCCGTTGAGAGTTGTGACAGTTGAAATCAGAAATCGTTTTGGACTGAAATAAAGTGTCTTTGAAGTTGACCGCCGTTAGAGAAGACTGGAGAGAAGCGGTTTCCCGACAAGACAGAGACTGTTTCGCGGGAGATAAAAGAACGGTTTTCGGACAGGATTCCGGTAAGAAACCGGAGTTCCCGTCGTCGGAAAACCGAGCGCAGTAAACGGAGGGGGACGAGAGCCGAGAGGAGAAAATCTCTGAAGAAGAGAGAATCGGATTTAACTCCGCGGTCGCGTCCGTGTAAGTACCAGTCAAAGATGAAAAAACATGAAATCGCCTGACCACCAAAATGAAAAAGCGAATGGAGTTTCGGAATAATAGGAGTGAAAAAATAATTCTAATAAAGAGATATATAATTTATTGGATGTATCGGAATCGGGTTGAATGGAGTTTCGGGTCGTCTCGGTACTTTACAAAAATTGAGGAAAGGTGACTGGTGACGTTCTTACTTGGGATATTTTATTGGGATAAAGGGAGATGATAATTCATAATTGTGATCTTTCTTTGCTTTTTGTGGAGCTGGTCTTGATATTTACAAAACTGCCCTTGAAATGAGGAATGTATTGAACTGCGAGCTCAGATTTCTTGATCCATGTGTTCATGGTGATGATGGGGCTGGACCCACAAATGGGTTTCTGAGCAGATTGATTATCGTGAAGCCACAGAAGCCGTCCGATACGATGACTGCTTTTATTTTGTTCTTTTTGTTTTGTTTGTTCGAAAGAATGAGATCATCCGATGAAGATTCCTGATGTTGGAGTCGGAGATTTTCTATGTGGGACCCCCTAAGTGAACGACCGTATGACATCGACGTTCAAATCGTCCATGCTAGCTCAGCCGAAGGCAGAATGGTAAAGGCCGTTTCATGTTTGGCTTCCATGTGGTCTCGCTGGAAACAGAGAGGTTGCCTGATATGAGACTATGAGTTCCCTCTTCAAACCGTCCATTTGGTATCGATTTCACCTATCTGCATGGATTTTATATAGAAGACGTCTGATGGTTGATGATGTATGGGAACTTGAATGTGGGAACTCTCACCGAATCATGACTGTTTGCGTGGCCACATGTCGGCCAGCTGCATCAATCATTTCTAGAGAGACCAACTTCTAAGTTCTAAATACCAAATTACCAACCTGAAGCAAAAAAAAAAAAAAAAACAAGTTACCAACCATCTTTGTCTACCCTTAAAAAACCATTTTTTTTTACTGGTACGTGGATATGATTCGGATCGGGTCTAGGTATATATATACCTGGATATGAATCAATCAATGAGGCCACGCATGGGCCCAAAGCGGATCCGGTTTAGCTACATCTGAATTGGGTTGTCCGGCAAAAGTTACACGGATCCAGTTTAAGAGTCCAATTCGGGTGATATGATCCGATCCATATATAGCCTTGGCCATATGAGAAAAATGCAATAAGCTCCCTCCACTTATGCAATCAACGGCTGTCAAAGGATGTCTTAGTGGGTCCATACATAGAAGCTAATTACCACTGCACTGACTGTGGAAGCATATATATCGAAGGAAGCAGGAAGCTGACTGATCATCCATACCCAATTGACCCGACGCCATTAACATGTCAGTTGGCCTATCTCACCTAACTCTGCCCATCGAGTGGTTAATAGTGGCTGTTCACGCATGGGACCCTTACTAAATTAAAAGGTGATCCCGACTGGATGACAGTGATTTGACGCAATAAGTTTAATGCCAAATAGTGATTTTGATGGAACAAAAAGTTAAGAAAATAACTTAAATAATTTTGGGCCCGTTTGGTTTTCGGGAATAAGGGTGGAATCAGAATCAAATGGCCATTCGGATTCCCATTCCTGATGAATTGCATTCTCCCATTTGAGTGAATAGACATTCCCTCTCGCTCCATGTTCATTCCAAATTCTGCCTAAATTAAACAACTATGAAAATAGACCATTTTTATTCTAAAATATTCCTATTTAAAATTTAAAAATAAAAAGGAAAAAAAACTGTAGAAAAAATAGTCTCTATCTATGCATAGATAAGAGAGCGCTCCCTTCACGTGAGGACATGAGAGATCCCCCCTCAAATTGAAAACGCATCCTTTGTTTTAGCCTCATCAATCAATGAGGGCACAAGATAATCAATGAAGCGACGGATTACATTTGTTTAGTTTTGATTCATTTAAACAAGTCATTTTCCAACCTCAACTAAAATTTTGGCCTATTTAATGCCCAGCGGAAAATCAGTTTTTCTTATATTCACTTTTTTTTTTCATTTAAAAAAAAAAGGAACCATGAAGCTTAGTTCCATATTTACAATAACTCAAGCAAAATTATATTTGAAAATAAAGATAACCTCATCTGTTTCAGCTATATATGGAGAATGATATGAAGTTTTGAATACTAAACTAATCAGATTTGGCTCTAAAATATGGATTTAATTCATCAAAGCGATCCCGATTTTTTTAAGTGAAAAAAAAAATTGATGGAAGAAGAACAAGTCTCCAGAGTCAAAACTTCACAAAGTTAGAGGAAAAAGTAGAAGCAAGAAAAAAAAAAGTTTTCTAAGTAGTTTGTTCCACTCTTTTTTCGTTAGATAAGCTATCCATTTCTGACATGTGGAGAATGATATAAATCGAAAAAGGCCAATTAAATTAAGACTCAAAATTGATTATGCATTTGGGCTGTACTCCACGTATTAGGGGTCGTTTGATAATGGTTGAAGTTGCTAAATTAAATGGCTTTCTTTTCGAATGACTAATTGCTTTGTTTTTTATTGAATACATTAATTAATATTAACCTATGGGTCTAAGTTTCAAATGGGCAATAATTAAGAGGAACACCCAAAGAATGCTTTGCTATATGGTGAGGGCGCGCTATGTGGACCGTGTGGTACTAATATGCGTGCATGGTTGATAGAGTGACCCAGTTAATACTTAAGAGATACGCATGGAAGATCCCTAGTTTACCAGCATATTCCTTTTTCCGGATGATCGAGTCTAGTAGATTCATTTTAGCTTTTAAATGCTAATCTAGGCATTATGTATTTATGTTAGGAATATGGAGTCACTGTAACTTAGAAGGAGAAGCTCTGAGGTTCGTCTGAAGATACTATCTTTAGAACATTATTTGCCCCCACTCAGTTCTACTGAGTTTGTTGTTGGGTTACAGGAAAATTCGTTCCCAGGATACAATAGAGCCTTGGGCGAGAATTTGCAACAACAAAGTTGAAGAGTCTCTAAAAAAACATTCTGTGAGACTGTAGCAGATCGGACAGAGAGAGAGAGATAGTGAATTTCGAAATTGTGTGTTTTGGAGTCTGATTCATGCTCCTTAAATAATTTGTGAAGAAGTATGGGGAAAAGGTAGGTGCTGGTTTAGAGAAGGCACATTGAACAGTCACAGTTTCAACCATTGATCACACCCGATCGAATCATGATCGTTGATCAACGGTGATCAACAGTCATCAACACACCAAAACCAGAGCCGCCTATCGCGAGTCACACAGGTGCACGCAAAGTGCGCCTCTAAAGCGCCTCATTGCGCCACACACACGCGTGCACACGCATGCGTGCACGTTGCACGGTATCGAATCCCCATACTCTCTTCTACTAATTCTAAAGAGTGTAAATCAACTCCTATTGAAATACTGAAAACAAACATTGTATTTATCCAATGTGGGACAAGTTCAAAACTGAGTTTTTTTTTTTTTTTTTGTAAGAGAAAAACTGATTTTTCAACCAAGTGTGCAAGTGCAATTTCTCATATAATTGACCAATCAAACCCATTAAATTTTAATCTCTTATGAGATTAAAATCCAACAATTTAAGGACTGATTTATTTGCAGCATAATTTTCATTTGCACTTGTGTGTAAAAGTGTGGGAGTAGACATGATTTGACTGTAAATGCAAATTCTGATTTATTTTTATTTCAACTTTTTATCTGATTTTGTTTAATTGCAATGCATAAGAAATAAAACAAAACTTGATGTAAAGCAAAACAAAATACAAAAAAAAAAGTAAACCAAAATTTGTGTTACCACACAACCCTCCCTTGTATTAATATATGTGCCTCTAGATGACTCGGGGTCCCATTTTATGACCTCAGCTCCCATGAAATGACACAGGTGTTTTTGTACCCTATAGAATGAACAGTGCTCGTACATGCCAGTATATATAACCCTATATAATACAATATTTTAGTTTGGAATTTGATAATTAACACTAATAATAAATACTTAATAATTGCTTATATAGTGAAAGACACTAGACGTTTGAAAAAGGAAGAAGAAGAAGAAAAGACGGTGATTTGGGCATATCCCCATTAATAAACCCCCACTAATGGTCAAAACTACTTTTTAAAGGACAAAAATAACCCTCTATGTCAATTTTTAATATTGTTAAAAAGAGGGCATTTTTGGTCATTTTCACATGCATGCACAGCCATGCACCAACCCATTCATCAAAAATGAGATGTGCTCTAGTCAGTACCCTAAATGGAAAGCTTGACATTGCCCTTTTTTGTTACATCCACGTAGGCACACTTTGCAATGTTCTTCTTTCGAGTGGTAATCCCAATGAGAGTGGCCTAATGGGTACAAATTGGAAGGATATGAGAAAAAAAAAAATTTATTGTCTGATTTACACAGTGACATGCTCATGACTTGATGAGAGTGCACTCTATGATGGCTCTTTTCTATTTTGAGGGGCTAGTTACTGTATAGAAATAAGGGGAGGAGGCTTCCAAAGGCTAACTTTACGGGCAAGAAGCCAAAGGTGTAAGGTAAGGTGCCCCTTGAATTGATACACTAGCTATTTAACCTGGTCGGCCCTGTGAATGGCACATTTAGGGACAACCCATCATCATCATGGTCACTATCCCAACTTAAAGTAAATAACATCCAAAATAGTATTCAGTGCTGAGGATGATGAATTACATTCAGTTTCCTAATAGAAAGGTTAAGGCTTTGTGGCCTTGTGGGTGAACTTAAATAGTCTTATATTTGTGGCCTTGTGAGAAGGAGAGAGAATAATTTGGCATCGAATAATGCTATTAATATAATTTATATAGATTAGAGTTTGTTTGGATGATCTATGACATGACTCTACATTAAAGAACACGTGATTTTAATTTTCTTCCTTTTCTCTCTTGTTTGTTTTCTTGTTGACATATCTAGGCACAGGGTGCATGAGATCCGAGTCTCTGCCACTAGTTGTGACTTGTTAGATCAATTGATTGACGGAAAATAGTTTGAGATTCTTGATTAATTTGGAAAATGCCATAGAACAGGAATGCTAAATCTCCTTTGGTTCATGAACCTAATTACCCACCCAAATATGCTGACATATGAATCAACTGGATCAAGCTAGTATTCCAAAACATCTACAAACCTTCCTCTTGGATTTATACAAGAGGAGTAATCTTTAAAAAATTTAGAAAACCTAGACAAACTCCTATTTGCTCTGTATATATTATATGTACTAAACATGAATACAGTGGGCAACTGATGGGTTTTTTCAGTCGGTAGGGTTGGTTGCCGGGGCTTGTCGCAGTAGAGAGATTTGGGGCCTAATCCCACTGCCACCAGGGGTTGGGGGTTATGGGTATGGAGGATGGGCCATCCCAATTGTGTAGCCCAATGAATCAAAATGTGTTCTCTCTCTTTCTCTCTCTCTATATATGTATATAGAGGTATTCATTCCTTTAATAATGGATTTTGAAGGATCTCTCTAAGCCTGTTCTCCAATTATCAACTGAGAAAATTATAGAAAAGAATATCAGTGGATACATATTGATTGATACCAAATTTTTGGTATCAGTGCATATGGAGTTATCCTTGATTTTGATTTTACTTGTATAACCATATATGCACCAAGACTTAGAAACTAACTAGTACGATGAATTTAGAACAAAATGCTTAGCGACTGCAAATTGTGTTTGAAGTATAAACAATAAGGGAACAATAATACAATGAGGTTGCGTGGCTGTTCTGTCGTCCAAAGCTATGAGCTCCTCTATTCAGCCGCCATGGGTTTCATGCAAAGGATCAGGACCTAAAATATCAAGCAAGTTCTTCTACAAATTTAGTGATGGGATTGTCCATGGCTCTATGCCAAGTATCAGAATGGTCATAAACGAACATATGGTTCAGTTCATCAAGAACCAAAGGCAAGAACAGAATTTATACAAGGCTCCAAATAATCTGAGCATGTTACGTAGTAGAGATCAATTATCATGCATCCTCTACATGCATGTCAACTTTATACTATAAAGAAAAAGGAAAAAGGAAGAATCTCATTTCATTGCAACAGTGTGTGGTGAAAAAGTAGATAGATAGAGCACAAAGAGCTAGCGGATGTCATAATGTATGTACTACATGAATGAATGATAATGGTCTCATAAGCCGACAAGCCAACCACAGCATCTGCATGCAGGGATGAACTGTGTAGGGTCCGTTGGAGTTGCACGACTTTGCACCATATATAAAATAACAACTGTCCCTTTCTTTCTTCTGTCTTGCTTGCATTTACATACTTTATGTAGTGGGATCAAGATCTTCGGCCCAAGTAGTGGATAATATATCAATCCAAGAAAACATTTTCTGGGACCGTGTCACATGCGTACCTTGCATGGAAATGAGTCTAACTTTTTACGAGTTATTTGAGCTTGGTTTAGTTCAATTTCAGTCAAGCTCGAGTCCAATTCAGTGGATCGATTACTAAACTAGAACTCGGCTCCTGAGATTCATGAGCCGGATCGAATATATATATATGTATATAATATAATATAATATAATAAGATTATAAAAAATAATATATATAATAAAAATATTATAATTATTAAAATTTTAAATATAAAATAATTTTTATATATGATTTTTATTTTTATAAAATACTTTTATAGTAAAATATATAATAAAATATTTTTACAAAATATAAAACTAGTTGAGCCGAGCTCGAACTTATGACCTTTTGACTCTCGAGCCTTATAAAATAGTCTCGAGCCAAACTCGAGCCTGGTACTATTTGGCTCAACTCGGGTTGAATCCAACCCTTACTACCCTCAATGAAAATCATTTGAAATAAAAGATGATCAATTGGTGTGATGTTTAAAATTTATTGAAAATGCTGATGGGTTTACATCTTATTGAAGATGTATTTGGGTATTGGATTGTCCTTGATGTGGCAACACATCATCAGGCTTGGGCTTTACTGCCATGTGGACCAACCAAAAGCTGACAAGTGGTTGAGCCGAGGACTGCCACCATGTCATCAAGCTAGGGCTTGGACAATCCAGTGAGTAATGACATGGAACCCCTTAGTCAATCATCGAAGTAGACAGACTAGTGTTAAAGGAATCTGGATCACCTATCAACAAACCACGCTCCAACCCTCTACTAACATAATCTCACACCGTACATCCCATACATGGCGGGTCCCGCTTTATGATAGATCCTAATCTTATGGTGAGATGTGCGGTGTTAGATCAATTTGATAGAGGGTTGGAGTTCATTTTATTGGCAGAAGATCCCAGCTCGTGTTAAAGAACATCATATTGCACATCTCGTACAAGGTGGGACATGTGAAGAATGCAGGTTGGTGGTGATCGAGTCCGGATCTCATGCCTAAATCTACCCACATAACATCGCAGCCACACATGGAGAACATCTTGTTCTCCTACATAGTATTATACAAAGAGAGATGTTCCCAATTCACGGGGATAGTGTGTTGTGGGTAGACGTGGGCAGAATTCTACTAATTCACTTGTTCACTTAAGCTCTTAATATCATTTGAATAGTTCAATTCGTCCAAAAGAGCTTAGCCTAATCGATCACTTCTTTCCTTTACTCACTTGAGCATCAAAATACTCCTCCCCGATGATCCACCTTGGGGCCTCTGTTGACCATTTGTATGCACACGCCGCTGGATCCAATTCAATTCACCGAATGAGCATATGGACATTTCATCTACTATTCATCCACCTTACCTTGAAAAGCATCAATCTTAAACCACTATTATAGGAAATGCGAGCTCCGACTACTAGTTAGGGCAAATTTAGCACCGTGATCTAATTTGTTAAATACATAATTAAGATGCCCGATTATTTATTATTAAATAGGTGCCTCACAGCTGAAAGTTCCTGGATTGTACACTTTTATAAGTGTGAAATCGGGTTCTCATTTCCGACAACACCTGAATGATTTCTATGATGTCTTCAAAAGTTCATAATAAGTAGGGACCCCAAAAGAAGAGTTCCAATGTATAGTAATCAATAGAAAGACTAATAGCAATGAAAAGTATTGGAAACTTGTTTTTTAGCCCGCCACCCAGTTTATTCATCGCCTACACTTCCCTCTCTCTGGCCACATGAACAGAGACCTATATAAAATGCCTATAGAACAAGAGATCCAAGACAAAGTATGGGTGGTGAATCATTTCGTTTAGGGTTTTGGGACCCATCTTCAACGGTTTTCCACTTGCAAAGGTTGAGTGCAAGATTGAAATTAATTGGCTTCAATTCTAAACGTTTGATCAAGTTAATATATTAAAAGAAAATTACAGAAAACAAGAGGGGGGGGGGGGTTAATTCATGGCATGATAATATAACCATTGAACTGATCGAAGGCTTGACTCTTGAGACAAGCTTTTTTGTGTTAAAGCTTAAAAGATTGAAAAATTATTAACACAGCATGGACTAAAGAAATATCCTAATTAATTCATATCTCTCTCTCTCAACCTGACAAATACATACCATGCATGGCAACAAGTATTTTCTCCGGTCCATTAACTAGTTTCCCTGAGAGAGAAAAATTCTTGTTATTTGTGAACTAGCAAGAGTAGGTATATTGGGCTGTAATTCTAATTGAGATTAATTACTTTAGACTTTTATGGATAACATAAGTAAATTATTTGTTCTCGTTTCTGTGGGTTAATTCTACTTTTAATTGGTATAACAGTCGGCATGCTCAACCCTTTTCTGTTATAAACAAGATCATGAACCAGTTCAGCATTTGGTTGGGACTTGAGACCGTCTTTAAGTTACAACGTATGCAACCCAGACAAGACGTCGGCCATGGGCAATCCGGCAATGTGACAAACAGATATTCCATTTGAAAGTTATATCCATATAGACACTAGCATTTGGAAGAGGGAAACCCAAAATCAATCACTGATTAACTTCTTCTCTTCTTAATCTAAACTCTGGATCAACAACCATGTTGTGTTAGAGATCACTCCACCTAGCTAGCACGTTCTCAGATTCTCAGTCACTCTTTCTAAAAGATCTTTTGATGAATTAATGGAAGAAGAGAAGTTCCTGAATAAAACAAGAACAAGAAGACTCCCTCGCTAAAAAACACAGGCAAATCGAGTCACATGAAATGGAAATTGACGTTGTCTGTATATAATTAATTTCAAACTTTTGACAGACATTAATTTAACAGAGGGCGGTGCAATTTGATTCAGGTTGACAGATGGTATTCTAGATTTTGAACAACCTGTCGGTCGTATTATTGGAATGTTTTGCATGTTCTCGGCGTTTCAGTAATAATTCTAACAACAACAACAAAAACAAAAATGGGACCAATCTAGCAGCCAAGGACCCAAACAACCCAAGAGTCCTCTCCAAATCAGCTTAGTGAGTGACTTGAAAAAATAGTGCTCCACATGTTGTCTGGTTTGCCATTTAGTCGAGGGCAATTATATAAATGTCCGGCAGTCTTTATCATATTCTAAAATAAGCTCTTTTACAAGTGAGCATGAGTTGGTTTGATTTGGTTTTAAAGCAGAAATGTACTCTGTCAAGATGGATTTTTAATTTTGGTATTCTTAAAAAAGAAAAAAAAAAGAAATAACCTTTTCTTAAGAAAACATTTCATAACGTTAAAAATCAAATTAGATAGCTATATATATTGTTGAGTTTGATATGTAACATACCATATAAGCCGTTTTCTTTAACATTACAAATTATAAATTATAATTAATTCCAAATTGTGACATTGATTTGTAATTACTTCCAAATGTTTAAACTTTAAATTAGATTTTCAAAAAAATTAATAATGCATGGTTGGAATCTTATTATAATTTAAATTTGTAAATATTACTTTTTACATTACTTATTATATATTCAAATATTCAAATGAAGAAAAATATCAATTCGTATAAGTTGTTTAATGGTCAAGTGAGACCATGATCTTTTTGACATGAGTACTTGCCACTTGAGTTCAAATTCACATCCTTAGAGTATTTTAAAATTTATTTTAAGGCAAATTGCCAAATTCAATTCCACCAGGGCCAATCAAAGCTGATTCCATCAAGGTCAATCAATACTAGTTTTTTAGGTCGGTTCAGGTAAGGTAAGCCCCCAGGCCCCATAGATAGACCTAATAAAGTAGACATTTTCATATTGAATGTTTGTCCCATATTAATGTTGATCAACTTGTGCCTTGAATTTCTTTATGCAGCCCGTTCTATGATTTGACTTGATATTTGTAGAGAAGCAGCAGATGGGAAATTTCCATTGGACCTTGTGATAGACGTGCAGGGCTTGGGCCCATATCCCCCATGGTATGGAGTAAACCTGTTTTATATATGGGTTCCATTATTATGCATCATGTTTTTAGGGTTACTACTAAATGGCACATGCATTGTATGTAAAAATTTCAAATTACAATAATTTTCCTTTTTCTTCTTATTATTATTATGAAAAATATACATTAATATAAATACATCCACATTATGACATTATAGGTTCACCCACTTGATCTAGATGACTTAACTACTCGACCACCACCTAGATGGAAATACCATTTTCAGGTAGTTTAAATTATATGTTTAATTTACATATTGCTTATCGCACTTAACTTCATTTGATGTACTTAATATATAATATTAAAGATATATCCAAAATTTTCTACAAATTTTACATTTTTGTGATTTTTTGTATTTTTATTTTAAAATAATATTATTTAACTATTACATTGATCCATTTGACCCAAACCATTAGCCCATCACTCAAAGAGGAAACTTTGTTTTATTTCTAGGTTGATTTTAAATTATGTATTCCATTTCCCTCGTTAATAAAATTACTTTTTATGCATAATACTTGATGTAACCGTTTTTGGTCATGTACCAATTTTTTATTTTTTGGCTAAGTACCTCATCATTTGACTTGCTCCCAGGAGAGGATGGTGGAGCTCCCTGATGGTGAACTGCCTGGGGGAGAGCTATGCTGAGCACCTTGATGGCGAACTGCCTGCGGAAGTGCTATGCTGAGTTCCCTGGTGGTGAGCTACCTTGGTGGACTCGTCATTTGACCTGCTCCTAGGCGGCCTGTAACTCAGAGGATGGCGGAGCTCCCTGGTTCAGTGCAACTTGACTACCCTCTGCATGAGGTGATCTTCTCTCCTTTGTAGGCGACGGGAGCTGAGAGACCTGCAAGAACTCCATTTTTCCTCGTCTTTGTAGGCAGCGAGAGCTGGGGAACCTGCGAGAACTCCATCTTTCCTCCTCTTTGTAGGCGGCGGGAGCTAAGGAACCTGCGAGAACTGAACCAGGGGGCTCGGGGGTATTTACCTGGTGGGGACTCTCTGATGCCAAAGTTAGCACTCTGATTGTCGAGAGCTTGAAGATGATATTAGAGGAATGAGAGAGCTAGAGAGTAGGGATTACCTCCATTTTTTCATTCTCTCCCCTTGCCTTTGGGGGTTGGAGTCCATATATAGCGTGTCCTATCAAATCAGGTGTGACTGCCTCTATCAAGTCAGGCATAACCGCCTCTGTCTCTCTGTCGCAGTTGTCGCTGTCAGAGCTGAGGCGGCGGGTGTAGGCAGCTGTTGCAGAGTACGTCTCTGCCAGGCAAGGCGTCGTCTGGCGAGAGATGTGGGCGCAGGTCTCTAGATCTGTCAAGTACGGTTGTCAGGCAGGAGATCTTCCTACGATACGCCAAACTGCTCTTCTGTACCGAGCTACCCTACAAGTGGCGAGCTGCCTGGGGGAGCTATGCCGAGCTGCCTGGCTCCTTGGTGGTGAGCTCCTTGGAGAGTTGCCTAGCTCCTTGCTGAGCTCTTTGGTGAGCTACCGAGCTCCTTGGCAAGCTCCTTGGAGGTAACCGCCATGCACGTTGACCAACTTCCGGAACGTGGGCCGACCTCCACATATCGTGGGGTATGCATGCCGAGTTTATCGCTGGGCACGTCTTATGGGTTGCCAGGTCGGGTCATGTGCCAAGCTGATCCAAGTCGGCTAGGTCGGCCAGGTTGGATCATGTGCCGGGCTGATCCAGGTCGGCTAGGATGGCCAGGTCAGATCATGTGCCAAGTTGATCCAGGTCGGCCAGGTCGTGTAGGCCACGTGCAGGCCACGCCAGGCAGTGCGTAGGCAGCGCGCAGGCCGTGCCAGGTCGCGTGCAGGCCGCGCCAGGTCGCGTTCAGACCGCGCGCCAGGCAGCGCGTAGGCTGCGCCAGGCCGACCACAGGTGGGACACCAACTAGGTAAGTTGTTGCTTGGGTGTCGCCTAGTTGTCACGAGGTGCCACGTGTCACAATTTCACTGGAGAGCCAAATCTGCCCTCATCATTTGCCCCCCACTCCCAAGCTGAGAGTAACTCAGTGAAGGGAGTATTCTTCTTTTGGCCTGTAAGTCGATGGGCTAGTAAGTGCCGATCCAATTCCTTAGGCCTTGGGAATCGTCTGTATGTGGCGAGCTGCCTATAAGGTGAGGTGGTCTCCGCCAGTTTAGTAGTGTAGCCCTTAGGCTCTAGGGGCAATTTATAGTTCACTTTTGCTGATTTTGCCCATGCTAAGGAGGCAACTGGGTATTTAGCAATAATGTGGCCTGTAGGCTTTGGGAGCGGCTTGTAGTCCACTCTTCTTGACTTTACCCATGCCGAAGAGGCGACTGGGTCTTAAGCAGTAATGTGGCTCATAGGCTTTGCCTGTGAGGTGCCAAACTACCTGTGAGGTGTTGGGTTGACCAGGTGCCGAGCTACCTGTGAGGTGTCGAGCTGACCAGGTGCCAAGCTACCTGAGGTGTCGGGCTGATCGAGTGCCGAGCTACTTGTGAGGTGTCGAGCTGACCAGGTGCCGAGCTACCTGTGATTGTGCTGAATCAGCCTCGTAATGCCGGTCACCCACTCCTGTAAGAAGCTACTAGGAGCTTGACCTTCGGGGGCAGCACTACTAACTTTAGGTCACCAACTCACATGGGAGCCTTGGAAGGCTCGACCAACAAGGGTGCCTATGTAGTCCGTTGGCCGCCAACTTCCGCGAAAGCCACGAAAAGCTCATCTTTGTAGAAGGGACCTTGCGGAGAGGACTGATGAGGTTTTATCTGAATTGAAAGTAAGGTTGGTAGAGCTACTTAGTCTGTTAGCTCTCTGCATAGTCATTGAATTCATAAAAAAATGTAAACTATAAAGCGATACCTTCAATTTCTAAAAAGTGAGGACTTAGCTTTTTGGGAGAAGATGATCTAGCTTTTATAGGATGAGAACTTAGCTTTGGTAAGATGAGAACTTAGCTTTTTGTAGCGTGTTCCCACAGACGACGCCAATTGATGGTGCGCAATCCGGTCACTCCTAGCTGGCACTTGTGTGGCTCCTAAAAGGTACCTGAGATGGAGAAGATGAAGGGCTTTCCCGGCAGGAACACTCTGACGCTTAAGTTACAGCTCTGTGAAAGATACAAAGAGAGGAGGAAAGCTAAGAGTGTAGATAGCGCGAGTATGTGGACGTTACCTCTGTCCTTTGGGATTGGGCTGCTTATAATAGAACTCTGTCGAATCAGGCTCACATGCCTCCGACAGGGCAAGTATAACCGCCACTGTCATCCTACCGTAGCCGCTACAGCTAGGGCTGAGGTGGCACGTGCGGGGCCATCCTTGCATGGTGAGTACCTGTTAGGTGTAAGACACATTCTAAAGGTGACGGGCACGACACTGTCTGACGAGAGACGTGGGTGCAGTCTCCAGGTTTGTCGGGTATGGTGGTCGGGTAGGAGGCCTTCCTGTGATATGCCGAACTACTCTTCTGTGAGCTACCCTGCAAGTGGCGAGTTGCCTGTGGAAAACTATACTGAGCTGTTTGGCTCGAGGTGTCTCTACCTCGGGGGTATCTAGAGGCGGATTGTGGTGTTCCTGCTTGAGAGTGGCCTAAAATCCACTAGGAGGAGCTCGGGCATTAAAAAATGTCAAGGGGCCCCGAGCTCGGAGGTAGCTCAGAGTGCCTCAGCCTTGGGAAGGAGGCGCAAACCAGGTGGCTCTCGGCGAGTAGCCTAACCCGTTGAGTTGCCAGACTTAGCTCGGTGGGCCCTTCCCACCGAGATGCGGTTGCGGTTGCTGTGCTGTCACGTTGAGTCATCGCTTGAGCAAGGTCACGCCCACGTGTACCCGTGCTACGAGGTCGGGTCAAATCACCCTCCATCAATACTTATTTTTTAACATAACTAATATATAATATTAGATACATAGCTATATTCTATTTTTTTATAAATATATAACATCAGATATATGCCCAATTTTTTTATAAATTTTATGTGATTTTGTGATACTTTGTAAAAAATATAATTTTTTAACATACTAAATACATTTTAAATAACTACATGGGTATTTTGGACATTTTCATGCCTTTTGTTAGAAGATCCTAAGAGGGTCTGCTTGCAATTGTTTCAGAAATGTCGGGGGAGGTGATTGCAATTATCAAACTTCAAGTGGGGTTTCAGCAATGATCAGAAACTCTAGGGGAGATTTCAGAAATTTGCCCATTATTATATATGTATTGATTTGGTTAATGGAATATAATGATGAGATACAAAACTCCTTAAATATATAATTCAATGAGGGAGAGTGAGAATTAATACCTTAAATGCAGGGAATTGAATGATGTTAATAATAGTATTCAAATTACATTGTTTGCCCTTACAAATAACATAGATATAGCCATTAGGTGTACAAAGATGAACTACTTTTTTTTTGATTTAGTGGATTTCTTCTCCTCCCCGTGGGCATAGGCCATGGGTTATGCCGCACTAAATCTCTGAGTGCTCTTGAGTTTTTTTCCTTGTTTGCCAATCGTTTAAAATCTTGGGTTTGTCATTAGAATTAAAAATAAGAGCTTTGTGCACTTTACAAAGTTTTTGTTAGACCATATCATTTGTACTATATATTCATCGATACAAATGTAAACATATGGTATATATGATGTCTCATTTTGTGGTTCAGACTATGATGCGAAAAAATCTTTCTGACATTATAGATTTTTCCCTCATTTGGATAACCAATCAATCGGATAAAAATAATAATCAATCAGGTGGATTTTCATCAAAATTCACTGATCAGGGTTGTTTGATCAAAGTCTTTGTGACATTATAGATTTTTCCCTCATTTGGAACACAAATCTTAATTACTTTTGTGAAAAACCTTAGGGCACATGGTAATTGTTTTTATTCGGCATTAATCTATCTTCTTATTTATGAAAACTTAAAGAGAGAGACCAACCACTGATATCAATCAATGAAGGCCCTTTAAAAAGATAGATCACGTCCTTTGAGTTTGAGTATCACAATCTCCTTAGCTTAATGTGAAGTTGTTTCTTCTAGAAAAATCTATGGTGCAGGTCCACATACAAGATTTTTACTATAATTATTGATGCTCAATAATCGAATCATGTAAATGCAACTATATTTATGTTTTTCTTTAGCAACAATTAGTTGGAGTTAATATAAAAGCTTTTATTTATGCCGCATTTCTTTTTATGTGATAAGTGATGAAACAAAATCCTCATCGAAATAGAGAAAGTACTTAAGAGTGCTTCCCTTTAAGGTTGAAACAGGTGGATGCATTGGCGAGAACTGATATATACACAAAGCAGGTTTGATTTGAAAATCATTTGTTTGTAAATGTTTGTTTTGTTATTATGTGAATTATCAAGCTCTTCAATGTATGTAACCAATTACCAGTGAATGCGATGATGTTCTATATACATGGGACAATGGACAGATAAGATGGTCATATTGAAGACCATTGTATAAACATCCTTGTTGAGTATGTTCAGAAGAAACACGTTTAGTGTTGTTTAGAGCAAGGTTTTTAAAACTGAGCTGGATAGCAAATCGTTCTGAAGACTGGTTCCTGGTCAAACAGTCTGATTGTCCAGTTTGATCGAATGACCTATTATGATTTAAAAAATGAAAAAAAAGGCAAAAAACATTGTCCTAGTTGATGGTTTGACTGCCCATGTCATTGACTAAATTAACAGTTTTTAGTCAAAAAATGGTTTTAGAGTGAAATAAAGCTGGTTACTTGACCGGTTATTGGGTTTCCCAGTCCGACCATCCGGTCCAGTCCGATTTTGAAAACCATGGTTTAGACTAGCCTGTCTAAGATACAAAACTTCATATTTTTAATACTTGGAAAATACTACTAGAATAAAAATTGCCAAATGAAAAGGAGTCTTGTGGAGATGACTTTTATTCTTTTAAACTACAATTTTCCCAACAGTTTAGTTTGCTAATCACATGGTCCCTAAAAGAAAAAAACAAAAGCCACAAATATAATAGGATAAAAGTAGTTTGATGGTTTTTTTTGATGGCATGGTCTTTTGGAAGTTTCAAAAAAAAATGACAATTTATATTATTTATAATTTTATTTTTGTTATTTATAATATCAAACATTCAAAAAAGGTTTCAGAATTTCATTTGCCGCAAATACAAGTGAAACAACTTACATTTTCTTTTTCAGAACATTGATTTGAAACTGAAATGTGTAAAATAAACTCACATTTAAAAAAAATAAAAAAGAAGTAAATTCGAATGGAACAGCATTAAGAAATACACTCATTATTTGCCTTCTTTTTGATAATGGTTAATAAAATTTTAAGGTCACCACTTTTCCACCTGGAATAAATTTTGGGTTAAAAAACAACATTAATTAAGAATTATACTTAGAAAACATGTTTTCATATAGTAGTTAGAGGTGGCAATCTCACTTGGGTTCAGGTGGTTCTCCATGCCATTGTTCCACTTGGCAAATTCCAACCCGGTGACCTTATAATAAAGTATCTACTCACTTCACATATCAGAAAGTAACAAAAAACCTAAGAGCTACTTTCCATTGTGGAAAATGCAGAACATGTTAGGATATGAGTTTGGCAAGGTCAATTAGTACCATAAAAAATGATGGTGTCAATGAATCGATTTTGGATTGAACCTGTCCAGTCCAAAATCAATTTGGACGGATTGGATGGATCAATAAGACGTATTGGATTGTACCAATTCAGTCTAAAATATTTATTAAATTGGATTGGACATGGTTTGTCCATGCTAAATTTATATTGAATTGGGTTGGTTAAAGCCAATATCTGGTTGATTGATATAAGATAAGAATATATGTGTCAATGGATCGCGTTTGGGTTGAAGCCAATCTAAATAAAAAATGAATTTGAACAGATTGGAGGGTCTAAACATTGAATTGGACCGATCCAAATTGGTCCAAAACATTCATTGAATTGGATTGGACCTGGTCTATTTATAATGGACTCACATTGGAGTGGATCGGATTGGACCAAATCCAATCCAATTGACACTCCTAGTTGACAAATTTTCCATGACCTCTTCCCCAATTTATTCTTCATCTTCTTCTTCTTCTTCTTCTTCTTCTTCTTCTCTCTCTTGGGCATTACCACTATATATTACACATCATAGGGATTAGAGAGTGGGGATAGAGCAGGGTACATGTGAGATCCACTAACCTTACCACAGAGAGCCTGGAGTTACATGGGTTTGAATGTTTGATCCCATGCCTCTATATTCAAAGGGATGCCAAGTGGCCGTCTTAATTACTTGGTCATCGTTTCCCCAAACGCTTCAAGGAAAATAAAAATGAGCAATTGAAAATGCTATAACTAGCTTCAGTTTCTGAATTCAATATATAATAAATAGTGTAAGAAAGAATTCGACATTCACCAAACATGTGGAATTGAAGTCTTAAAATATGCGAATTTCTGAATCCATCATTAATAAGAAAATGATCCCAAAGACAAAGTCCATAAGCCTTTGAAATTGGTTTCCTCAATTCCACCCCAGTTTCAACACTACCCTTAAACAAGTTGGATCTTTAGTTATGATGATATCTTTCTTGCTCTTAAAAGTTGATTTTTCCTTTTAATCTTCAGCACAAGTGAAGATAAGTGATTTTTGACAAGATGAAGTCTCTAAAAAGAGTTAAGTGACGCAACGTGGAAGCAATAAACCGGGCTGGCTATGCAAGCACCGGGCGAACCAAGTTTTCAGCGAAACAAGAAAGAGAGAATCTCTAGAGGAGAGAGAAAATGTGGCGATAATTGAAGAGAAAATCTGAAGTGTGTATCTGAAAACAATAGCAGTATTTATAGTACATCTGGAAATTATAGAATAAATCGGAGAGAAAACTATAGTTGATCTAAACATCTCAATTTCATAGCTGGATCGAACTCTTCTTGCTCTTGGTCTTAATAGGATTGAACTTTTTGGCTGGATCTCCACCGTTGGATCTCCTTGGATCTAATCCGTGAATCTTGGGAGTCTTGGATTATCTTGATCTCTGGAAGTCTTGATTATCTTGAATTCTTGATGGATCTTGTTTCTTGAATTATCTCTTTCTTGGATTATCCTTTGAATTATCCTTAAATCTTGGGATAATCTTGACTTATCTTGAATCTTCCCTTGAATCTTGGGATAATATTGGATTCTTGGATATTCTTGGGATAATCTTGAATTCTTGAATTATCTGAATTCTTGATTTATCCTTATCTTGCAAGCTTCCTATCCTATGAACTACCACCCATATGGTGAGATGGGTCTCCATCATGATGAGATGGGCCTCCATCATTCTCCCCCACTTGGAAAGGACTCGACCCCGAGTCGTGGCTAGGATATGCAAGTGTCCACCTGATGCAGCGTGGACTCCCTGTTGGAAGCGAGCAGGATCAATAACTGACCCAACTTCTGTTAGCAATTGTGCATAACCAAGTTCCTGAATACTTTGATGACTGACTATAGTGGAAGCCAAAGAAGAAAAGGAAGATTGCTGAACTTGTAATTGCTGCTGATTAAGTAGCTATATTTGGAGTTGTGCCTGTAGTATTTGAGAAATTTGTTGGGCAGACAAAATCTGTGATTGTGTTTGTGTTTGGGCTGGAAGTTGCTGAACCAATGACTTTTTCCGTTGCTGCTGTTGCTC
The DNA here is from genome assembly GCF_056320005.1 of Nelumbo lutea. Taxonomy (NCBI): domain Eukaryota; kingdom Viridiplantae; phylum Streptophyta; class Magnoliopsida; order Proteales; family Nelumbonaceae; genus Nelumbo; species Nelumbo lutea. The sequence goes on along the minus strand of NC_142688.1, from coordinate 34,823,530 downwards.
AAATAAGGTAAACTCCTCCGGTTTCTCCCACCAACTTTCACTAGTTACAGTGTTATAATAACACTTAAATCCCTCAGGCGATGTGTGCTCAGTGCAATTACAAGTTAAAGGACCTGCTGTCTGTGTACTTACATGAACAGCTGAAGCAATAGATGCAGTTGAAAGTGCCACTACAGCTTGGGAAGTTGCAGGAATGCTGCTTGCTGTCTATGGTACAGTTTTAGTACATTGAGGCTATTGTTTACTAGCTTGGGAACTCTGCTGTTGTGTCAGATTTTGACTTGATGGCTGCATCATATTCAAGTGTTGTTGCAACTAGGAAGACGATTGTCGTGATGATTGAGAGCTTGCCTGTGGAACTTGCATCTGTTGAGATAACATCTAAGAAAATTGAGCAGATGACTGTTGTAAAGGCTGAAGCAGGGGTTGCTGGATGGAAGGAGCAGACAACTGTTGTTGGCCTGCCATGATAGAGACAGCTTGCTTTTGTGAGTTTTGAGGGGCTTGTTGTACTACAGTAGAGCAGCTCTGTTGGACTTGAGGTTGAGAAATTGGCAGCTGACCACTCAATCCAAATGGTTGTTGCGATGGCAGAACTTGACAAAAGGATGGACCAGATAACCAACGGAGCTGCTCATCCAAGTTGTACTACTTTATGAGGCCATGCATCTTCTCAATCTCTTCTATTTCTTCCCTGTCGTTGGACTTCTTCACATCATTGTAACCAGCAACAACAAGGTTCGCCAGTTCCCTTAGTCTGGAGTTCCTACCATAGAACTCAACCAGACCTGTTATGTTTTTCATTCGGTCGAGCCTCGCCATGGAAAAGATAATGGGCTTTGAGTGCTCTCTTAAAGTACCAATGCGTTCATCATTCTGCTCTGGGTCATATAAGTGCTTTTCAATTGAACCATGTAGAGCAGCGAGCCTCTTTTCTTTATCTGAGTATGGGAAGTAAATAGTCATATTTGCTCCTAGAGAGGCAATGTTGAACTTCGGATCAAAAACATCAGTGCCATGGACAACTCGGTACAGCCCCGGAAGAGTGAAAGAGGTGTGGTTCCCATACTGCCCAACAGTATTGTTGGTTCCTGCAATCTCTTGGTATGTACTTGTGATGATAAAATCTTGTAGCTCAGTAGTAATTTCACTTGATACATCCTCTGTTAATTTCTCCAGGTATGGCCATACGTCAAACCTTGAGATCCATTTCCTGAGAATTCCTTTTTCAATCCTAAAAGGCACCCGCTAAATGTGCGTATTTCCTGTCCCATTGATCCTCTCTAAACATTGATGGCATGTTGTCCCATTTCGCTCCTCTGCCTTTGGAGCTTTGGGGGGATTTTTCTCTGCCATGGGTAGTAAGGTATAGCGTATACCCTCCTTTTTGAGCTGGTATGTATTCTTCCTACCCATGTGCCTTGCATTTGTATCAAATTGCCAAGGCCTACCCAACAAAATATGGCAAGCATCCATGTCTACAATATCACAATATACTTCATTATTGTACTTACCAATAGAAAAGGGTACCTTGCAGCATTTCTCCACTCGTACGCCACCTCCTTCCTTAATCCACCCAATTGTGTATGGGTTAGGATGTTTTTCAAGAAGTAATTGCAACTTTTGTATGACATCCCTTCAAATAATATTTTCTTGACTGCCACTTTCAATAATCAAATCAAATAATTTACCCTTGACAATACATCTAGTACAAAACAATCTGTGCTTTTGAGAAATATCTTTATTTTTCTGGGACAACATTAATTTTCTCACAACACAGGTATACTCTTCATGTTCGTATGGACCCTTTTCATCTTCCCCATCAGGTCCACAGTATACTTCGTCCTCCACATCTTCTTCCTCCTCTCTTTCTACCATATTAACTGCCTTCCTCTTGGGACAGTCACTAGACCTATGTCCAACCTCATTACATTTAAAGCATTTAATAACGGGTTGTACTTGCTGGGTTACCTCGAGTATGTCCTCCTGTGGTAACCTTACCGGTGTTAGCTGTACTTGTTGGTGGGTGAGAAGGCTGAACTGCCGGGACTGATTTGTTCCTGTCAATAGTTGCCGGTCTGTTATCGCTCCCGCTGTACCAACGATAATTATCACTACGTGCCTTGTCTTGGAACATCAATTCTGCTTTCAAGGCCAGGTTCCTTGCTTCCTGCACACTGAGAACCATCTGTACACAAATTTTATCTCTGATAGACGGTCTCAAACAGCTCAGATAATGGGCTGCCTGCTAGTTATCACTTTCAGATAATTGAATTCTTTCAGCTAATCTTAAAAATTCAGATATATATTCATTAACACTATGGTCACCCTACACACACCGTTGGTAAGATTCAAACATGTACTGTTCATAATCTGGGGGTAAAAATCTACCTCTTATAAGTTGTTTCATGCACCTCCAGGTTCGAACGAGACCCCTTCCTTCTTTGATTCGGGTCTCTCTTAGGCGTTCCCACCAAACAGATGCGCCTCCCTTTAATCAAAAAGCTACCAATTTTACCCTTCGTTCCTTTGGTATCTCCATGTACTCAAAGAAACGATCGACTTCTGTGATCCAATCTAGAAGTCCCTCTATGCCAAGATCTCCACTAAAAGTAGCAATATCTACCTTGAGTTTAAATTCATCATTATTCCTACGGGGATGGAAATTACCTTGATTGTGCCAATTTTTGTCGTTTCTGTCGTTGTCGGGAAGAATTGGAGCACCACAAAATTCTAAATCATGAACGCGGTATTGACGGGTGGTTTGTCGTGGTCGTCTCCTTCGATCTGATGTGGATTTTCCCGGTTCTGTGCAACAATCTCCTGCAACAAGGTTTGCAGTTATTCAACCATCTCTGCCAACTGCTGTTCGATGTTACGTGTGGCCGTGCGCTGTTCTTCAATTGCTCTCCAAACAGCTGGGAACCCCTGATCTCCGTCACGGGGTGGGTTGCGACTGCTACCGACTTGGTTGGCCATCTGATTAGGCAAACATCCTGACTCTAATACCACCTGTCGCAGCGTGGTAGCAATAAACCGGGTTGGCTCTAATACCACCTGACGCAGCGTGGAAGCAATAAACCGGGCTGGCTATGCAAGCATCGGGCGAACCAAGTTTCTAGCGAAACAAGAAAGAGAGAAAAAGTGGTGATAATTGAAAAAAATCTGAAGTGTGTATTAACTGAAAACAATAGTGGTATTTATAATGCATCTGGGAATTATAAAATAACTAGGAGAGAAAACTGTAGTTGATCTAAACATCTCAATTTCATAGTTGGATCGAACTCTTCTTGCTCTTAGTCTTGATAGGATCAAACTCTCTGGCTAGATCTCCACCGTCAGATCTCCTTGGATCTAATCCGTGAATCTTGGGAGTCTTTGATTATCTTGATCTCTGGAAGTCTTGATTATCTTGAATTCTTGATGGATCTTGTTTCTTGGATTATCCTTAAATCTTGGGATAATCTTGACTTATCTTGAATATTCCCTTGAATCTTGGGATAATATTGGATTCTTGGATTTTCTTGGGATAATCTTGAATTCTTGAATTATCTGAATTCTTGATTTATCATTATCCTGCAAACTTCCTATCCTATGAACTGCCGCCCATATGGTGAGATGGACCTTCCTGATGAGATGGGTCTCCATCATAGAGACAATAAAAAGAATTATAGATGAAATAAGACATAATTTGGGGAATTATCAAATTTTCTCACCTCATAAATTTTTATATGTTTGTAAAATGGGAAACAGTGATAGTAATAAGTGAAAGAATATCACACAGTAGAAGTAGAAGGAGAGGGTATTGTATTATAGGTGAGTGTTTTAAAAAATAGAATAAAAAACAAATAAAAATTTGCAAGATAGGTAAAGTAAAGATTGTCTAAATGAGTTTAAGGACGCATGATTCAATAATAGAAAAATGAACAAATCAAAGTGGTGAAATAAGATTTATGTAGCCCAGCCAATATATTTGGGAGGAGGCTTGTTATGTCGAACTGAATACTTGTATGAATTGTTTGAGGCTTAGAAAATGATATGAATTGTTTGCCAAGTTTTTTTGAGCAACCCAATCCTAACTCATAGAGTTAATTTATATATCCCATCATCCCCTGAATTAAGTGGAGCCGTTAGTTGGGTGTAATGATGAAATACCAAGCTGACAAGGGTCTGAGAGCCCAGATTTTAAGAAATAAAAGATGTTTTGGAAGTCAGGTCCATATCTAGCCCACCCTCCCAGAAACCCAGGTAGCAAGCATGGAGACCTCTCTAATCCCCAGGGTTTAAAAATTTTAATCCAACGGCATGAGGTTGAGAAAGATCAATAGTGTTGTACCACTTAAAAGAAAGACCCCAGCTCGAGTTCAACTAATCTACTTAACATCCCTATCTCACAAAGGATTGTCTCATCTGAGACACCAATCAAATGGTTGAAAGCAGCCCATCTTGTAGAGAGGACCCTCGAATCCCAATTCCTAACCCAGAAAACAACCCAACGTCAGGTGACAATTACAGTTGCTGAGAAAAGTGAAAGAAAAAGGAGGAAACAAAATGAAAAGCGTCGATATTTGATTTTGACTGCCGACAGGAAACAGTGAAAGAAAGTTAGACGAGGAAGTTGTGGTCAGTTTACGGTCAGCATCTGGCTTCAACACGTTCTGTCCTCCCCACATCCTTTTCTATCTCACCATGGCTTTGAATCTCTCACTCTGTCTCTCTTTGATGGGTCGACTGTTCATAGCTTTATGCCTTTACTGAACAAGAGACGGTCCAGTCCAGTCCAGTCCAGTCCTTGCTCTTGTGGGGTCCATTCATTGTCCAGGAGAGATATTTAAATGGGATCCGTGAACCGTGTGGGCCCATGGGCCATCGGGATGGACATTGGACAATTGGATATCATGTGTCATACAATGCCATTTGTAGGGCAAATCCACAGTAAGCAAGGTAGACTTCACATCAGTCTTGACTCTTGAGGGACATTCTTAATTCTAATCCACTGTCTTCACCTTCGCATGGCTATTAATTAATCCACCTTCTCTTATCTCTTATGTTTAAAAAACAAAAAACAAAAAACAAAAAGCAGTAATCCATTCTTTGGAATCTGGCTCTGGCAAATCATGGTTGGTTGTCTCCTGGACAATCTTGTCTAGGGTAATGCCAGAGGCTTTGTTTGGCTCCTTTGCATGATTTCTACTTTCTAGGATGGTTGCTACAAGTTGCATGAATAAAAACTCTTTGTGTGGGTTGGACCAGACTAGGAGCCGCCCCAAGCCCATGAGGAAGACCCAACAAAGGCCCATGTCTCAAAAATCAAAACGAGCCAGACTGGTTTGGTTAAGTGAGGTCGTATAAATCAAGCTGGGGGCGAAATTGTACGAGTGGTGAATCTGCAATTTTCGATTAAAAAACAATCTTTTATTGTTTTGTTTTGCAGTGGGAACAGAGAAGTCCAGGTACCTTCAATTCTCATCATGTGACACAGAGACAAGGCCTTGTTTGTTTTAACGTAAAATGGATGGAAAAATGTTACAGTGGGAACTTTGTTTTTGTTTCTATTTACATCAAAACAAATTAGAAGGGGCAGAAAACAGTGTTTTTCACTAATTATGGTTAAAATACTTCCAAGAAAACAGTGTTTTCTTGCCATTTACGTACACTAAGTGCAGCCAAAAGAAATATAACAAGTTAAGAACCCATTTCCAAGAAATTGTCTGTTTCTATCAATTCTTCTGCCAAACTACACCTCATACTATACTGTATGGATTGGACAGCAGGCAGAGCTTATGGTGCATATATATGACATAATTTCAGATTTTCAGTTCATTGAGGACCAGTTGGGGTCTTTAGAGTTTGAGACATATCCTTTAGTTCTCCATGAACTAAAGGCCCATAACGATTTCAAGGCCCAAGCTATCTTTTATGTGGTACTATTATGGCTGTGAGGTCTTTGGTTAGAGAAGGCCGGATTCACTTTGAGAGTCCAACAATATCAATGTAGATGATAATCTAACATAGTCTAAATTTAGGTCATGTATTAATCTACATAATTATCATTTATTGTTACAGTAGAACAAACCCAAGATTTGAAAATGATTGGCAAAGAATAAAGAGAAAAAACAAAAGAAAAAATAGCACAACAGAGGAACTCAAGAAAGCATACACAGATTTATCTGGTCTAGTTTATAGCTTGTTCGGTTACACCTATGGGTGAAGGAGAAGCAGAAATCCATGATAAAAATGCAATGGAGAATACAAATTTGTAAAATCCCAGTCTCACAGAAAACCCTAGTGCGGGTTGGGACATGAAGTGACCTGCAGCAAAGAGTTCCAGGCACAAGCTCTACATCCTAGATTCAAATTAAGGGCACAACTCTTAGATTCAAGCCCATGCCCACCATGACCTGGGCCCAAGTTGTTTTCGAACCGAAATCCAACAACGAAATCAAGGTCAGGTTGAAGTAGGTTTGGGGCTTCAGCTTGAACATAACTTAATGGCGTTCCTTGTGATAGAAAACTTTTCGAGTTCAGAATAGATTAGATTGGAGGTTTTTGTGGTGTGGGATGACAAGTCCGAGCCTGGACGATACGGTTAGACCATTCATATGTTTCATTTTGTATATATTTGGCATTGATGCAGCATCGTTTTCTGCCGCTGATGTGTGGGTTGGAAGCACCGTTTTCTCAGAAAATGGTGTTTTTTTTTGTTCAAAAACTTTGCTGTCAGGTAGGATATTTTTTGGAACAACAACAATGTTTTCTATTTGATTCCAATGCTCAAAGAAACATTTTCAGCACTGGTACCCATTATCTAGTGCCACATCATTGTCACCTTACGTTCATGTTATCAGCAACGAGCTGCAGCTCTAGGAAATGCCAAACTGGGCGTTGTTCCAAGCCATGCCTTTCCAATTTTCAAGGTGTGATTTAAAGCACTGTTTTTGATTAAAAAAAACACCCATCTCCTGGAGCACCATTTTTTTCGATGTAGCACTAATGTAGTGCCATTTTCTGGAGCAACGGCAATGATGCCAAACTGACGCTTTGATCACCTTTGCTATCCATCCTCTTCAGAGCAGTTACGGCCCCGTTTGGCATTGTTGTTCCTTGTTTCTGTTCCAAAGGAAACTCTTATTCCGAAACAGAAATTCTGTTTCTGGTTCTTAATAATTGAGGCATTTGGTAATCTATTCCTGAGAAATTTATAAAATATTTTTAACTAATAAAAAAATAAAGAAAAGGGGTTAACTTAAACAACATTAGGGGTGCAAAAGGATCGGTTCATGATCCTTTTGTCAGAAGTTGAAGATGATTGTCTGAAGCTGGAGTCAATTGTTAGAAGCTGAAGATCGAGGTTTATGAGTTGTGGAGCAAACGGACAATTTTCGATGCAGCGACCCGATGAAAATAGTGATAGGTGATGTTGGCGAACATGGCAGGCCCAATGGCGCGCAGACACATGGCGTCCTCAAATGGTGATGCATGGTACAAGATAGATTGCATCCTAGCCGTTCATTTTTAATTAACTCCAGACAGGTTCAAACTATCTTGGCATTTACTGCTCTCAGTTCTCTAATTTCTTGGTGACTTCTTCTGAACGTCCTACTCATTGTGCCTTTGTTAATTTGATTGTCGGAATTTCTGCCACCCAGGGCCTCCGACGTGCTTTTTTCCTTCAAAAGTCCGACTTACAAGTCGCTCTAAGAACCATCGGATTTATCAGCCAGCCCTTGTCTTGGAGGTGATTTGTCACTGTTGTCCACGTTCCAGGCAGTAACAAATTTCAGATTTGCACCTATCTTCTAATTTTTTATCAAAGTTATTCTGTTATCCTTCCTTATACGTCTCAATCCCACGCACGTATACGATTTTTTAACTTTCTGTTAAAACGTTCGGGTACGTGTGTATATAATGTGAAAATATATATAATGATAAAAATTATTAATATAAAAAATCATTTCATAATTTTAAAATAAAAAGAAAAGTCACATTATATCTTTTTCATAATCATAAAGTATAAATATTATTACAATTTCAAAGAATAACTGATTTATATGATAATTAGTTTAATAAATGATTATTAATAAAATATACAAAAAAAAACAAAATCTAAGAGTTGATAATCACTTTTGTTACATAAAAAAATAATAATGTTATAATAAAGTAAAAATAAAATGTAATAATGAATTGGGTAAGCATTAATTGTCTTTTACATTTTACTTTCTCATAGAGTTTTTTGTTGACAACTACAACGAAAAATAAAATAGTTTCTTAAAAGACAAGTAATTTGCACGTATAAAAAATAAATGCAGCCTTAATATGTTAGTATTTGATGTGGGCTAGCCAGGCCCAGCCCATTACGGATTGGAAGGCCCAACCCACTAACGCCCGATAGCGCCAACCTTAGTAAGGGGGAAGCCCTGCTACCTTCGTATGGAGTCAACCACGGAGCAGTTAGGCATACTCGCAAGGACTTGTCGCTGATTTCGTACGACCCTCATCTGGTGCGTTTATTTCCACTTACCTTCAGCTTGCTCAAGTATAAATATGAGTGTAAGCATCCAATTTTTGCTTGGTCCCCTTTCTAATCCATTTCTCAAACTCCAAATGCCTAACCAGACCTCACAAATTTCTTTAGAACATGCCAAAACCCTAGGAAACCAAATGTTAACTCAAATACCATCAAATCTACCGTTAAATCCATAAGATCCCCTTTCGACGATCCCAATTATGCCACATCACCATACCCGTTACTTGATTAGACCCCATCACATGAAACCAAACCTTCAAACAACCAATCACACTAAATTTCAGCCATAAATTCTTTGATCTCACCATTCATTCATAAGAGATTCCATTATGATACATTTTACACTATGATACCTCTTGACCAAAAAAAACCTATGATCCACACATCTTTGAGATGACCAAACCTTCTCCACAACCATGTAATTCAAATCCATGCCACTCTACCAAGCTTAAACCTAAAATTCCCTCATTTACCCATTCATCAAGCTAAGGTTCCATTTTAAACCCCCTCATTAGCCGAAATACCCACATGTAATTTCCCAAAATTCCAACACCATTAAAACTATCAAAAATTCCCGTTAGATCCAAATACCCTAAGATATCTACCGTACAAAAATTAGATCCAAAAATTCCTATTTTACCCTTCATATACAAAGATTCCAAATCGACCACTGTCGTTGTTCATTACACTCAAAATCTTAGATTTTGACCATGACACCTCTCCTGAGACATTCAAACCTTCCCAAAATATTCAACAACCACTTGATTGACCACCCACCAAATTTCAGACCTCAAAATGTCAATTTTGCTCTTTATCTAAAAAGATTTCAAATCGACGATCATCATTAGCCACCACTCTCATAATCCAAGATCTTCATCGAGATACTCTATCAAAGACCCTAAAACCTCCATCAACTTCCTGATCAACCATCCACCCAACTTCACACCTCAAAATACCCATTTTCCCCTTTATCCAAAAAGATTCTAAATTGACGATCTTCATTAGCTTCCATTCTCTAAATCCAAGATCTTCATCTAGGCACATCATCTAAGACCTCCAAAACCTATCAAAACCTCCATCAACCATCCGTCCAACTTTAAGCCTCAAAATGTCCATTTTTTCCTTTATCCAAAAAGATTTAAACCGACAATCCTTATTGGTTGCGACTCTCTAAATCGAAGACCTTCATGAGACATACCATCCAAGACCCCCCAAAACCATCCAAAACCTCCATTGACCATCCACCAAATTTCATACCTTAAAATGACTATTTTTCCCTTCATTTAAAAAGATTCCAAATCAACGATCCTTATTCGTCGTTACTCCTCAAATTCAGGATTTCCATCATGACACAATAAAAGAGTCCTGATGTTGCACGATCTAGGCACTCCTAGCTAGATGTAACCTGGCTCCTAGCTGTAACAGACGGTACCTGAGATGGAGAGGAACGTGAAGGATTCCCGGGGGGCTCTCCCGGCGGGAACACTTTGATGGCTAAGTTAGAACTCTGAGGAAAACTCAAGGAAAGCACAAAGAGAGTTAAGAGTGTCGAAAGTGCTAGCTTCAATACCTTTGCTTCGCGGGGGTCGGGGTCCTCTTATACTGGAGCTCAGTCACATCAGGCGTAACCGCCACTGCCCTAGCCGTTACTGCCAGGGTTGAGATGGCGGGTACAGGATGCTGCTGTAGGGTACGGACCCATCAGGCGTGCCATGCTTTTCAGAGATGGTAGGCACAATGCCGCCTGGCGAGAGACGTGGGTGCTGCCATCAGATCCGGCAGGTATGGATGTCAGGCGGATCTTCCTTACAGGCTTTCGAGCTGCTTTGCACCGAACCGCCTGGGGCTGAGTTACCTTGCACCGAGATGCCGAGGTATCTCGACGTGCTCACACTGGAGGCGAACCTTAAGCAAGTAAGAACGGAAGTGTCAACGGTACTGTCCCGAGGTGTTTCTCCCTCAGGACACAGCCAAAAGTCGGGGTGCTCCATTCTTAGGAAGGAAGAGCTTGGAACCTCTTAGGAGGAGCTCGGGCCTCAAGGGTAGCTCGGGTCCCTTTGCACAGAAGGAGCTCGGGGCACCCTACCCTTAGAGCTTGGGGTGAGCTGGGCCTTGCTTCCCGGCGAGTTGTCACACCCGCCGAGTTGTCAGGCCAGGCTTCGACAAGCTTGCTACGCCGAGTTGTGGTTAAGCTGTCATGTTGAGTTGCCACTTATGCCAGGTCATGTCCACGTGTCCCCGTGCTACGAGGTCGGGCCAAATCACCCTTCATCAAGACCTTCAAACTATACCAAAATCCTCATTAACCTTCTGATCGACCATATGTCAAATTTCAGATTTCAAAATAACTATTTTACCCTTCGCTTAAAAATATTCAACATGGACCATCTTCATTGCTCTATATGCTCCATATTCAAGTTGTTTGTCACCTTGCATCATCCAACCCCTCCAAACCCCATCAAAACCTCCCAATCGATGATCCATCACATTTCAAACCTTGAAAATGACCATTTAACCCTTCATAAAAAAAGATTCTAAATTGGCGATCTTCATTGACCGCCACTCTGCAAATCAAAGATATCCATCATTAAACATCATCCAAACATCTCCAAATCCCATCGAAACCTCTCGATTGACGATCCATCACATTTCAAACCTTAAAGTGACCATTTTGCCTCTGATCCAAAAAGATTCTAAATCGATGATCTTTATTGACTGCCACTTTCCAAATCAAAGATATCCATCATTACACATCATCCAAACATCTCCAAATACCATCAAAACCTTCCGATCAACGATCCATCACATTCCATACCTTGAAATTACCATTTTACCCTTTGCTTAAAAAGATCCCAAATAGATTATCTTCATCATCCGATATGCCCCAAATTTAAGATATCCACAGTTATGCATCATCCAACACCTCCAAACCCCATCAAAACCTCCCGATCGACGATCCATCACATTTCAAACCTTAAAATAACCATTTTGCCCTTCATAAAAAAGATTCTAAATCGTCGGTCCTCGTTGACCGCCACTCTCCAAATCATAGACGTCCATCATTACACATCATCCAAACATCTCCAAATCCCATCAAAACCTCCGAATCGATGATCCATCACATTTCATACCCTAAAATTACCATTTTACCCTTCACTTAAAAAGATTTGGAATGAACCATCCTCATCGCCTGATATTCCCCAAATTCAAGATTCATCATCAAACATCGTTCGATACCTCCAACCCCCATTAAAACCTCTTGATCATCGATTCGTTAAACCTCAAGCCTTAAAATTACCATTTTACCCCTCATTTACAAAGATTCCAAATCAAGGGCTCTCATTGGTCACTACTCTCCTATTTCAAGATTTGCATTGTGATACACCCTCTGATACACCTAGACCACACCATCACCTTCCTAGACACCTGGATAAACCCTCTTCCATTTTTAGACCCAAAATTACCATTTTACTCTTCTATCAAGAAAAATCCTGATTCGACAACCCATATTGCTCAACACACTCCGAATCATGATGTCTCACTCTGACACACCCCTTGAATCATGTACATTACACCCCTTGGACCTGCCCTCTCATTGCGAAAACCTCCCTTTTGTTTTTCACTCAAGTCCCTTCACATTTTTGGAAATCACCCCAAAGCCTTCACTAAACCTAGAATCAATCCTAGCCCTAGATTTGAGTCCCCTTGTTTCTCCACCCGAGGATTGGCCTAACCCTCACTTCCATACCCAAAACTCTAGCTGCCACCTATCCATTCCCCCTCAAATTCAATTTTTAAATTTAAAACTCCCCCATTCTAGGCATTAAAGGAAAGGGGACAAGGGGAGGGGAGTTGTTCCCAAGCCATTAAATTCTGTTAAAAGGGAAAAGACCAATGTGGCAGCCCTCCCATCTCTTAGATTAGGATCAAAACATCTAAACCCTCCATCCTTTCCAAACCCTATGGATATCCCAAGAGAAACCCTAACTAAACCTCCCCTTTTCAGTCCAAGCCTAATTAAACTAAACCTAATTCAATTCTAATGGAATTAAACCGCCCCCAACTGAACTGACCTGAAGGAAACCATCTTTATTTAGTTTTACATGAAAACAAATAAAAAGATAACCCAAAGGAAAAGAAACCTAGATAAAACCGAATTGAATGAACCTAACAAGGGTCTTGACTCTCTCAAGCTTTGGCCGAACTCTCCCTCTCATCTTCTTCCTCTCTTCTTCCTCCAATCTCCATGGCCAGCGATTGATGAAACTCTTCTCCGCTATCTCATTCTCATCTTCCTTCTCCCCTACCTCCACATCCATCTCCTTTCTCTCTCTCCACCTTCTTCCTCCATGACTAAACTCACACTTCCTTCATTCTCTCTTTCTCTCCATTCCCCCTTCCCTCTAGCCACCGAACTCCTTCTTCCATTAATGAACCAAGCTCTCTCCATCTCTCTCATTATCTTCTTCCTCCCTCCAAAAACAAAAACCCTAAGATCTGTCATAACCGAAATTCAACATCATCATCACCTTCTCACCCTTCTCATAACCGAAACCACATTTTCCCCCATCCTCTTTCCATCTACCACAAGAAAAAACGAAAATAGTCAAGTCTAGGGCTGAGAAATCCCAAGAAGAAAAGAGAAGCAAGAGGGGTTTAAGGGGAGCTCGAGTCAAGTGTTCCCTCTAACTAAATCAATCGACCACAAGAGAGGTTCATCTCGCTCAAGGTTTGTCAAGTCAAATATTTCAGCAATATCTTCTTCAACCTACTTCATCACCAAGTGTATGTCAAAAGGCCACAAAGAGGTGAGTTGCTCACTTCAACATTTTTTTTTTATTTATTTTTATGGTTCTTTTTTTTTTGTTCTTTATTTTTGTTTTGTACCTTCTTTTGATTTTTACCCATATTCTAGGTAACCTTTTGTTTCAGCATTGCGTATGCCTTCTTTGAGTTGGTCCATATTGGTTATAAGAAGTATTAACATGGCTTGTTAGTTAATTCTCTTGAACATTTTATGTCTTTTAGTGTTTACTCCTGGGGACCCAGTGCATCCAAGGACTATCGTTGGGGCCACGTCTCGTACTAACTTGAGCGTCGGAGCTTCCGCCTCGGGTTTCTAATTGAGGCCTCTGACACCTCTTATTTTGCAGAACCTCAAATCTCTAGGAACCTCATTACTGAGTTAACGACTTGCAATCCTTGACTTCTACCATACTTAGAAGGGAGCACCTCTTCTCGGTCTACAGTCTTCGGCCTCGACTTACCCTCTTTAGAGTCCTCAAAGCCTTCGACATGCCTTCAAAACTTGGGAGTGAAAATACCTCATTGCCCTTGGCTAATCCGAGCTGCAACAATTGGCGCCATCCTGTGGGAACCATTGCTAAGATGATTCCTTAAAAAATAAAAAAAAACATATATAATTTCTAAGCCCTCCTAAGTTCGAAAGCCATGGTGTGAAGAACCAGGAATAACCAAAACTTGGTCACCTACGAGCAATTTCAGGGTGTCCTTGATCATTTGGACTACCTTGCTCAGTGCATGGAAGAATTATGCCCTCGAGCAGGAGGTCCCTCTTGAGGCAACCGCTTCGCTGGGCTATCAAAGGATTAGGGCCGATGCGAGCACGTCGAGCCCCTAGCCCTCGGCCAAGACAACGACTTGCTGGTCGAGCAATTGAAGTCGGGCAATAACTGACCCCCTAGTTCACCTCGGAGGAATGTTCGACTTCCCAGCCGAAGGGAAGAAGTGCCCGCTCGATTCAAAGACAATCACAGTCTTCAGAGTAGCATTACTACCACCAGAGGGAGGTTCCTAGGGACAATGGCAGACACTTCGGCCGCCCCAGAGTTCACTCTCGGGGCGAGACCTGATGTCACACCTCCACCTCTTATCTTGGACCTCCGGGATGTTCTGGACAATCATCGCACCTGAAAAGGAGCACATGACCCAGCTTCAGAGTACTCAAGAATCTGAGCTGATACCCACCGAGTTTGTGAAGACAAAAGTGGAGCCCACGCCCCCACCGACCCGGGGCTTGGCGAGTTGCGAGCCGAGCTTGGGGCCATCAAAGACAAGCTTTGCCAAATCAAGGAGAGCCAATCTGACGCCTCAACTAGTCACAACAACTCCGCCAGCCGCATGGACTCATTCACCTCGGAGATCATTTCGGAGCCTCTCCCCCCACACTTCAAGGCTCCTACTTTGGAGATGTACGACGACTGCTCGAATCCTAACGACCACCTAGAAAGTTTCTGAGCACTCATGATACTCTATGGGTATTCCGATGCCTTGACGTGCTGAACTTTCTAGGCCACCTTAAAGGGGGCTGCACACCACTGGTTCTCCAACCTCTCCCTAAGGTCAATCAGTTCGTGGGAGTAGTTCGCTAGTATGTTCCTCGCCTGCTTCATCAGCAGCAAGTGATGTTAGAAGAGCGTCGTCTCGCTCATGTCCATTAAATAGAAGCCAGGCAAGAGCTTGCTATCTTACATTGACCAATTTAAAAAAGAAGAACTCGAGGTTAGGGACCTCCTCGACCCCATGGTCTCAATGCATAACGCCATCAATGGACTCTGAGTTGGCTCCACCCTCAAGTGTTCGGTCGCCAAGATATTGCCGAAGACGAAGCTATAATTCCTCAAAAAGCCACAAAAGTACATTGCGACCATGGAGGCTTCGGCTGGGGACTACTAGGAGGAGACCGAACGCAACGGCGAGCCCTTCAGAAAGAAAAGAAAGAATGAAGATCGCTGTAGAGATGGCGACAAAGATAACAGGAAGCCGTTGGCCTTAACCATGACTTACAACCAGTATACACTCAACTCTTCTCGGATCCAGGTCCTGATGCATATAGGCGAGGAGAAGTTCATGAAGTGGCCATAAAAGATGAAGAGGAACCCCAAGAGGGGAAACCCCAAAAAGTAGAAGAGCTCGAGGTTAGGGACCTTGACCCCATGGTCTTAATGCATGCCACCATCAACTGACTCTGAGCTGGCTCCGCCCTCAAGTGTTCGGTCGCCAAGACCCTACCGAAGACAAAGTTATAATTTCTTAAAAAGGCCCAAAAGTACATTGTGGCCATGGAGGTTTTGGCCGGGGAGCACCAGGAGAAGACCGAATGCAACAACGAGCTCGTAGAAAGAAAAGAAAGAATGAAGATCGCCGCAGTGATGGCGACGAAGATAACAGGAAGCTATCATCCTTGATCATGACTTATAGCCAGTATACGCCACTCAACTCCTCTCGGACCCAGATCATGATGCATATAGACAATGAGAAGTTCGTGAAGTAGCCAAAAAAGATGAAGAGGAACCCCAAGAGGGGGAACCCCAAAAAGTACTAAAAGTTTCACCGCATTGTCGGCCATGACACCGAGGACTGTTATGAGTTGAAGAATGAAATAGAGTCCCGCATCTGTCGTGATACTTGAAGCAGTTCATCAGAGGTGAAGCTAGTGCTTTGTCCTCCCAGCATCAACAACAACAGTAGTAGCAGCATCAACAAGTTGCCAGAGTCATCGACATCTTTGTCTGGGGCCCGGCCTCGGGTGGAGCCTCGACTTCTGCTCGCATGGCCTACACTAGGCAGTTGAATGTTCGAGGGTCAAAGTAGCACGAGGACCTCTCCTTTACGGACGGGGACCTTAATGGGATTACAATCCCCCATGACGACGTGTTGGTGATTTCGGCCGTAGTAGCTAACTTCTTGGTCAAAAGGATTCTCGTCGACAGTGACTCCTCGACAAGCATCGTCTTCTACGAAGCCTTTGAAAAGATGAAGATAGCGCCAGAGCATCTTCAACTGGCTGAAGTCCTGCTGGTTGGGTTCTCCAGCAATGTCGTTAAGTCGGAAGGAAAGCACCCTACCAATCACGGTAGGAACCGAGCTTCGATAGGTGACGAGGATGACGGAGTTCCTTGTCATGAGGATTGGCTTCCCCTACAACGCAATCATGGGGAGATCGACCCTTCACGCGCTGCAAGCCACCATGTCATACCACCTCGCCATTAAATTCTCAACCGAGCATGGTGTTAGAGTCATTCAGGGGGATCAGAATATTGCCAGTCAGTGCTATGTGACGGCGTTGAAGGGCAAGAACAAAGAATCATTGCCACTTGAGGGCATCGACCTTAGGGAGGAGCCGGCGAGCCGAGGCCAACCAGTCGAGGACCTCGTCTCGGTTCCCTTGGATGAGGATGAGCCCGAAAAGTCTGTGTCGGGTCCAACCTTCCCTAGAGCGCCTATCTGAACTGGTAAGTTTCCTCAAAACTAACACCGACGTCTTCGCTTGGTCTGCCGCTGACGTGCTCGGAATTGACCGTTCGGTCATTGCTCATAGGTTGTGTGGACCCGAGCTCCAGGCCGGTTTGGTAGAAGAAGAGAAACTTTGCACCGGAGCGATGGATGGCCATAGGAGAGGAAGTTGACAAGCTACTCAATGCTAGATTCATCTGAGAGGTATATTATCTTAACAAGCTGTCGAATGTGGTTTTGGTTAAGAAAGCTAATGAGAAATAACGAATCTGTATTGACTTTACAGACCTTAACCGAATCTGCCCTAAGGACCGCTTTCCTTTGCCAAGAATAGACCATCTTGGTGATGCCACTACATGATATGAATTGCTTAGCATTATGGATGCCTTATCTGGATACAATCAAATAAGGATGTATCCCAAAGATGAAGAGAAGACCTCGTTCATCATCGAACATGGTACATATTGCTAAAAGGTGATGCCCTTCGAGCTTAAATGGAGAGGAACGGTGAAGCCTATGTATATTCTATGGTGGTAAAGATCCTGAAAGTCAAGGCCCACACCTCAGACCTAGCCAAGAGCTTCGACACTTTACGAAAGTTTAATATGTAGTTAAACCCAACTAGTGTGCTTTTGACATCACTTCAGGTAAGTTTTTAGGCTTTATCATCACTCAACAAGGCATCAATGCCAACCTTGAGAAGATACATGCCATATTGGACATGGCACCTCCTCGATCGGTGAAGGAAACCCAGAAGCTCACTGGCTGTGTGGTGGTGCTCAATCGCTTCATGTCAAAGTTAGCTAACCGATGTCTTCCCTTCTTTTGAGCCATCAAGAAAATAAAAGGCTTCCAATGGACGGAGGAATGCCAGTGAGCTTTCGACGAGGTCAAGGAGTACCTCGCCACACCTCCCCTCCTGGCCCACCTGGTCCAAGGAGAGACCCTATACCTGTACTTATCAGTCGGGGAGGATGCAGTCAGCTTAGTACTGATCAAAGAAGATGGAGCACAAAAATCGATATACTATGTCAGCAAGGTACTGTACGATGCCAAAACCAGATACTCCGAAGTAGAGAAACTAGCCTTCGCTCTTGTGGTTTCAGCCATAAAGCTTAGGCCATACTTCCAAGCTCATGCCATCATGGTGTTGACAAATCAACCCCTTAGAGTTGCCCTCATTAAGCCTGAGACCTCGGGGTGTCAGATCAAATGGGTCATCGAGCTTTTCAAATCTGACATATGGTACCAACTGAGGCCCACCATCAAAGCACAAGCCCTTGCAGATTTTATGACATAGTGCACCTTCAACCGAGCTCTCCCCCGGGACCGTAAAGATGATCCGGAAGAAAGGTGCCCAACTAGAGATGCTCCCCTTGCTTGGAAGCTTTTTGTAGATGGGTCATCCAATGCCAAAGGAAGTGGCACTGGCCTTATCCTTCTCACCCCAGACAACTCAACCATCGAATGCGCGTTGAGGTTCCCCTTCCCAGCATCCAACCATGAATCCGAGTACAAGGCCCTCCTTGTCGGATTGCAACTATAAAAGGACCCTGGCTCCTCACATGTCAAAGCCTTTAGCGACTCTTAGTTGGCGGTCAACCAGGTGAACGACAAGTATGAAGCCAGAGAGCAAAGCATGTCCAAGTATCTCACCAAAGTCAAAGATCTAGCCCACCATTTTTAGTGCTTTACCCTGCAACAAATTCCGTGAGCCAAAAACACGAGGGCCGATGCCCTATCCAAGCTGAAAAGCACTTCAAGCGTGGTCTTTGACTGCACGGTTCGCGTGGAGAAGCTACCTTGGCTGACCATTGAAGAAGCTCAAGTACTACCAATAGAGACCAAGTTATCCTGGATGGACCCCATCATCAACTTCCTCCTTACGGAACAGTTGCTCGACGACAGGAACAAAGCTAGACGATTCCGATGTTAGGCAACCCACTATACCTTGCTTAAAGGAAAATTATATAGAAGATCCTTTACCCTACCTTAACTCTGATGCCTTTGCCCCGAGGAGGGGGAATACGTGTTTAAAGAAATTCATGAAGGCATCTGCGGAAACCACCTCGGCGGTAGGGCCCTCGCATAGAAGACGTTGAGGCAAGGATATTTTTGGCCAACACTTCAGAAAGACGTAACCAAACTTGTGCAAAGATGCGATCAATGCAGAGGCATGCCAACATATGCCATCAGCCAGTGACAACCCTTTCAACCATTAGCAGCCCCTAGCCCTTCGCTATATAGGGAATGGACCTCCTTGGCCCTTTCCCACATGCAATAGGGGGCAAGATGTACCTTGTGGTTGCTATGGACTACTTCACGAAGTGGGTCGAAGGCGAGCCCTTAGCTACTATCATAGCTTGGGCAATCCAGAGCTTCTTCTGGAAAAAAACATCATCTATCACTTCAGCCTCCCTCACATTTTAGTCACTGACAACGGAAAGCAGTTCGATGACACCAAGTTTCGAGAATGGTGTGCCTCTTTTGACATCAAACAGTAGTACAACTTAGTGGGCTACACCCAAACAAATGGCCTAGCCGATGTCAACCATAGAAGCATCTTAGACAGACTAAAATGGGCCGACGAACTGAACAACGAACTCTGGGCATATCGAACCACACCTCAGACGACCATGGGAGGAGCTCCCTTCGGCCTGACTTACGGTATCGAAGCAGTGATCCCAGCAGAGATCAGTCAACTAATGCTTGGAGTCGAAGCCTACAATGAAGCCCTTAGATCCAACCTGGATCTGTTGGAAGAAGTCCAGGAGTTGGCGGAGATCAGGGTAGTTGCCTACCAGCAATGCGTGGCCCGCTACTACAACTTGAAAGTAAAGGAAAGACTCTTCCGAGAAGGGGACCTCATCCTCAGAAAGGTCAGGGTCCCCAAACCTGAAGTAGGAAAGCTGGGCCCCAACTGTGAAGTCCCCTATAAAGTCAAGCGAGTTCTCGGCCCCGGAACATTTCACTTGGAACACTTGGATGGAAGACCCGTCCCCCAGACATGGAACTTGGAGAACCTCCGAATGTACTTTCATTGAATGTAGTTGCCTATGGTAAGTGATGAATGAATAAAGTAAAAAGTTCCTCTTCGCCCTAGATGTTGAATGAATGTGTGTCCTAATTTCTAAAAAACCCACGGCTTTGTGACCTACCGACGTGTGAAACCCTCCTCCGAGAGATGAGCCCTCGGTATGGACTGATGCGAAAGACTATGATGACCCTAGGATGAGCACCTCGACAAAAGCATACATACCAGGGCGAGCGAGGCCTTTTACGCCTCATCACCTCCTCGATGGATGGTGGCCCCCTCGGCATGCCAGGGCAAAAGAGGCCTTACACGTCTCATCACCTTTGTAGAGTATGGTGAACCCCTTGGCTACCTATACATAGCGTAATAAAAATAGCGACACCGACTACCTCGATTGTTCTCTTCGACTCGTGCCCCCTGCTTCGCCAGTGGAGTGCCTTGGCCTCCCCTAAGGAAACACTTGGCGAGAAACAAGCAAGGTGAACTGCACCCTGATAGTGCTACCCCACCTCGGCTCCTTGTCCTCCTAAGTACCTCGACAATATACCTTGGCCAATGACCTCGGCTATGGTGCCAGGTCACCTTGGCCTTGCCTTAGTTGACACTTAAGGAATTCTAGAGTTGGGCGAGCCTCACTACCAATGTGTGGCCCCAACTTGGCTCCCAATGCCTTAATTACTTAAAGCGGGTGTGCAAACAAACTATGTATACTATGAGCCAACCGTGCATGTTTTGTGTGTTGTGGTCCTGTTTTTCGGAGGGGCAAGGACCTCTCAAAGAAGAAGAAAAAACAAAAAAAGAAGAGAAAGGAGAAAGACACAACACACACAAGGCACAATGCATGCAAAAAATGGCTTCATTCATCATTAATTTCCTGTGTTGCCTTTACGAAAAAAGTTTTTGAAAGCCTCATAGGCCAAGTATATGTACATTTACCGAAAAAAACAATAAGAACAACAGCTAAACAAAAAGAAAAGGGGGGGGGGAGATCCACGCCTAGGCTTCGCCATTGGCAGGAAGAGTGGAGTCATTGACAGGCCAAGCTTTGCTGGGTGCATCTGGGATTATTTGTAGCCCCTTAACGTCAAAATCCGACATAACCTTCAGGAGTGCCTTCTTTGTGTCTTTGATTCCATCGAGGTAGGAGGCCGATGCATATTCTGTAAGTGTATCCTAATAGTCAGAGGACTTCTTGTACGCCTCCACCACTTTACCTCGAAAGCCTGTCTTTCAGCCTCGACTGTCTACCTCTTTGCCTCTCCGCCTCAGAGACAATGCTCTCTAGATGGACTCTTTCCACCTGTTCCTTGTTAAGACCTTGTTGCGCCTCCTTCAGTTGAATTTCGAGGCACTCCCGAACTGACTGCTCATCCAAGAATGCCTTCCTAAACTTTTGGTATTTCTCCTCGGCAGTGGCAACTGTCTTCTGGAACTTTTCTCATTCCTTTTGGAGTTTCTCCTTGGTAGACTTTTTATCCTTCTCCACCTTATTGATGCGGGGCATCGCCAGCCTTGTTTGGTCCCCCAAACCGATGAAGTGCAGGCAAGCTTACAACAGAACCAGTTTGTGAATGAAAGAGTAGGAAGAGAAGGAAATACTAAAAACATACAAAAAGTGTATGTCTTACCTCGGCTAGGTGGTCCAGGCCCTCGTTGTAGATGGCCTTGGGGTCACTTTGTAGCAAACTGGTAGTGGTCCCTCGGAAAAGTCACCTCACTTACCCCTCGTCCTGGATGGAGTCCCCTTCTCGGAGCTGCCACTATGGATGGAAGATTTTATTGCCCCCTTGGCTCTCTCGGGGAGCCCCTGTACTGATGGCAGAACTGAAGTGGACCAGATGGGTGCTCCCCGGGCATGGACCTCCTTGCTACTTCCTCCGCCTGGCGATCCACATTGGCCACCTTTCTCGAGGGCTCCTCCCTCGGCGTATCTATGGCAGGCCTCTTCCGGCCTGCCTCGGCCCATTCGTGGGCCTCTTCAGCACCTCGACTCCCTCGGTTGGCTTCTTCGACACCTCTAATGTCTTCTTCACCCCCTTTGAGGGCCTCTTCACCCCATCAGCAAGCTCTTGGAGTGCCACCATTGGCTGCTTCCCCTTGGCGGGAACTTGCTGATTTCCCCCCTTTGCCATGATAAGGGGCAACTTCTTCGTCGGGCCACTTCAATGTCTGTCCTCCGACCTTCCTGGCCTACTTCATCCGGGTCTTCTCAAGCAAGTGTTGCTTGGAATCTAATGGAACTTTTGCAAACAACAAAAGAAAACAATTAGTATAACAAGGCAAAGGCATTGAAGGTGTGCTAAGATGAGCTACGACTACAACCTCTTCATCTCGGAGCGGAGGGGGACATCTCTTGATGACTATGCAGGCCTCTCCCCAGTCGGATTTGGACATCCAGCCTTTGGGGCAGGAGATTAAAAAGAACTTGTCCTTCCACACATGGACGGATGAGGGGTTATGCACCAACTTCCCTCTCTAAGGGTGGAAGTAATACATGTTGGCCTCAAAAGTGTGCTCCCTCGGCATGAACATTGTGCGGAATATCTTTATTGTCAACTCCATACCCCGAAGTCGAGCCCACACTAGCATTGCTACAATGGTTCTAAGGGCATTGGAGACAAGTTGACTAATAGTGATATTGTACCACTCCAGTAACTCTGAGATTAAGGGAGGGGAAACCTAAGGCCAAACACTAAAAAATGTTGGTAGACACAAATTTCTCCCTCTTCATGGGTCCATGGTTGATCACCTACATCGGGGACCCTAAGATCGTAGGACCGGGGTATGTGGAATCTCCTTGCTAGGGATTTGACCTGGCCCACATCCAAGGAGATGTCAAACTCTGAGCGTGGGACACCAGCGTCAGTTACCCTTCAGGCAACACTCCCTCCCACCGGTCCAACGACGATCTCTACAACATCTTCCTCCTCAGAGAGAGGAGGCCCTTCGGTCTCCCTCTGCGATTCCGAAGCTATGCTTTCATGGGGAGAGTTATTGCCCCGATGGCTTCCCTTGGCACCCCCCAAGGCTACCCTCTCTCTCAGCATGGCTACCTCCCGTCGAATGAGGAGCTATGGCCAAAGATCCTAAGGAGGAGAGGGGGGAAGGAGTCTGAGTCTGAGAACGACATAGTGAATTACGTAGACAGTGAAGAAGATGAAGACAGGGTGTCTTGAAGGATGGAGAACCTAGGAAAGTCCTGAAAGATCGAGAGCTTGGGAGTTGAGTTCACTCGATAACAAGGGTGTCTAAGTTCAAATGACGGGGAATGTCACGACCAGGGCCCCTATTTAAAGGAAAATGGATGACCCATATCTCGTTGGATCCGATGGTTGAGGCACCTCCACTTCCACCATCCAACCATGATGCACCACCTGGCGCTTGTCCTCGGAAGACAAAACGATGACCAAGCAATGACTCAAATCACTACGGATCCGACGGTCATGGAAACCCTTTACTTCTGTAGACCAGCTATACTGCACCTCTCAGTACATGCTCTCAGAAGACGAAATGATGCTAGGTGAACCGCGATGCTCACCCGCCGCAACCCGCAGGGAAAACTGCGGGGTGTTCCCTTCGTGAGCCACCGGGTGGACCGGTCAACCTAGAAAACACATGCCTATTAGGGTGACCGTCCTCCACTTTGTAGACCCCTAATGTGGCCTGACCGTATGTGATATGGGCTGTCCCTGCTAACCCGAGGCATCTACGCCACATGCATCTCCGAACCGATGAGGAGGAAAGACGCACATGAAGTGAAAAGTGATGCCATTATAGGATACCCCTCGACTGATGAATCCAAAGGCAAAGCGATTGCTACTCCCGACGATCGAAGCTGAGTCCCTACCCCGACTATCATTTCCAATACTAACCTAAGCCAAGACCTCACTTCGACCTGGGAGTGGGGGGTAAGTGATGTGGGCTAGCTTGGCTCAGCCCATTACGGACTGGGAGGCCAAACCCACTAATGCCTGACATCACTAGCTACAGTAGGGGGAAGTCCTACTGCCTTCATACGAATCCAACAGTAGAGTAGTTAGGTGTACTTGCAAGGACCTGTTGCCTGACTTTGTATGAGCCTCATTTGATGCTTTCATCTCTACCTGCCTCCAACTCGCTCAAGTGTAAATATGAGATAACTCTCCCTTGACAAGGGATGGAGATCCCAGAATTCTGATACAACTCTCTCATCCCAGCATCTGCCTCGCTTCCTTAGCATTTGCTCCTGGGGACCCAGTGCATCCGAGGACTACCATTAAGGCCTCGTCTACACCTCCTCATACCTCACACCTCGTACTAACTTGACTGTCGGAGCTTCTGCCTTGGGTTTCCACTTGAGGCCTCTGACACCTCTTATTTTGTAGAACCTCAGATCTCCAAGAACCTCGTTACCGAGATGATGACCTATAGTCCTTGGCTTCTACCGTACTTAGAGGGGAGCACTTTACCTCGGCCTCCAGTTTTTGGCCTTGGATTATCCTCTTCAAAGTCCTCAAAGCCTTCGGCCTGCCTTCAAAACTTGGGAGTGAATTTACCTCATTACCCTCGACTAATCCGAGCTGCAACAGTATTGAAAGTTAGGTATAAAGAGATCATGGTATGCTTTGTTCTTCAATGATGCACCAAATAAATAAAGGAAGTTCATTAACGGCAATGGGAAAAAGGGTGTAGTATCTAATGGGAAATCATAACCAACTATGATGAATGTTAATTATAAAATCATAACCAACGTTATAAGTTTGGTGGGTTCGGTTATAGCAAACACATATGTGTGAACCTTGACATCTGTAATTAGTGGGATATAAATTTTTTAAACTTGCCTATTCTAGGCATAATAGGTGTCCCAAAAAATATACATTAACATCTCTTTGAAGAGAATTAAAGAACTACCAAAGTTGAAGCAATTCTATTGTTTATTTGATAGGTTTCAAAATTGAGTGATTAATGTTTTAAAGGCTTGAATTGAAGCCCATACAAAAAAGTTGAACATCATTACATAGATGAGTTTTAAGTCTGAACTTCCACAAATGAAATTGTATCATATACTTTTTACATAGGATAGGAACAACCTAGTAGGTAAAATATTAATTTGTTTCTACTTCAAAATTTTTAAAAAGGAAAATTTTAAAATCTTATATATACAATAAACTAATATAAATATAAACATTTAAATTTACCATATATAAATATATATATATATATATAATATTATATAATATATTTTAAATTATATATAATTAGATAAATGTTATATACTTAAATCAATATATATATATATATTATAATATAATCAAATTCAGATTTTAGTGTCATTTACAAATCAATAGAATATAGGTGTAGGAAAAAGAGAATAATTGTCATTCAAATGGGCATTTAGGGCAATCAATGGTTCGGGTCCAATTCTATCTAAAACTGGTTGGTTCTTGGGACAATTAGGTTTGATTTGATGGCACTGAAGAAAAATAAACATGCTATATATATAGCTCAAGTCGAGTCTGCATCGGCTTGTGAGTAGAATTGGTTCCAAATCGATAATAATTGGGACAATATATTAAGAACCAAAACTGACCCATCATTTCTGGTTCTTGGAACCAAAATTGACCTAATTGGTTTGGGTCCATCAGGTCCATCACATCAGACCCAACCCATTAAGTGTCGATAGCATTCCACATCTAATTTCTAATTTGAGATTGGACATAATAGAATTGAATTCGGATAATTAATACCATAATCAATCAAATTCAGATATCCTATTCATACCATTTTAGTAATTTAATCGAATTCAGATATGACTTGATTTGATTTGATAAATATCTGAATTTGACCAATTATTTAGTTTTTATATATAATATATAAAATACTTAAACATTTTATATAACTTATATATAATATTTAAATTATATAATTTATATACTTTATATCAATAAAATATTTATTTTATATATATTTTTAATTATATATCTAAAATAATTAGTCAGTCAAATATAAATTGAATAAATTATTCAAATATTTAATCGAACATTGATTTTTAATATATGTTAGATATCAAATCAAATGTAGATATTGAAGTTTCTAATTGAATTCGAATTTAGATATTGCTTGTTACAATTGGAATTTGATCCATTTACACACATACGATTGACAACCCTATTTTTTTTAAGAACTGTAAAATGTGATGATCGGTGACAAATAAGGGAGTGCCAAACTATGGATATATGGACGCATGAATATGTATTAGTTTATTTGGAATTTTAAAAGCAAGCTTGTACGAAATTATGTAAGTAGTCCTCCCTCACAAGTGCTCTTGCTTATGAGAGAGGACATCTTGGGTCCGCCTCAATGGCGTAGGTGTCAATCTACTTCTGTTTTGTACTTTATTTCTTTTATAATATCAGGTTCAATAAAAAAAATGTGTTATCCTAAAGGGCTTTAAAAAAAATCAAGTGTTATTCGAATGAGACTCATATATGATATAGAAGGAAATTAAGGGTCCGTTTGGTTTGTAGTTAGAATCGAAATTAAAATCCTTTAGAATCGAAACTGGAATGAAAATGGAAATTGGAATCAGTAAGAATGACATTTCATTTCCAAGGGAGGGACAGGAAATGACCATTCCCTCAAATGGAAAAATACTATTCCAGTAAGAATGAGATTGGGATTCCAATTCTACCCAACCAACAATGGAATTGGAATAGCCCATTCCAATTTTGATTCCAGAGCCCTATTCTAATGAACCAAACAGCGCCCAAAACTTATCACACCAATGGATGAAATTGTCATTTTCAATATGGCTATATAAGTATGTTGATAAGTATATGGACATGGAATATGGAGGAATGAATTTATGGGGGGTAATGAGTGGAAAGGTAAAATTTGATCATTAAGGAAACCTAAAGAGTAAAACTGTCATTTTTATTATAGGTGATAAGCATTAAATGATAAAGAAAAATCATTTCCTAATAAGCATTAAATGAAAAAGCAAAATTACATTTTTACCATTGATTTTTCTTCAATTCAAACCTTAGAGACACGACATTTAAGTCTAGTGAAAATTTCAGAAGTCAACCACATCTATTCATGCTTTTATAGATACTATATATTATAGATTATAGATGCGTTTCTGCAGGGCTGTTTTCAATTTAGAACAGAATGTTTCTTCTTGTTATTCCTTTCCAAACAAGTTTTTGCTCCACGGAAACATCGAGAACTCCCAAAATGTTCCCGTGAAATGATGTCAAACGGGGCCACCACTAGTTTGCCTAACTCGGAGGTTTCATAAGACCTATAGACCCCATCTAGTGGGATTACTTGTTCCATGGTTTTGAAAACCAGACCATACTGGATGGTTGGACCGGTTGATTCAGGAACAGTTAGGCAACCAGTTTTGTTTCACCCTAAAACCATTCTTGGTTTTAGTTTTGGTCAAGGTCCTGTTGACCATTGACCTGAATAATGATTTTTGGCTAGTTTTTAATTTGAATTAGTTTTTAATCAGAACAAGCCGCTTATTCAAATCAGACGGTCAAACTATTCAACCGGGAGCCAGTCTCCAAAATCGTGGTTTTAAAAATGATCCGGAGACCAAAACAGTCAAGGGTCCGGTTACTAGATCGAACTGTCTAACCGTTAGAATTGAACATTCAGCCCGTTTTGACAAAAAATAAAAAAATAAAAAATAAAAATCGGTTAAAACCATTCGAACGATTAACCTCCCGGGTCACCAATTTGCTGACCAAAATCAATGGTTTTGGGCAAATTTCTAGTTTTAGAAAAAACCGAAACTAATCACCTGACCAGTTCCCGGTTTTTCTGGCCTGACCATTTGGTCTGGTCCAGTTTTGAAAACCATGTCCAAAACGGTTCCACATGTGTGATCCTGTTTATAAAACCTTGACTTCTTCATCCCCAAATCATAACACATATGGCTTTTTTATTTTAAAATTAAAAATAAAAGTCACAAAAAAAATCCCCTTTTAACTCTTAATTCTATCCGCAATAAAGTCCATCATGACTTTCCCAAATTGTCAATATTTGACTATTTGTATTCTCTCCCTTCCTTTATGAAATCCCTTTTTCTCTCTCACATCATTTAGTCCTATTAATTCCATGTAATAAAGTAGCAGAGGTATAAGTTTATGGGTTAGGTCAGGTTTTAAAGCCCAATCCTAAGACAGGCCTGTAACAATACCAAGGTAAAAGCCTAAACTTTTCAATTCAAGCCCACCTAAGATTAATCTAACAGAATTTGTGGTGGATTGGAATGAATTTGGCTAAGGTTGGATGGGTTATTCAAGGTTAGAAGTTTTTTTTTTTTTCACTCGACTCTATTCTAAATGTCCTATTCACAAGAACTCCATCCACACCTACTCACAAAACACTACAATCATGGATCAGGAATGTCTCTCCATGCATGATAATATACAAAAACAGGATAATGTTCCAGATGTGCGGTTGAGAAGTCATATATGTGGGTAGGTGATATTTTTTTCTTTGGATTTTATTTTAATAAAAAATATTAATTACCTTAACACTACAAAATTAAACTACAGTTTATTGATTTTTCTTTATTAATTGGCATGCACATAAAGTTTTTTTTTTCAAAGTCTCCTGAATTCACTTTCAAAGGAATGTACTCTCATGGAAATTGCTAGGTGGTGTATTTATATAGATACCCTCACGTGAAATATATATTTTTTTTCTTTTTTAAGACCCCAAACTTTATTAGCTTCGGTTGCTTGACTTGAAAGTTATCAGGTAAACAAAACCAAAGGAGGACTGGAGGAGTAGTGACGTGATGGTTATGCCAGACTCGTGCACAATGTGCTTTCATTGATACTGTGGGTTTTAACCCATAGTTTACTAATAGTCCCCTATAAACTGCATCCTGTCCATAGATTTAGAATGAATTTACAGTCGATATTCATTTCACTTGTATGGTGGAACTAAAAATTTTGGGATGAGCTGAACAGTCATTTTTCCTTTTTTTTTTTTTTTTTTGGATTTAGACTGCATTCCACAGAATTTTGAATTCCACTGAAACTGGATAAACCGGTGAGTTCTTTTTTTTTTTTAATTTTTGTAAGAAAAACCGGTGGGTTCGTGCACTCAGTTGGTCCAAAATCGAGATATTTAGTTTCAGTTTGGAAGCAGTGCAAATAGAGTGCAAAACTTAATATTTGGTACTGTACATATCTGTATTTGTGCTCTTCCCAAACTAGCCATAGAACAAAAAAATCTTAGATTGAGGGATGAGAGTTGATCGCTAATTTATGAAAAAATAAAGACATTAAAACAAGACTATGATGACTAATGAGTATCATGTTTAATATCTGTGATTTGAAGCTTACTTTTGTCATACCATTTAGCCTTCTTTCCCCAAGAGAATTGGACTTTGTTGCTCAATGACTTTGGATTCTTTTGCTTGATTTTTCAAAAGTTGAAAGTGAACTCTTCTTAATTTACACCCTGACCCTGGCGATTGGAAACTGACTCCATTTGTAGACCAGGACCAGGACCCTGCGACAGGTTGACTATGAGAACGACCTTGGGCTTACAGAAAATTGCAACGCTCTGCAGTACTAAAAATCATGTAAAGCTCGAAATAATTCATTTGTATCGTCTCTAATGGCGTCTACGATTCTTGCTCTATCTCTACTACTTTCAGTATCTTCCGCTGTTGTAGGAGTTCAAGATGAAAACCCAAATTTGATAAAGTTGGGCTCGTCGCTCTCGCCAACCATTCAACCCAGCTCGTGGTCCTCACCTTCCGGTCGCTTTGCATTCGGCTTCTACCAACAAGGCAATGGCTTCTCCGTCGGAATTTGGTTGGTGGAAGACCCCGTAAACACGGTGGTCTGGACGGCAAAAAGAGACGATCAACCGGTTTCCTCGGATGCTACTCTGAACCTTACTACGGACGGGTGGCTTGTTCTCCGAACCGGTCAGGGTGAGGAGACGACCCACATCATCAATGCCTCCAAACCCGCTTCCTTTGCTTCAATGCTAGATTCTGGGAATTTTGTGCTCTACGACTACAACAATTCTTCAGAAATTATCTGGGAGAGCTTTGACAGCCCAACTGACACCATATTGGGTGGTCAGATTCTGTTGTCGCGGAATAAATTGGTTTCCAGTGTATCGGAAACTGACCACTCGAGTGGTAGGTTTTATCTCATAATGCAGGAAGATGGAAACCTTGTTGCTTACCCAGTAAACACTACTAAACCCATTGATGCTTATTGGGCTACCGGTACTTTTGCATACAATTACAATCTCAGCTTGTATCTTTATCCTAATGGCACTCTAATGTTCGGAAGCATATCGGATTTCAATGCTTCATCGTCCCCATCGGCCGGTAGGAACGGGACCATCTTTCGTGTAACACTTGATCCCGAGGGGATCTTTCGGAAGTATTCTCACAACTTCGGCGGTAATGGCGGTAGAGCCAATACAACGATCAGGTGGTCAGCTTTGCATGACCCATGTGAAGTCAAGGGCGTATGTGGCTTCAATAGCTACTGCTCCCTTGTGGGCACAAAACATGATTGCGTATGCCTTCCTGGGTTTGATTTTATCGACCCCAATCGGAGGTTCCGGGGCTGTGAGAGGAATTTCACTGAAGAAGGTTGCCTAGACTTGAAAGACACAGTGGTTCAGTATAAGATTATTAGTGTGGAGAATTTGATTTTGGTGGACCATCCTTTTTCAACAGAGTTTAAGGATAGAGAAGATTGCGAGAAGTCATGTTTAGATGATCGTAATTGTGC
The DNA here is from genome assembly GCF_056320005.1 of Nelumbo lutea. Taxonomy (NCBI): domain Eukaryota; kingdom Viridiplantae; phylum Streptophyta; class Magnoliopsida; order Proteales; family Nelumbonaceae; genus Nelumbo; species Nelumbo lutea. The sequence continues at coordinate 34,792,947 of NC_142688.1, read as the reverse complement.
GGCAGCGCAGTTTCAGATTGATAGTTGTAAGAAACAGAAGCTTCCTTTGAGGTATTTGAAAATGAACCCAAATGTGTCCAGCACAGTTTTCTTCAAGGTGAGCTCCGGATTCATCCAGAGCAGAAACAGAACCTCAGAATCAGATGGAAATAAAAGACTGGTTCTAATCGTTACGGTAAGTTTAGGTTCTCTCACATGCTTGTTTGTTGCCATTGCGATCTCCAGTTTCCTTATTTACGGACGACGAAAAGTACAGTATACAAGGTTGCTACAAAATGGCAACATGGGTCTGAGTGAAGAGTTTACGCTGCGGCTGTTCACTTATGAAGAATTGGAGAAGGCAACTAATGGCTTCAAGGAGGAGTTGGGTAGAGGCTCTTTAGGAGCAGTTTATAGAGGCGTCTTATCACAAGATAACCGAATCGTCGCTGTTAAGAGACTGGAGAAGATTGATGAAGGAGAGAGGGAGTTTAAAGCAGAGATGAGTGCAATAGGAAGGACACATCATAAGAACTTGATCAGACTGCTTGGATTCTGCATTGAAGGCTCTAAGAGGCTTCTGGTTTATGAATACATGAGCAGCGGCTCACTTGCGCAACTTCTCTTCAATGCCGAAGGACGACCCATTTGGAGAGAAAGGATAAGAATCGCACTAGACATAGCCAGAGGAATTCTCTACCTACATGAAGAATGCGAGACTCGTATCATCCACTGTGATATAAAGCCTCAGAATGTACTGATGGATGAGTTTTTGACTGCTAAGATCTCGGACTTCGGGTTATCCAAGCTGCTGATGCCAAATCAAACAATAACCTTTACAGGTGTCAGAGGAACGGGAGGTTACGTGGCACCTGAGTGGCAGAAGAATGTCCCAATAACAGTGAAGGCCGATGTTTACAGTTTCGGAATCGTGCTGTTGGAGATTGTATGTTGCAGAAACAATATGGAGGTTAATGTATCGTCAGCAGATGAAATTATTCTTTCTAGTTGGGTTTATAATTGCTTTGTGGCCGGAGAGCTGGATAAGCTTGTGGGTGATGAAGAGGTAGATATGAAAGCACTGGAGAGGATGGTTAAGATTGCACTTTGGTGTATTCAAGATGAACCTACTCATCGTCCTTCAATGAGGAATGTGATATTGATGATAGAAGGGATCATGGATACAAGCATCCCTCCATCTCCATGTCTCTCCTTTGTTAATTCTTGATCTGTTATCCTTTTCTCTTCTTGGGTACTAAGTTTTGTATGTTAACCTGCAGCAGAAAATAAAAAAAAGAAGAAAGAAAAGTGGGTAGCCCAGATGAGATGCGATTTAGAGCTCTGCTCTTGACTCTCGTCACTTTAAGAAGAGTTATTAATGTTGTTAGAAAAAATGCTGTTCAATGGCAAGGAGAATTGAATTCCGACCAGCGAGTAGTCATTAATCAATACCAAATTCAATCTTCAGCTCTTTCCTTCCGAAACGGGCTCTTAAATCGGAGGACCATTTGGATACAGATTTGCAAAAAAGTAAAATGAAAAAAAAAGAAAAAATAGGGGGTGACACTTGTACAAATGTAATTTGGGGGTTTGAATATCTTATTGAAAAATTTTCCGGGCCTCCAAATTTGACCAGTTTTGAGTTTTCTTTTCATCACAAGACGAAGACCCTACAACTGCCCGTTCGTCATACGTTGGCTACAAGACCGGAAGACCTACTACTGTCGTTTGTCATACGTCGTCTTAGTCCATGGAAATTAATTTCCTTGTTCGCCACGGTAAATTGACGGAAACTTCGGGCTCTCGATGAGAAGAGACATAACATTTTAGGATATTATCACATAGCTGGAAAGACAGAGCTCTCTTGTCTTTCTAAAATGGCGTGGCTCCCTCTAATACTCGTACCATTTCTGCTTCTTCCTCTACTCGTTACAATTATTGTAGTTGTAGAAGCTCAACCCAAAGAAACTAAGCTGATATACTTGGGCTCTTCGCTCTCGCCCAACACTCAGTCCACTCCTTGGCTCTCACATTCAGGCCATTTTGCGCTTGGATTCCACCCCCAACGCAATGGTTTTGTGGTTGCAGTTTGGTTGGTTGGAAGGCCGGAAAATACAGTAGTGTGGACAGCCAACAGAGATGACCCACCAGTCTCCCCAAATGCTTCTTTGCAGTTAACAACGAATGCTGGGCTGCTTCTTCTAACTGGGCAAGGCGAAGAGAGACGCATTTCTAATGTGTCGGACTCTGTTTCCTTTGCAGCCATGCTCGACTCCGGCAATTTTGTGCTCTATAGTGCCAACTTCACTGTCCTTTGGGAAAGTTTCAGGTTTCCGACCAACACCTTATTGGGAGGACAATATTTTCCAATGGGGAGTCAATTGTTGTCTAGTGTTTCAGACACAGATTACTCGACTGGAAGGTTTCGTCTTGGGATGCAGAAAGACGGGAACCTTGTTCTTGGACCTAAGGACGACGACAATCCTTACTGGGCTTCCGGAACCAACGGAGAACAAGGTTCCAACGTACAATTATATCTTAATAGTACTGGCTATCTATCTATCGGCAACAGCAGCGGTTATGAGGCATGGAGAGTCGGAAACGGCTCGTCCTCTGTCACCAATGGAACGGCCATTTTCCGAGCAAAACTTGACAATGATGGCATTTTCCGGTTGTATTCCCACAGCTTGGACGGAAACAATGTATTTACCTCGGTGTCTACTGTCTGGGAGGCACTGAGCAAGGACAAAATATGTCAAGTGAAAGGTCTGTGCGGCTTCAACAGCTACTGCACGATGGTAGGCATGGAACCTGTTTGCAAATGTCTTCCTGGGTTTGATTTCATTTACCCCACTCAGATGTTTGAAGGCTGCCAAAGGAACTTCACTCAAGGATGTTGCAGAGGCAGGGAGGGGAAAATAACTGCGTTCTACGAAATTATAACCATGGATAATCTATTGTGGGGAGAAGACAACCCTTATTTCTATGCATCTTTGACAAAAGAAGATTGCAGCAAGTCTTGTTTAGAAGACTGTTATTGTGGTGCTGCACTATTTAAGGATGGAAACTGCCAAAAACAAGAAGTTCCACTGAGATTTGTCAGACGAGAACAGCTTGATGAGTCAACCACAGCATTCATTAAGGTTAGAACCACCCCTATTGCAAACCTTGAAACTGGTAACAACGGTGCAACAGTCCTGATTGTTGTTGCAATCCTAATTTTCTTGACTTGCTCTTTTGTTTCCCTTGCAATAGCTGCATTCTTTATATATAGACAGCGTGCTCTGGGGTATAGATTAATGGCAGAAATGGGGAAATTATGGCCGAACGAGGAATTAACCTTACGGTTGTTTTCTTACGATGAGCTCCAGAAAGCAACCGATGGGTTCAAGGAGGAGTTGGGAAGGGGATCATTTGGTGCTGTGTACAAGGGGAGTATTCACAAAGGTAAGAAAATTATCGCTGTAAAGAGATTGGAGAAAATGATGGAAGAAGGAGAACGGGAGTTTCGGGCTGAGATGAGAGCAATCGGAAGAACCCATCATCGAAATTTGGTTCGATTGCTTGGCTACTGCGCCGAAGACTCAAACAGGCTTCTGGTTTATGAGTACATGAGTAATGGATCACTGGCAGATCTTCTATTCAAGGCTAAACAGCATCCTTACTGGAATGAAAGAGTGGGAATTGCATTGGATATAGCTAAAGGGATCCACTATTTGCATGAAGAGTGCGAGGCCCCTATAATCCATTGCGATATAAAGCCTCAAAACATACTGATGGATAATTTTTGGACTGCTAAGATATCTGATTTTGGGTTGGCCAAATTGTTGATGCCAGACCAGACCAGAACCTTCACTCAGGTGAGAGGGACCAGAGGGTACTTGGCACCGGAATGGCAGAGGAACACACCCATAACAGTGAAGACTGATGTGTATAGCTTCGGGATCATGTTATTGGAGATTGTTTGTTGCCGAAAATGTATGGAGTTTGGTGCATCCTCACCGGAACAGATTATTCTTTCCAACTGGGTTTATAACTGCTTTGTGGAGAGACAGTTGGATAAACTTGTTCCTGATGAAGAAGTTGACATGAAGATGTTAGAGAGGATGGTTAAGGTGGGGTTATGGTGTATACAAGATGAACCTGTTCTGCGTCCTTCAATGAAGAACGTAATACTCATGCTGGAAAGCATCATTGAAGATATATCTGTTCCTCCGGCCCCAAGTCCGTCCTTCGTGTTACCTGATACTCCCACCTGATATTTCCGGCATCATGGATATTACCAGCTTCTATGTAGACGTCTAGGTGTTTCTCTTTTGTCATTTTTGGATAGTACCATGTAAACTTATTTCTGAAGAAGTATGGGTAGTTCATCTTTTGGTAATGCATGTATATACAGTTCTATCATTACTTGAATAAGTTCTACCTATTCTGATGATGAGACTCACTATACAGACTAAGACGTGAGAACATCACTATATTACAGACTAAGACATGAGAACGTAAACTTATCAAGAAAGACATGAGAACCTAAAGGCCACAAAGAAGACGTTTATTGCAATGGAGACAGTGCAGGAGAAAGCTAGGGGTACATGGTCTAACTCAAGATTTGAAGTCTAGAAGAAATTCTTAGGCAGAAGTAAAACTTCTCGCTTAAGCATTCTTATATTCTACCAATTACGGGTGTGTGGGTGGTTTTTGAGACTTTGAACTGAGTTTTAACTCGTTCAGTACGTTGAACGGTTGAACACCCAACCAGCTCAAGGCCCAAAACAATAATTTTCCTATTGAAAATCTATGCAGCTGCCGTACCGGAAGGGGTTTTTTGACCAATGAAACGCCCGCTTTCATATTTGTTGACTCATATTTGTTGTCACTTTCCTATTGAAAATCAATAGTTTTAACTCATATTTGTTGTCACTTTCCAATCCAACGCCCGCTTTCATATATATATATATATGTATAACATAATTATGTAATAATATATAGTATATAATATATTAATAAAATAAATAATTATTTTCAATTTTATCATATTAATTTATTTAATTTTTATTTATATAAACAATTAAGCAATTGTATACATCAAAATTCATATAAAATTAAAATTTTAAGTTTTTTTTCAATTATTTAAATAAATAATTTGTACCGGTCCACAACCCCGCCTAACCCAAGGCTTGGCCCACAAACCAGCCTAGCACGTAGCACGGGCTCGGGCCATGGGCCATGCTGGGCCAACCGCCAAAATATCTTAGGGGAGGGAGGCATGGCCCGAGACGGCCCATTTTACACCTCTACAACACGGGTCGCACTAGTCCGTTGCGGCGTTGCCTTTCCTAACCACACCAAGAATGAGAAATTAAAATAAAAAAAAAGAAAGGAAGAAAAAATGTCAGGTGTTGAGGAATCGTTCAGGGTCTGATTCCTGGGTTGAATGGTTGCATTGTTCGGTTCGAATGGATAGCTTGCTCTAATAGAAAAAAATAAAAAAAAATTAAAAAACCCAAAAATGGCCAAAAACCATTCCTGAGTTAAATGGTTCGATGGTCCGACTGCTCGGATCAATGGTTTTTGACCAAAAGCGTTTTTGGGATTAAATGGAATGGCTGGTTCTCAATTTTTCCGGTCTGACCGTTCGGTCCAGTCTGAACCACAGTGTAAAGGTCATGACAGTAAGTGAAGGATTGTCTATTTCCAAAATGATGATTGATAAGTGCTCGTAACGTGTCCCAACTGGCCATTGCAGCCACCAATGTTTTCAAAGCCAGACCGGATCGAATGGTTGTATCGGAAAAATTGGGACCAGTTCCGTTTTACCTTGAAATTATTATTTGGCCAAAAACCGTTGATTTGGTCAATGAACTACTGATTCGAACGATCAAATCGTTGAATTGTTCGACTTGAGAATGGTTTTTAGCCATTTTTTAACTTTATTTATTTATTTTTATTTATTTTTGTCATAGAGAGCCGTCTTTTTAGATTGGACGGTCGAACCGTTTGACCCAATTACCACAAATTATGATGTACACTCTCCCACTTGGGGAGATGTTAGGTGGGCACCCCTCGTACGTGCTAGGCCATGGGCCTTCTTATCACCCATTAACCCCGTACGTCCAGACAGAAAGTTGAAAGTACCAAAATGTATAAAGTTCAAAGAACAACGAAAAGACCTTGTATGGACAACTGGCAAATCGAAGACGTTCCTATCAAATTATTTGGCATCTTTATCAGTTTACTTGTCCAATGTGGAGATTTGCAATGAAATTAAACACCTTGCATACTAAAATGTTTGGCATTATAGTGGCTTAGAATCTCATCAATTAGAGTTAATTACCTGCTTCAAATGATTATAGCGCGGTAACCCACAAACTTGTGAATGACTAAAGGGTTATCCAATGAGCACGTGATATCCTCTTCAACCTTTCACACCTTTTCAAGTAGACTCAGGAATCATCCTTGTGGAGAGATCAATTTTACTTAATTATGTGCCAAAATTTCGCCTATAACCCTTCTTGCAGCTCAAACATCAGCAAGTAGGCAGGGCTAATTAAGTTGATTTCTTCTCTCCTGTTCGTATCTCTATCTGGGTGGAGCCGGCCGGCCGGTTACTGGGAAGAATTATGTAGCAGAGTTCGGGTTGGCCCTGCATGTAATTGGTCTTTGTACAAGCTATCGCTCTTATATATTATTGAAAGAGTTCATGATCAATCACCATTTATGAATACTAAGACCACTTAGTTACAGAACCAATTGCGAGTAAATATATAATGCCGTACGTATACATGGGATGAGGCCTCTCCAAGTTGCAGAGTTGAAAACTTAGTCAAAAGTTGCATATTTGAATGGTATAAACTGTGACTGTGCTTTTGATGACTTTTTAACACGCTTTATTGAGCTTGAGGCCTTACAAAAGCTATTCATTTTAAGATGAAATCATAATAACACAAATCTAAGTCTTGATCATGGCTGCTCATTTTCTATTTCTTATCTTCTCTTCTATCGTTTGTGTTGGTATAATGATGGTATAGAAGACTAGAGAATATGATAGGAAATAGGAGAGAGAATGCTAGTAGCTTCTGTATTTTTTCTGTTTCTCTCATGCTCATTTGCAATACAGAGGTTGTATTTATAGTAGCTAGAGTCGGTGGTTGGAAGGTAAACCGACTTTACATTTGTGGTTAATATTTTTTGCTCTAGATCCTTCTTTACTAAAGGAATCTTGACCAGACAAATTTACTTGCTTCTCAAGTATAACTAGGAAGTTCTAGAGTAAAGTATTCTAGAAATGTGTAGCAACTTCTATTATTCCTCCTTGGTGCACATTTTAGTAACTGCAATCATGTCTCGTAATAGTTTGAACTTTCCTTTTGGCAGTGCCTTTGTAAATATGTCTGCTAATTGTTCTTCCGTCTTGTAGTGTTTGAATTCTATTTCTTTGTTTGCTTCAGTTTCTCTGATGAAGTGATACTTGATGCCTATATGCTTGGTTCTGTTGTGAAATACGGGATTCTTTGCCATTGCTATAGTTGATCTACTATTGCAGTAGATTTCTGTAGCTTCCACTTGTGATTCTCCCATGTCTTCATGTATTCTTTTTAGCCATATCGCTTGGCTTGTTGTCATTGCTGCTGCAATATACTCTGCTTCAGCTGATGATTGTGCAACTGTTGCTTGTTTCCTTGATGCCCAAGAAAATATCCCTAATCCAATTGTGAAAGCATATCCTGACGTGCTTTTCATGTCGTCTACTGATCCTGCCCAGTCACTATCTGTGTAGCCAATTAGTTTTGAGTCATGTGTGATTCCGTACCATATTCCGTAGTTCTTTGTTCCTTGCAAGTATCTAAGTACTCTCTTAACTGCTCCATAGTGAACATGACTTGGACTCTGCATGAATCTTGATAGCAGACTAACTGCATACATGATGTCTGGTCTTGTAGCTTTTAAATAGAGTAAGCTTCCAATTAAACTTCGAAATTGTGATTTATCTGCTTTTGGTGAGCCGTCTTCTTTCTTGAAGACTTTATTGTTGTCTAATGGAGTTGATACTGTTTTGCAGCCTTCCATTTTGAATTTCTTCAAGAGAGTCTCTGTATATTTTTTTTTGTGAGATGAAGATTCCATCTTCTTCTTGAATTATTTCGATCCCAAGAAAGTAGTGCATTAAACCCAAATCGGTCATCTCCAAAGTCTTCATCATGTCTTATTTAAATTTCTTGATCATCTTCTCATTATTTCCTGTGTAAATGAGATCATCGACATATAAAGAGACAATAAGTGTGTCATTTGTACCTTGAGTCTTGATGTAGAGTGTTGGCTCACTTTTGCTTCTCCTGAATCCTTGCTCAGTGAAGTAGCTGTCGATTCTACTGTACCAGGCTCTCGAAGCTTGCTTTAGGCCATATAATGCCTTCTTTAATCTAAGAACTTTATCTTCTTGTCCTTGCACCACGAACCCTTGAGGTTTCTCCACATAGATTTCTTACTTAAGGTAGCCATTGAGGAATGCTGACTTCACATCTAGTTGGAAAATATTCCATTTCTTCTATGCAGCTAGTGCAATCAATGCCCTGATTGTGTCAAGGCGTGCAACTGGAGCAAATGACTCATTGTAGTCGACACCATATTGTTGTGAGTATCCTTTGGCAAATAACCTTGCTTTATGCTTCTGGATTGAGCCATCCGAGTTAAGCTTTGTCTTGTAAACCCACTTAACTCCTATAGTGTGTTTGTTTTGTGGACGATCTACAAGCTCCCATGTCTCGTTTTTCTCGATCATCTTTATCTCTTCGTCCATAGCTATTCTCCATACTTCTTTCTTAAAAGCTTCTTCAAAGCTTTTTGGCTCCATAAGCATCAAGTTGCATGCCTCGTATATCTCTATTAAGGATTTAGTTCGTCTTGGTGGCGAGTCTGGAGGAGATTCTGAGGCTTGTACTGGATCTAATTGTGTTGTTGGTTGAGTTGGCGATCCGGTTTAATTGTAGCCTTCTTCAAATTCTTGTTTTGGTAATAGGGGCATGTTGATACTCTTTCTTTCAACTTCTTCTGTCTCCCAATTGTATGCAGCATCTTCATCGAATCTTACGTCTCGACTGATTATGAGCTTCTTTGTTCTTAAGCTTTAGACTCAATAGCCTTTTGATTGAGTGCTATAGCCTAAGAAGATTCCTTTCTCAGTCTTCTCATCCAGCTTGTCTCTTTTATCTTGTGGAATGTGAGTGTAGCATATGCAGCCAAAAACTCTGAGATGCTTTGCTGATGGCTTTTGCCCACTCCAAGCTTCAATCGATGTCTTTTCTTGCACATCTTTGGTTGGACATCTGTTGAGCAAGTAGACTGCAGTGCTTAGTGCCTCTGCCCAAAAAGTTTTTGGAAGACCATTCTCCATGAGCATGGCTCTTGCTGTCTCCATAACTGTTCTGTTTTTTTCTTTCGGATACTCCACTTTGTTATGGTGCGTATCCGACTGTGAGTTGGTGCTCCATGGCTTCATCTTCACAGAACTTGTTGAATTCATTAGAAGTGTATTCTTTGCCTTTGTCACTTTTTATCGTCTTGATGTTGTGACCACTTTGCTTCTCGACACGGGTTTTGAATTTCTTAAAAATATCGAAGACTTGTGATTTATCTCGCAAAAAGTAAACCCATGTCATTTTAGTATAGTCATCGATGAAGAGAATGAATTACCTGTTTTGATCATTTGATGAAGTACGCATTGGACCACAAATGTCTGTATGGATTAACTCTAGTGGCTCTTTGGCTCTCCAAGCTTTTCCGGATGGGAAAGGTTGTCGATGTTGTTTCTCGAGCATACACCCTTCGCAGACATTGTTGAGCTCCTTGATTGCTGGTAGGTCTCGCATCATGTTCTTCTGCTGAAGGATCTTTAACCCATTGAAATTGAAATGTCCGGACCTTCTATGCCATAGCCACGACTCGTCCACTTGTGCTTGTATTGCTACATTGCTTGCGTATCTCCATTGTATGGGAAAACATCTGTTTTATTTCATTTTTATTTTTGCAATTTCAAGGGATTTGTCTTGCTTGTCGTAGATTGTGCAAGAATCTCTCTCAAAATGTAAAGAGTATCATTTCTCCATCATTTGACCTACACTGAGTAAGTTTTGATCAATGTTGGGGACCAAGAGTACATCATTGATGTATTTCGTGCCTTGTCTGGTGTAAATGACAATGGTGTCTTTGCCCGTTGCTTCCATTAAGTCGCCATTTCCAATTTTGACTTTTGTCTTGACTTTATCAAGACTACAAAAGATGCTTTCATTTTTTGTCATGTGGTTACTACACCCACTGTTTAGATACCAAGTATCATTCTTTTCTTCTAATGCAACTTGGCAGACGTAGAAGAGATTATTCTCATCAATTTTCTCTTCTGAAAAGTTAGCTTGATGGAATTTCTTCAAACGAAAAGTTTTTTCAACGTGCCCGAACTTTTTACAAATTTGGCACTGGGCTTTTCCTTTAAACCAACAATCTTTCTCCAAGTGGTTTTTTATTTTACAAATACCACATGGAGGATACTTGTCATTATTTTCTTTTTGTTTTCCTTGTGACTTTCTCCCATCAGCTTTTGATTTATGAGACCATGAATTAATTTTAGACCGAAAGGCATTTTCAGTCGAATTTTCATTCTGCCTATCTCGCCTACTTTCATGTGCTTCGAGAGAGCCCATTAATTCAGTTGGTGATAAAGTTTCTAATTCCTTTGTTTCTTCTATCACAGAAATTATTGCATCATATTTTTATGTACAAGAAATTAGTATTTTTTCAACTATTTTCTTGTTAGAAATAATTTCCCCATAGGCTCTCAGTTGATTTACTATTTCTTTTATTCTAGAATAGTAATCTTTTGAGTCTTATTATCCTTCATCTTAAGATTTTCAAAATCTCTTCTAACTTTCTGCAGTTTAATAGTGCGTACCTTGATAGTTCCTTGGAACTCCTCCTGCAATGTATCCCATGCTTCTTTTGCAGTTGACGTGCCCATAATTCGTGGAAATATATCGTTTGCCATTGCTTGCTGCAAGCAAAATAACGCTTGAGAATCTTTTTGTTGATTCTCTTCTTGGACCTTCTTTTCATTTGTTGAGAGAGTAGAAATGTCTTTAGGAATACTGAATCCTTCTTCAACAATTTTCCATAGATTTTGTGATTGAAAATAGGTCATCATTTTGATGGACCAAAAATCATAATTTTCTCCATAAAAAATTGGAAGAGAAAGAGAAGAGCGGTTGGAATCGGATATTCATAATGAGTAGGAAGGATTACGCCCAGTGTTGATCAAACCTGGCTTTGATACCACTGTTGGTATAATGATGGTATAGAAGAATAGAGTATATGATAGGAAGTAGGAGAGAGAATGCTAGTAGCTTATGTATTTTTTCTGTTTCTCTCATGCTCATTTGAAATACAAGAGGTTGTATTTATAGTATGTAGAGTCGGTGGTTGGAAGGTAAACCGACTTTACATTTGTGGTTAATATTATTTGTCCATCTTTTACTTAAGGAATTTTGACCAGACAAATTTGCTTGCTTCTCAATTATAACTAGGAAGTTATAGAGTAAAGTATTCTAGAAATGTGTAACAACTTCTAATAGTTATTGTAGTAACAGCTCAACAGCGACAATCCAACATAAGCTTAGGTTCTTCTCTCTCCCCCACCTCCAACCCATCATGGCTCTCAAGCTCTGGACGATTTGCCTTTGGATTTTATCCACAGGGCAATGGCTTCGCCATTGGAATATGGTTTGCCGGAATCCGCGAAAAGACGATCGTGTGGACAGCAAACCGAGATGATCCACCATTGCCACAAGATGTTGCATTGCTCCTAACCAGTGATGGGAGGGTAACTTTACCATCAAATTAAGGCCAAGAAAAGACCATTGCTGAAGCTCCGCAATCCGCTTCTTCTGCTTCCATGCTTGATTCGGGCAACTTCGTTCTCTATGGTTCTAACGGGAATATCATATGGCAGAGTTTCGATTCCCCAACTACGACCCTTCTACCGACCCAGCGCTTGATGACAGGTAAAGAGCTGTTCTCTAGTGCCTCGGCAACCAACGACTCAACGGGAAGGTTTCGCCTCAAAATGCAGCAAGATGGAAACCTCGTGCAATACCCTATTCAAACTTCTGCGCAGCACGCCTATTGGAGTACAGGTACGGCTGATGAAGGAGCCGGCGTTACATTAAATTTTAACGAAGATGGCCACCTGTACTTGCGCAACGGCACCGGATTCCAAATAAAAACCCTGTATGCCGGAGAGAATTCTACAAATGAAACAATCTTTTACCGCCTGACAATCGATGTGGATGGCATCATACGGTTGTATGCCAACAGTTTGGATCAGAAAGGTGATTGGTCAGTCAAGTGGTTCTCACTGACTAATCGTAGTGACCCCAAGGGTCTGTGTGGCCTAAATGCGTACTGAAGACTCATGGATGAAGAAGCTATTTGCTCCTGTCTCGATGGTTTTGATTTCATAGATCCAACTCAACACTGGTTGGACTGCCAGAGTAGTTCCAGTGGAGAAACTTGTGGTAAAAAGGACCAAAATCTCATATTGTCTTTGTATAGATCGGATAATATACAATGGGAAAGTAACCCGTATTCTATCATAAATCTCTCGGAGGTAGAAGATTGCAGCGATAACTGCTTGAGTGATTGTTACTGTGAAGTTGCATTTTTTAAAGATAAAGAATGCAGGAAGCAGAAGCTACCGTTGAGATATGGGAGAAGAAACATGGATGATACTACCATTGTTTTAGTCAAGGTGGGCAGAAGGTCAGAGAGAAGAAACGATCCTTCAACTACAGCTGAAGCAGAAACCAGAGGAAGCAAAGAGCAAAGCAGGAATGCTATTTTATTCGTTGGTGTTGCATCTATTATTAGTGCAATTATTCTCCTAGCAATTTCGGTTGTTCTCATCCACAGAAATCGTCTTTGGGAGTACCAAAAGATGATGCATCAGGAAAATGAAGAATTTACAGAGGAGCCACAGAAATCGCCTTTGTGGCTCGGTCTTTAGAGGAACCATAGCAAAGGGACGAAACCAAAGGGTGGTCGCAGTCAAGAAATTACACCAAGTGGTGGAACAGGGAGAACGGGAGTTTCAGACTGAGATGAGAGTTATTGGCAAAACTCATCATAGAAACTTAGTACAGTTACTGGGTTACTGCAATGAAGGCCCTTACAGGCTACTAGTGTACGAGTACCTGAGCAATGGATCACTTGCAGAGTTCCTCTTCAAAGCTGAAAGAGTACTAAGTTGGGATCAAAGAGTGGGAATCGCTGTGAATATAGCAAGGGGTATCTTCTATTTGCATGAAGAGTGTAAGACCCAAATCATCCACTGCGATATAAAGCCCCAAAACATACTCATGGATGAGAATATGTGCCCCAAGATTGCAGACTTCGGATTGGCAAAACTATTGAAGCTCGACCAAACTGGGACGTACACAGGCGTTAGGGGGACAAGGGGGTATGTGGCATCGGAACATGCCCATAACAGTGAAAGCAGATGTCTACAGCTTTGGAATTGTGTTGCTGGAGATGGTATGTTGTCGTCGTAGTGTGGATATCAGTCTTCCTGAGGATGAAATAGTTCTTACAGATAGGGTCTACGACTGTTACTTGGCTGGTGAGCTAAACAAGCTACTGGGTGATGAAGAGGTGGAGAAGAGAGGATTGGAGAGGATGGTTACTGTGGGTCTTTGGTGCATCCAGGATGAGCCATCCCTCCGTCCCTCGATGAAGGTGGTCTTAATGTTGGAAGGGACTGTAGAAATTCCAATTCCTCCTGATCCCTCATCTTTCCTAAGTACCTCTTGAGTTGAGCCATGTTAAACTTTGTCTCTATCATGCCCTAGCTATACGCCTCTGCTAACAACTTAAAGGGATCGGTCTTCAACAGTTTTTGATGGTTCTGAAGAAAGTAGAGACAGCAAATGCATGAAAAACTTGATGTTGCAGAGGCTACCTTTCTTTCGCGGTTGTACTATCCTTTATATGTCATCCAATCTCACCTCAATCCTGCGAGAAGGCAACAATAGTGTTGTTTTTCGTTCTCTGCAACTGTGAAGTTGAATTTCTTTGTCCTTAAACTGATGTTGCTGTTATTTTTTATGCTTGTTTTGCCGGCGAAGTATCGTTTCCTCATTTCCTGGTGCGACTGTGCTGTTCGCTTACCGTTTTCATCTTCTCATATATAGTCTCCATTATCTATCACAACAAAAGCAGAAAATACCAAGATATCGTTTCCTTATTTCCTGGTGCTCGTTTACCTTTGTCAAGAGACTCAGGACTCTGTTTCTTCTTCATGGTTAAATTTCATTCTTAATTTAACGTGGTTCATATAAAGAATGGCCGATAAAGGCAACGAACTGGTGTGATTATAGAGAAAAACATATTTTCATGGCAAACTAATAATGTGGATTCCAGAGCTGCTATGGTCATTTTCAAGTTCGATGTCGAACCAATTTCAGTGACATTTGCAAAGGATCACTGAAAATTCCCATAAACGTCACGTAAACTTTTCCAGACTTTTATAGGCGCGACATTTGCGTAAAATGTCGTGAGAAACTTTCCGCGACGTTTGTATTTTTTGTAGTGGACGAATTAAGCTTTTAGCGAAGGGCAGCTGAATTGAACGGTTTGCCCTCAAATTTGCCAATTGGAGAGAGTGGTACTGTGGCCTGTGTTGAGCAGAGACTTTATATTTCTTGGCTGTCTGGGGCCTCCCGTATCCAGGACCTAATCAGCGGGGCACACCTCTGACGCTGGCCTCACCTCTTAGGGCTTTAAAAACCATGAAAAAAATACCTTGTTTAAGAAGTGGGGGTCGCTGGTAGTGGCAAAAAGTTGATCCAACCCGGGAATCCGATCCAACCTAACCCGAAAAAATAGTGTTAAGATCTCACATTTAGCTTTCTAAATTTGAGAACGACTCAACCCGAAAAAATTGGGTTCCATTGTTAGATTTAATTGGGATTATTTATATATTATTTTAGTAAATGACCAATTTTTATTATTTGTTGATAATTAATAGCAAATATTATAAATGACCATTTTTATTATTTGTTGATAATCAATAGCAAACAAATTTATAACTGATTTTTGAAAAATCGGCTGATACCAAATAAGCAATTTCTCTGATTTCTCTTCTGAGAGAAATCATTGATCATCAAATGAGTCAGCATGGATCCCAAACATCTCTGAAGTCAATGATGATTGATGTTGCAATAAGTAGAACCTACTAAAGCCACTACTTTAAGAGAATCGGATTTATTGTAAACAGCAAAAAGAAAAAGAAAACAAATGCCAAAGTGAAATTGTGTGTGTGTGAGAGAGAGAGAGAGAGAGAGAGGCGGAGGGAGGGTCGTTTCTGGCAGCACCTTGCTCACTATAGAAATGGAGTTTCTGTGAATGGGGGTGGTTTAATTTAACGGGGTTAATCTCAACTTTGGCCTTCAGAGAAAGGGTGTTTTTGCACATTTGTTTGAAAGAATGCGACCGGACAAGTCAATTACTCAATTTATTTTAGTCTTCAGAAATGACCACCCCATTGTAGAATTTGGTCGAGATCAACGTTGACTTACAAATCACTCTCGAGAAAGAAATTTTAGCATACCTGGGAGCACTCTGCACTCTTTGACTGACGTGTTGTAACCGTTTTGTAACATATCACGAAACTTCTTCTTTGTAGCAGATTTGGACCCTCCCCACTCCCTTAAAGCTGCAGCGTTCTGTCTTGCACCCTCTCCATCTCTAATGGCGTCTAAGCTGCCTGTATTCTTTGTGTTTGTGTTTCTCTCCGTACTTTGTTTAGTTGTTGGAGCTCAACAAAATCTTTCAAATTTGATCAATTTGGGCTCTTCGCTCTCCCCATCCACTCAACCCAACTCATGGTTCTCATCCTCCGGCCGATTCGAATTTGGCTTCTACCCAGAAGGCAAAGGCTTCTCCGTCGGAACTAGGTTGGTTGGAAACCTCGAAAAGACAGTTGTCTGGACTGCAAGACGCGACCACCCACCGGTCTCCTCGAATGCTACCCTAGCTTTGACCAAGGAGGGTTGGCTTGTTCTGCGGACAGAGCAAGGTGAAGAGATAAACATCACCGGCGCGTCTGATCCCGCTTCCTTTGCTTCATTGCTCGACTCTGGCAATTTTGTGCTCTACGACAATGTTTCAAATGTGATCTGGAAGAGCTTCGATTCTCCCACTGACACCATATTGGGTGGTCAGAATCTAACCAACGGCAATTTGTTGGTTTCCAGTGTATCAAACACTGACCACTCAACTGGACGATTTGTTCTCTATATGCAGTCAGATGGTAACCTTGTTGCTTACCCGATAAACACCACAGCCGAATCCCTCAACGCGTATGATTGGACGAGCACATATACCGGAGGAGACAGCATCAACTTAAATCTCGATTACAACGGCAACCTATTCCTCAGCCGACAGGGTTCTTTGCTACTCCTTCTAGTCAACCTGTCGTCGTCCAGCTCCAGCGGACACGGGGCGGTTGTTTACCGTGCAACACTTGACCCCAATGGTAATTTCCTGCTGTATTCTCATAGCTTTAACAGCGGTGGTAGCGCCACCATGAAGCTTGAGTGGTCGGCGTTGCAAGACCAGTGTGAAGTCAAGGGTTTCTGCGGCTTCAACAGCTATTGCGCTCTCATGGGTAGTGAACATGATTGCCTTTGTTTTCCTGGTTTCAACTTTATCGATCCCAATCAAAAGTTCCTCGGCTGCCAGGGTGACTTTGGTCCAGAAGGTTGCAGAGACTGGAAAGAGGCAGTGAAACAGTACACGGTTATTCAAATGAAGGATCTGGTTTTTCCCGTACCGCCTTACTCCGTAGTGCCAATGACGGAAGCAGATTGCAGCAAATCGTGTTTAGAAGACTGTAATTGCGGAGCGGCGCTGTTTGATAGTGATGGGAATTGTAATAAACTAGATCTTCCACTGCGATATGTAAGATTGGGTCAGAACGAGTCTACCACAACTTTCTTAAAGGTGAGTTCTGGATTCCCAGGTAACAGAAGCTCAACCGGTTCTGTGAAGCCACATGATCCGAAAGATAGAAAGAAAAGAGAGGCCCTAGTGCTTTTGGTCAGTTTTGCTTCCGTCACATGCTCCTTTATCGCCATTGCAATATATAGCTTCTGTATCCACCGACGACAAGCACGGAATTATATAAGGCTGTCAAGAAATTGTAATTCGATACTCACCGAGGAGTTTTCTCTGCGACAATTCACTTACAATGAACTCGACAAGGCAACAGGCGGTTTCAAAGAGGAGTTGGGTAGGGGTTCTGTTGGAGCTGTTTATAAAGGAGTCTTATCACCGGGTGACAGAATTGTAGCTGTTAAAAGACTAGAGACTGTGACAGAAGGAGGAAGAGAATTCAAAGCAGAGATGAGCGCAATTGGGAGAACTTATCACAGGAACTTGGTTCGGTTGCTGGGGTTCTGCGTTGAGGGCTCTAAGAGGCTTCTGGTTTATGAATACATGAGTAATGGCTCACTATCTCAGCTTCTCTTCAAGGTTGAAGAACACCTCATTTGGAAAGAAAGATTAAGAATAGCACTGGACATAGCTAGAGGCATTCTCTACCTACACGAGGAGTGTGAGACCCACATCATCCATTGTGACATAAAGCCCCAAAATATACTGATGGATGAATTTTGGACGGCTAAGATCTCGGATTTTGGGTTGGCAAAGCTATTGATGCCGAATCAGACGAGAAGCTTCACCGGAGTCAGAGGGACTGGAGGATACTTGGCACCAGAATGGCAAAAGAATATCCTCATAACGGTAAAGGCTGATGTTTATAGCTTTGGGGTTGTGCTGTTAGAGATTATATGTCGCAGAAGCAATATGGAGGTGAACGTATCAACAACAGATGAGATAATTCTTTCTAGTTGGGTTTATAAGTGCTTCGTAGCTAAGGAGTTGGATAAGCTTGTGGACGATGATGATGAAGAGGTAGACATGAACAAACTTGAGAAAATGGTTAAGGTTGCACTGTGGTGTATTCAAGATGAACCGGCTCTTCGTCCTTCAATGAAGAATGTGATCTTGATGTTAGAAGGAACCGTGGATACACCCACTCCTCCTCCAAGCCTTTCCTTTTCTTAATGTTGCAATTTCTCCTTTAATGTAGCGTTTTATGATCCATATATATAATATATAATATGTTATGCTGAATCAAGATAGCATATATTCTGTTTGAAATAATGTTTCAAATTCTTCATATCATCTAGAAATTACAGAATTTACGTGCATTAAGTCCGAAATTTCAAAATCTACATAAAGATCCTCAAATTAATCAACCCATGTTACCCATCAAAAGAGCAACTCAGGGACCATTTCGTTCACAATCGGAAAGGTCTAGCCCCCTCACCTGTGTGGTTCAGACTGAAATCCGAATTGAAATCTGAATTAGCTGGAATGAATTCTCATTGGCTATTCCCTCAAAAAAGGGAATGTTATTCCACCAGGAGTAGAGATCAAATCAGCCCCCACAAGATTGCTCCCATAATATAATTACTTCCATAATCATATTTTATAATTAAAATATAAAAGAAAATATTATTTTTTAACTTTTACATATATAAATATAGTCTGATTGCTAAACAGATACTGTTATTAACATCCATAGTAGAGTAATTGTGTATATATTTGGCATCGGAGATACAGATTCTGCTGCTGACTGATTGGAAGCTGAGAAAAAAAATGGTGTCTTTTATTTTTATTTTTTTGTTTGGAATCATTTCTGCTATGTATAGTAGGACGTTTCTTAGAGCAACAATAATTTTTTTTGTTTGATACCAATGCTTCAGGAAACGTTTTCAGTACTGTTATCCACTATCCAGTGCCACATGCATCACTGCCATCTCGCATCCCTGTTGGCAGTAAGGAGCTGCAGCTCCAGGAAACGCCAAATTTGACGTTTCTCCAAGCGATGCCTTCCCGATTTCCAAGGCATGGCTTAGAGTACCATTTTTATGAAAAAATGGTTTCAAACAAACGCCTGTTTCCTAGAGCACCGTTTTTTCTGACATAGCACTGATGTGACACTGTTTTCTAAGCAACGGCAACGATGCCAAACAAACATTGTATCTAATGTTGATTGGGTATCGGATTTTCAGAGTCCATTGACAGACGTAAGCCTCTCCACTTCTCCTCTCCAAGTCAACACTAGGAAGAGAAAAGTCTTATTCTTGTTAGCAAAGTCTTTAATTAATTTGACTATATGAAAAGATGCTTCCTCTCCTTCACTCCCTCTAATCTTTTCTAAGGTATAAAAAAAAAAAATCATATTGGTGGATGCCCCCTATTGCTGTTTTCTTTAAAATGGACATTTTTTTTTTAAGGTTTTGAGATTTTACAACCCATATATAGATATGGTATGAGTAAAGTATAATATTAGGCTAAACGTGACCTTTCCATTCAATAATATATCAGAGTATATCAGGCTAAAATACCCTAGAACTTATAAGTAAATTACCATATATATATATATATATATATATATATATATATATATATATATATATATATATTATACCTGCATTTTAAATTGAAAATCTTATGTTTTGTTTCATCATTCAATAATTCTCTCTTCACTCAAATATATGTACATATACACACACGTTTTTACATGTTTTAATCAAATAATTGAAAATTTTGAACTTTATTCATGTTATTTTACTTGTTTATTATTTATGTATAATAAAAAATTAAATTTTGGTCGTAGACCCGACCCACAAACCCTCAAATGCAAAGAGGGCAGGGTTAGAGAGGGTTTTGCATTTTGATGTGTGAGGAAAGATTGAGTTCTAAAAACCCAATCTAATGCAAGTTTTGGAAAAGATAGTGATGGGAAGTTTGAGAGACACAAAGGGTCCAAAATTTACAAAACCCTCCTGATGTAACCGTTTTTGGTCACGTACCATTTTTTGTGATGTATAAATTTTTTGGCTAAGTACCTCGTTGTTTGACCCGGTGGTGACGTCTTGGTGGTGAGCTACTTGGTGACGAACTGACTGGGGGCGGACTGCATGGTGGCAAACTGCTTGGGGGCGAGTTGCCTGGTGGCGAACTGCCTAGTGGCGAACTGCCAGGTGGCGAACTGCCTGGTGGACTCGTCACTTGACTTGCTCCTAGGCGGCCTGCAACTCAGAGGATGGTGGAGCTCCCTGGTGCAGCGCAACCCGACTACCCTTCGCGTGAGGTGATTTCCTCTCCTTTGTAGGCGGCGGGATCTGAGGGACCTGCGAGAACTGAATCAGAGGACCCGGGGGTACTTTCCCGGCGGGGACTCTCCGATGCCTAAGTTAGCATTCTGATTACAGAGAGCTTGGAGAGAAATGAGAGAGTTAGAGAGCAGGGGTTACCCTCCTTTTTTCCACCCCCTCCCCTTTGGGGGGTGAGGTCTTTATATACCGGAGTCCTCGCGGGTTAGGTGGGTGAAAAGCCTCTAAATGGTAAGACTCGTCACATCCCGTCAGAACCGAGTTACGGTGCTGAACTCCTCGAGGTCGTCAGGCTGGCGCTTGTGTCAGGCGGCCAGGTCGGCGCCTGGGCCAGGTTGTCAGGGCGGCGCCCGCGTCAGTCGGCGGGTCGGTGTCTGGACCAGGTTGTCAGGTTGGCGCCTGTGTCAGTCAGTGGGTCGGTGTCTGGGCCAGGTTGTTAGGCAGGAGATCTTCCTGCGATACTTGGGGACGAACTGCTTAGTGGCGAGCTGCCTATGCAATGCCGAGTTGTCTAAGTTGCCAGGCTAAGGGTGAGCTGCCTGTGGCGAGCTGCCTATGGCGAGCTGCCTGTGGCTAGCTGCATGTGGCGAGCTGCCTGTGGCGAGCTGCCTATGACGAGCTCGAGCTGCTTAGTGGCGAGCTGCCTAGGGCGAGCTGCCTGTGGCAAGTTGCCTATGGCGAGCTGCCTATGGCGAGCTGCCTGTGGCAAGTTGCCTATGGCGAGCTGCTTATGGCGAGCTGCTTATGGCAAGCTGCCTTTGGCGAGCTGCCTGTGGCAAGCTGCTTATGGCGAGTTGCCTATGGCGAGCTGCTTATGGCGAGCTGCATATGGCGAGCTGCCTAGTTGTCAAGAGGCTACACTTAGTTGGCATGAGGTGCCAGGTGTCACAATTTCACTGGAGGGTCAAATCTGCCCTCATCAATTGCCCCCCACTCCCGAGCTGAGAGTAACTCAGCGAAAGGAGTAGATTTCTTTTGGCCCGTAAGTCGACGAGCTAGTAAGTGCCGATCCAATTCCTTAGTCTTCGAGACCTGCCTGTATGTGGCGAGCTGCCAATAAGGGGAGGGGGTCTCCACCAATTCAGTAGTGTAGCCCTTAGGCTTTGGGGCGATTTATAGTTCACTTTTGCTGATTTTGCTCCTTCTGAGGAGGCGACTGGATATTTAGCAATAGTGTGGCCCGTAGGCATTGGGATTGACTTGTAGTCTACTCTTCTTTGACTTTTGCCCGTGCCGGGGAGGCGACCGGGTCTTAAGCAGTAATGTGGCCCGTAGGTTTTGGGAGTGACTCGTAGTCTACTCTTTTTTGACTTTGCCCGTGCCGGAGAGGCGACCGGGTCTTAAGCAGTAATGTGGCCCGTAGGCTTTGGGAGTGACTCGTAGTCTACTCTTTTTTTACTTTGCCCATGCCGGAGAGGCGACCGGGTCTTAAGCAGTAATGTGGCCCGTAGGCTTTGCCTGTGAGGTGTCGAGTTATGATTGTGCTGCATCAACTTCGTAATGCCGGTCACCCACTCCTACAAGAAGCTACTAGGAGCTCGATTCGGGGGCAGCACTACTAAATTTTGGTCGCCAGCTCACACGGGAGCCTTGGAAGGCTCGACCGGTAAGGGCGCCTATGTAGTCTGTTGGCCGTCAACTCCCGCGGAAGCCACGAAGAGCTCATCTTTGTAGGGGGGACCTTGCGGAGAGGACTGATGAGGCATTATCTGAATTGAAAGTAAGGTTGGTAGAGCTACTTAGTCTGTTAGTTCCTTGCATAGTCTTTGAATTCATAAAAAATGTAAACTATAGAGTGATAGCTTCAATTTCTAAAAAGTGAGGACTTAGCTTTGGTAAGATGAGAACTTAGCTTTTGTAGGATGAGAACTTAGCTTTTTGTATCGTGTTTCCACAGACGGCGCCAATTGATGTAACCGTATTTGGTCACGTACCATTTTTTGTGATGTATAAATTTTTTGGCTAAGTACCTCGTTGTTTGACCCGGTGGTGACGCCATGGTGATGAGCTACTTGGTGATGAACTGCCTGGGGGCGAACTGCCTAGTGGCGAACTGCCTGGGGGCGAGTTGCCTAGTGGCGAACTGCCTGGTGGACTTGTCACTTGACTTGCTCCTACGCGGCTTGCAACTCAGAGGATGGTGGAGCTCCCTGGTGCAGCGCAACCCGACTACCCTTCGCGTGAGGTGATTTCCTCTCCTTTGTAGGCGGTGGGAGCTGAGGGACCTGCGAGAACTGAATCAGAGGACCCGGGGGTACTTTCCCGGTGGGGACTCTCCGATGCCTAAATTAGCATTCTGATTACAGAGAGCTTGGAGAGAAATGAGGGAGCTAGAGAACAGGGGTGCCAGGTGTCACAATTTCACTGGAGGGCCAAATCTGCCCTCATCACCTCCCTTAAACCACTGATTGCATATCCCTAAACACCTCCTTAGAATACGGCTATAAATAAATTGAATTCGGATCAGATTTAGTAAAATCCAAATCCGATCCAATTATTGAAAACCTGCATTTGAATCCAATCGGATTTGAAGACCTTGGATTCAAATTTGAATCCTAGATGTGGATCGGATTTGGATTTAAACCAATTCCTCTTTAATTTTTTAAAATACAGAAAAATAAAATGTTAATTACATTTCATCTTTTATATATAATAAATTAATATAAATATAACATATTCAATTTATTATTTATATAAATTTATATAACATATAATATATATATGAAAAAATATTTTTGATAATTTTAAATTATAATTATATAAAATTTATATATTAGATTAGATGGAATCAAAGTCAAATCTGATTCAATTATTAATCAGTACCCACAGCCACCTGTTATCTGAAACATTAAGTAGACGGTACGGATACCTGGACTCTTCTGCTTTTATAGACTTTATGTAGAAGACGTATTCTGAGTCAACGTTCGGGCGTCATGGTTTGATGTATTTTACACAAAGACCTGATAAAAAGACGAAATTTCAAATAACTGCCACCTCCTAATCTTTTAATAGCCGTTTTTATAGTTCAGTCCACACTAGACCTAAGATTTTTATGAGCGTACTGAATCCTGCCCGTGAATTGATGTTAAATTCATGCAGTATATAGGGAGCTATTAGTAGAGTAAAATATAAAAACCTTTCTCTGAATTTCTCACAATCATAAAAACATCATATGAAGTTTTGAAAAGTTCTGCAATTACCATCCTTTCATCATTTTTCTCAATTTATTATCAAGAAAAAGTATTATTGTCTTTTAAGTTATAACAATATCCTTACTATTTGTTAAGAAATCTTTTAATATAATCAAAATGCCAGATTTATGCTTTTAGGCTTCACTCATTCATAATGAATTTACAAAATTAAATTAGTTTAGTCTTTAATTTGACCTATGGAATGTTTTAGTTAAAAATTAAAAGTTTATGAAATATGTTTGTAAATTTCCATTTGAATTATATATATATACAAGGGTAAAGTGAGTATTTCCAAAAAAAATAAATGCGTTAGGCAAAAAAAAATTGAATGCATTAGGCCAATGTTTTCTGACTGAGATAATGATGGCAGGGAGGTATTTTTCAAAACTGTAGAGAAGGTTTTTGTTAAAATAAAACTTCGGGACAAAGAGCGTTGTACCCAAAAAGGAAAAACAAAGAATTTTTTCCACGCGCTTGTGAAAATCATAAAATGAAAGGCCCAGTTTTCGTGGGCCTTTGTAGGGAACAGTGGAGTGTCCAACCCGTAGCCCATTGAGCACGCGTTGATGTGTTACTGTGTGTGAGCTCATCCCGTTCGGATGTTAAATCCTCTCACTCTTGAGTCTTGACGGGGTCATCGCATCGGTGAGCAGTGGGAAGGGTCCGTCCTTCTAATCCAAAACTCTCCACATAAACAAACGCACAAACAATTCACTCAGCCTGATATTTTCTCTAGAATGGCGTCTGTATTTTCAGCACTCTTTCCATTTCTCTGTGTCATCACTCCAATTGCAGTAGAAGCTCAACCCAAAATAATAAGCTTGGGCTCTTTGCTTTCCCCCGCTACTCAGCCTTCTTCATGGTCATCACCTTCTGGCCGATTTGCATTTGGATTCTATCCTTTAGGTGATAATCGCTTTGTCGTTGGAGTTTGGTTGGTGGGCAAACCAGCAAATACACTTGTCTGGATGGCGAATAGAGATGACCCGCCGGTCTCGTCAAATGCTACTTTGCGCCTAACCATGAACGGTAGAGTAATTCTCTCTCCTGGAACTGAGCCAGGTGAAGGAAAAAGCATCACCTCTACATCAGTCACCAGTTCCTATGCATCCATGCTGGACTCCGGTAATTTTGTGCTTTACAGTATTTATTCCGGGGTTTTGTGGGAGAGTTTCAGTCATCCGACCAGCACCTTATTAGGAGGTCAGTTTCTATCCACGGGGAATCAATTGATTTCCAGTGTATCCGAAACAGATTGCTCATCTGGACGGTTTCGACTCAAGCTGCAGAACCCATACGCTGTTCTTTACCCCATAAATACCCCTGACTTAGTATTTGTGGAAGGTTATTGGAACGTCATTGGACATGGATCCAACTTGTATCTACATCTAGATAATTCTACTGGTATTCTATCTATCCGCAACGGCACCGATCACGAGTTTTGGAGATCGAAGCCCGACTTAAGCTCTCTTTCCGGTGTCAATGAGACCACTATTTTCCGCGCAACACTTGACAATGATGGAATTTTCCGGGTGTATGCTCATGGACCCAACTCGGTGTCGACTGTGTGGGAGGCACTGAGCATGGACAAACGGTGTGAAGTCAAAGGTATTTGCGGTTTTAACAGCTACTGCAGGATGATGAACAATAAAACCGATTGCCTATGTCTTCCTGGGTTCGATTTTGTTGACCCCAACCAGAAGTCTCTGGGCTGCCAAAGGAGCTTCACTGGTCCAGTATGCAAACACGGAGAAGGGAACATTACGACGTCGTATAACGTTGCTTCTCTGCAAAATATATCTTGGGGATCCTCCCCTTACTTTTCCGCATATATTACAGAGGAGGAATGCCGCAAGTCCTGTTCAGAAGACTGCGTCTGTGGTGCTTCAGTGTTCAAAAATGGGTGGTGCGATAAACACCAGCTTCCTCTGAGATACGCGAGATTGAACATAGGCAGCACTGAATTGTCCACTGCTTTCTTTAAGATTGGTACTACGAAGAGTCAAATGGAAAACAGTACCCAGCGAAGCCCAGTAAAGCCAGTGATTGTGACCGAGAACAAAATCAGTTCATTGGTCCTTGTTGCTTTGGGTTTCTTTGGGTGCAGCTCATGTTTTGCTGTTGCCATCTCTGTTTTCTTTATTTATAGCCACCAAGTTCTAAAGAATAGATTGATGGCAGAAATGGGGAGCCTGGGTCAGAGGGATGAGTTTACGCTACGGTTGTTTTCATACAATGAGCTCCAGAAAGCAACAGAGGGGTTCAAGGAGGAATTGGGTAGGGGATCCTTTGGCGCAGTTTACAGGGGGACTCTTTCTAAAGGTAAGAAAGCGGTTGCTGTAAAGAGACTAGAGAAAGTAGTCGAAGAAGGAGAACGAGAATTTCGGGCTGAGATGAGAGCAATAGGGAAAACCCATCACCGAAACTTGCTTCGGTTGCTGGGTTACTGTGCGGAGGGTTCAAATCGACTTCTGGTATATGAGTACATGAGCAACGGATCACTTGCTAACCTTCTCTTCAAGTCCGAGAAACGCCCCTGTTGGGATGACAGACTGAGGATTGCATTGGATGTAGCAAAAGGGATTCTCTACCTCCATGAAGAGTGCGAGGCCCCTATCATCCATTGCGATATAAAGCCTCAGAACATACTGATGGATGGTTTTTGGACTGCTAAGATATCCGATTTTGGCCTAGCCAAGCTGCTGATGCCGGATCAGACTAGAACTTTTACCCAGGTCAGAGGGACCAGAGGGTACTTGGCTCCAGAATGGCAAAGGAACACACCCATATCAGTGAAGACTGATGTATACAGCTATGGAGTGGTGCTGTTGGAGATTGTTTGCTGCAGAAGGAACATGGATGTTACTGCATCTACACCAGACGAGATTGTTCTTTCTACTTGGGTCTATTATTGCTTTGTGACCAGACAACTGAAAAAGCTTATACGTGATGAAGATGTTGATATGAGGACGTTGGAGACGATGATTAAGGTGGGATTGTGGTGTATTCAAGATGAACCGGTTCTTCGCCCTTCAATGAAGGCTGTGGTTCTCATGTTGGAAGGCATCATCGAAGTACCTGTTCCTCCAACTCCTAATCCTTCGTTCTTGTCATCTGAGGACCCGTTTGGGTCGCAGTAATAGGAGTTTCCTATGAGATCAACCGAACTGCTGCAGCACGAGAAAGCCCGGCGGTAAGTAAGTACCAAATGTTTGCAGGCCGTCGTTGAGCTGGCCGATTAGACCGTTTAACGCCAGAGAGAACTGGTCCATTTAAACCATTGACCCAAATGGTCAAACCGGCAATTCTCCAAACAGTTGTACGGATTTAAGTTTCAAAATCACTAAATGAGTTATATTGTAATTATTATTTATTATAATAAACGTTAGAAAATTATACATTAAAAGTTAAAACAGAGAGTAGTAAGGATGTCAATGGCCCCGGTTTGATATGGGCGTGAATCAACCGATGAAACCAAACCCAAAGCATACAACCATGAAACCTATTCACGGGCTGGGTTGGGTTTTGCATCTTTATAAACAAATAAACAAAAAATGATCACGTCAGTCCAATTTTATAATATATTAATTATATATTCTTAATAATATATTACAATATTTCATATATCATAATTAAGGTTCAAAATATTGATATGTATCAGCCCGTATAAGCCAATACATATCGTATTAGAGTCTTCCCGATATGCCTTTACAGGGGATGTTTTGAATCGACAAATGATTCTGGGGGTAGACCATCCTTAAACCAGCCCTTCTAAACCAGATTCAAAAAAAAATAAAGAATACCGACACAGGCCAATACGCCCTACCAGCGTATCGCCCTATTTTGAACCTTGATTATAATATATAAAATATTATATAATACCTTTTTGTTACTAATTACATTATTACATACTGTACAATATATATTATTTATTATTAAACAATGAAATGTGAGCACACTAGTGTATTATTTCAAACAGCACTTGTGAACTTGTGATTTTGTTTTCTCCGTTAAAAACATTGGAGTGTTTACATTTTATTGAGGGGTCTCTCGATTGTTTTATAACCAAGGTCGCAAGAAATGTGATATCTTCCGAGTTCCGAGAGGCCTAGACAAAAGCGAGGCTACTCTGAAGTCTGTTTAGTGTAAGATAGAGATTGCCAAAAAGTTTAAAATGTATATGAAAGGGAATCTGGAGCAAGAGGGGGGGACGGGAGAGAGAGAGAGAGAGAGTTGAAAGAAATAACACTGCAACAAAGAACAAAAGATGTGCTCGAACTGTTTGGTTTACCTTTGTCTTTTAGTTGTTAGGATTGAAATTTGAGAGTTAAAATTGAACCATCAGATCGGAATATAGATAACAGTAGATTAGAATATATTAATAATTAATATATACAATAACCTAATATTCTCACATATGTGGTTCTCCTCCATTCAGATATATGTCATTCTAAAGATTTAAATAATATGGACACATGTCAAATTCTGATTAGCGGTAGTTCAAGAACAGAACCCACTAAACATGTGTCAAATTGTGATTAGTGGTAGTTCAAGAAAAGAACCTACTAACATGTAGAGTGGAGCCCACCACCATGCAGAGTTGTGAGAAGTGGTCAATCATTTCCTAAAAAAAATGAAACTATTTTATTAATTACTGTTAACTACTAAAGTAATTAGTTAATTTTAGCTATTGATTACTAATAATAATCTACTTCTAATTAATTAAGTACAGCTATTAATTACTAATTAATTATAGTTAACTACTTCTAATTAATTAATTCCAGGTATTAATTACTAATAATAATTACTCACCGATAATAATTAATAACTTAAAATAATTTCTGCTATTACTTATTTGCTGATAATAATTAATTAGTGATAATATTGCTCATTATTAATTCGGAAAAATAATTTCTTACAATAATTACTACTACTACTTAATTATAGATAATTTATTACTGACAATATTGCTAATTATTAATTAATTAATGATAATTAATAATTCAGAAATAATCATTTTATACTTATATTAAGTAATACTAATTATTTTGAAAATAAATATTTAATGTTAGTTATTTATATTATAATTATTATCAGAAATTATAATTCATACATTTATATCAATAATTAATTATTTTATTATTATAAATATATATAATTCATAATATTATATTAATTAATATATTTATATTATTATTATTATTTTTATAAATAATTATAGTTAATTATTACTAATGTTAATGTGATAATTATTACTTCCGAATGTCAATTAATAAGTATTTTAATAATGCTAATTATTAATTAGGATATAATCACTTTTTATTGATATTAAATTCATATTAATTATTTTATAAATATATAATTAGTGTTACTTATTTATAACTAATACTATTATTATTCTCCAATAAATATTTCATTTAGTGAAAGTTAAATTATAAAACTTTCAATTGTTCAATATTGTTAAAATTAAAGAATCATAAAAGCAAATATTATTTTATGAGTTAACTAAAAATCGTAACTATAAAAAATTAATTACTTAATAAAAATAAAAAATAAAATAATAATAATAATAATTTAATATTACTGATTTCAAAATCAATACACACATAATAATAATATATTATTAGTTAATAATAACAATAATAATATGCTTATTATTATTACCGATTTCATAATTATTAATCTATTAATAATACTGATTATTATTAAAAATGAATAGAAAAATTTAATTTTTTAAAATTATATTCTGAAATGACCCATTTTAATTTGGACAGATAATTAATTATTAATTTTAATTTCTTAAAATTATTTTTACTGAATAATTTTAATTACTTTTTTATTAACGACCTTATTTTTGAAGAATTGGTTTTTTAGGTTCAATTTTTTTTGCAAAAATACAAATAATTTTTCTTTTGCAATGCTAACCATTTTATTTTTATCTTATTGAGTTTTCCAAAAGATAAAAAAATAAAATAATGATATGTACCTATTTTTATCAAATAATGTATTTATCAAGTTGTTGTCATTGATGATGATGACGACAATGAGTCAACTTTTTGGAAGAGAGGGCGTACTAATAATAATTAATGACTTCTAATTAATTAATTTCAACTATTAATTACTAATAATAATTAATTACTGATAATAATTTCTTATAATAATTATTGCTACTACTTAATTACCGATATTAACTAACTACTAATAATATTTTTCATTATTAATTCAGAATGATAATTAATAATGATTTTCATAATGGTAATTAATAGTTCAAAAATAATCATTTTATATTTATCTTAACTCATATTAATTATTTTGAAAATAAATATTTAATGTTAACTATTTATATAAGAATTATTATAAAAATTATAATTCATACATTTATATGAAATAATTAATTATATTGTTATTATCATTAATTAAATTAATACTTATATTAATTAATATAATTATATTATTATTATCAATAATTATAATTAATTATTACTAATAACAATGATTTTTGATAAAAATTAATTACTGATTATAATTACTTACTGATAATTAATTCCTTAATTATAACAATGATAATTATTACTTCTGAATGCTAATTAATTGATGATAATTAATAAGTATTTTAATAATGTTTTTTATTAATTGGGATATAATCATTTTATATTTATATTAATTCATTGTAATTATTTTATAAATATATAATTAGTGTTACTTATTTATATTATTATTATGTAATTATAATTGATACTATTATTATTATTATGCAATAAATATTGCATTTAGTGGAAGTTAAATTATAAACTTTCAATTATTCCTTATTGTTAAACTAAAGAATTATAAAAACAATTATTATTTCAGGAATTAACTAAAAATCATAATTATAACAAATTAATTACATAATAATAATAATAATAATAATAATAATAAATTTCAATTACTTTATTTTTATGTTTTTAAATAAAATAAACAACAAAAAAAATAATGGTTGACATTATAAAGAATCACGGGAAGTGGGGATCCCTGTGGAGATGGAGATGGAGATGGGGATAACTTTGTCCCTTTAGTGGGGATGGGGACAGGTACGAGGATGGGGAGAGAATTCTTATCCTCGCCCCGCCCTGTTACCATTCCTAATCAAATTAATGAAACTGACTAACCCGATTTCTAGTATTTTCAATCAGCTTTGGTTCAACAATTTCCTAACCCGACTGGGTTGGATCAAATTTTCTTTAGCCATTTGTAAATTGACCAAAATTAAAAGACCCAACCATAGATATATATTATAATTTTATA
Organism: Nelumbo lutea; assembly: GCF_056320005.1. Taxonomy (NCBI): domain Eukaryota; kingdom Viridiplantae; phylum Streptophyta; class Magnoliopsida; order Proteales; family Nelumbonaceae; genus Nelumbo; species Nelumbo lutea. Next base: position 34,762,205 of record NC_142688.1, on the reverse strand, counting down.
TTTTAAATATATTTTAATATAAGAAAGTGGGAAATTTTGAATATTTCTTAGGCTAAAATATTTTATATCATAAATTTAATTTTCTAATAATGCCATTATAATTTTTTTTAATTTAAACTTAATTTTTAAATTTAATTTTTTAAGTTCAAATGTTTTGATCTGATCAACCAAACCAAAAATTTTCCTAAAAGTTTAACCCGAGTGACCAACTCCCCAACCTGACCAGGTCAATTTGGTTGGCCAAACAACCTACAAAAAACCGAACCAACCTGTGAACAATAGTTTAATCTCCAATAATCATTAAAAGTTTATAGCAAAAATACACAATAAATTAAATTTAAAAAGCTAAATAATAGTACTTTAAAGTCTAATAATTATTGAAAATTTTCTATTAAATAACAAAACAAAAGTAAATTCGTACATAATTATTGAAAATATATTTATCATAAGAAATAATAAATAATTACTGAAATAGAATAAATATTAATTTTAGTATATATAAATATACAATAAATATAGATTATGTTTTTAAAATTATTATTAATAAACATTAATTTTTTTTTGAAAGTTATTTTCTAGAACTAATAATTGGTATAAATGCAATTGGTTATTTACAATATTAATTACTTGTTGAATTTAATAATCCATAAAATTACAGTACTATTAATACATAATATTGTTATTTTAACCATTAAAAATCTAGTTATGTTAAATATTTCATTAATTAAAATATTTAGTTATTTAACTTAATATTTAAAATCATAATATATTTATTATAATTGAAAGTTATTTAGTAACTATTTAAAATATATTATTAATTGATTTAAAATATTAATTTGAATGTTTGTTATTTAAGATATTTAGTTATTGAAATATTTAAATAATCTTTCATTTTTAATGTTCGATTTTTATTATTTGTATAGAATTTCAATTCAATAATCCAGAAAATCATAACTTGTATTGTTTTTACATTATTTTGTAATGAATTTTGAAAATATAAAATTATTGAATCAATTATAATTATTTTTTGTCTTTTTGATAAATATTTTAAAGTTACTATATAATTTTGTTAGAATATTTAAATAAATCTTAAATTTTTTAATTTAAACTTTTCGTAGATAAATGTAGATAAAAAGTCGAGAAGAAGATATATAAGAATTAAAGATAATTTAAGAGAGAAACTCTCAGTGAGATAGAGAATTTTGAGGAAAGTAGAGTTTCTAATTAGTAGTTTAAAAAATGACATTAATTAAAAAAATAAAAATTCAAAAAAAGGAAAAAATTTCTAGACTTCCTTCTTTTAATATATACTAACGGGGACCCGTGCAATGCATGTTAAGCAAAAGCTAAATAATAGAAAGGGTCATTTAATAAAACACCCCTATAGTTTTATCGATTTACTAAAATCTATCCTATAGTTTGTATTTTACTAAAGCACCACTTATGATTTGCGATGCATGCCAGTCGGTTCCAGTTGACCAACTCCCCAACCTGAATAGGTCAATTTGATTGGACAAATAACTTATGACCGAACTGAACCAACTCATGAACACTCATAATTTCAACTAAATTAATAGTATCATCTTTGATAAATAATAATAGTTTAATCTCCAATAATTATTGAAAATATATTGATAATTAAAAATACAATAATTACAAAAATACAATAAGTACTAAAAATATATTAAATTAGTCAATAAATATTATAATCTTAAATAATATTTTAATCTCTAATAAATATTAATCAATAGGCTATAACAAAAATACAATAAATACAATAAGTATAATAAACAAAACTTAAAATTTTCAATAATAGTAGTTTAATCGCCAATAATTATCAGAAGTTTTCTATTAAATAACAAAACAAAAATAAATTTATACAAAATTATTGAAAATACATCTATCACCAAAACAATAAATAATTATTGAAATACAATAAATATTAATATTAGTATATACAATTATATAATAAATATATACTAAGAGTTTAAAATGATTATTAATAAATATTAACTTTTATGAAAGTTATTTTCTTGAATTATTAATTTATATAAGTCAAATTAGTTATTTACAATATTATGTAAAAATATTAAATTATTATGAAAGTTATCTCATTATTAATTTTGTAAAATATTAAATTATTATTTGATGTAGCGCAATCCGGTCACTCCTAGTTGGCGCTCGCGTGGCTCCTAAGAGGTACCTGAGACAAGAGGAAAGAGGAAAAACTCCTGGGGGGTTTCTCGGTGGGAACACTCCAATGCTTAAGTTAGTACTGTGTGCAAGAAGCAAAAGGAAAACGAAGGCTAAGAGTGCAGGTTGCAGAGATGGTTCGAAGATACCATGTTCCTTGAGAATAAGCCCCCTATAATTGAATTCCGTTGCTTCAGGCCCTCTGACTTCTGGCAAGGCAGGTATAACCACCACTGTCAGTCTGCCACAACCGTTACAGGCAAGGCTGAGGTGGCACGTGCGGGGCCATCATTGCAGGGTACGTATCTATCAGGTGCAGGACACCTTTCTAAAGGAGGCAGGCGCGACAAGAGGGACATGCCTATTGTCCACAGATTTGTCGGGTACGACGGTCGAGCAGGAAGCCCTCCTGTGGTATACCGAACTACCCTAAGCTGGGCTATCCTTTGAGTGTCAGGACGCCTATAGTCGATTGCGCCGAGCTAGCTGACCCGAGGTGCCTGGGCCTTGGGGTGTCCAAAGAAGGATCGATGTGTTCTTGCCTGGGAGTGGCTCGAGGTCCATTGGGAGGAGCTCGGGTATTAAAAGGGGTCAGGGCACCTCGAACTCTGGACCCCCCAAAGTGCCTTAACCTCGAGGAGGAGGTGCGGGTTAGGGGGCTCCCAGCGAGTAGTTTATTTGCCGAGTTGCCGAGCTGAACTCAGTGTGGACTTTCCCTCTGAGTTGTGCTCACCCTTGTTGCGCTATCATGCTGAGTCACTGTTTGAGCAAGGTCACGCCCGCGTGTACCCGTGTTGCGAGGTCGGGCCAAATCACCGTCCATCAGTTGCCCCCCACTCCCTGCGCTAGCGGCGGTGACCCAGCGGGGAGGTCATGACGCGCCGGGTGGATTTGGCATTGGTATTCATGTCGCTTTTTCACGCGCTCTGTCCAGCTGGATCGGTCTAGTGCCCAGTTTAATAACAAAAGACTCGAGTCGCGTCTGGGTTACGCGCGGATCTCACGTGGTTTGGACTTCGCGGACGTCAAAAACGTGCTCAACCTTTTTCGCCTCGAGGAACCCGCAGCCTTGGCTCTAAATAGGGGGACCCTTGGCCATTTTCTTTGCGACCAAGCTCTCATCATTATCGTTTGAGCTCGCGTCGGAGGTCTCTTTGCTCGGGTCTTCCGGTTCGTCCTGTTCTCCCAGTCCGGTCGCATTTCCTTTGATGAGTCTCCCCGAGCTTCCTTCCCCTTTTCAATTTGTTTCTTCCTCTTTGCTCAATAGGACATTGATTTTTTATTTTTAAATTGTAAGTTTCAAATTAAATGATATTATACTTGCCCCTTAGTTTGGGGTCATTGTCTAGATAAAACATTGTAAGTCTCTTAGAAATAATTAACAAAATAAAAAAAAAAGTCAAATTAAATCAAATAATTACTTGTTGAAAATTACTGAATTAAGTAAATAATAATAACAATCAATTATTTATAGAAATAATTAATAATAATAACAATCATCAAGTAATTAATTAAGTAAATAATAAAAAATGAAATAACAATCATTAGTTATTGTTAATGTTTATTCAAAGCATGCCCTATAATAATTATCAAATACAATAATTAAACTTTAAATAAGAATCAATATTTATTAACGGTCATTAAAATTGTTAAGCCAAATCATTAATGTTTATTTTTAAATGCAAATTATGAATTAACAAATCTATTATATAATAATTATACTCAGTTGGAAAAAAATTATTTTAAGTAAATATTTAAATAATTACAAATTTAGTTAATATTATTACTATATAACAAAAATTTAAATTAAATACTAAAATAAATTAATAATAATATAAAAATGGTTAAATTAAAGTAGTAAATACTTCAAGTTTAATTTAATGAGTCGTATAATTTTACCGGTTTGACATATACAGGTCAATTTCTGCGGAACTTTAGACCATATGAGTGTCTTAAAAAATGACAATTTATAAAAAGTAATAAAAATCATTAATGTTTATATATATCCCCGTACTTAGTACGAGGTCATTCACTAGTTATATATCTAACCTAATCTGTGTGGGCTTGGATTAGTCAACGATTTGGAACTTTCTTGACCCAGACCCATCCTATGAATAACAATTCAAGTCTAGCCCATGTAAAATATTGGACTGGAATGGTATTGGTTCAGATTGGATCCGTCCAAGTTGCACCCTAGTTGTATGACCACACCATATCATGCAAGAGGTGCCTGTTTAACAGATGGACATAAAAACTAGGCTTATGCTTGGCCCACCAGGCGAAAGATACAATCAAACCTACCAGAAAGCCTGATCTGATCCTTCTATCAATTCTGCATCAGATTTAGTCCCATTAAATTAAGTACAACCCAATAAATTATAGTAATATAGTAACCACCCTATTTTGTTAATCGCCAAACGTAGTTGGCAAAATTCTGTCCAACTCCGAAGTATTGAAGAAGCTTGGACCCAGGAACTTGAATGACAGTGAAGACTCTGCTAACAACATGATTTGGCAATACTTCTCAATTATTTGGACCATCTGGTTAGCTTGGAATGTTAATTTTTTACCAGAACTTTTGGAAACCTAAATGATAATCTTCAAAGAAAACGCGCTTTCCCAAGCCAAAGTATGCTTAATTCACAGAATTCAGGTGCAAACTCTTAGTCTACATCTGCCCGAGTTTTGCAAAACCTTTGGGTTAAGCCACATTCAGGATTCCTGAAGCTGAACTGTGATGGTGCCAACTCAATCTCTAAATTGGGTATTGGTCTATTGTTCGAGATGAGAAAGGAGAAGTCAATTCGGCTTCTGCCACTGAAGCTTTAGCACTCTTTGAAGGCATCAATCTTGCTTTGCAACTGGACCTCAATTCGATTATCTTTGAAGGTGATGCAAAAATACTTATTGATTTTGTGTTGGAGGTCAACCCAAATCCTCCTTGGAGCCTTCGTGTGCTCTTATCTTCCTCCAAGAATCATCTTAATCACCTTCCTAGCTATTCAGTTACATTCACTCCCAAATCAGGTAACAAGGCAGCCCACAAACTTGCAAAATTCTCGCTATCTTGCTAGTCACCTAAAACTTCGTCTTCTTGTCCAGATTTCTTGAAAGATATTTGCTTCACAGATGTAACTGATGGTTGCTTTGAATGAATTAGCCTCGGGCTTTATCAAAAAAAAAAAAACATGAGTCTAATAGTTTCGCTTTAATATATGAACGTATCTTCCATTTGTTTTTTTTTTTTTTCTCGACAACTAAACTGAAATTGCAAATTAAGAGGGCTAGTTCAACCTAGGACCGTGTTAACAATACTTGACGAGGACATGGTAATAAATGTCCTTGTATTTGGTTGCAACGCAAATAAGTTTTTATTGATGCAAAATTATGGCAGTGCAAATGATTTGAATGTAAATTCTGATCTATTTTTGTTTTAAATTTTAGGCTCAATTTGGAAGGAGTACAAATACAAATGTGCGATACAAATACATACAAAATAATACAAAAGACAAGGTTTTGTGCTCTATATATTTGTATTTGTACTCCTTCCAAATGGAACCTTAGGCTATGTTTGTTTGGGGTGGAAAATTGAACCGGGGTAAACTTTATACATTGGTTCAATTTTACTGGTATTTGGTAAACATGTAATTTTACACCAAAATGAATTTTATTTACATCGATGATAATCGATGTAATAAATACATCAAAATTATTGATGTAAAAGGTAATCGCTCGCTCGCTCACTCTCTCTTCTCCTTTTTGCTCGCTTGCTTGCTCTCTCTCTCTCTCTCTCTTCTTCTTCTTCTTCTTCTTCTTCTCCCCCCCCCCCCCCCCCTTTTTTTCTCTTTTCGTTGCTGCCACTGCAACCAGTTGAGTGGTAGATCTGAACCCCTATAGCCTGTTGGGTTGTTGTAGAAGTTGTGAGCTTTGCTGTTCATGGTGGATATTGTGTTTTAGGGCTTGTTTCGTTGTTTTTACTTTCAGGGGTTTGGTTTGGTGGCGAGATGTGACACAATGGAGAGGTCAAGAGAATACGTCTGGTATGAAATGGTAGATCTGTCTCTCTTCCAGTATGAAATGATAGATCTCTGGAGAGGTGAGACACAGCGGGAGATCTGTCTCTCTTCGTTCTCTCTTCTCCTCCTCCTTTTCCTTCTTTTTCTTCCCCTGCTTTCCTCTTCCTCTATTGATCATATTCTCCTCCTCTGCACCATCTCACCAAATTTACATCTTGACAACCAAACAAGGTAGGTGTAAATTTTCAAAATGAACTGGTTTTAATTTCCACAGGTCACTAAATCGGTTCATTTTTTCCATGGTGTAAAATTTGAATTTACACCTCAAAAAATGCAGTCTTAGTTTATTTTATTTGATTGCAATGAAAATGAAGTAAATTAAGACATGAAGCTGAATAAAGTAAAATCCAAAACCAAATTAAATGAGAATTTGTATTTTCTTTTTTCATTTGCATTCCTATGTATTTATGATAGTACAAATAGAATCGCACTGCAAACAATCACAGTTAGGAGTTTGCAACCTCCTGAACAACAAAGCAATAAGTCATTCAGTTCAGCCATTTTTGCTGCTACCAGCGCTGCACAAGGACATCTCTAGAATCTTGCTGCATCAGTAAAAGTAAAACCACATATTTTCTCTTTACTAATTAAACTTTTGTTACCTCTTTTACAATTTAGATCCATGTTTCAGTAATATCAGAATGGTATAGCGTAGAAATTAATAAGAATTATTTGGGGTCCAAAAATTACTTTTTATGGGTGTCATCTAATGAATAGAGCAAGACTGGAAGAGAGATCCCCATGGTAGATGTGTTATTCAGTTAAATCAACGGGAAGGGCAGTCCAGTGCACAAAGTTCGTCCAATGCGGGATCTGGGGAGGGATAGATGTACGTAGCCTTATCCCTGTAAATACAGAGAGGCTGTTTCCAAGATTTAAATCCTGGTCACACATACAGAAAGACTGATTCCAAGATTTGAACCCTGATCACCTGGGTCACAATAGACCAACCCAACCGTGTTGATTTTGTAATTGGACCTAAAGACAAACTGGCCATATGCTGGACGTGTATATAATCCATTGCCATCTTCTTCTGCGTTTTCCAATAACAACACTTACTGTGCACCAACTATCTATCCCTCAGATGGTTCCTTCAGCTGATTCCACAAAATTGTTGGAACCTGCCATGCTTGAATTTCAGCCATTGCCACAATCATCCACAGGAGCCAGACAAAACTGCATGCTTAAGTAAAATGTCCACCAACAATAGTTGATCCTCTTGGTTTTTAATCTCCTTGTCTTCACGGTTTTGAGATGATTAATTCGGTTAGGAAGTACAGACCAAATTCAGAAGAATAACCTTTTTTCCGGACAGCGTAAGAACACTCTCAAATTAATCAACCTCAAGGTACAAATAAATCAAGCAAGATTATACATACTAAAAAATTCCAAGGTGGAAGGACTATCTATTTATCTATGGGAGCAAATCACAGAGAGCATCAGAGAGAGAGAGATTATGCACAATTTACAATCTTACGAAAAGGAAATGCAATAACAGTGTATCCATTATCTAGTGTTTTGACTTTTGATTAGCCTTAATTACCATCGACAAAGGTGCAGAAACATACATCGATTAGTGTTCCATCATTAATGGCATGAAGCTGAAGCTCACCTATCACCCATGGATGGATTGCTGCCGGTGGACAGGCAATTTTCCTACAGGCCATGATTGTAGCATCTCTGAAGAATCAATCGCCGCAGGTAATAGATGTTTCATTGGAGGATCTCATCTGATCTGAAACAGAAACAGGAGAAGAATGCAGCCATAAATTAATTGCAGAGAAGACACATTTCTGGAGATTTTGGAGTACTTGAGCAGAGACCCAAGTTTTTTAATTTAGTTTTATTAAAATATTTTTCCTATGCAATAAGCAGACAAGAGAATGGCACATGGACACCAACAGATTTATAAATCCTGTTGGAGGATTAGTTTATTTATTTATGTACTGCTTCAAAGTTCAAATGGCAAAATGTACCTGGTCTAAATAGCGAAACTGTACATTGGACCTTCTACCTACCGAGTGATGTAGGTTCGAGATGAGAAGGGATAGAGATCATTGTGTGAATGGTCTGAATTGGTACTAATAAGAAAAGAATAATAATCATATTAAAGAATTGATGATATTTTTATTCATCTAATCAAGTTTCATAGAAAAGAAGTACCTGGTCTCAATTGGCAAAATGTGCAATATTGGACCTTTTCCCAAGTGATGTTAGCAATTAAATCATCTGTAATGGATTCGGATTCTAATCAAAGAATTCGCTTCATGCATGAAGAATCAATAATGGTGCATGGAATAATTTAATGCCATCAGTGAGCATGGTGGATTTCAGTGGGGAGGTCTTAGTGCCCACGATTCATTTTGTTTCATTTTGTATATATTTCAGTGGTGGAATAAGTCAGAGCCTGGACTAGGGTTAGACCATCCATATGTTTCATTTTGTATATATTTGGCATTGGCATCGATGCATCATTCTGTCACTGATGTGTGGGTTGGAAGTACTGTTTTTTGAGAAAATGGTGTCTTTTTTTGTTTGAAAACTTTGCTGTCAGGTAAGATCTTTTTTGGAGCAACAATGTTTTTTATTTGGTTCTAATGTTCCAGGAAACGTTTTCAGCACTGATACCCATTATCCAGTGCCACGTCACTGCCACCTACGTTCATGTTGGCAGCAACGAGCTGCAGTTCTAGGAAACACCAAACTCGATGTTGCTCCAAGTCATGCCTTTCCAATTTTTAAGATGTGGTTTGAAGCACCGTTTTTTATGAAAAAATGGTTTCAAAAAAATGCCCATTTCCTGAAGCACAATTTTCTCCGATGTGGCACTGATGTAGTGGCGTTTTCTGGAGCAACAGTAACGATGCCAAACAGATGCTTTGATCACCTTTGCTATCCATCCTCTTCAGAGCAGTTACGGCCCCATTAGGCATTGTTTCCAAAGGAAATTCCTATTCCCGAACAGAAATTCTGTTTCTGGTTTTTAATAATTGAGGCATTTGGTAATCTATTCCTGAGAAATGTCATCCATACTTAGACAAACAATTTTCGAAACTTATAAAATGTTTTTAACTAATAAAAAAATAAAGAAAAGGGATTAACTTAAACAACATTAGGGGTGCAAAAGGATCGGTTCATGGGAGTCAAGTGTTAGAAGCTGAAGATCGAGGTTTTTGAGTTGTGGAAGCAAACGGACAATTTTTGATGCAGCGACCCGATGAAAATGGTGATAGGTGATGTTGGCGCACATGGCAGACCCAATGAGGCGCAGACATACGGCATCCTCAAATGGTGATGCATGGTACAAGATAGATTTCATCCTAGCCGTTCGCTTTTAACTAATTTCAGACAGGTTTAAGTATAAATAAGTGACTTCACTCCTTAGATAAGTTATCTTGTGATCCGTGCATGTGCATGCATGCACTAGGCGCACAACAGCCAAAGACCCGATCAAAGTGGATAGCAGCAGAAGACCCGGTCATGTTAGCTCTTAGTTGTGGATAAGCCTTAGCCATTCAGTTTTAATTCTGTTAGAATAGATAAGTCTTCAATTTTATTCCTAGATAAGTGCATTCTGTTTTTTTTGTTGATAAGCTCCTAAGCTTAAGGGGCAGTAGTTCCTATTTCTACTCCCAATTTGTAGCACAATAAGGCTATACTGAATGAATGGAGTTGGCATTGGCTTTTCTACACACAAACTCTCTCTCTCTCTCTCTCTCTCTCTCTCTCTTCTCCTTATTCTAGATCATTCTCCCTCTTGTTAGATAACTTGAGTGTATCATTGGTATCAGAGCCAGTTCGACCATAGACACCCGTGGAAAGACTAACGTGGAGTTCCGCAATGAGGTCAATGAAACCTTAGCGCAACATGAGTCGAGCATCGACCAAGTGAACACTGTCTTACAAGCAGTGTTAACCGAACTCCAAGCCCTTCGAGCCTCATGAACCACTCCCAATACCACTCCCGAGACCAACTCCTTCGCCCATGAAGAATCCTCACACCCCCATACTTCCCGTTCAAGATCCACCCATGACCACCCTCATCAACACATCTAGCTGTCATTCCCAAAATTTAATGGGGATGATCCAAGCGGTTGGATTTACAAGGCGGAGCAGTATTTTGAATTTCAAAATATTATTCCGAACCAACAGGTACAGCTAGCTTCCTTTCATTTGGAAGGCATCGCCTTACAGTGGCACAGGTGGTTGACCAAGCATCGCGGACCGCTCACATGGGAAGAACTCTCCAAAGTAGTATTACAATGGTTCGGCCCCACTGACTACAAGGACCCATCGGAGGCATTAACCCACCTAAAGCAAACCACCAATGTGACGGCTTATCAAGAAGCCTTCGAGAGGCTCTCTCACCGAGTTGACGGCCTGCCCGAGAGCTTTCTCATTGGCTATTTCATTGCAGGACTTTGTGAGGACATTCATTTAGATGTGAAGATCAAGCAGCCTCGAACCTTGATAGAGGCAATTGGAGTGGCCCGGTTAATTGAGGAACGAAATCACTTACAACGGAGAGCTAGCCAGTCGGTTCGATCCCCATCAGCCATGACAACCTAGAAGGGGTCACCCAACCCCATGGCTGGTGTACTTGGCCTCCACCAAGCTCGCGCACGAACCAGGTTTCCAGTGCTCCTTCCCCAACATTTCGGCGACTCACCAACCAAGAGGCGCGAGAACGCCGTGAGAAGGGGCTGTGTTACTACTGTTATGAGAAGTTCACCCCCAGCCACCGTTGTGCATGTCCACAATTGTTCATGATTGAGGATCCAAAACTGGCGGGCGTGGAGACTGTCAAATCAGAGGAAGAAAATCAAGAAGCCATCCCTGAAATCTCCTTCCATGCTATTGCAAGAGCTGAGCACCCGCAAACCATACGTGTTCTTGGGAAACTAGAAAATAAGAATGTGACAGTATTAATTGACGGCGGCAGCACCCACAACTTCATTGACCAAGCCATCGTCTCCAAGTTCGGGTTGTCAGTAAACCGAGACAAGAAATTTCAAGTTATGGTGGCCAACCATGAAAAGATCGAGTGCATGGGGCAGCGCCGAGCTCTCACCCTCGCCATTCAAGGACACCCCGTTACCGCTGACTATTATGTTCTTCCCGTTGTAGCATGCCAATTGGTGTTGGGAGTATAGTGGCTAGAGACGCTTGGACCCGTCGAGATGGATTACAAACAACTAACCTTGATGTTCAAAAAAGAGGGACTCTCTTGCACCTTCAAAGGATTGGGACAAGCCAACATCGAAGCCTTAACCAACAAGGAATGCAATGGGTTACAAGGTACGGGATTTTTTTTCAAATAGGTTCTTCACATAGCAGTAGCCAACCAGGTTTTCTTCCACCCGAGATGGACCACCTTCTCACCGAATTTTCCCATGTGTTTGAGCCGCCCACAAGCCTGCCTCCTAAATGACCACATGACCACCGGATTGCACTGCTTCTCGATAAAGGACCGGTTAGTGTGAGGCCATATCGATACCCGTATTACCAGAAGACCAAAATAGAGAAGATGGTGAAGGAGCTTTTGCAGACAGGGCTGATAAGACCAAGCAATAGCCCATTCTCATCGCTGGTTTTGCTAGCGAAGAAGGCTGATGGAGCTTGGCGGTTTTGCGAGGATTACTGAGCACTGAACGAAACCACTGTTAAAAACAAGTATCCCATCCCTGTGATTGATGAATTATTAGATGAGCTCTATTGTGATGGTCTGACACAGGCTTAGCCTTGCCTACGCTTGGCAGGCTTACGTTAGGGACATGACCGTCATTTTTGCCTATAAGATTTTTGGGAGAATTGATGTCATCTTTAGGCAGACCACCAAAAGCTTAATGTACTCTTTGAGGAGGGGTGGTCGACCTCCTTGGGTGCCTAACCTTCGCACTCCAAGACCATCATCCCCTTGCGGGGCGGCCCTGGTTAACGGCTAGCATGGCTACCAGGGTTCCACATGGGTGCACACTTGCTCATGGGGACAGTGTTGGACTGGCACTGCGCTACCGATACTCAAGGGAGGCTTGGCATGTGGGCTTGGCTCAAGCATGACCCTTCACCATGCCAACCCCTTGCCCAAGCCGAGTGAGCTATCCTGTTGCCTCTAGCGCACGGGTGTGTTTCGGCCCAAGCGGTTGCCTATCATCATGGCACATAGGTGCCTATCATCATCGGCATACAAGAGACCCCTCACATCGGTGCCAAGTCACCTCATCGGCACATGGTCACCTTGCATTATGGTTGTCCCCCTTTAGCACGTAAGTGGCGCCTCCCATGGACCGGTCTGAGCTAGGAGAGTGCCCCGGCCATTGGACTTGAGGTCATGATCCAGTGCTACTAACTTTGGTGGAGCCATCCCATCGGGCAACTCCTAGCCTCTAAGCGCATAAAGGCTTGTCCTGGCCTGCCTTGGCCAGGACGCCGCACGGGTTTCTTCCACTGTAGAACTACCCCCGTGACAGTTGGTATCAGAGCCAGTTAGCCAATTGCAGACGTAGTTGGTTTTCAGCAGATTAGCCCAGAGCCAGTTGAAGCAGTGATTTCGACAAGCAGCATTTTGTGGGGTGCGGTCCCTAGGCACTTTCACCCAGGATCAAGCAGAATTCATATCAGGCCTGGCAAGAGGCCATCCATTGTTTGTGTCCCCCTTCCAATGACATTAAAACAGCTTCCCTTGCGGGGGCAGACGCATTGGTTGTTGTCCTCATGCGGGGGCAGACACATGAGCGTTGATAGGAATGTGGGTACACCGTCCGAGCAAATTGTTTATCAGGCCTAGCAAGAGGCCATTCAATGTTCACGTTCCCATTCCAATGACCCTAAAACAGCTTCCCTTGCGGGTGTAGACGCATTGGTTGTTGTCCTCATGCAGGGGCAGATGCATGGGCCTTGTTAGGAATGTAGTTACGCTAGCCATTGGAGCATGGCGGCCCTACACTGGCAAAGTTTCAAGTGGACATGCTCAGTTTTCAGGCGGATCACTTGCAGTAGCAGAAGCTTATCACTAGGCGAGTGCATGTTCGGCAACTCATGGGTAAAAGTTGCCACACTCGCATTTGAAGTGGTCATGTCTCCTTGAGGCAGCAGCAATGGGGCCCCCTTGAAGTGAAGATGTAGCCCGAGTCGGCAAGGCGAAGCGTAGTTTGGAGGGCCCAGAGAGCATAAGCCATGGCTAGGTTTGAGTAACCCGAATCGGTGAGGTGAAGTCTGCAGGCCAGCATGGTGAAAGGGTACCCAGGTCATCGCCAACATGAGGAATAGACCTATCAGCGTGTTCGGTAGCATCACTGAAAAGCTACCAAGAAGACGGTTGAGCCTTGAGGTAAGATGAAACATGGAGCGGACCTCCGCGAAGCACCACACACATTTCTTCGAGGTCCCTTCTTTCACAGTTCAACGGCATAGCCATTGCGCGGTTTGAGTAACCTCAACACTGGGAGGTGAAGTCCAGGCAAGCCAGCATGTTGAAATGGTTCCGTCCCCATAAATGGACACCAACATAGGCAAGAATCGGGCTAGCCAGACGGGCCCTGGAATTGGCAAGGAAGTGAATGGCGCGGGACACAGACGCCCATTCATGAGGAAGACCATTGTCGAGGACAACAATGGATTGAGTGGGGGAGCCTGTGACGGTCTAACATAGGCTTAGCCTTGCCTACGCTTGGCAGGCTTACGTTAGGGACATGACCGTCATTTTTGCCTATAAGATTTTTGGGAGAACTTATGTCATCTTCAAGCAGACCCCCAAAAGCTTAACGTACTCTTTGAGGAGGGGTGGTCAACCTCCTTGGGTGCCTAACCTTTGCACTCCTAGACCATCATCCCCTTGCGGGGCGGCCCTGGTTAATGGCTAGCATGGCTACCAGGGTTCCTCATGGGCGCACACTTGCTCATGGGGACAATGTTGGACTGGCACTGCGCTACTGATACTCAAGGGAGGCTTGGCATGCGGGCTTCGCTCAAGCATGACCCTTCACCACATCAACCCCTTCAAGCCGAGTGAACTATCCCGTTGCCTCAAGCGCACGGGTGTGTTTCGGCCCAAGCGGTTGCCTATCATCATGGCACACGGGTGCCTGTCATCATCGGCATACAGGAGACCCCTCACATCGGTGCCAAGTCAATTCATCGGCGCATGGTCGCCTTGCATTATGGTTGTCCCCCTTTAGCACGTAAGCGGCGCCTCCCATGGACCGGTCTAAACCAGGAGAGTGCCCCAGCCATTGGACTTGAGGTCATGATCCAGTGCTACTGACTTTGGTGGAGCCATCCCATAGGGAAACTCCTAGCCTCTAAGCGCATAAAGGCTTGTCCTGGCTTGCCTTTGCCAGAACGCCGCACGGGTTTCTTCCACTGTAGAACTACCCCCGTGACACTACGGCACCAAATTTTACTCCAAACTAAATCTATGGTCAGGATACCATCAGATTCAAGTGCAAGAAGAAGACATCCCTAAAACGAATTTCCGAACACATGAAGGGCATTACGAGTTCTTAGTGATGTCGTTCAGCTTGATGAATGCACCTACAACTTTTCAAAGCCTCATGAACGACCTCTTTCGCCCATACCTCTGGAAATTTATTTTGGTCTTCTTCAACGATATTCTGGTTTATTCTAAATCATGGGAAGACCACCTATCTCATTTGAGAGTTGTTCTAACTGTATTATCCTCTAACAAATTATTTGAAAAAATATCAAAATGTCAATTTGGTGTTTCACAGGTCGAGTACTTGGGTCATGTGATTTCAAAACAAGGCATGTCCATTGATCCAGCCAAAATACAAGTTGTTCTCGCATGGCCTACACCGACATCAGCAAAGGGGGTCTGTGGCTTCCTCGGGTTAGTAGGATATTACCAGAAGTTCATCTGCAACTTCGGAAGCATTGCATCTCCCTTAACACAACTATTGACCAAAGGGGGATTCCAATGGAACGAGGCAACAGAGCTGGCCTTTCAGCAGTTGAAGAAGGCACTCACTTCACTGCCAATCCTATGTCTACCAGATTTCTCCCAACGGTTTGTGATTGAATGCGAGGCGAGTGGAACTGGGATTGGCGCCATCCTCATCCAGCAAAACCGATCGGTGGCCTACTTCAGTGAAGCATTGAAAGGTTCAGCCTTGGCATTATCCACCTATGAGAAGGAGATGTTAGCTATTGTCAAAGCTGTTAAGAAATGGCACTCATATTTGCTTGGGAAACCATTCACAGTCCGCACCGATCAAAAAAGTCTTAAATATTTACTCAAGCAAAGGATAACCACACCGGCACAAACGCGGTGACTGCCAAAGATACTGGGCTACGACTATGAGATCGAGTATAAAAAAGGGGTTGAGAACCAAGGTGCGGATTCCTTGTCATGTATGGCTGAATTTTAGTTTCTTTCCATCTCTATACCATACGCAGACTAGTGGCTGACGCTACAGGAAGAGGTCAAACAAGACACCTTTTATGGGGAATTGATGAAGAAGCGACCCTCCCACAAGTTGCTTCAATGGGATGGGGTATGGTTCAAGGGGGACAAGATTTATTTGAGCCCCGCCTCCACCTTGATTTCAAAGGTGGTGGTGGACTGCCACTCATCCCCTGTAGGGGGACACTTTGGGTTTCATAAGACCCTCTCGCATCAAGCACAGCTTCCATTGGCCCCACATGCGTCGGACGGTGAAGGAGTTCTTGCAACAATGTGATGTATGCCAACGCTTCAAAACAGATTGCATGAGACCAATGGGATTGCTTCAACCATTACCGATTCCTGTTCAAATGTGGACAGACATCTCCATGGACTTTATCGAAGGATTGCCTCCCTCCAATGGGTACACGGTTATCATGGTAATTGTGGATCGGTTGACAAAATATGCCCACTTCATTCCCTTAAAACACCCATTCACTGCCACCACAGTCGCGAAGGCATTTGTTGCCAACGTTGCCCGTCTACATGGAATACCAACATCCATTGTTAGCGACCATGACAAGGTATTCATTAGCTCATTCTGGTACACTTTTTTAGATGCATGGGACAAAATTGTGTATGAGCTCAAGTTACCACCCCCCAAACCGACGGGCAAACCAAAGTTGTTAACCGGACGTTGGAGCAATATCTACAGTGCTTTGCAGGTGACCAGCCACAAAAATGGTTAGAGTGGGTTCCTTGGGCAGAATACAGCTACAACACCTCCACTCACTCTTCCACCAAAATGACACCCTTCGAAGCAGTCTATGGGATCCCACCCCCTAGTCTCCTGACCTATGTAATGGGTATTGCTTGAGTAGGGGCAGTTGACGAATACTTGCGTGACCGGGACATCATCCTACGCAAGCTACAACATAACCTCCAAGTAGCCCGAAACCGGATGAAATGTCAAGCTGACTAGCACCGACGAGAAGTCTCATTCGTAGCAAGTGACTTCGTGTATGTGAAGCTACAGCCTTATCGGCAGACATCAATGGCATTTCAGCGTTCCATGAAGCTCGCCCCACGTTATTTTGGGCCATACCCAATAATTGAGAATATTGGTCCAGTAGCCTACCACTTAGCCTTGCCCCCCGGCTCTCAAATTCATAATGTATTTCATGTCAATTTGTTGCGGAAGCACTTGGGACCCATCACCCCTATTTCCACTCAGCTTCCTCCAATCTCGGATACTTTGACCATCCTACCCCAACCGGAAGCAATCATGGATCGTCATATTATTCACAAGGGTAAATACCGCCCAAAATCCGAAGTCTTGGTCAAATGGATTGGGGCACCAGCCGAGGATGCAGCCTGGGAGAATGAATGGCACTTCAGAAAATCTTATCCTGGCTTCCTTGCGGACAAGGATCCTTCAGGGGGGAGGAAATGATACGTGCATGTGCATGCATGCACTAGGCGCATAGAAGCCGAAGACCCGGTCAAAGTGGAGAGCAGCAGAAGACCCATCATGTTAGCTCTTAGTTGTGGTAAGCCTTAGCCATTTAGTTTTAATTCTGTTAGAATAGATAAGTCTTCAATTTTGTTCCTAGATAAGTGCATTCTATTTTTTTTTTTTTGTTGATAAGCTCCTAAGATTAAGGGGCAGTAGTTCCTATTTCTACTCCCAGTTTGTAGCACAATAAGGCTATAAATATAGCTTGAATGAATGGAGTTGGCATTGGCTTTTCTACACACAAATTCTCTCTCTCTCTCTCTCTCTCTCTCTCTCTCTCTCTCTCTCTCTCTCTCTCTCTCTCTCTCTCTTATCCTTATTCTAGATCCTTCTCCCTCTTGTTAGATAACTTGAGCGTATCATCTTGGCATTTACTGCTCTCAGCACTCTAGCTTCCTAGTGACTTGGTCTGAACGTCCTATTTTACTTATTGTGCCCTTGTTAATTTGATTGTCGGAGTCTCTACCCCTGGATAGCATCCGGGGCCTCTGACGTACTTCTTCCTTCAAAAGTCGGACTTACAAGCCCTCAGCTCTAGGAACCATCAGACTTAAAACGCACATGTTCTTGAGGAATGGTTCTAGAGAAATGACAATTTCGTTATTTCTTAGGAATTAGCATAAGGGTACGTGTATCTAATGTGAAAATATATATAGTAATAAAAATTATTAATATAAAAAATCATTTCATAAATTTAAAATAAAAAGAAAAGTCACATTATATTTTTTTCATAATCATAATGTACAAATATTATTACAATTTCAAAGAATAACTGATTTATATGATAATTAGTTTAATCAATGATTATTAATAAAATATACAAAAAACAAAATCTAGAGAGTTGATAATCACTTTTGTTACATAAAAAAAAATAATGTTATAATAAAGTAAAAATAAAATGTAATAATGAATTGGGTAAGCATTATTTGTTTTTTACATTTTACTTTCTCATAGAGTTTTTTTCTTGACAACTACAACAAAAAATAAAACAGTTTCTTAAAGACAAGTAACTTGCACGAATAAAAGATAAATGCAGCCTTAATATGTTAGTATTTGATGTAGGCTAGCCTGGCCTAGCCCATTACAGATTGGGAGGCCCAGTCCACTAACGCATGATAGCACCAACCATAGTAGGGGGGAAGTAACTGCTACCTTCGTACAGAGCCAACCGCGGAGCAGTTAGGCATACTCGCAAGGACTTGTCATTGATTTCGTATGGCCCTCATCTGGTGCGTTCATCTTCACTTGCCTTCAACTCGCTCAAGTATAAATATGAGTGTAAGCACCCAATTTTTGCTTGGTCCCATTTTTAACCCATTTTTCATACTCCAAATGCCCGATCTAACCTCACCAATCTCTTTAGAACATGCCAAAACCCTAGGAAATCAAATGTTCACTCAAATACCATCAAATCCATCGTTAAATCCATAAGATTCCCTTTTCCTGATTATGCCACATCACCATACCCGTTACCTTATATGACCCCATCACATGAAACCAAACCTTCAAAGAACCAATCATACTAAATTTCAGCCATAAATTCTTTGATCTCACTATTCATTCATAAGAGATTCCATTCTAACACATTTTACACTATGGTACCTATTGACCAAAAAAACCCTATGGTCCACATATCTTTAAGACGACCAAACCTTCTCCACAACCTTGTAATTCAAATCCATGCCACTTTACCAAGCTTAAACCTAAAATTCCCTCATTTATCCATTCATCAAGCCAAGATTCTATTTTAAACCCCTTAATTAGCCGAAAAACCCACAACGTAATTTCCCAAAATTCCAACACCATTAAAACTATCAGACACTCCCGTTAGACCCCAAATACCCTAAGATATCCACTGCCCAAAAGTTAGATCCAGAAATCCCTATTTTACCCTTTGTATACCAAGATTCCAAATCAACCACTCTCGTTGTTCATTACACTCAAAATCTTAGATTTCGATCATGTCACCTCTCCCGAGACATTCAAACCTTCCCAAAATCTTCAACAACCACTTGATTGACCACCCACCAAATTTCAAACCTCAAAATGTCCACTTTGCCCTTTATCTAAAAGGATTTTAAATCGACGATCATCATTAGCCACCACTCTCATAATCCAAGATCTTCATCGAGATACTCCATCCAAGACCCTGAAACCTCCACCAATTACTTGATCAACCATCCACCCAACTTTAGACATCAAAATACCCATTTTGCCCTTTATCCAAAAAGATTCCAAATTGATGATCTTCATTAGCCTCCATTCTCCAAATCCAAGATCTTCATCTAGGCACATCATCTAAGACCCCCAAAACCTACAAAAACCTCCATCAACCATCCGTCCAATTTTAAGCCTCAAAATGTCCATTTTTTCCTTTATCCAAAAAGATTCAAACTGATAATCCTCATTAGTTACGACTCTCCAAATCAAAGATCTTCATGTGACATACCACCCAAGACCCCCAAAACCATCCAAAACCTCCACCGAACCCCTAATCGACCATCCACCAAATTGCATACCTTAAAATGACTATTTTGCCCTTCATTTAAAAAGATTCTAAATCAACGATCCTTATTCGCCGTCACTCCTCAAATCCAAGATTTCAATCACGACAAAAGAATAGAAACCTTCAAACTATACCAAAACCCTCATAATCCTTCTGATCGACCATCTATCAAATTTCAGATTTCAAAATGATTATTTTATCCTTCGCTTAAAAATATTCAACATGGACCATCTTCATTGCCCAATTTGCTCCATATTCAAGTTGTTTGTCACCTTGCATCATCCAAAACCTCCACACCCCATCAAAACCTCCCTATCGATGATCCATCACATTTCAAACCTTAAAATGACCATTTCACCCTTCATAAAAAAAGATTCCAAATTGACGATCTTCGTTGACCACCACTCTCCAAATCAAAGATATCCATCATTACACATCATCCAAACATCTCCAAATCCCATCAAAACCTCTCGATTGACAATCCATCACATTTCAAACCTTAAATGACCATTTCACCCTTTATCCAAAAAGATTCTAAATCGACGATTTTTATTGACCGCCACTCTCCAAATCAAAGATATCCATCATTACACATCATCCAAACATATCCAAATCCCATCAAAACCTTCCGATTAACGATCATCACATTTCATACCTTGAAATTACCATTTTACCCTTTGCTTAAAAAGATTCCAAATGGATTATCTCCATCACCCGATATGCCCCAAATTTAAGATATCCACAATTATGCATCATCCAACACCTCCAAACCCCATCAAAAGCTCCTGATCGGCGACCCATCACATTTCAAACCTTAAAATGACTATTTTGCCCTTCAAAAAAAGATTCTAAATCGTCGGTCTTCGTTGACCGCCACTCTCCAAATCAAAGATATCCATCATTACACATCATCCAAACATCTCCAAATCCCATCAAAACCTCCGAATCAACAATCCATCACATTTCATACCCTAAAATTACCATTTTACCCTTCACTTAAAAAGATTTGGAATGGACCACCCTCATCGCCCAATATGCCCCAAATTCAAGATCCATCATCACACATCATCTGATACCTCCAAACCCCATCAAAACCTCACGATCATCGATGCGTTAAACCTTAAGCCTTAAAATTACCATTTTACCCCTCATCTATAAAGAGTCCAAATTGAGGGCTCTCATTGGTCACTACTCTCCCATTTCAAGATTTGCATTGTGGTACACCCTCTGATACACCTAGACCACGCCATCACCTTCCTAGACACCCGGATAAACTCTCATCAATTTTTAGACCCAAAATTACCATTTTACCCTTCTATCAAGAAAAAACCTGATTCGATAACCCACATTGCTTAACACACACCGAATCATGATTTCTCACTCTGACACACCCCTCGAGGCCATCAAACCCCATCATTCCTCTTTTCAAACACCTTCAAAACCCCCTTGGAAAATTTCATTGCAAAATCCCCCCTTTTACACCTCCATCAATGAAGATTCCAATTTATGCAACATCATTGGTTGAGGAAAACCATAATATCTGGAATTTTAATCTCAGCCCTTGAATCCTGTACGTTACACCCCTTGGACCTGTCCTCTCATTGCAAAAACCCCCTTTTGTTTTTTCACTCAAGTCCTTTCACATTTCTAGAAATCACCCCAAAGCCCTCACTAAACCTAGAATCAATCCTAGTCCTAGATTTGAGCCCCCTTGTTTCTCCACCCTAGGATTGTCCTAACCCTCACTTCCACACCCAAAAACCCTAGCCGCCACGTATCCATTCCCCCTCAAATTCAAATTTTAAATTTAAAACTCCCCCCATTCTAGGCATTAAAGGAAAGGGGACAAGGGGGAGAAAATCAAGGGGAGTTTTCCCAAGCCATTAAATTTGGTTAAAAGGGAAAAGACCAACCCATCCCTTAGATTAGGATCAAAACATCTAAACTCTCCACCCTTTCCAAACCTTAAGGATATCCCAAGAGAAACCCTAACTAAACCTCCCCTTTTCAGTCCAATCTTAATTAAACTAAACCTAATTCAGTTCTAATGGAACTAAACTGCTCCCAACTAAACTGACCTGAACCAAACCATCTTTATTTAGTTTTACAAGAAAACAAATAAAAAATAAACCAAAAGGAAAAGAAACCTAGATAAAACCGAATTGAACGAACCTAACAAGGGTCCTGACTCTCTCAAGCTCTGACCGAACTCTCCCTCTCATCTTCTTCCTCTCTTCTTCCTCCAACCTCCATGGCCGGCGGTTGTTGAAACTCTTCTCCACTATCTCATTCTCGTCTTCCTTCTCCCCCACCTCCACATCCATCTCCTTTCTCTCTCTCTCCACCTTCTTCCTCCATGACCAAACTCACACTTCCTTCATTTTCTCGTTCTCTCCATTCCCCCTTCCCTCTAGCCACTGAACTCCTCCTTCTTCCATTAATGAACCAAGCTCTCTCCATCTCTCTCATTATCTTCTTCCTCCTCCCTCCAAAAACAAAAACCCTAACATCTGTCATAACCGAAATTCAACATCATCATCACCTTCTCACCCTTCT
This sequence comes from Nelumbo lutea, assembly GCF_056320005.1. Lineage (NCBI taxonomy): Eukaryota > Viridiplantae > Streptophyta > Magnoliopsida > Proteales > Nelumbonaceae > Nelumbo > Nelumbo lutea. Next base: position 34,739,958 of record NC_142688.1, on the reverse strand, counting down.
CATAACCGAAACCACATTTTCCCCATCCTCTTTCCATCTACCACGAAAAAAAATGAAAATAGTCAAGTCTAGGGGAGCTCGAGTCAAGTTTTCCCTCTAACTAAATCAATCGACCACAAGAGAAGTTCATCTCGCTCAAGGTCTGTCAAGTCAAATATTTCAGCAATATCTTCTTCAACCTACTTCATCACCAAGTGTATGTCAAAAGGCAACAAAGAGGTGAGTTGTTCACTTCAACATTTTTTTTTATTTATTTTTATGGTTCTTTTTTTTTGTTCTTTATTTTTGTTTTGTATCTTCTTTTGATTTTTACCCATATTCTAGGTAACCTTTTGTTTCAACATTGCGTATGCCTTCTTTGAGTTGGTCCATATTGGTTATAAGAAGTATTAACATGGCTTTTAGTTAATTCTCTTGAATATTTTATGTCTTTTAGTGTTTACGTAGTTTGATAGGGCGAGAGCTGACGTCACACCACTCCACCTCCTATCTCGGACCTCGGGGATGTTTTGGATGATCGTCGTGCCTGTAGAGGAGCGCATGACCCGGCCTCGAAGTACTCGAGAATCTGAGCTGATACCCACCGAGTCTATGAAGACAGAAGCGGAGCCCACGCCCTCGCCGACCCGGGGCTTTGCAAGTTGTGAGCCGAGCTTGGGGTTGTCAAAGACAAGCTCTGCCAAGTCAAAGAGAGCCGAGCCGATACCTCAACTAGTCATGGCAACTCTGCCGGCTGCATGGACACATTCACCCTGGAGATCATTTTGGAGCCTCTCCCCCCACACTTCAAGGCTCCTACTTTGGAGATGTACGACAACTCCTCGAACCCTAACGACCACGTAGAAAGTTTCTGAGCACTCATGATACTCTACGGGTATTCCGATGCCTTGACATGCCGAACTTTCCAGGCCACCTTAAAGGGGGCAGTGCGTCATTGGTTCTCCAACCTCCCCCCAAGGTCAAATCAGTTCGTGGGAGCAGTTCGCCAATATGTTCCTCGCTTGCTTCATCAGCAACAAGTGGTGTCAAAAGAGCATCGTCTCGCTCATGTCCATTAAACAGAAGTCAGGCGAGAGCTTGTAGTCTTATATTGACCACTTTAAAAAAGAAGAGCTCGAGGTTAGGGACCTCGACCCTATGGTCTCAATGCATGCCGCCATCAATGGACTCTGAGCTGGCTTCGCCCTCAAGTGTTCGGTCGCCAAGACCCTATCGAAGACGAAGCTATAATTCCTCAAAAAGGCCCAAAAGTACATTGTGGCCAAGGAGGCTTCGATCGGGGACCACCAGGAGGACACCGAACGCAACGATGAGCCCTTCAGAAAGAAAAGAAGGAATGAAGATCGTCGTAGTGATGGCGGCAAAGATAACAAGAAGTCGTCGGCCTTGATCATGACTTACAGCCAGTATACGCCACTCAACTCCTCCCGGACCCAGATCCTGATGCATATAGGCGAGGAGAAGTTCGTGAAGTGGCCAGAAAAGATGAAGAGGAACCCCAAGAGGGGGAACCCCAAAAAGTAGAAGAGCTTGAGGTTAGGGACCTCGACCCCATGATCTCACTGCATGCCGCCATCAATGGACTCTAAGCTAGCTCCACCCTCAAGTGTTCGGTCACCAAGACCTTGCCGAACACGAAGTTATAATTCATCAAAAAGGCCCAAAAGTACATTGCAGCCAAGGAGGCTTCGGCCGGGGACCACCAGGAGGAGACTGAATGAAACGGCGATCCCTTCGGAAAGAAAAGAAAGAATGAAGATCGCCACAGTGATGGCGGCAAACATAACAGGAAGCTGTCGGCCTTGACCATGACTTACAGCCAGTATACGCCACTCAACTCCTCCCAGACCCCAGATCCTGATGCATATAGGCGAGGAGAAGTTTGTGAAGTGGCCAAAAAAAGATTAAGAGGAACCCCAAGAGGGGGAACCCCAAAAAGTACTGAAAGTTTCACCACGTTGTCGGCCACGACACCGATGACTGTTATGAGTTAAAGAATGAAATAGAGTCCCTCATCCGCCGTGATACTTGAAGCAGTTCGTCAAAGGTGAAGTCGGTGCTTCGTTCTTCCAGCAGCAACAGCAATAGCAACAACAGCACCAGCACTAGCAGGTTGTCGGAGTCATCGACATCATTGTCGGGGGTTCGGCCTCGGGTAGAGCCTCGGCTTTGGCCCACAACACCTACACTAGGCAGTTGAATGTCTAAGGGCCAACCCCCAAGAGGCCAAAGTAGCACGAGGACCTCTCCTTTATGGACGAGGACCTTAATGGGATTACAGTCCCCCATGACGACGTGTTGGTGATTTCGGTCGTAGTAGCTAACTTCCTAGTCAAAAGGATTCTCATCGACAGTGACTCCTCGACAGGCATCCTCTTCTACAAAGCCTTTGAAAAGAAGAAGATAGCGCCAGAGCATCTTCAATCAGCCGAATCCCCACTAGTCAGGTTCTCCGACAATGTCGTTAGGTTGGAAGGAAAGATCACCCTTCCAATCACGGTAGGAACTGAGCTTTGGCAGGTGACGAGGATGATGGAGTTCCTTGTCGTGAGGATCAGCTTCCCCTACAACGCAATCATGGGGAGACCGACCCTTCACGCACTACGAGCTGCCATGTCCTCCTACCACATTGCCGTTAAATTCTTGACCGAGCATGGTGTCAAAGTCGTTCGAGGGGAGCAGAATATTGCCCGCCAGTGCCATGTGGTGGCGCTAAAGGGCAAGAACGAAGAAGCATTGCCACTTGAGGGCTTCGACCTCAGGGAGGAGCCAGCGAGCCGATGTTAACCGACTGAGGACCTCATCTCGATTCCCTTGGACGAGGATGAGCCCAAGAAGATAGTCTGTGTCAGGTCCAACCTTCCCTAGAGAGCCTATCTAAACTGATAAGTTTTCTCAAAACTAACACCAACGTCTTCGCTTGGTCTACCGCTGACATGCCCACAATTAACCCTTCAGTCATTACTCATATGCTAAGTGTGGACCCGAGCTCTATGCCGGTTTGGCAGAAGAAGAGGAACTTTGCACCGGAGTGATAGAAGGCCATAGGAGAGGAAGTTGACAAGCTACTTGATGTCGGATTCATCCAAATGGTATACTATCCTAACAGGCTGTCGAATCTGTGTTGACTTTACAGACCTTAACCGAGTCTGCCCTAAGGATAGTTTTCCTTTGCCAAGAATAGACCATCTTGTTGATGCCACTGCAGGATATGAATTGCTTAGCTTTATGGATGCCTTCTCTGAATACAATCAGATAAAGATGCATCTCAAAGACGAAGGGAATACCTCATTCATCATTGAACATGGTACATATTGCTACAAGGTGATGCCCTTCAAGCTTAAAAACATAGAAGCTACCTACCAGTGTCTCATTAATAAAGTGTTCAAGGATCAAATGGAGAGGAACGTTGAAGCCTATGTAGATGATATGGTGGTAAAGATCATAAAATCCGAGGCCCACACCTCAGACCTAGCCAAGACCTTTGACACTTTGTGAAAGTTTAATATGAAGTTAAACCCAACTAGTGTGCCTTCGGCATCACTTCGGGTAAGTTTTTAGGTTTTATCATCACTCAACAAGGCATTAAGGCCAACCCTGAGAAGATACATGCCATATTGGACATGGCACCTCCTTGGTCGGTGAAGGAAGCCTAGAAGCTCACTAGCTGTGCGGCGGCGCTCAACCGCTTCATGTTGAAGTTAGATAACCGATGTTTTCCCTTCTTTTGAGCCATCAAGAAACTAAAAGACTTCCAATGGATGGAGGAATGCCAGTGAGCTTTCGACGAGGTCAAGGAGTACCTCACCTCACCTCCCCTCCTAGCCCGCCCGGTCCCAGGAGAGACCCTATACCTGTACTTATCAGTCGGGGAGGAAGCAGTCAGCTTAGTACTAATAAAAAAAGATGGAGCACAAAAATCGATATAATGCGTCAGCAAGGTACTGTGCAATGCCGAAACCAGATACTTTGAAGTAGAGAAACTGGCCTTCGCTCTTGTGGTTTCAGCCATAAAGCTTAGGCCATACTTCCAAGCTCATGCCATCATGGTGTTGACAAATCAGCCCCTCTGAGTTGTCCTCGCCAAGCCTAAGACCTCGGGGTGTCTAATCAAATGGGCCATTGAGCTTTTCGAATTTGACATATGGTACCAGCTGAGGCCCACCATCAAAGCACAAGCCCTCGCAGATTTTATGACAGAGTGCACCTTCAACCGAGCTCTCCCCCGGGCCCTAGAAGATGATCTGGAAGAAAGGCACCCAGCTAGAGATGCTCCCCCTACTTGGAAGCTTTTTGTAGATGGGTCATCCAAAGCCAAAGGAAGTGGCACCGGCCTTATCCTTCTCACCCCAGACAACTCAACCATCAAATACATGTTGAGGTTCCACTTCCCAGCATCCAACAATGAAGCCGAGTACGAGGCCCTCTTTGTCGGATTGCAACTAGCAAAGGACCTCGACTCCTCAAATATCAAAGCCTTTAGCGACTCTCAGGTGGTCAACCAGGTGAATGGCGAGTATGAAGCTAGAGAGCAGAGCATGTCCAAGTATCTCGCCAAAGTCCAAGATCTAGCCCACCATTTTTAGCGCTATACCTACAACAAGTCCCGTGAGCCAAAAACGCGAGGGTCGATGCCCTATCTAAGCTGGCAAGCACCTTGGGCGCGGTCCTCGGCCGCATGGTTCGCCTAGAGAAGATACATCGACTGACCATTAAAGAAGCTCAAGTACTACCAATAGAGACCGAGTCATCATTGATGGACCCCGTCATCAACTTCCTCCTTACGGAACAGCTGCTCGACGACAGGAATGAAGCTAGATGACTCCAACATTAGGCAACCCACTATACCTTGCTTAAAGGAAAATTATATAGAAGATCCTTCACCCTTCCTTAACTCCGATGCCTTCGCCCCGAGGAGGGGGAGCACGCGCTCAAAGAAATTCACGAAAGCATCTATGGAAACCACCTCGACGGAACCTCCTGAATAACAAAGCAATAAATCATTCAGTTCAGCCATTTCAGCTATTACCAAACAGCTCCTAAGGCATTTTCATTAACTAAATATGAGGCTGCGATGTCTTAGCATAGGTAGTGTTAGATTTGGTCTGGACATCTCTACAATCTTGCTGCACCAGTAAAACTAAAACCACATTTTTTCTCTTTACTAGTTAATTTTTTGTAACCTGTTTTACAATTTAAATCCATGTTTCAGTAATATCAGCATGGTGTGGCATAGAAATTAATAAGAATTATTTGGGGTCCAAAAAAATACTTATTATGGATATCTCTAATATATAAAGCAAGAGAAATGCCCACAGTGGATGTGTTATTCAGTTAAACCAATAAGAAGGAAAATCCAGTGTAGTGAACGATGCTCCTTCTTCTAATGCGGGGTCTGGAGATGGAGAGGGACAGATGTATGCAGCTAGCCTTACCAGAAATTGTTTTCGAGATTTGAACCCTGGTCACCCAGGTCACAATGGAGCAACTCAACAGTATAGATTTTGTAACTGGACCTAAAACAGAAACTGGCCATAAGCTGGATATGTATATGAGCTATTGCTATCTTCTTCTGCATTTTCCAATAACAACACTTACTGTGCACTAACAATTATCTATCCCTCCGATGGGTGCTTCAGCTGATTCCACAGAATTGTTGAAGCCTGCCATGCTTGAATTTCACCCATTGTCACAATCATCCACAGGAGCCAGACAAAACCGCATGCTTAAGTAAAATGTCCACCAAAAATAGTTGATCCTCTTGGTTTGTAATCGCCTTGTCTTCACGGTTTTGAGATGATTAATTCGGTTAGGAATTACAGACCAAATTCAGAAGAATAACCTTTTTTCTGGACAGCGTAAGAACACTCTCAATCAACCTCAAGGTAAATAAATCAAGCAAGATTATACATACTAAACAAATTCCAAGGTGGAAGGGCTATCTATTTATCTATAGGAGCAAATCACAGACAGCATCAGAGAGACAGAGACAGAGAGAGAGATTCAGATTTATGTTGCAAGCAATCTTACCCACAAAACCTTCAAAATCAACCAAATGCACAATTGACAATCTTACAAAACAAGAAATGCAATAACAGTGTATCCATCATCTAGTGCTCTAACTTTATATAAACGTAAGATACAAACGTACAATCTTAGCCTTAATTACGACTAACATGATCCATGGATTGACAGAGGTTCAGAGATATATATACATCGGTCAGTGTTCCACCATTAATGCCATGAAACTCACCTATCACCCATGGGTGGATTATATATAGTTTACAACTGGAACTCAAAACCGTGAAGATGTGGGGGAATTACAGACCAAGAGGATGAATTGTTGCCGGTGGACCTTTTACTTAAGCAGGCAATTTTCCTACAGAGACCATGATTGTAGCATCTCCGAAGAATCCATCGCTGCAGGTAGTAAATGTTTCATTGGATGATCATCTGAACTGAAACAGAAATAGAAGAAGAATGCAGCCATGAATTAAATGCACAGAAGACACATTTCGGGAGATTTTGGAGTACAGGGACCCAAGTTTTTTAATTTAGCTCTATTAATATATTTTTCCTATGCAATAACTAAGCAGTCAAGGGAATGGCATGGACACCAACAGATTTATAAATCCTGTTGGAGGATTAGTTTATTTATTTCTGTACTGCTCCAAAGTTCAAATGGAAAAATGTACCTGGTCTAAATAGCGAAAATGTTCATTGGACCTTTCTACCTACCGAGTGATGTAGGTTCAAGAGCAGAAGGGATAGAGATCATTGTGCAAATGGTCTGAATAAGCAAAGAATAATGATCATATTAAAGAATTGATGATATTTTTATTCATCTAATTATAAGTTTCATGGCAAAGATGTACCTGGTCTCAATTGGCAAAATGTGCATTGGACCTTTTCCCAAGTGATGTTAGCAATTAGATCATCTGTATTCATGCATGAAGAATCAATAATGGTGCATGGATTAATTTAATGCTATCTGTGAAGCAAGGTGGATTTCAGTGAGGTCTCCGTGCCTCCGAAGGCCGATGCAATGGCGGTTGCAAAGACTAGCTAGGACTCGTACAATGCATGGAAAAATATGAAAGATTGAATAATTTTATTTACTATTAATTAATTGATAAATTAATAATCAAAATTTGTTGTTAATTAATTAAAAGTATTCAAAGTTATTGTTAATATTTAAAATTTTAATAATTTTCATTTTCGTTTAATATTAATCCATAGAAAATAATTATTGTTAATTTAATATGAACAAATATTATTTTAATAAATTTAATTTTATTAATCATTTATAGTAATTTTAATAACTGATTTTTTTCATTATTTTTAAAACAAATTTTGCTTGATTTTAAATAAATAAAAATAATTACAAAAGTTAACTTTTTTATTAATTTCACTAATAATTAACAATTATATAGGAATGGCAATGGGGCAGGGCACCCCATCCTTGCCCCGCCTTGTAGTCAAAACACTCTACCACATCCCCACCCCATTCCTAGTGTTAGGTGAGTACAGGGCAAGGCACTCACTCCCCATTAGGGACGAGGAATCCTCGAATTTTCCGACCTCATCTTCAATGTCAGGCGAGTTCAAGGTGCACCCACTTCTCATCAAGGATGGAGAATACTCGAATTTTCCCCACTCCATTCCTAGTGTCGAGCAAGTTAAAGGCAAGGCACTCACTCCCCGTCAATCCAATATTCAATTTGATGACAAAAATGATCAAAAGGTTTTACTAAGTATCAACCACATGGAAATTTTTTAAAAGTACACTAAATTGTCTTTAATTTTCCAAAGTGTAATTTTATGAAAATTTTGGAAAATTTATTACATTTGTGTAATTTTGAAAATTTATTCAAATTGATTTTTTAAATTGTTATTAAATGATTTATTTTCTCTTTAAATGGTATGCTTATAGAATTACACTAAGTTATCTTATATTTTCTAATATAAACTAATCAATAATTTGCTTTTTTTAATATTATACTAATTTATCTTAATAATTTGTGTAATTATTGGTTCAAATTACGGTTTCCCATTTCAATAATCACTTATCTTTAATAATTTTTGATAATTTACAATGAAAATTACATAAGTTTTTAATAGCTTTCCAAAATCTATCAAATGTAATAAATTTACCTAAAAATTCCAAAATATTCCAATAATTTTCAATAATTATTAAATATATTTTAAATAAACTTTCAAAAATTTTATATCTTTTAATTTCCAAGATGTTATTTTACGAAAATTTAGATTTACAATTTTTTTTGAAAAATTTATTACATTTGTGTAACTATGGAGATTTTTTGAAAATTATTTTAAATTTTTATTAAATATTTATTTTTATTCAGTGGTTTACTAACAAAATTACACTAATTTATCTTTTATTTTCCAATATAAATCAATTAATCATTTCATTTTCCAACATTATAATATATTAATATTTTATCCCCCATCTACATTTGGTTATTAACTATAAAATAGCAATAACTAAAATTTTATACTTTTTTATAGTTGTTAAATATAATTCTTTATTTTATAAAAATTAGTAAAAGAGTTTTCAATTTCTATAAAATGTTGTTAATTAACATGAATATAACAGTATTTACCCAAAATACTTTAAAAAGTCATGATGAGTTAATTAATAATAATATTTATTAATTTTTGGTAATTTACTAACCGTACGAATAAGAATATTTAGTTTTTAGTAATTTACTAACCATATTTATTAACTTTTGGTAATAACACTATGTAATACTCATTGAATATTGGTTAGATTAAATATTAACCATATTTAACTATTTATTAATTAATATGAATATTTTAAATGAGAGAGAGTGGATATAGATTGAGGGAGAGATTTTAGAAATTGATTGGGGAGTGGGGCAACATGATACCTTCCTAATGGCTTAGAGGAGATACCTTAGGAGAGAGATTCCAGAAATATTTTTAGGTAATTGGGTTGGAAATGATGATATGGCTTAATGGGAGTGGTGGGAAGGGGAGAGAGAGAGAGAGAGAGAGAGAGAGAGAGAGAGAGAGAGAGTCAATGATAATGTAGGGTGGGGGTAATGGAGCAAGGAGAGTTTAAAGTGTGAGTGTAGTGCGGAAGTTTTTTTGGAAAGTTAACCCCTACTTCTTTGTTTGAGAAAGGGTATATAAGTTATTTTATTATAGCTTTAATGTCAGCTTTAATGGCTACTAAAATGCCCATATTTGTGTATTTAATCCATCTCTAATTGTAAGGGTTGAAAATGTAACTTCAATTATTACTTTCCACCTAATTTAATTTCTTCTAATTAAGTCTTATACTTAAGGTTTTAAATCATATATTTTAAGTTATTTTTCACTAATAAATGCTACTAATTAGATTTATCTCAATATTTTTAATAGTATAAATTCATATATTTTAAAATTGACTAAAAAACAAAACTATTCTTTATCCAAGTGGTGGTTAAGCAATTCAACCATACAAATTAAATTGATTAACCTATGAAGTCATAGTTAGGTAATAAATGTTTTAAAATAGAAATAAATATAGAAAATTACAAAAAAAATGAAGAGAGGAGACATTAAAGCTTGGAGGGAGGAGACACAGTAGATCATCTTTGAACAATATCATCAAGAGTGTAACCTCTGAACTTCTCCCATCTCTGTACCCCAATATACAATTCTGATACAGATAATACAGATTGGGATTTACTCTGATGGTGTCTAGTTTGAGAAGAACCTGCTAAGAAATTTATTGAGTTTTGTGGTGGAACTCCATTGAATAGTGGACTCTATTGGGTAGTTTTGTTTCAGATTTTGTACCATCAGCCATATAATCTCCAAGGACCTAGAATGCATATTTTCTTGGGTAAGAGTCAGAAAGCACAATGAGTAATCCTTCCCAGCTCAAAATAGTATGCTGAAATCATTGTCTCAGAATCATCAATTAGGACAACGATAATATTAGTAAAACCTTCACATGTTGCATTCAATACAGAGAGTGGTACAGTTGTGAGTTGGTAGCCCTTTCTTCAAGATTTTCTCAAGATTGAGCCCTAGTCTGGTTTTACTATCCTAATCTCTTCCTGATGGCATATTTAATCTTGAGCATCCTACGTTTTATTGATAATTGGACCTACAACATCTATACTATATAAAGCAGATACTTGCCTTGGGTTCCATGTCCATCATAAAAGTTAAATTTAAATAACATATTATCATATATGGTTCATACTTGAAAACATGCATAGCATGTGCTCGTACACTAATGTTAAATAACTTTGCCAGTAAGAAGTATTGCATCAAATTCATCCATTCTAGACTTCCTCATGAATGGCTTGTAGACTGTAGGTTAAAATCAATGGGCAACCTTTGAGAAATAGGCTCTTCTTTTGGTGCCCATCATTTTATGTTTCAACTTGTTTTAAACATAAATGATGCAAAATACTTAGTTTTTCCTGCCCTATGATTTAGGGAAAGGTATCTAAGGTGATTATTGGTTCTTGTTAATGTCTTCCTGTAACAAAGTTGAGCATACATGTGCTTCTATCTCATCCGTTTCCAATTTTGTTTTCCCTCTATTTTTTGGATGGATAAGTTTATTTTTGCTCTTAGTAAGGAAAACAAGTAAAAATTTTAAGGAGAATACACTACAGATGTTCTCCTGAAGGGTATACCCAGAATAGTAGTCATCTGTTGCATTATCTTCCTTGGGAGCCCAATAGAGAGCAGTCTCCATTGCATTATCTTCCTTGGGAGCCCAACAGAGAGCAGATTGAACAAAGCAGAGAATACAAGGAATAGCAGTCTCCATTGCATTATTTTTGTTGGAGCATGTAGGTGTTTGCAAAATATCTGAAGTATTATGCAAGCCAGAGACATATTGAACCCATCAAGTAACAGTTGTTGATATTAACTATCAATACTGGTAGAGGATTCCAAATTATGATGCAATTTTGGGATACACTGAAGCTATGAATGATGGCAACATTCACAATCCAAATGTTTCATATGATGTTTGTTTCGTGGAACAAGGACTAGAGAAGTTGCTTTTAGTTAGAAAAAAGAATCGGTTTGAAATAGTGAGTGAATGACACACTTATTGGTGCCAAATATATCTACAATAACACCTGAAGAATTTTGAGATTTCATTTTGGTTTTCAAGAAACTTGAAAACCTAGGTGTGTCTATTGATTTCAACCAAGGTCTATTTTCATCATTTCTAATGTTTTTGGAATTTGAGAATGGTTTTTTGCTCTTTATGGGTGTAGGTTGACTTCTCCATTGGATGTGGAAAGGCAAAGTCCAAAAATGCTATTACCAAAAGCATCAAAGCAAGGGTAGTTTAATGGGTCAAACAATTAGGCACTTTGATTCTTTCTCCATTGAGGACATAATAAGTGGGGGCAGTCTAGGTCCATTAGGTATTGGTGGAACCTTTAGGGGTTGTACTCATACTGACCATATATTCAGTACTAGGGAAGGGAAGCTCAATAAAAGAACTATCAGCAGCATTGCAAGGACTAAGGAACATAATTATAGAAATATAGGAGATTCAAGCAACTAAATGACTCAAAATTAGGAGCTGAACCCATGGCTGTACACGAATATCATGAACGAGATTAAAATGCTGAAAAGGAAAACAGTTATAAGTGTAAAATGGGTACAAATGTCAGCCAAAGGGATGGCTGATACTCTTACCAAACCAAGGGGTAAACCGAGGGCAATTATTTGGGGGTTAGGTGAAAAAGGGTTGTAACACTGGACCATATATCATCTCTATGTCTGTTGGTGGTCACACTGGACCATACATTTCTCCTTCTATAGCCATTGGCTCCTTCCATGCCATGAAGAGTGGGATTCTCACCTCAGCAGCAGCTGGAAACTTTGGGCCTTCTGCTGGTACTATAAGTAATTATGCTCCATGGATTCTCACTGTAGCCGCAAGAACTACTGATCGAGAGTTCAGGAACAAAGTTGTTCTGGGGAATGGCAAGTCTGTATGTGCAAGTCGTTCCATCCATCTCCCTTTCTTCATTATCAATCACTTGTAACCTATAACCATTCATCAGCTAGCTTTGATTAATTTCATTTGTTTTCTCTACAATGTGTAGGGAGTAGTAATTGATACAGTACTGTCTCCAAACAAAAGTTTCTATCCTCTTATAAAGGGGGCCTGATGCTGTTCTTAATACATCTCAATACGTGGCTTATGCAAGGCAATTGACTCTTACCCCATGCATTAATTAATTATATTATTCCTTTCTTTTGTTAATTACAAAAAATGTTAAGTACCTCTGATTTCATGAACAAATCTTTTTTGGTTTCTTCATTCCAACCTAACAACTTCAATGGCATTCACAACAATGCTGCAATATGTCTTGACTACAGTAATTGTTACAAAGATTCATTGGACCCCAAGAAGGTGAAAGGAAAGATTGTATACTACGACAACTTTTATGATGCACCCGATTACAATGTGAAGAAAATGGGAGGGGTTGGAACCATACTAGAATTGAATTTTGGACCTTTTGATTATGCCTCCGTTTTGATCTCACCATCTACCACGGTAAACCATACTCAAGGGAAAATAATAATGGACTACATAAATTCCACAAGGTAATTCATGAAAGCAAGCTCTATATATACATTGATACTATACTACTGTTTTCCCTTTGTTGCTCTTTTCAAGTAAGTTTATCAATACAACACTCGATTGATAGAGGAACAACTGTGCTGACTTGAGCCATTTCAATCTGTATTTTTTTTTTTGTTGCAATTTATGTAGTTCCCCCAAAGCCGTGATATTCAAAACCAAGGCCATGAAAGTTGCTGCTCCATCTGTGACTATATACGTTTTTATCTAGAGGACCTAATCCTGTATCAAACAAAGTTATAAAGGTAAAAGAAATGGGCATCAAATCTCTTTTATTGCACCACATATATCTCTTGATCATCATTTACCATCATCAAGAAATTTATTTCTAGCTTGTGTCATTAACCATGACACCATTCTCTTGCTAGATATTGTGTGTGGCAATTAAATGGGTCACTTCACTTATTATTTAATTGAATGATATCGAATTCCTTCTGATCTAATATTTTCTCAATTCATGATGAACATTCAAAACAGCTTGATATTGCGGCTCTGGGTGCCAACATCTTGGTTGTGTACATAGGAATCATGTCAATTTCCGGCTGGCCAGATGGTGATCGGTTTTCCAAATTCGTAGTGATGTCTGCTACATCCATGCATGGATAAAACTAAGCTCACTTTCTCTCTCGCTGATCATCTCTTCAAATGTATTCTTCAATGCACCCGAATGGATAAGTGGGGTGGCTGCCTATGTCAAATCAATGCACCCAACTTGGTTGCCGGCAGCCATCAAATTTGCCATCATGACAACTGGTAAAAAATTCTTACACCTTCTTTCTTTATTTAACTTCCTAAAGAAAATGGATAAAACTAAGCTCACTTTCTCTCTTGCTGATCATCTTCAAATGCAATACATTGAGTTCTTATGCAAAGAAGGTTACAACGGTACAACCCTAAGTATGATAATTGACTCAAATCCTATCAACTGCTCCTCACTTCCATGCAGCTAACTGTGAATGAAGCTATTGAGCCGGTAACTGGCGTGTTCAAAAGGACAGTCACTAATTTGTGGTTTGTAGGGTCCATATACAATGCCACCATAAATGCAGCACCTGGTGTAGAGATTACTGTTGAGTCCATGAGTCTGTCATTTTCTAGCATTGGTGAGAAGTAGAGCTTCACTGTATCAGTCAAGGCAAAACCCAAGAATGATTAGAGCTTCACTGTATCGGTCAAGGAAAAACCCAAGATAGCTTTACTGTATCGATCAACATTTCCCTAGTTTGTGATCCCGTGTTGGTTGGAGATAGTTTGAATTCTTTTCAAGTTTCGGATACTTATTTAAAGAAATATGCAAAACCAATTATGATTATTCTTTTTTTAGTGATTGGTTGAATAGTGTTCATTTCAGGTTTGCAGCAGCATTACGTGATCTAGAGATTGATTGTTGGGTGATGAAAAGCCTTTTTTGTTAAAGAATCAATATACACCATGCATTTGTTTGATTAATTTTATGCTTTAGGTTTCAGTAGGTGTCAATTGAAATTCTTATTTATAAAAAGAAAAAAATTTAAAAACCTAAGCTGGCGGTCAAACAAACCGCCACCTTTGGTAAAGCATTACACTTAAACCGGCGGTTTATATAATGTCTATGCCCGCGGTCCAAACCGCCACTTTTGTCAAAATAAGACATTAATGGTGACGGTTTAATTAGATGAAAATTTGGTCTAAGCTGGTGGTTAAAACCGTCGGATTTGATTACAAAATTGAACTAAGGTGGCATTTTGTGGTAGTGACAAATTAATCTAAGCTGGCGGTAAAGGGCGATGGCTCAATAACTAAACCGGCAGTTTGTGCGACCGCCAGCTTAATAACTAAGCTGACGATTCTCTAAAAACACCACCCAATGTATGGTTGGACCGGGTCCCTAGGACGATGATCTTTATATTCTAGATTGATGTCCTTGACCTAGGGCGACACAAGTAAAGAAGGCGGCCATTGAACCGCTGGCTCAAATCTCTGTCGGTGGTTTAAAAGGCTAAGCCAACATTTTAGCAAGCACCAACTTAGCCTGTTTTTTTTTTTTTTGTAGTGAAACGAACGGACCCTAGATATGTTATTCTTTGTAAAATTTCTAAATATGGGCCCTAAGTTATAAAGAATTAACAAAATATTTATATTGGGTAATCGACATAATTAAGATGTGAATAGAATAAGATCAATGCTTTTTAGTAAATAAGAGGACGTTCAGTAGCGTGTTCATCTTGTATATGGACCATTTCAATCCACGCCACGGGATGAAATCACTATTCGGTTTGCTGTGGACAGGATCGGACCGACCAGTCCACACTATCTTGTGAACCAACCTTGTCCACACCCCAATTTAGTGTCAACGGCATTTTATTGTAGATGAGGTTGGTCCACAGTTTGTTTTTGATATCATGCTTCATGCACACTCCCCAAACCCTATATCTTTTTACTATTGAAGGTCTCCACCACCAAAGATATCTGTTGTACTCCACCAAAGGTCGTCTCCACCATCGAAGACCTCTGTTGTGCTCCACTGAAGCTGTCCCCTTCGTCCAAGTTCTTCACTGCTGGTATGTGAAAGTCGAACAGAGATTTGTTAGAAATGCCTTTCCTTCCACAGTCTTGCAATGCATATCGATCTAGATGGTTTCCTAATGTATATCGATCTAGAGTCTAGTTTGCATGATATTCCCCCGTAGTCCTCTCTATCTGATTGATCTAGAGAATCATGATGTTTTGCTTTCTCATATGTGGATGTGCTTGTTAGGATGTGCACTCATTTGCAAAAGTTGTTTGGTGTGGGCATTCTTTGAATCTTGGAGCCAATCCACTATAAGATTTCTACCTTCTGAACATTTGCATAATCCTATATTTCTTTATATCAGTTTCATACTTTACAAGGATGTATAGAGGATAACAAGAAACCAACCACATAAACCTCTATGGAGAAACTACTGATTTTTTGCAAGAGAAGATGGGGAAGCCATCCAAAAGAATCTGGAATAGCATAGGTGGATGATCGCATGAAGTCCTCTCTAACATCAGGGTGGAGGGTAAATTTAGTTTTCATGCAAAGCTAATTCATTCATAATGATTTAGCTTTGCATAGACTTGTTTCTTTAGTCTTTTATTTCTAATCTATGTTTTGTCCTTAATTATTGAAAAAAAAAAAAAAACAGAGTGCCTATCTAAGTTCATTCTTACTGATGGGTATTCTATTTGCCGTATAGAGTCCCATGCAAAGCCCAAACCTGACCCCAAGATGGAACATTTGCATAATCCTATTTAATCCGACCACTAAATTTTATCTGACCTGACCACTTGTTAAATTGTTGGTGCCTAACCTTATCTGATCTGACCACTTGTTCAACAAAAGATGCACCAAAGAGTCTAAACCAAGAACAATTTTGTTGCCACCAAACTCCCAAAGGTCCCTAGAAAGAAAGTCTTTAAGTCCCCAATCCCAATCAATATGGTCATGCAAGAGATATGCAGGCTGCGATAGTGAAATGAGCTCACTGAAATGCAAATCCTTAATGTTAGTCGACCGGCTAATTGCTATCTAATGGGTTACTTGATTTTTAATCACATTAAGTAACCCTTCCACATTCACATAAAAGCTCCACTTTTATGAAGTACCCTCATCTTTTAGAGTCTTTATACAAAGTCAAATTTGTAGTGTAAGAATAAATGAAGTACTAGCTGATGAGCTGGAAACAAGATTTATTAAGGCTCCGTTTGGTTTGTGGGATGGGAATGAAAAAAAGGGTTTTTTTTTTTTTTTTCATATTTGTTTTGAGAGAAAAAGGGGACGAGATAGGAAAAAAATGGGATATGAGATCACAAGATCCCGGATTCAGGGTCGCACCAAAACAGTGCGACCCCGACGAGAAATCTCGAGAAAAGCTCTTGTCGAGAGAAGCTCTTATCATCTAATCTGAAGTAGAAGGACCTCCAGCGCCATGGACGAAGATCCACAAGAGGCAAGCTCTTGTATAGAGAAGAATCAGTTGAATTGTCTTCACTCTCTGGTTCTTACGAAGATGCTTCGAAGGACGAGAAGCCATGGTCCAACAAGAGATGCTTCATCCCTCACTCTCTACAAGACTACAGCCAGCAACCCTAGAAAAAACAACAGAGTGAGGTTGTATAGGGAAGGAGCTTCGTGTTCGTACGTGGACGGTGTTGATCAGAGCAAACACACGATAGCCATTGCCGCGCCAACTGCTACCGTGGCTGAGGCCGCAGTAGCCACAGCCCAGGCCGCTGTGGCGGTTGTGAAATTGATGAGTAGTGGGCAGTGCGCCACCGCGTATGTTATCAGCAAAAGTGGGAGGAGAGAAGTGTGGGCGGCTGTTAAGATTCAAGAAACTTTTGGAGGTTATCTGATTAGTTAGTATTCATTTGTTCCATTCTGGTTTTTCCTCAGACTAAGAAGTTCCTTGAATTTTTTCTTGAAATTACCGAAATCACCCAATGCTCCATCTCCAGAGGCGAATGGTCGTGTTCTTCTCGTTTTCAGTCTTAAAATCAAAATAAATAATAAAGAAAAGAAAGCAAATGGGGGCAAAACTGATAGTTTTGGCCGAGTAGAGAACCAAATTTCATCACTATTCTTCAAACAAGACTGCGAAGTAGCTTACGTAGAACCTGTTTATGCTCCTAGGCGATTCTTTCATTTGACAAGTCCAATCTGGTTTAATATTTTGGTTTACTAATTTCATGCATTGTCCATAAAAGCATTTTTTCTTTCCATGATTTCGCGGGTACTCTGCATTTTTCTAGAACGAGTGTTTCCTTGTTGCATTCCTCGTTTATCGAACCTTGGGCAAGTTGGCACACTATTTTTCCATGTTTCGGGTCTGATTCTGGTCGACACGCTATCCATTGCTACAACAGAGTGAGGTTTCGCGTGCCAGTGCGATAAAAATGAGAGCTCGGTTACCCATGAGTTATTTACACAGGAAGCTAGCCACCCAAACCTATTGATAAAAGAGGAAGGTGAACAGTTCCATCCCATCCCAATAAAACCAAATAATGAAAATTTAAATTTTTATACTTTCCCATCCCATCTCATCCAAATCTTTCCAGAAACCAAAGAGAGCCTAAAAAAAAGGAATGGTGGGTTTTGTAACTAAAGTAAATACACAGATATGAGCAAGTATCAGGCTGGTTATAGCATAAGCCATTGATACTACTCATACTAGCTTCTACATCCTGGACCAGGAGCGGCTCAAACTTGCTTCAATTGTTCCATGTGGTTCATCTGTGGGTATATAAGCATCACCTTCAATCTGCAACAAAAACAAAAATCATCAATACCAATAGTAATCTAAAGAAAATCCAAGATAGAGGAATTTTTCTTCTCCCCTTCCTAAATTTCCCCAAATCTAGATTTCTTAGATTGGAATAGCTACACCCTTCAATATTTCCTAAGCATGGTTTTCTAATTTATATACCCAAAATTCTCCCCATGGTTAGGTATATTTTATGACACTTATCTTCATAAATTAATCCCCATTTATGTTATTGTATTTCTAGCTAGATTCTTTATTCATATTTTTGTCCTTACTATTGTGTTGTCTGTGCATTTTGCCCAGTGGAATGAATACATAATGATCTAGGATTGACAGTTTAAAGCATCTGGGAAAAATAATGATGAAAATTTGGTAAATTCCCATCAGATCTTCCAAGATTTTTATTTTCTCTACCTACTTGTGTCCATCATGAAATCAATGTGGGGCCATTTACATTGAGAATGGATCCCCGGGACCATTGACTAGGGTACCATATTTTGATGTTATGCTTATCTTGCAATAATTTATTATTTAGTTTGTTTAAATATTATTTTTAATATTTTTATTAATAAAATATTAATTTTTATTTTTTTAATTAATTTATTATAATTTTTATTGAAATTAATATTCAATGATCAAAGCATTTTTTTTCAATTTATATGTATCATATAAATTATAGAAATTAGACATTTATGATCGATTGTATAGATTACTTCATAAATTGTATATGAGATACATGGAATCAAAAGGTGTGGAATCCACACTATGCCTATAAAACACCACAGTGGGTGTAGACTGACCTTGCCCACACACTCTGTCCGTAGTTTAGAACAATTGTGGACTGTGATATGGTGTGGATTGATCCCTTCCACAAGGTGTAGTGTGAACCGATCTACACCACCCAATTTCTTATCCGCACACTAGAACACCCTCTAAGTTGTCGATTAGATTAGGTTTCTTTTCTTTTATAATAAGATTAAGTTTCTTTAATTACACTAAATTTGTCTTTTTCTTATTTATTTTGATGGCATGCCATGGCATCAAATCTTTATGATACAGGTAATAAGAAAGAGGGAGTAACTAGCATGGATAAAGGCACTGCATGTTTAACAAATAACAATACACACTCTGCAACACTATTACAGGTATGATGAATGAAGGAGATGGGGTGATGCTCAGACTCGCATAATAAACTCTTATCCTCGGCAATGATATGACAAGGGACTTCAATGGTTGGGTCCAACAAGATATCCATTATCTTCAGTGCGTTAACGATGGTGGAGGATTCCAACATCTAGATTCTAGACTGAATGGACATCAATGCCAGGAGTATAGTTGGTCAAGAATATTCCTGGTCGGGTCGAGGCGTTAAGTATGACCCAAGACGGATTAAAGTCTACACCCTGCATTGCTATTTTGTATCATGCCTTCCATGCATATATGCCACATGAGGATGGCACATTTAGCAAACAACTTGCCATTATCTATTAATCACCAATGCTGAGGCCAAGTTTGGGAATGCTTATTTGAAAAACAAGTGTTTATAAGTGTTTAAAAATAAGTTTGTATTCTAATAAGTGTTAATGAGTTTTTTTTTATGAAAAAGTACTTATTTTACACATGGATAGTATAGTTATTTTCATGATGACATGATGGGCCAAAACAAGCCAAAAAGGAAATAAACACTTAAAAATAAGCCCAAATATTGGACTTTTTGAATAAGTGCTTATTCTTGAGGGCAAGTACTTAATTATTTGGGCTTATTTCCCAAATGCAAATAAGTGCTTATTGGTGTGGTCATGGCCTAAAAAATGTGATTATTTGAATAAAGTGCTTATTTTTAAGCACTCTGAATCTTAGGCTATGTTTAACGAATAAGTGGATTGAGAAATAAATACTTATTTCATAGTAATTATTTTGAAGTACCTATTTGAATCAGTATTGATTGATGTTTGGTGGCCCCTTTCTCAAACCACTTATACTTATTTTAAGTACTTATTGGGGTAAGGCTGTTTGATGAGCCACTTGACTAATAAATACTTATTTTTGTTGAAATGACTTTTTTAGCCCCTACTTCACAAATGCATTTAGATGTTGTTTTTCAAACATTATATTAAATTATTTCTATAGAAATTAGAACCTTATCCCTCGAGACAGACATGGGCCCACATGTAACGCACGTGGACTCACATGGCACATATGTGGCACTATTACCATTTTTTGAACCTTGATTTCAACACTAAGAGGCAACAGTTAGGTAATACATCAGAAAAAACTGGACCCTTGAGATTAAACCCTTCTAGGACCAAGCTAAATTAAATTTGGTTGAGTTCCTAATCCTTGTCTTAGTGTAATTTGT
This sequence comes from Nelumbo lutea, assembly GCF_056320005.1. Lineage (NCBI taxonomy): Eukaryota > Viridiplantae > Streptophyta > Magnoliopsida > Proteales > Nelumbonaceae > Nelumbo > Nelumbo lutea. The sequence goes on along the minus strand of NC_142688.1, from coordinate 34,719,671 downwards.
AAATAAAAAGTCATTTTGGTTCAGTTTGTTTGCAATTATTTACTTTGGCTCAATTTGGAACGAGTACAAATACAAATACAAATATATAAGTGAAAAACCTTGTATTTTGTAAGTATTTATATTGTACATGTTGGGGAAGTTGGGGTCACTGTAACTTTGGAGGAGAAGCTCTGAGGCACGTCTGAAGACACTATCTTTAGAACGTTATTTTCCCCCACTCAGTTTTACTGAGTTTGCTGTTGGGTTACAGGAAAATTCATTCCCAGGATACAATAGAGCCTTGGGTGAGAATTTGCAACCAGCAAAGTTGAAGAGTCTCCAAAGAAACCTTATGTGAGACTGTAGCAGACCAGACTGAGAGAGAGAGAGATAGTGAATTTCAAAATTGTGTGTTTTGGAGTCTAATTCATGCTCCTTAAATAATTTGTGAAGAGGTATAAGAAAAAGGTAGGTGCTGGTTTAGAGAAGGCACCTTGAACAGTCACAATTTCAACCATTGTGACTGTTTAAAAAGTTGTTAACAGTTGGTGACTGTTAACTTTGAATTGTGCCTCTTGATCACACTCGATTGAATCATGATCGTTGATCTCATTAGCAGTGATCAACGGTCATCAATGCACCAAAACCAGAGCCGCCCATTGCGAGCCATGCAAAGTGCGCGCAAAGTGCGAGTAAAGTGCGCCTCTAAAGCACCTCATTGCGCCACACACACGCGCGCACACGCGTGCATGCGTGTTGCGCGGTATCGAATCCCCATACTCTCCTCTACTAATTCTAAGGAGTGTAAATCAGCTCCTATTGAAATACTAAAAACAAACCTTGTAATTATCCAATGTGGAACAAGTCCAAAACTGAGTTTTTTTTTTTTTTTTTGTAAGAGAAAAACTGATTTTCCAACCAAGTGTGCATGTGCAATTTCTTATGTAATTGACCAATCAAACCCATTGGATTTAATCTCTTATGAGATTAAAATCCAACAATCCCCCACATTGATTGATCAATTACATAGTTCTCTCTCAATCCAAACTACTATGACATAGTTATGCATACAAAATGTGTTTATCAACTTAAACCTCTTGTTAGTATAGTTATCTCAGAGCCTTGTCAAAGTTATTGGTGGTAAGACCTTAAACCAACTACTCTCAAGACAGACCGGAGACACCTATACACATAAAAATGTTCAGTCTCTGCAAGAGTTTCAAATTTTACTCAGCACTATTATGGCCATGTGCTTCTTTCCTGGTTTCATGAACAATCCCGAGAGCAAACCCAAACCCTCATGAGAAGCGGCACCACTTCTATGTTCACATAGGTGAAGTTCCACTATGTGCTCCGTTATTTGACACATTTCAGAACTTCATTAAGAGTTTATCTCAACCTCTCATCGTAACGGATAGCACTGTTTATGTTGTGATGGGAAATTTCGCAATGTCAGTGCTAACAGTCACATTGTTGTAACTTGTTGTTACCCATTAAACCCAATACTAATGGCTTTTCAGTTCAGATTGGGTTACCATTACAGGTGACTAAGTAAATGATTTTAATCTCATCTCTTTGGTTGTCATTCTTACCAATTCTCTGGCTAAACCCTTGGTAAGAGGATCAACTAAGTTTTTACTTGACCTCACATAGGTTATAGTGATGACTCCATCTTGAATCAATTGCCTAACAAATTCATGTCTCAGACTTATATGTCTGGACTTACCATTGTAAGTACCATTATAGGCCCTTGACAGAGTTGCCTCACTATCACAGTAAATGGAAATTGGAGGCATAGGACTAGGCCAAAGTTTTATATCCAATAATAAATTCCTAATCCATTCAGCCTCTTTTCCAGTAGCCGCTAAGGCTATGAATTCAGATTCCATTGTCGAGTGAGATATACAAGTTTGTCTCTTGGATGCCCAAGAGATTGCACCCCCACCAAGGACAAAAATCCATCCAGATGTGGACTTGTTATCTCCATTACCGATAATCCAACTTGCATCAGTGTACCCTTCTAATACAACTGGATAATCACAATAAAACAAGCAAAGTTCTAATGTTCTCTTGAGATACCCAAGAACTCTCTCAATTGCCCTCAAGTGCTCTGCATCGGGATTATTTGTAAACCGACTGAGTTTACTTACTACAAATACAATATCAGGTCTGGTACAAAGCATAGCATACATCAAGCTCCCTACTGCACTAGCATACTCAAGTTGTGCAATTGCTCTACCAGTATTTTCTACTAGTTTTATATTAGAATCATATGGCGTGCTATATTCTTTAAACCCTAAATGCTTAAATTTCTCAAGTACTTTCTCAATATAATGTAATTGGCTTAGTGCATAGCCCCTACTATGCTTTTTAACTTTTATTCCCAATATGGTATCTACTTCTCCTAAATCTTTCATCTTGAAAACAGAGGATAAGTAGTTTTTAGTTTCATTTATGCCAACCATATTTGTACCCACAATAAGCATATCATCTACATAAAGACACACAATTACTCCATAATTTTCAGTGAATTTTGAGTAGATGCATCTATCAGCACTATTATGTTTAAAACCAAAAGCTAGAATGCAAGAATCAAATATCTCGTGCCCCTGTTTAGGTGTTTGTTTTAATCCATATAGTGATTTAACCAGTTTACGGAATTTATTCTCGTTTCTAGGAAGAACAAATCCTTCTGGTTGTTCTATGTAAACCTCTTCATTTAAATCACCATTTAAGAAAGCAGTTTTAACATCCTTTGGCTAATGGATGCTAATGCTATAAGTGTTCTAATAGAAGTTGTTCTACCCATTGGTGCATAGGTGTCAAAGTAATCAATCCCTTCCTTTTGACTAAATCCTTTGGCTACCAATCTAGCCTTACAAGTTTGTACAGTTCCATCAGTGTTGTATTTTCTTCTATACACCCATTTACATTTTATTGGTTTTGATCCTGGAGGCAGATCTACTAGTACCCATGTGTTATTTGACATTATTGAATCAATTTCATCATTTATAGCTTCCTTCCAAAAGGCAGCATCTCTAGAGGTCATGGCCTTACTATAGGTTTTTGGATCATTTTCAATGTTTAGGACAATGGGTATTTTATTTAAAATCTTCTCTCTATCAGCCTCAACCAAAAATACAATTGACTGAGTAGAGATAAAATCTAAACCTAAGTGTTTCTTTGTTCTTTGTCTTTTACTTCTTCTAAGTCCTATTGTAGGTGTTATAGTTGTGTCATTTCTTCTTTCAGTCTCATTATTATCAACAGGTATTGAAATATGAGTTTCTCTGTCATTTTCTGTGGATTCATTTTCTGCAGGTTTAGAACACAGTTTATTTTCAAAGAATTCAACATCTCTAGTTTCAATTATTATGTTGGACTCTAAGTCTAGAAGCCTATAGGCCTTGCTATGTTCTACATATCCAACAAACATACTTTTCTTAGCCCTGAGTCCTAATTTGGTTCTTTTAGGATCTGGAACTCTATAATATGCTAAGCACCCCCACACTTTTAGATATGCTAAATTAGGTTTTCTTCCTGTCCATAATTCATATGGGCATTTGTTATTAATTCTAGAAACAATTATGTTATGTAAATGACAGACTGTTAGGAGTGCTTCCCCCCACAGGTTTAAGGGTGCATTAGCTTTTAACAACATGCAGTTTATCATTTCTGTAAGTGTTTTATTTTTCCTTTCAGTCAGGCCATTCTGCTGAGGAGTATAGGGAGCAGAACACTGATGTATTATTCCAAATTCTTCACAGAAAGAATTAAACTCATTTTTAAAGTATTCAGCACCCCTATCACTTCTAAGGATTTTAATTTTCTTTTCTAGTTGATTTTCAACTTTAGTCTTATATAGTTTAAACATGTCAAAGACTTCATCCTTAGTTCTCATAAGGTAGACATAGGTGTACCTAGAAAAATCATCTATAAATGTTATGAAGTATCTCTTGCCTCCTCTAGTTAATACACCATTGAGTTTACAGATGTCATAATGGATTAGTTCTAGAAGTTGAGAATTTCTCTCAACACTAGGGGAAGGTTTCTTAGCCAATTTAGATTTTACACATATTTCACATTTTTCAGTTGATTCATTATTGTAAGAAATTATACCTAGTTTGTTCATGTTCTTTATGGATTTAAAATTCAAGTGTGCTAATTTATCATGCCATAAAGAGAAAGAATCAACAATATAAGCATAAACTTTTCCTTCATTAATACTTAATTTGAACATATCATTACAACAATATCCTTTTCCAACAAACATCCAATTCTTGGATATGATTAGTTTGTCGGATTCAAAGACAACTTTGAATCCCCTCTTACAAACAAGATTTACTGAGACCAAGTTTTTTCTAATGTCAGGAACATGGAGAACATTCAGGAGAGTCAGTGTCTTTCTGGAGGTGAAGTTCAACTGTACGTTGCCTTTTCCAGCAACTTTGGCACATGTTTGGTTTCCCATCTATATCTCTTGGCCATCAGTCACTTCTTTATATGTCTTGAATAAGGACTTGTCCTTACAAACATGGACTGTGGCGCCTGAATCAAACCACCATCTAGAATATGATTCTACCATGTTGACTTCGGTAATCATGGCCACGAGATTGTCTTCTACCATGTTTGCAGACTTGGTTCCGCCTTTTTGATATCGGCAGACTTGGGCATAATGCCCCTTCTTTCCACAAACATAGCAGGATCCTTTCTTATTGTTGCTCTTTTTGAAGTTCACATCCTTCTTCTTTACTTGTAATGCAGGGTTAGTCTTCTTCGATCTGTTTTCCACAAAATTTACCTTAGAGTTCAGCATACCGATCAGGGTCTTATCCCTACTATCTCTAATTCGAGACTCTTCTTCAATACGAAGGTGTTGCTGAATTTGCTCCAAGGTAAGTTCTTCAGCCTTGTGCAGAAGCTTCTTCCTGTAATCCTTCCAAGAGGGTAGAAGTTTGGCAATGATTGCTCCCACTTGGAAAGATTCAGGAAGGATGATGTTAAGGGATCGAATTTTATTGACTATCACCTGTAGTTCATGAACTTGCTCCAATATAGGTTTATGGTCGTTCATGGTGAAGTCAAAGTATTCTGCAATAAGATACTTATTCGTACTTGCTTCTTGCACCTTGTATTTGAATTCTAGGGCCTTCCAGATTTCTTTTGGAGATGCAAGTTCCTTGTAGAAGTTGTAGAGTCGGTCTGATAAGGCATTCAGTATGTGTCCTTGGCACAGAAATGAGTCCTCTTCCCGTTTTGCTCTTTCCTTCTTTAATTTCTCAGAGTCTTTGTCAGTGGGTTCAGGAAGTGATTGCAGATTTGGGTCCAACAGATAGTATAACTTCAGTGTGGTTAGAAAGAAGATCATCTTATCTTGCCATCGGCTGAAATTTGCTCCATCGAACTAGTCTAGTTGAACAAGATCTTGGTTCATCATCTTGACCGAAGTCATACTTGCTTTCGCCTCCATTGCAGAATAACATTCTAAAATTATTGGGGAAGATGGGGTCACTGTAACTTTGGAGGAGAAGCTCTGAGGCGCGTCTGAAGACACTATCTTTAGAACGTTATTTGCCCCCACTCAATTTTACTGAGTTTGCTGTTGGGTTATAGGCAAATTCGTTCCTAGGATACAACAGAGCCTTGGGCGAGAATCTGCAACCAGCAAAGTTGAAGAGTCTCCAAAGAAACTTTCTGTGAGACTGTAGCAGACCGGACTGAGAGAGAGAGATAGTGAATTTCGAAATTGTGTGTTTTGGAGTCTGATTCATGCTCCTTAATTAATTTGTGAAGAGGTATAAGGAAAAGGTAGGTGCTGGTTTAGAGAAGGCACCTTGAACAGTCACAATTTCAACCATTGTGACTGTTTAAAAAGTTGTTAAATGGTCATCAACGCACCAAAACCAGAGCCGCCCATCGCGAGCCATGTGTGTACGAGCAAAGTGCGCCTCATTGCGCCACACACACGCGCGCACACGCGTGCGCCCGCATTGCGCGGTATCGAATCCCCATACTCTCCTCTACTAATTCTAAGGAGTGTAAATCAGCTCCAATTGAAATACTAAAAACAAACCTTGTAATTATCCAATGTGGGACAAGTTCAAAACTGGGTTTTTTTTTTCTTTTTTTGTAAGAGAAAAACTAATTTTTCAACCAAGTGTGCAGGTGCAATTTCTCATGTAATTGACCAATCAAACCCATTGGATTTAATCTCATATGAGATTCTTTGAAAGGAGTACAAATACAAATATGTAAAATGCAAATACATACAAAATAATACAAAATACAAGGTTTTGCACTCTGCATATTTGTGTTTATACTATTTCCAAACTGAACCTTTGATGCAAATGCATGGAAGTGCAAATAGGCTGTGTGTATTTCTGGAATACTTTTTGGCTTCAGATTTGACTATGTCATATGAATATTTGTTTTCAAAAAATAAAATTGTAAGTAAAATGATTAGTTTCCACCTTATATGAAAGAGAATGGAGGTAATAAGTAGCAAATGACCTAAAAAGGAAGATGATGCATTGCAAATGAATGCAGATTAGATAAAAAGTACAAATTTTATATCATATAGGAGTGTATGTTTTGAAAGCGAATATCTATCTATCTATATGTGTGTATATGTGGTGTTTTGAAACACCAAAGATTTTTTTTGAAATACTAAAATGTATGTTTTGAAAATTTAATGAATAAATTTAATGGATAATTAAAGGTAGTTTTACTTTTAAGTTTTCTGTTGGTTATATGCTTACAGGGTATATTTATAAGTCGTTTAGTGAAAGCATCGGGTATATATTAAATAGCTAGTTTTCCCTAAAACTATTAAAGATTGTCATGCTTCCAATTTCCATTAATGAATTTGTAATTTGATATTGCCGTTCAAATCCCGCATTCATCCCCTATCCCATTCTACAAGTTTGCCATGAAAAGGAATAAAAAGAATATGCACCCGGTTCAAAGTCTCAAAAAATACATGGGCCCTTCTTCTAGAAGAAGATATGATATGACCCTATATAATTATATATGATCGGTAAAGACAAATGCACCATTTCGTTAACACTTCAGTCTGTATTTAGTTTATTAATATAAATAGAAACTAAGAAATAAAATTTCGAATCTACAGTTCAAATTAATGCATACGGAATACAAGGTTTTGCACTTATATTTGTACTCTTTCCAAACTCATGAACCTCAAATAATTTGGCTCAATTTTATGTTTCTCTTTGTTTTTTCATATCAATCAAATATAGCCAACACTCGGTAGGCAAAATTTGCTTTATCAAGAGATCCAAAGGGGTAACAATCATGATTAGAGTTTTCCCGGTTTCAAGACTTGAACCAGCAATGGTGTAGGAAGGATACTAACGACTGAAAATAGCTTTTCTTTCTGATGTCTTGAATCTTGATGGGTTCGAAAACAATACGTATCTTACAAACCCCAACCCACCTAGCTTCCATCTGTTGTGATACTTTGGAACCTTTCATCTCTTTCAATAACAAATTAATGTGCTTAATTAGGTGATGCTAGTGCTGTAAATTAAAATGAAAATCGCCATTGATAAACCTCTTCTGGTTCCCTCATAACTGCAGCTAATTACGTCCATGATAGACATGTGAGTCCCACTTTGAGATCACAGTGTTTCAAATGTTCTGTACCTTAATTACGTCTATGATATTGGTTCCTCTTGGGAGTACTTGGACTTGAAAAGTCAGTCCTCCATTTGACTCATCATTGCTTGGAAGCTGCCCCCAGGCCGCAGTCTGACTTTTCCCCCCGCGGACGGTTCAGGAGACTAAATAGTCGACTTCTTTGTTTGCAGGATTCTCTTCTAGGCCATCCTCTGCTCTTTGTTCATCCACACCACCCCTTCTTGTAATGCCTTGAAATAGCCGCTGTTCTTGTGTTTCTACTCCTCTCTGCATTTTTCTCAGTGGCATCAGCTCAACTAAAATCATCTGATATAATCCTTGGTTCCTCTCTTTCCCCGGCCACCAACTCATCATGGCTCTCCCCTTCGGGCATTTTCGCTTTTGGGTTTTACCCACTGGGCGAGGGCTTTGCTGTTGGAATCTGGTTTGCAAGAATTCCAGAGAAGACAGTCGTTTGGACAGCCAACAGAGACGATCCCCCGGTGCCAAGAAATGCTACGTTGCTCTTGACCAGTGACGGTAGGCTCACCTTGCAAATAACACAAGGCCAAATCAAGACCATCGCTGAAGCTTCCCAATCCGCTTCTTCGGCTTCCATGCTTGATTCTGGCAACTTCGTTCTCTATAGTTCTAATCGGAGCGTCATATGGCAGAGTTTTGACTCCCCAACCGACACCGTTTTGCCCGGTCAACGCTTTCCGGCAGACAGGCAGCTGTTCTCTAGCAACTCAAAAGCTGATCCCTCGACGGGAAGATTTCGACTCAAGATGCAGAACGACGGAAACCTGGTTCAGTACCCAATACAAACTCCAGACACAGGCGCATACGCCTATTGGGCTTCAGGTACTTTTGGTCAAGGAAACAATGTTAGCTTAAATTTTAATAGTGATGGCCGTCTCTACTTGCTCAATACCACCGGCTTCAATATAAAGAATGTTACCGTTGGTGGATTCCCTACAATCAGGACGACCGTCTATCGCATGACAGTCGACTTCGATGGGATCTTTAGGTTGTACTCGAACAGGTTGGATCGGAACAGCAGTTGGTCGATCGTTTGGAATTCAACGAGCAACCCTTGCGACCCCAAGGGTAACTGCGGCCCAAATGCGTTTTGCATTCTCATGGATCAAAGAGCTGCCTGCAATTGTCTTCCTGGTTTCGATTACGTGGACAAGGAGCAACAGAGTTTGGGCTGCAAGAGGATTTCTAGCGCAGAGAATTGCGGAGACCAGAACAAACACATCAAATTCGACATGGTTCCGCTGGACCGTACCACATGGGAAAACGATCCATATTTGACTTTGTCGTCTATAACCAACCAAGAAGATTGCAGAGCTGCCTGTTTGGAGGACTGCAACTGCGAGGCTGCAGTATTTGGAGACCAAGGATGCAGCAAACAAAAGCTTCCGTTGAGATATGGGAGAAGAAATCTAGATGAGTCTGCTATTGTTTTTGTCAAGGTGGGCACCGAAGGAACAACCTCAATCACAAATGAGACCTCCGCTGTAGCATTCAAAGAAAACAAGAACGAGACAAGGAAGGTCATTCTGATAATCAGTGTCATATTTTTCACCTGTGCGATTGTTGTTCTAGTGCTATCTGCTGTTCTTATTCACAGGCATCGCGTCTGGGCGTATAAAAAGATCTCAACTCAAGGGACTACTCCATTAGGAGTACCCGAGGAGATTGCCCGACGATCATTTACTTACAGCGAGCTTGAGAAAGTAACGTGGGGTTTTAAGGAAGAAATAGGAAGAGGATCCTTCGGCACAGTTTTTAAAGGAAGCTTACCAAGTGGACAGTGCCAAAGGATTGTGGCAGTCAAGAGACTAGAGAAAGTGGTGGGTGGAGAGCAGGAGTTCCAAACTGAGATGAAGGCGATTGGAAGAACTCATCACAGAAACCTGGTTCGACTTCTGGGTTACTGCAACGATGGCCCTAATAGGCTCCTGGTATACGAGTACATGAGCAATGGATCACTTGCAGACTTCCTGTTTATTAGATCCGAAGGTCGACCAAGCTGGGACCAGAGAGTGGGAATTGCAGTGAACATAGCTAGAGGCATTCTGTATTTACACGAAGAATGCGAGACCCAGATCATCCACTGTGATATAAAGCCTCAAAACATACTCATGGATGAATATCAGTGTCCAAAGATTGCCGACTTTGGATTGGCAAAACTGTTGAAGCCGGATCAAAGTGGAACCTTCACGTCGATCAGAGGGACAAGAGGGTACGTGGCACCAGAGTGGCACCGAAAGTTGCCCATTACAGTGAAGGCAGATGTGTACAGCTTTGGAATTGTGTTGCTGGAGATAGTATGTTGTCGTCGGAGTGTAGATAACGATAATTCAGGGGAGGAAGCTATACTTGTAGATTGGGCCTACGACTGTTTCAAGGGCGGTGAGCTGCATAAGCTGATGCGCAATGAAGAAGAGGTAGTGGACAAGAGAAGATTTGAAAGAATGATTAGGGTTGGGCTGTGGTGCATCCAGGACGAGCCATCGCTTCGTCCCTCCATGAAGAAGGTAGTATTGATGCTGGAAGGCACTGTTGACATACCAATTCCTCCTTGTCCATCGTCCTTTCTGAGTGCTGCCATCTAGCCCATTTCAAAGTTTGGTGAATTAATCAAGCCTTAACCCAAATGAAATCAAGGTTTTAGGCTTCTGACTCTTTTAACAACCAACCGTTGAATTGATAAATTGATCGATTGATCAGACTAGTGATGAGCCACTAGCTCATCAATGCAGTCTTCTCTCCTAATTGCATGGTTAATTTGCTTTTCTCCAAATTGCGTTGTGATTTATAAATATATTTATGTGCTTTGAATTTTGAAGCAATAGTGGACAAATTTTTAAGAACTACATTTTTGTTGTATTCGTTGGGGTCATTCGACGTGACTCTTTCAAACACACCATGCCCCTATCACTCACCTAAATTCTAATTAAGCTGCTATTGTTGACTCACTGTTGGGGTTTCTCAAAGTGTTTCCAGGAGGTCCCCACACGCATTTTCATCAATAATGCGATGGGGAAACAAGAGAGCAAAGTACATTCGAACAGCCATCATAGCCTTGCATTTGGAATATCTCCCCATAAATAAAACATAGAAGTACAAGGCTATAAAGGCTATTCAACGGACTTTGTCTTCTTGTACAAGTATGACTTGGAAGTTAAAAATTTAGGTCGCAAGATCAAAAAACTTAACGTCTTAAATTTTAATCATAACTAGTCTAGATCGTGCGATGTATGGGTTTTATCTAAGAAAATTTGATGAAATAGATATTTTACATTTTCAATTAAACTGTGCTTGTTCAATTCAAGCATCTATTTGTGGATTATGTCTAATTTATTATATCACAATTGAAGTTGCACTTTAGTGAGAGTAGCTAACTTCTCATGTTCTAGATAAATTTATATTATTTTTTATATATTAATGCTATTTTTATTATTTTTTAATTTTTATTAGTCTGTAATTATTTTTAAGTAAAATTATAGAAATCCTCCTCTTATAACAATTCTATAAAGCATCATTGTGTTTTGATCCCTATACTTTTGAAAAAAAAAATGCATATATCTCCTTTTCATTAGCTTTTCATTAATAAAGACATTGAAGTTGCAAAAATACCATTATCTTTCTAAGGTGTTACTATACACAATTTAAAGTTTTAACTTTACCCTCCACTAATTTATTTTGCTTAACAACTTTCAAAGAGTAAATCTCTCTACTCTTCTTGGACAAAATAAAGTAAAAAGGATGAAAGGAAGCAATTTTTTTTCTTCTAAGGTATTTTAGTCCATTTACATCCAAATGATGTTGGCTAAGGGTAAATTTTATATATAAAAAAATGAATGCTTACATCAACATTTTTATTTCAAATGCTAATGGAAGGAAGGTATTTGCATTTTTTCTAAAAACAATATGGGAGGATTTTGTTAAGGTCAAAACATAGGGGAGGTTCATAGGATTGTTAAATTAATTAAATTATATTTAAGATTAATATATTTTTATTAATCCTTTTTATTTTAATTAATCAAATTAAACTTTTATTTTTCAACACAATTTAAGTTGGTTAGTAAAAAATTATTTATAAAACTAATAATTATTAGATAATTTTGAATGAGTTTTGTATTAATTTTAGATGAAATTTAAATGGATATTAGTTTTTAATTTATGTTATTATTTTTTATTAATTTATCTATTTTTATTATATTAATAAACATATTTTGTCAAAAATAGTTATTAATTATTTTTATTATATTTAAGTAATTTAATAAATTATTTTTATTATGGTTGATTAATTTTTATTATTATCAAATGGAATATAAATTGATTATAATTTTTATGATGTTTCATTCAATGTTTTCAACTCACCATTAATTTGGATGGTTAAACCATTTGAACCATCACTTGGCCCCATTTCTAATTTTGAGTTTCCTAAAACCTACTATTTTATCAAAATGTCAATTTCATTATATCCCATTCGACCTAGGTTGTTGAACCATTGACCCTTTTGACCTAGCCATTGGGTCATGGATTATAAATATACAATGTATTGAAAACTTCTATAGGACTTAACTTTGCGCTCAATTGTCTGATTGGAGTGATCTTTTGTATTTTATGCAACTTTCATGATCTTTGCAATCCCGTTAGACAAAAAAAAATCATTTTGTTGCCTCAATTTTCAACTTTTGGCTCTTTTTATTTATAAAAAAATAAAAGAAAAGTAAAAATTAGACCTAAAATTATATATATAATACAGAGAGAGACACACACATACACATAAAATGTAATTTATTATATCATATTATATATATACAAATGGATGATGTGTCATGGTTTGACTTGTCCAATTTGGACAATTAAACCATTGACTCGTGGCCTAGAGGCAAAAACTATTCAACCTCCAAGTTGGCTTTTAAAACACTACCTTTATTTGTTAAGTGAAATAAATAATATTTATTCTGAAATGCAAATCACTTGATTAATTAATTTAAAAATTAATTATCTTTTAAGTATAAGTAGATTATTTAGCATAACAATATGTCATTGAATATCACCATTTCAATATAATTACTTTTTTATTGATATTGATAAATTTTAGGCAATTTAATGGAGCAATGGAAACGAGAGAGAATTAATGGCATAAGTTATTGAAGGAGAGAGTTAATGGCATAATTAATGACAATAGATAATTAAAGAAGTTAATAAGAAAGAGGAGAGAGAGTTAATGTGGTGAGTTAATGAGAGGGGTAAAAGTCTTAAAGTTGATTGGCCACATGAGTTATTTTGTGCAATTTTAAAATTAAGAAAACAAAAAAGGATAAAATCCTTTTATCTAAAATAACCAAAAGCACGAAAGTGTCAACTTGGCACATTCTATTTTAATATATAGATATAGATTAAGCATGACAGCATAAACAGACCCGATTTGGTATGTGTTGTATGAGTGTTGTGTATAAAGTTGATTAAGCCTTGGAAATAAAGTGACTTGATATAAAATATAACAATAAATATTGCTTATTGTTGTTTATTACACATAAGCACCATTAGGTAGGGGTGCTCATGGACTAGGCTAGGTTATGCACCTATGTTATAGTATTTATAGCTGCAAATAAGTCGGATTTGATCTGATTTGAATCCAAATTCAATCCATTAAGAGCCATATTTGAATACTTCTCCTTATCCTAACAAATAGATTCAAACTAGGAAAGAGGAAAGTTAATCCATTAAGTTATCAAATCGAATACATACACACATACATACATATATATATATATATATATATATATTATTTTGAAGACATATATGTCCCTATCATCCCATTACACTATATTTACAAATATTGTAATTTCATAGGCCTCTATATGTCATTTAGACCCTAATCTAAAACCTATAAGGCTATAACGAAAGCTTAATAATTCCATACTTAGAAAAAACCTTTTTCCCAATTCCTAAAAAAATAGAGACAAGCCTTTTCTTCTTTTTTGTATAAAGAAATAGACTTTTTTCAAGCCCCGTTCGTTTACCGCTATGTTGGGGTGGGAAAGCTGACCAATTTTCCCATGTTCTTTTGCAAATACATGTGGGGCCCATAGAAAAAACAAATTCCCCCGAGTAATTATTTTGGCCATTTGCCTAGGAAAATCTTAAGTTACTTTCCCATCACGGGGTGATTTTGTTTAGTAAAAATACCCATGTTAACAAGCTTAGGGCAAATGATTAATTAAGAAAAGATCTCACCTATGATGAACGATGTAAATCTCCAATTGCCACTCTTGGATCTCTTAACCTAGCGACCTTTATAATCCACCATCCCTTCTACCATATCTCCTCCTCCTCCTCCTAGTAGTGAAGATCCACTTGCTAAAGCGTCACACACCTCCATTCTTCCTACGCCTCCTCTCTTTCTCTCTCTTTCTCTCTCTCTCTCTCTCTCTCTCTCTCTCTCTCTTCTATGCAATCAACAAACAGAATTGAGGAGAGAAAAAAGGGTAATATTGGCAATAGTGTAAAAAATGGGCCTCTTACCCAAAAAAGTTGGTGAAGCAAAAGAACATGGGTAAGTTGGAGTGTCTCATTTACTTGAGTAAATTTCAACAAAAAGAACATGGGTTAAAAAACTTATCTAGGTGAATTTTACCTGGGAAACACTTACCTGAGTAAGTGAATTTACCCAAGTAAGTAAGATAGCAGTAAACGAACGAGGCATCAAAATCTCTTCTTATTCCTTTTGGCTACGTTTGTTTGTGGTGTAAAACTCACCGATGAAATTTCACACTGACAATTTAAAATTTTTGAATTGTTGACATTTGAAAAATACGATTATTGATGTAAAACTCTACTCCATTCAAACACCAACAAATTTGAACCGGGAGTGGAATTTTACATTGATCTTGATTTACACTGCAAACAAGCACCAACAAAACCAAACTAGTGGTGGAGTTTTATATCAATACTGATTTACACCACAAACAAACACAACCTTTGCATCTTATACACTCATGGCAAGTTTTCTCCTCTATGACCGTCTTCATCTATCGACAATGTTATAAGGGCTTATTGAGAAGTGAGAAGAGATTGGACATAAGAGGCAACACCATTGACAAGCCCAAGTTTGTGAGTTACCCTCATTCTCTCTACAAGATTCAATGGATTGGTTTTCAGATTTTTAGCGTCTCTCCCCTCTCTCTTCAGTATTAATGCAAGGTTGTTGCTTTGTTTTTAGATTTCAAGCTATGTGCTATGGACAAAATAATTTTTAAATCTCAGTCGTTAGCACAGTCAATTAGTAAGTTTTGTTTCAAATTTCAAAAAGGCAGGTCTGTTCTTTGTTTTAGATGTCAGTTTCTCTTTTATTTATTTTTTTCCAAAATTTTGTTTCAATTTTTGACAAAAATATCGATCACGGATTTGAGTCGAATATCCAACAATTTTATTGAACTGAATTTGAATATAAAAATGTAATATTTATCAAATTATTATTGATTTCAAATCTATACAATTTTCTTATCGAATCAAATCAGATATACCATAATCCAAATTCAATCCAATCCATTTGTAGCCATAAATATTTATATATATAGTATAACATAAAATAACATATATATATATATATATATAATGCATCTATTTAAATATATACAGGCTGGGCTTGAAGTATTAGGCCGGGCCCTGTCCTGAAATTTATTGCCCTGATGCGGGCTCAGGCCTGCCAGCCCTGAACACGAAATCTAGGCCCAAGCCCTGGCTGAAATGATCACCCCTACCATTAGGCTTCTATTTTTTTTTTTTTTCTCTTATCTGTTTTTTTTTAAGGCTCAGTTTGGAAGGAGTACAAATACAAATATATATAGTACAAATCTATATAAAATATAAGGTTTTGCACTCTACATATTTGTATTTGTACTCCTTTCAAATGGAGCCTAAAATTTGCTTTCAATTCCAAAATCTCTTCCTACTTTCTTTCTTCCTTTCACTTCGTTTTTTTTTTCTTTTACAAAAATTCCCTCTCTTATCTCTCTTCCCACTAATTATGTATAAGTATGGCATCTTATATTGAATTATTTATTTTATTTTTGTTATTCATGCACTCATTGCTTAGCTAGACTTGCACTCAGAAAAAATGAATAAAATAAATATTTAATTTAAAAGAAAAACACATATAAAAAGTGGTACAGGCTCCACTCTAAATTAAATTGCGCCATTTTCACAATTCAAGTTGGAAAGTCATTCATATCATTAATAACAAATCAAAACTAATTTTAGCATTTTAACTTGAATAAACACCCAACACAAGGAGATGTTTAGAAATGTGTGGCTATTTTCTTTTTCAAAGCATTCTAACAAAAATAAGTACCAATCATATTTTTTATTTTGAAAAAAAAAATCATGCACGTTACTGAAAGCCCCAAAGACTTTTATGATGTTTTACATTGGTGAGGATTGTAGTTCTTTTGAATAAAAATTCAACATAAATGGGACTTAATACTTGGATGTTGGGTCTCAAACAAAATATGATTCCCATAACTTCTTTGTAGGATGGAATGGATTGAAACAAGGTTCGAAATATCGATACGCCTACTACGTCGATAAAGGTGTATCGGGCAGTATCGATAACCTTTTTTTTTTCTAGTTTTTTTTTTTCAAATATAGTTCAGATGGGCCAGTTTAAAGTCCATCCACCCTCTAAACTGGTTGAAACCCTGATACACCCTCTGTAAGAGCATATTGGGAAACTCCCGATACAATACATATCAGCTGATACGGCCCAATACGTATCGATACTTTAAACGTTGGAATGAAACAGCCTTATGTGCATTGGAGAGCTCAAGTCCCTCTTTCTTTCATAATGAACGGGTTCATTATGTTTGGGTTGCAATTATACCAGACCTTAATTTGATTCATTAGATCCATATTTGAAATCCAATCTTATCCGTTTGGTTTGGATTGAGGTCAGATGGAAATAACAATTTAAAGTAAAAATAACGAAAATGTTCTAAAATATAAATAAAGTGAACTAAAAATGATTTTGATATTGTTTGTCATGAACAAAATTAAATAAAGGGAAATTTATGGTTTGCCCCTCCTTATATTTTTCCACTTGTTACTATTTTCAGCTTACAAACCAATAAAAATGATAAGGTGGGCCAATCAAAGAAAAACCCTCAGATGAAATGAAAATAGCTTCCTTTACACTTAGAATATCGGATTATTTACCGAAAAAGAAAATAATCATATTGGATTGAGTAAGTGTGGGTTAATATTTAATGCAATTATAAAGAGATTAAATTTATATCGCCCTTAATTGTATAAATTGTATTAGGTTCAATTTGGATGGATTATGTTGCATCACTATATTATCAGTTGTTTTGGTCATTACAAAAGTTGTTTATGCTTAGGCTAGTGCTGCAACTCGGGTGACCCAACTTGACCACACAAGTTTTGGAATGGTTTGGGTAATTGTGGGCTTTAGATTGGGACTAGGCCCAAAAACTTAGGCCAGATCTAAAGTTAGGTTGGACTTGGCTAAGGGCCTTAAGGCCTTAGGGTAGTTCGAGCCTGATAAATATTGTATATTGTATATTTACAATATTTATGTATGTATGTTACGTATTTATGCTACCATTTGCATCACAAAATATATTTGACTACTATACTCACACAATATATATATTGGCCTAAGCTCACACCCATACACATACACAAACTGAATGGTTGATCTTTGGTAACGTGGACCAATTCAAAAATATCTTAGAATCATAGAAGTAGTGACTAATCAGGTGGGATTTTATCATAAATACATGCGGGGTTTTGATAGATTAAAGCTTTTTCAGTATCAAATCTTAGATTTATATAACATTTAATATAAACTTTTATAAATAAAATTTTATGTTGACATAGGCCCAGAAAGCCTCGTCGAGCTTGGCTCATGATCACCCTGTGGATGTACATGACATGTCAAGAAAATCCTTTCAAGTATGACCAACCCACTTAAACCCCGAGTTTGGCCCAAGTGTTAATTGGTTAAACTCGGATTGGGGCCTAGATTGCTGTTGTTAAACTTGGGATTGATCTCAGGTTGGACCAAACTGTAATTTCAGATTTCTGAAGTCGATAGCAGTTTATTTATTCCGATGTGGGCCCCACTTGAGAGCACTATATGGTAAAGACCCCGGAAAGCCCATAATGGCAAAGGGGAGAGGGCCCTAAGTGCTAAGTCTTAGGTTGGGCCTGGGTTGATTCTCAACCCGATCGAACCCGTGGGCCAGCCAGGCGAGCAGCATAGCAATAGCATAGCATAACAAATGTGAAATGACCCAAACTACCGCGACTAAGAAAAAAGGGCTGGAAGGCTACACGCAGAAAAGGAGAAAATTAGGGTTTAAGCACTCGAAGTCCAGGCAAGGTTTTACGTTTCAATTTCTATCTCTCGTTCTCCAATTCTTCTATTTCCCGAGCTATGATTTGTTAAACAGAGTTTTTTCTGGTTATTAGCCGTCTCGAGTCACACTTTATTCTGTCCCGGTTACGGTGTTGCAGCCATGGCGGACGGCTACTGGAATCGACAACCGTCTCTTAATCCTTCTTTCGGCTTACCCAAACGCCCTCGCCCCGACTATGGTAAGCTCGTCTCATTTCTTTCTTCTTCCCTGTTTTCGAAACCCTAAAGCTAACCTACTTTCCCCTCCCGCCTGCGGAAGGAGACGCCATTCTCATTCCTTTTTAACTTTCGTGAATCTATGTGAATGGATTTCCCTCTTCGCCCTCTGTGCTTATTATTAGTTGTTGTCCAATTTCTTTGAATGTGGATTGGTTATGTGTGTATAAAATCAATATGAAGTTGCTTGAATTTGAGTTGTTCAAAACCCTTTCTTTGGTCTATATGGATTTGGGTTGTTCAATTTCTTTGAATGTGGGGTTACTTGGGTTTGAGTTGTTCAAATTCTGTTCTCTTTGTTTGGGCCTTTCTTTGAATGTGAAGTTAATTGGGTTTGAGTTGTTCAATTTCCCTTCTTGATTTATGCCGTCTACAATTTAACCAATGAGCTCAAATGTATAGTTCAAAAAGGGAACAGTACTAAGATCTTGAGTATAATAAGGAGTTTGGACAAGCACAAACCCAAATAACTTTAATCAGTGATTTTTTTCTTCTTTAATCTTTTATATGGGTAACATCAACCAGTGCTTATGCCAATTTGTCCTTTTCTTTTTGGAATGAAGCCTATCTCA
This sequence comes from Nelumbo lutea, assembly GCF_056320005.1. Taxonomy (NCBI): domain Eukaryota; kingdom Viridiplantae; phylum Streptophyta; class Magnoliopsida; order Proteales; family Nelumbonaceae; genus Nelumbo; species Nelumbo lutea. The sequence continues at coordinate 34,700,801 of NC_142688.1, read as the reverse complement.
TACGGTGAAGTGCTAAAAGAAGAAAAGTGGAACTCGGTTCAATACTGCAAAGTTGGTTTACCATTACTTATTTGAGTCAAATATTTCGGATGAAATTCTTAGTTGACGAGGATCTGGTTTCGATCCAAAATCCAATTAAGCCCTGATGGAGTTGCCAGTTATGATTTTACCCTCAGTTTGGAAAGAGTACAAATACAAATATGTACAGTACAAATAAATGCAAAATGATACAAAATACTAGGTTTTGCGCTCTACATGTTTGTATTTGTACTCCTTCCAAACTGAGCCTAAATTCCAAACCTACCCAGCAAGTTAGCAAAGCATTAAATTCTGTCTCATTTGTTTGTTTCACCTTTCAAGTTTCACTTTCACAAATAGAGGTTCTTTATGTATCCTTCCATTCCTTTGTTTTACTTTTTGATGTTTTGTCAAGGGATGTGATTTTACTTTGCTTTATAAGCCATCTGCATGTGTTGACACAAAAATATCCCTTGGCTAACTCTCTTTATCTCTCCAAGTGATTCACAAGTCAATACAGGATATTGTCTTTGATAGAGAGAAATGGTAACACTGGATTTAGTAGCCCATCCCAAACCGTTAGAGTAAGGCTTAGGTGAATTGAGCTGAGAACCTGATGTAAATCTTACTTCAGAGAGTTTGCACTTTGTACCTTAGGCTCAGTTTGGAAGGAGGACAAATACAAATATGTAGGGTGCAAAACCTTGTATTTTGTATTATTTTGTGTGTATTTGTACCATACATGCTTGTATTTATACCCTTTTCAAACTGAGTCTTAAAAACCGATCAAGATTAGAGTCTCACCTTTCATGAGTCAAGGATTAATGGATTGGCACCAGTGCACCTTGAGGTTGTATAAATGTGTACTTCATGAATATCATCTCCCTTACCTTAAAAAAATCTATCAAAAAAAAAAAAAGATTCATCACCATCGGCTACATGAATCCTGTTTTACCAATCCATTCTATTGAATGCCATATCCACTGTGAAATTATGAGTGCTTAAATCATTTCTAACTATTATTTTATTGGTCTATCCCTAGCCCTTCTAGCCCCCTCAATTCGTAATAAATCACTTTTTCTAACTAGTGCTGTTGATGGTCTTCTGTGCACATGACCAAACTATCTTACTCTACTTTCTCTCATTCTGTCATCTATTGGAGCTACTCCTAGGTTTCTACGAATGACTTCATTCTTGATCCTATCCTCTCTAGTTTTTCCATCATCAATCATATCATTTGCATTTCTGCTACACTCATTTTTTGGATATGTTGTTTCTTGACTGCCCAAAATTCTGCTCCATGCAGCATAGCTGGTCTTACAACTGTTTTATAGGATCTTCCTTTAAATCTAAGGGTCCCTTTGGTTCGCAGTTGCAATCAGAATTGGAATGGTCTATTACCCTTGCCTGTTTGGTTCAAATGGATTAGAATTGGAATTGGAATTGGCTGGAATGGTCTCAAATGGGGGAATTCCATTCCACCGGGAATGGGAATGCTATTCCCCCTTTGTTATGAATTATTGAACCAAACTACTGGGAATGGTCACATTCAGTTATCTCGTGGTCTCCAATCCTAAGTGTATCCTGGTTTACACTCCTGTTAGAGTGAAAAGATACTTGTTCACATTATTGATGGGTAATCAATTAAAGGGTCATTACCCAATGATGGCCCCAATTATCTGAGGTCTTGGGAGGGTTGTACTGGATATGGACCTAGTCTTTTGAAATTTCCATTCATAAAGTGGTTGCTGTCTGATTGAACCTACATTTTCATGCTTGTCACTTGTCAGCCTGAGGTTTTACAATTATATAAAGCAATGGCCCCTTGATGAGCAATCAAACATTTTTTTATTAGTTACAAGGATGTTTAAAAAGGAGAACAGAAAATATTGCTCTAAACTTCTACCGTAATACCACTTTCTACACACAACTCATTGTTGCAACTACCATCCCATTAATTGATCTGAAGCATGTAAGGGCGAGAAACTTGTTCATTAGAAAACTACTTGGATCTGTACAAAGGTGGGCAATGGATTTTTTTGGAAAGATAGGTGTTGTGTTGATGAGAAAATTATAAACAGAAAACACCTTTGTACAACAACTAGCTGCTGTACAGTGGGAGATTTTAAATGCCTTTAAAAATCTTATAGTTCCTTTCTTTCCAAATGCTCTGGCAAATGTTAAAGGGAATCACAGCCCAAATAGCACTTCTAGCACCTATTTAGAGTGGAAGTCATACCTGAATTACTGGGACTGTGAATGGTATCCAGGTTTGATCTGTTTATAGTTGGATTAAGCATGGATCCGCCTATATCCAATCCAATCTGATAACATTTTAATATTTATGCTACATAAAATGATAAAATTTATATTGTATCTATTGGTAACATTGGTTTGAATGTTTCTTGTATACAAAGGAGTCATAGGCTCTTATCTTATAGAATTTATTTTCAATTCATTTATCCATGATATACTATTGTCAAAGTCATGTTTTTAGTTCATTTTATTTGTAATGTATAATATTTTGATAAACTTTAGTGTAATTTATTAATGGAATTTAATATCTGAAATTAATCTGAATTTGATTCTAATCCTATCTAAATCTGATGGATAAGCTTCAATTTGAATCTAAGTATTTTGAATTAAATTTGGATCTAGGTATATCTAATTTGATCCAATCCATTTGCAGTCATATGGGCAACGACATGAACTAAGGCCAGGTTAGCCTAATTAGCAGTGCTACTTTGCCATGTAGGATTTTTGCAAAAATAAAGTAATGGAGATTGATGTGTCTGCAAATGATTTGAACTTCCTTATAGAATGGAGATATGGCAATGGTTTTATTTAATCACATAATAATTCAAAGGTAAAGTAAAAATAATATAACTAAAGTATGAACTCCTAGCTGGATATGCCCTTTCTTGTATTTTCTTGTTTATGAGTCCTAAGCACCAAGGTTAGCGCTGATTTCAGCTTGGAGCATTGCTCAATGCCTACAAGAAGTGTCATGCCATGTGCTAAATTTCAACATGGCCAGACCTTATAGTTTCAAGGTGTCCTTGCAACATTGCTAACAAGCATTGTCTGTGACCTAGATGCAGCCAGTATATGGCTAGACAATGTGTTAGGCTTGAAATATACACTTGAAACTAGAGTGTTCAAAATGAAACAGAATCCACATACAGTTATCCATGTGTCACAAATGAGCATTAAGAAGCAAACAGACTCCCCAAGTGGTAATATGGAGGGACACCAAAAGAATAAGTAATCCACTAATTTCATGGTTCCATCCCCTTTGTTCATTTCATTCCCAAGTGGTAAAGTGGAGGGATAGCAAAGGAATAAGAAATGTGAATACTTAGATGGATGTGTGGTAAAACTAGAAAGAACAGGATTAGAAATGAAGTTGTATGAAGGAACCTAGCAGTAGCTTCAATAGGTGATAAAATGAGAGAAAGTAGGCTGTGATGGTTTGGTCATGTTCATGGATGACCCATCTACAACACCCCTTAAAAGTGATCTTTTACAACTTGAAGGGGTAGAAGAGCTAGGGGTAGATTGAAAAAGGGCTTGGGTAGAAGTAATCAGAAATGATTTAAGCACCTGTGATTTAATGATGGATATGGCACTGAACAGAACGGAATGATGAAACAGGATTCATGTAGCTGGTCCAATATATTTGGGCAAGGCTTAGATGATGATGAAGAATCTTGAACCCAGTAAGACTCTGCAACTTGAAAACTAAATAGTTAAAAAAAATACTTGTTTAATTGTTTTACAAAACTATGTGCATCCTGCAATCTAGGTATGGGTTTTCCAAAGGGTAAATTTCTTAAACTACCTTATGGTTTAGCTAATTGGCTAAGTATACCCTTATTGTTTGACTATTGTCTAACAATACCCCTACTGTTTCGGAAAAGTACCAATTGACGTTAAATATTGATGGAAGGGATGAAATGCCCATTTTGCCCTTAAGTTCACTTTATGTGCGAGAATAGAGACAGGGCACCATCGCCTTTGCATGTGACACTTATCTCTGCAATTTCCGAACGATGGCATGGCGATGAGAAGAAAAAAGCCGACAGAGAAGAAGGCCAAAAAAGCCCTTGTTGCAAGCTTCCCAAAATCTGTAGAGAGAGGATGAAGCTCTCTGAGCAGTTCCAAAACTTTTGAATCTCTCAGGTTTGCAAGAAAACTAGATCTGATAGATACTTAGAACCAGGCATCGACATCACAACCCAAAACTGGCTTTGTGCTGCGGGTGCTTCTGTTTCTTCTCATACTTGGTCCCCCTTGCCTTGGCCTACAACTCACGAACCTCATGACTACCTAGTAACCTACTAACGTTGATCTGAGACGAGACGGTCGTTGCACAGTCATCTGCGAAATCAAATGAAAGGATCCGATTTTGTGTATGAATCCACCTCTTCTATGAGTTGAACTCCTCGGTCCTCCCATCTTGGCTTCTCTCAACTCAGTTGCAAGCTAAAAGTAGATTTATTCATTCCATGGTGAATAAATCAGAGACAACTTCTCCTTTGCAATGGAACATGAAATACAAATTTCTCTTATGTAGAGACAACTTTCTTCCATAGTGACACTGAGGAGGAATCCAATTCAGAAGAGGACGTATGAGATTAGAAAATCGTTGAACAGTGTGGCCATTGGAATTGGCTGTAGAAGTTTGGATTGGATGTTTGGGGATCTAATGGAGCAGTTCATAAGGCATTGGCATTTCCTTGTCGAGACAGACTCTGAGTCCATCTTGAAACACTGGGTATTTGAATGGATTTTCAGGTGAAGAAACACCGTTCTTTAACCACCTCTATGACTTGAATGGATTCTCTTCTTTGGCTAGAATTGGCTTTTGTCTCTCCACTGTTCTCCTCAAAGCCTGCTCGGAGACGTCCTGGTGAAGTGGGCATGGACACGGTGTAGGGGGGTTTTGGTGGCCAAAGAAGGGGCACATTTGGATTTGGACTTTGGTCTTCCCGAATTGGTCGAGATACCTCAGGAATTCTAGCACATGGGCATCGTTGCACCTAGAGAGCGACAATGGATGCCTACGGTCAAGATACCTCAGGAATTCCAATATTGACGCTTCTGGTTCTTGCAGGGAGTACATAGGGGAGAGAGAACATAGGGGAAGAAGGAGAGAGAGAGAGATCGACGCTTCTGGTTCTCGGGGGGAGTACATAGGAGAGAGAGAGAGAGATCACTAGACAGTGTGGCCACTGGAATTGGTTGTAGAAGTTTGGATTGGATCGAGGATCTAATGGAGCAGTTCACAAGGCATTGACATTTCCTTGCCGAGACAGACTCTGAGTCCAGCCTGAAACATTGGGTATTTGAATGGATTTTCAGGTGAAGAAACACCATTCTTCAACCACCTCTATGGCTTGAATGGATTCTCTTCTTCAGCCAGAATTGGCTTCCGACTTTCCACCATTCTCCTCAAAGTCTGCTCGGAGACGTCTTGGCAAAGTGGGCATGGACATGGTGTAGGGGGATTTTGGTGGCCGAAGAGAGGCACATTTGTCTAGTTGTAATTTCCATATATTTTTAATAAAATTACTGTTATTGATTAAAAAAAAAAAGAAAGGGCACATTTGGGTGTGGACTTTGGTCTTCCTGAATTGGTCAAGATACCTCAGGAATTCCAATATCGATGCTTCTGGTTCTCGTAGGGAGTACATAGGGGAGAGAGAATGAAGGGGAAGGAGAGAGAGATTGACGCTTCTGGTTCTCGGGGGGAGTACATAGGGGAGAGAGAACAAAGGGGAAGAAGGGGGGGAGATGCCGGAGGTGGAGTGGTCCGCTGCTGCAACAAGTTGCAGCGGCAGTGCTGAAACAGGGGAGAGAGAATGAAGAGAAAGGAGTGAGAGTGAGAGAGGGGCTGGAGGTGGAGGGGGTTATAGCCACCATTGGTTAAGGATCGAGCTGGCTCGGTTTGCTGCTGCTGAAAGGAAGACGACGAAGGAGAAGAAGAAGAAGGGAGAGGGAGAGGGACCAAGGGTAAAATAGGGTTTTAAAAAATATATGTCACATAGTGTCACTTGTGTATGGGTTTTGACGGAATATTAATAAATGCTAATGGTAAGGTTAGAGTTTTTCAATTGTTAGAAACAGTAGGGGTAGTGCTAGACAATAGTCAAACAGTAGGGGTAACTTAGTCAATTAGCTAAACCACAAGGGTAGTTTAAGAAATTTACCTTCATCCAAACCATGCTATGGTCACATGATTTTCAGCTTCTTGGTAAGCTAAGAATATAAGTTTTCCTTATTAAAGATACATAATCTACATCATCATCTGTGACATCTTTCTTGGATGTGATAGATGGGGATTTATAAGGTTTGAATTCATGTTGTTTAATTTCTTTGTTTTCCCTGTGGTTTGAGGGAGTGGAAATAAGTGTTTCTGGACTCTCCTAAGTGGATGATGTGTCCATTTCAGACATGTGTTGGATTTTGATCTGACAATGTCTAATGGATTCTCTTGATTGACACTTCAATGTAGCATTTTCCTTTATGTACTTGCTTATTTTGACATAAATGAATAGCTAATATACACAAAGAATGCTATTATTTCTAGAAACCATTATTAAGCAACAAAGATAAGGTTCTTGACTTTTTTATAGAGTATCTAATAGTAGAATTTGCGGCCATTTCTTAGTGTAATTGTAAAATCTTGGGCATGCAAGTCGCAAATGTGAGAATGCAAGTTCAAATCTGAGAGTGGCCATTTTGTGCTAGAAATGCCAAAGGTTAGGAGGACTTAGAACTGTATCCAGTCTTCCCCTCCCAATACCCCAGATGGCTGGGACCAACATTGGGTAACGGCCTCCATCTAATATTAGTACTCAAAAGATATGGATGGCTTTTTATGGTTTTTACTTTTCTGCATGCATGTCCATCAGTCATTGTTTTTCTTCTTGCCGTCAGAATGCTGGACACATACCAGATTTTGACTTTTTGAATCTGTATCCATTTAATGTTGGTGGGAAGTGCTGCCTTCCCCTGAATCAGAGTGTTTTGAATGATAGCCTCCTTTGTGGAAACATTTCTGTTAGACAAGAGGAAGTACTTCTAGCAAAGCCACTTCTTTCAGGATTATGCTATACCTTTTCTGATGACCAAACTGCAAAATCCAAAAAATACTAAGTGAAATTTCTTTTCTGCTATGATTTTTTCTTGCTCTGCTCAAAGATAACCTTATATTGATGTTTAAAATTCTCCCCGTGATCTAAGGATTGCTAGAGACTACATAATTATGAAGAGTGCAATCAAACACAGAGAAAAAAGGAAGAGTTCCCAAAATTGATTCAATTTGTATATTTACTTTGTTCTTGTATGGCCTACTATGCATTTTCAGGTCTTGTAGAAATTGTTGTTTGCCAATAACATGGTAATGATGGTGTTTGCTTTAAATTGAGGGTCGTGAGATATATGGGACTAAAGACATATTCAGGTCAAATTTAGCAGTAACAAATGGTGGAAATTAGAGTTATTTAAATTGAACAAGGGACAAGTTTAAAACAGCCTCTTAGGCTCCGTTTGGAAGGAGTACAAATACAAATATATAGAGCACAAAACTTTGCATTTTGTTTTATTTTGTATGTATTTGTACAGTACATATTTGTATTTGTACTCTTTCCAAACTGAGCCTTAAGGATTCATGTTGTACCAGAAAATGTGTCTGGGATGCTGAAGAGCCCTTGCAGTTCCTTTTTCCACCAATTAGCCAATGGAAGAATCTTGTACAAGACCTTGTTTTTCTTGATTTTGTAAAGAGGTTTTCTACCAGCCCCTGCTTGGGAAGGTCCATGTTGAAGAAAGGAAAGATAAAATCCTGGAATTCCTCCCAATTTCTGAGAAGGAAAATAAATCAGGGAATCCATCTAAAAAGTTTAGATAGGATGATGGTTTATTGTTCAATACCTTTCCAAGTGACATCGCAGTTTGCACATGCAGTAGGCATGTGAGATGATGCCTTTGTTTTCTTGACTAATACGAGGAGTTTATTATAATTTATAAATGGCTGTGATCGTTTTTTGTTGCATCTGATCTGCCTTTGGTTACTATTTTAATGAGTACTATCACAAAATACATACAATCTCTGTTGAGGGTCATCACCCAATGACGGTCTTGGGAGGTCAGTTGGATTCATTCCCAACCTTGGCATTTTTTGTGCTAATCATCTGTTCGCAAAGTTGAATCTGTTTTGTTACACTTATCAGCTTCAGATTTTACCATTGTACCAATCAATGACCCCTAAGTACAATCCATTTTCTACTTCCATATTTAAGCTATGAAAACAACAAGCAATGACTCCTTGTAGCTTCTACTGTTGCAGATTTTCCACCTCATCAGGTGCCTTCTGGTCATGAGATGCTTAATTATTTGCCACGAGATGAAGATCGTGGTGGAACCCGTGTTTTAAAGGACACAAAAACCTTGGGATCAGCATATGATCGTTATCTGCAGAGTGCGGTATCTTGTTCAACTCTATTGATGTATAGGGGTCTGATGGTGTATCCTTCAAAATACTTAATGCCCATTGCTCTACTTTTGCAGCAACTTTCTTCATTTGGTTCTGGAGAAGCTAGCAACTTTGGTGGTGGAACTGGATTTGGAAGAGGGGTTGGTGGAGGGACACCTAGTCTTCCAGTTGGAGAGCCTGATATGATTGGTGGTCGTGGGCCTGTCAACCCTGATCTGGCTCCAAATGGTCGAGGCATGGGTTTTGGTGGTCTTCAAGTGGATAGGCCAGGTCGTGAAATGCCACCACTCCCTCCAGATGCTTCTAGTACTCTATTTGTTGAGGGGCTTCCTCCAGACAGCACACGTAGGGAAGTAGGTCGTATCCTTTGAAAACCAACAATCATGCCAATAATTTAGGATGCGCCTATACATTACTGTTCAACCTTCTGCTTTTGTCTGCATATGGTTTGTCTCATTATTATTCCTTTACAAAGTTTCAAGATATATTTCGTCCATTCTTGGGTTTTAAAGAAGTAAGACTTGTGAACAAAGAACCAAGACATGTAAGTGGATCACTTTCAATGTAATCATTTAGTTCTTTTTTTTTTTTTTGATGATTATGTAACCATTTAGTTCTCTGTGACAGTAATTTGTCTGTTTTGTTTCATCTTAGTTTTCCATTGTTTTCCCTGTTTGCTATTGTCTTGCTACTGATTTTGTTTTCTAAAGCATATAATCCCTTTATCCATTATGCAGCGTGGCGGAGACCCTCTTATCCTCTGTTTTGTTGATTTCACAACTCCAGCCTGTGCTGCAACTGCTTTGAATGCCTTGCAAGGTGACCTATTTCCCTTAATCATCTTTAACAGTGGTATAATACTTCTACCAATGTTTACAGAAGCGTGATTGTGCCTAAACCATTTGAAGTTTCTTGTAGAGTGATAGTTGTTACTCTTGCATATCAAACAATCTATAGAAACTTCATAGTGATGCACACTTATCATATTCATGCAGGCATACATATTATATGCAATACATATAATTGGTATTAGTAACACTACATTTTTTTTTATCAATGGTAACACTCTACATCAAGCCATCCTTTACCATCATCCTCTCCAATATGCATGCCTAAAGCATCAACTTTAACCCAACCTGGTCAGGTTGGCATTTTAAAAATAATCCAAATCCAATCTTCAGCCCAGTCCAACCTTCCCCTCTGATTAGGTTGGTTTTAAGGTGGCCCAACCCATTTTTTTGATCAATAACTGCAATAAAAAGGGCAGCCCAATGCATGAGGCTCCTACCAATGTGGGCTCTGGGGAGGGACAGATGTATGCAGCCTTATCCCTGCACATTCAGATGTTTTCAAGATCCGAACCCAGTGCACGAGGCTCCCACCAATGTGGGGTCTGAGGAGGGACATACACTGCCTTTCCCCTGCACATACAGAGATGTTGTTTCCAAGATTTGAACCCTGGTCACCCAAGTCACAATAGAACAACTCAACCATTGTGCTAAGGCCCACCCTCCAATAGCTGCAATAACTTTTTATTAATAATAGCAAATAGGAAAAAGTACAGTGAATACGAGTACAAAACAGAGACAGTGAGATAAAACTCTCATCTCTCCCCAAGTTACCCTTACTGTGCCCAAAAAAATAACCTCTCACCACCCCTTGTTTAGCAAGCATCAGCTACAGAATTAACATTCCACTTAACCCAACTGTGACTTGCATATCTCTGGTTAACCACCTGATTTTCTTCCTTTCATTATTATGTATCCACATCTTCACCCCCTCATCTTGTAGCTAGTGGACTATGAGTTTTGAATCTCCCTCAACAAATAGTCTACTAATGTTCATTGTCCTCCCCCTTTGTCTTCCAACATGCCATCACTTCTCTCAGAGAATCTTCCTCCTAGTGTTTTAAAAGCGCAAAGCGCAAAAAAGGTGCAAGGCGAGGTGTGCGCCTTTTTGAAGCAAGGCGCAAAATTATAAAAAAATGCTAAAAAAAGTCAGAAAATTCAAAAAAAAAATATTAACATAATATTAATGAAAATATAAACTTAAAATTTAAAATAATGTTTTAAAAAACCTATTATCTAAAATTAAAATACATAAACATAAGATGTAAAGCATATTCAAATGAGAATTTAAAAATAAATCAAAATATAACACATTTTCAAGCATTTAAGACTTCTAATCTCTTTTTTCACTCAATTTAATTACTTCATGTATCTAATGTAATGTAAAACATATTACATTCCTAATTCTACGAGCCGCCTTCGTGCCACGCCCCTCGAGGCAAGTCCAAACAAGTCCACATTAGGTCTTAAGTTCTTGGTTTTCACACAAAATAATGATTTTATAGTTTTAATTGCTTTTTAAGAAGACATTTTATTAGGATGAATGAATGAACAACATTACCAAATTGGGGGTTCTCGGAGCTTTCTCGCTCATCGAAGCTCCGAGAACCCCCAATTTGGTAATGTTGTTCATTCATTCATCCTAATAAAATGTCTTCTTAAAAACAATTAAAACTATAAAATCATTATTTTTTGTGTGAAAACTAAGAATTTAAGACCTAACGTGGACTTGTTTGGGCTTGCCTCGAGGGGCATTGGCACGGGCGTCCACCCCTGGCCTAGCCGCTATGTTAAAAAAAAGTCAAAATTTCAAAAGGCACATGCCTGGGCTGAGGTGTAAGGCACATCAGGCGCACCAGGCGTGCGCCTAGGACCTAGGCGAGGTGCATACCCTGAAATATGCCTAGGCGTGCCTTTTAAATCACTGCTTTCTTCCCAGCCGGTCCCGAGTATAAAGTGATTTTACCCACCTCATCTCTAAATACACCAATTCTTGATGGTTCTGGATTTCCCAAACTGCTACCATCAAAGTATAGCTTAGTTGGGAACCATTGGTGATTGATGACAGTCTTGTAAACAGAAGAGCTTGCCACTTCCAATTTCAGCGAATGCACTACTTTCTTTTTCCAGAAAAATTCTTGAGTTCCTCTCCTCCGGTCCTCCCAAATTGTCCAGATCATGGCAGCTTTTTATACATCACATGATTCTTCCCCCCGTTGACCATACGGCGCTGGTTGGAGCAAACATGCTTTGAACATCCACATGTGGATTCCACCTGCACCAAAACAAAGAGAGACACCATTCCCAAATAAAAGTAATAAAAGGACAAGAAATAAGTGATAGCAATTCTCACCATCAGCCTTAAATAGCACACACCAATAGGGGATAAACACCAATTTGGCCAGTTTCTTTGAAGTAGATCACAGGTAGTATATCTTTCCATGTATAACTTCCCAAGTTGTATCCCTACTTAGCGATCTCATTGATTAGGTTGGTCCAGATTGTGGATTTAGACAACTAAACATGATCTATCAGAACATGGCATCTCCTGAGTTCATTATGGAAGTTTTTAGTTCTAACTTGGTTTGAATGTTATTCATAGGTTATAAGATGGATTTACAAGATCCCGATTCATCCATCTTGCGGCTGCAGTTTGCACGTTTTCCAGGCCCAAGATCAGGCCCTGGGCCTCGTGGCAAGCGGTAAATAATGCATAAGGTTGAGAACGTTCTGGCCATTACATGTAGCTCAGAGTAGCTGGTGCAGATTCCCATTTATATTGTTCAGTTTATGCAGAGCACTTTTGCATGATGTAGCACACCGGCAATAATGGATTCAGGTTGCTCAATTCTGAACAAGATATAATATATTGAAGTGAAAAGTAAGGGCCAAGTGATGGGTTTCCATGATTTTGATTATACAATCCAAATAGTGTTCCTTTGATGAACCATGGTTGATTGTTAACTTCATAACTTGCTGTGTTAGGAGCTCAACTACCCTTTGAACGCAGTATGTTGGAATCAAGATGCCTTCAAAATTTTTAACCTTGTACTTGAAAACCTTGTAAAAGCACTATAAACCTGGATTATCATTGGCAGGCTTACACTGGAGGTTAAGCTAAAATTGTGCTTAATTGGTGATTTAATTTATGTTGGTCATCTAATCAATAACCTATTATAATGATGCTTAATTGTGGTTTTCCTTGTGTTGGAATCAGGATGCCTTTGAAGACCGCTATTACTCGTCCTACTGGCGCGCTCATTGGGCATCTGTAATGGAAAATATCTGGTTGATCTTGAACTTAGGCAGCCAGATCTTTATCCCTAAAATGTTGAGACATCTGGTGATTACGCTTGTCAAAAGGTGGGCAAGGTGATAAAATACAATTCAAAACTTAAAGCCTAAAAGTCCAAATATCAGAGAAATAGGAAGTGCTGTTGGGGAGTTGGAATACCAGTCCAAGGTTAAAAGTATTACAACGTATCAGTGCGTATCTAATGATATGTACTATATTATCCACCGAAATCCTATTTACAGGGAGTTGGGAGGGGGGGTGTGTTTTAAGTTTTAAACATAAGAGCTTCTAATGACCAACTTGCTTAACCCTGAAAGTATGAAGCATTAGACAAATAATTAAAAGGTTCATTTACTAAAACACCCTGTAGTTTCATAGATTTATTATAAGTTATAACCATTCCACATTTTGCGTTTTTCTGAAACTCCCAATAGTTTGCCACCGATTTACTTGAACCATCTATTGATCATCCAAGGTTCAAAATATTGATATGCCCGATATGCCGGGTGTATCGGGCAGTATCAATAACTTTATTTATTTACTTTTTTAGTTTTTTTTTTCAAATCTGATTCAGAGGGGTCAGTCGAAACTCTGATACACTCTGTAGGGGTGTATCGAGAAGCTCCTGATACAGCCTGATACATATTGATACTTTGAACCTTGTGATCACCTAATTGGAGTAGAAAATATTTGAGAGAGTGGACCCTTCTTCATTTTCAAAGTATATTTTCATATCAAGTTTTAAAAAAACAATGTTGGGCTCCATTGGAATGAAGATAGAACAATATAATTTAGCATCTGGGTTCCTCGTATGCAATGACATATTCTCCTTTGATTACAACGAAATTGAAATGATTGAACAAAGTGATTGCCTGTGTTTTATTAGGGGAAATAATGATATTTTTATTTTAAATTTATTTGAATGGATGTTAGTATCAATGGTCAATTTTAATTTTCATCTATCCGAAGGCCAATTAAGTAGGGGTGCAAATTGGGTACATGATTTTAAGATTGGCTCGAGTTTTTGGTCTTGTCTCATACCCTGCCCCGGCCAAGTTTCACCCGTACAATTAAATAATTTAGTTGTAAACTATACAAGGGGTGTTTAATAAAACACAAACTATAAGGTAGATTTTAGTAAATCCATGAATCTATATGGACTTATTTAGTAAATGACTATTTAAAATTACCATAACACATACAAAACACAATTTCCATGAGGGTTTGCGCTATAAAGCTTTTCTGCTTGGTTAAACCTTTTTTAAGAATCTGTTTTGGTTCAGCTGCATAAATAACATGAACTATGTTGACAACTGGCTTAGCTACCTAAGTGATAAGCCAGATTATTTTGGCAAGGTACTCTATTATTCAAAGAGGCCGAAGTGGACAGCCTATCAACTAGTTGATCGACAACTCACTGGGCTCTCCAAAATGGGCATTCAGCTTGGTCTTTCCAAAGTTTTAACCAAGCATTATTAATAGGCATTTTGAATCAGCCTCATTTGTAAAGCCAAAGTCAGCAACATGAAATTACAAGTCCTCCCACAAAGAGAACCATGCAACATGATGAACCAAATTTGACTCTCCTAGCTTCTCATCAAACACTGTTTATAGGTTTTGGAGGGCTGAGCTGAAGATTCAACCAAGTTGGTTCTGCTGCATTAAACACTGAATAAATTATTCAGAGGCTGAAGTGAACATCCTTTCAAATGATTTACCAACAGCTGATTTGAGCTATCCGAAGTTTTCACCAAACATAACCTGTAGGCTGTCCGTGTGAGGTTGACCTCAAAAAACGAGAAGCCGTTGCAATTCAGCCTTCTCAAACGATCAATGATTGTTTTATTATTTTGCTGGAGTGAAGAGTTTATGCAGTGGTAGAATTGCAGTAATCCTATGCTCCCTGGATGTCACGATGTTCTCTACTTTCTGCGTTCTATTTGAATGGGTTGAGACTTAAAACATTTGAGACTCGAGAGGATTTATTTTCGGTGAGCATGTTTGTTGGTCTCAATTCAACCCAAGAACAATCCAAATAAAAGTATAAAACCACATTACCATTTATTTGCTTACTTCCTACTCAACTCTCTTTGTGGACTAGTGAAGGAAAAGAAAAAAAAAATGCAAATACATCTCTCTTAAGTTCTAATGTGAAATTTCGTTGTTTGTCCTTTCTACAGGCATTCAAATTTGCAGGCAAATAAGATTAGGATCGAAGAAAATGGCAAACCAAAGCATCGCTGGCCATAAACTTGTCGGCTTTTCGCTATGTTAAAACCTGACGACTGTCACCAATAATCACAACAGTAACACTCGCCATCCTCAAATCTATGAAACCTATTAGCATCTCTCACCACAAACACCCTCTTTAATACCTTTTAAAGACCCTTAAAGAATTCATGACAATCCCCACAAACCGTTAGGTTCTTGAAGACCCAACGGCCAGCTTCTTACTATGGACTCTCAAGCTCTCCTCTTTCGACTCTTCTCCATCATGCAGTGCAAACTTCACCTCATGTGCATAACCTATATTTTCTTTTATTCTCCTGTCCATCACCCTCAATACCTCGTGAATTCTCTCTGTAAGTGGGTGTGTGTCGTCTCCTCCATAGGAAGTGCATCTTCTTGTCAATACCAATCCAACTACACCCAACCTCTTTCTTTAGCCCTTTTTCCTTCGTCGCCTCCCTCACTTTCTGACACTCCTCCCATTCACCAGCTTCAACATAGATATTAGACATCATAATGTAATTCACTGGGTTGTCACCATCCAATCTCAATAGGACATCTCCAACTTCTCTGTCAAATTCCAAGTCTCTATGCACACTAAATGCTCTTAGCAATGTCTGCCATATGCCTACACTTGATTCCCAGTGGCATGTTCTTTACGAGATCCATGGCTTCTTTTAAATGCCCAGGTTGGCTAAGAAGATCAACCATGTAAGCGTAATGTTCTACTTTAGGAATTATCCTTATGTCTTTGCACAATGTTGAGAAATATTTGTTACTTTCTTCAATGAGACCAGCATGGCTGCAGGCTGAGAGCACAACGAAATAAGTCACCTCATCAAGTTTGGTGTCCTCGATCCAACTGCATTTCTTCAAAGAGACGCACTGCATCGTTGCCATAACCATGCTTTCTGTATCCACTAATCATCACAGTCCAGGACACAACATTTTCTGGCGGGTATCTCATTGAAACGTTTCTGTGCTACTTCTGTTAAATGGCACTTGATATGCATATCCACAACTGAATTGGCTGTTGAGATATCTAAACCGTATGGAACTTTTTACCATGTAAGAATGCATTCACTTCCCCTGCTCCACAAGGGCAAAATCAGGTAAGACACCCATCATGCTCGAGAGAACAAACCCATCAACTTGAATGCCTGTCTTCCTAAACTGCCTACTTGGCATTATATCAAACATCCTAGTTCATTCCGCAGTTTTCCCACATTTCGAGCACATATCAATGATTGAATTGGCCACAATCAGTGTCCATTCAAAGCCGGTTTTAGTACAGAGAACATGTATTTGCAATTCCATTCTCAGCAACACCTGTAAACTAGTTGAGAATGTGAACTCATTCTGAGCTCCCCATTCGACAGAAGAGTGACACTGTTGCTTTGGCATTACCCTGACACATATACCCACCCATGAGAGCTGTACATGAGATCACATTTCGTTCAGGCATTTTATTGAAGACAAGCAGTCTTGTCTCATCTATTGCACTCTTTGAAGCTATGTCGGATAAAACAGTTTCTTGGACCGCTTTGATTTCTCGGTAAGTTCGAATTGGCTGCCATGATGCTTTTGGAATGTTCCGTCGAATAAAACTTGCGGTAAAACTTGTTGGGAATTCTGGTTGTCTTGAACTTGATCAGGCTGCTGTTGAATTGAAAAACAGAAATTTGGGTGTTCAGTTGGATTCAACCATTATTACAAAAAAAAAAAAAAAAGTTGGATCCAACCATTTAGAAATCATTGCTTAGTTCCTTCAGATCATGCAGCAATCTTGAGACTGCCGTAACTGCAATGGAGTTCAATCTTTGGCCCCGCTTCACAGCTAGCTTAAATTACCTCATGCCTTCACTTTAATGGAGTCGAAAGATTGTACGATGTGTTTGCAACTATCTCTTCGTAACTTTGAAACTCTTTGTTTGAGACAACTGCTTCAATATATTTTTGTATTTACGAAAAGCATATATGAGCTTGCCACGTCATCCCTCCATGTGGCAATAAGATATTAATTATAAAATCAACATTATTTGTTGAAATTTGAAAAGAAAGGTTTTTCCAGAAATTAGGGGTGATCATATTTCTAGCTTTAGCCCGGCCCAGCCCAGAAACATTTCTGAGGCGTATGTTTTGTGTGCTAGCCTGTCTTGGGCCCACATCAGGCTCAGAAATTTCTGGGCCGGTCTGGGTCCATGACTTTAGGCCCAACCTGCAACATTTATATACGTGTAATTTCATATATATATATATATATGTTTTAATATGACATATATACAATACATAGTAAAAAGTATAACATAAATTTTATACAATATATTATATGTATATAATACAAAAATCATTATATATTTATGATTTTTTAATTAAAGTCGTAGGCTCAGGAGCTCAGCCCGGGCTTGGCCCAGGCCTGGGCTATAGCCCTTACTACAGGTGCTAAGTCTGGGCTGGGCCTGGTATGGGCCGATCCACAATATCTCCTACCAAAACCTATCAAGTATCAACATAAGCCCATTTATGTTGGTTTACTTAAAAAAATCACTTATTTGACAAAAAAGATTTTAAAAAGCACTAAAAAACGGTTAAGTTTCTTACTATTCATTTTTTCTTAGGGTAAATCTATAATGCCGGAAAAATATGGTATAGGAAGAGCTTTGACCAATCAAAACCCACCCATGAAGTTTGATAAACACCACCGGATTTGTTACCACATTTATGAAACCAATTGATTGGTCACAAGTTTTTCTGGATATTATGTCTTTCAGGTATCATAATTGAACCCTTTTTATTATTATTACCGGTTCATTTAACTTTAATTACTACAGGAGTAATTTATATATATATATATAATCATAGCAAAGGTTATTATGTATTTTGCATTGGAGAAATTGATTACTTGATGTGAAATAAGAGCCATTTTCTACAAGCATTTTGTACTATTTGCTATATATCATTGTCTCCATTGTCACGTCAATGAGGTTAAAGTTTTAGGGGCGTGAATTGCTTTTTTTTTCTTGCCAGTTTCATAAACAAATTAAAACCACCTGATTTTAAAACAGATTGTTTCTTAAAGCAAAAACACGAAAAAGATGTTTTTGGTTGTATGTTTTTTGTTTTTGAAACTAAAACCAAAATCATGTTCTTGAATCTGGTTTTAAAAACATGTTTTCATCTAATTATTTAACATCATATTTCATAAATCATATAATTTCTATACTAAAAAAAATGTTTTTGTTTTAGAAAACCATTTATTTTGTTAATTTCAAAAAAATGTATTGTTAAAAAAAAAAAAAACAAAACTAACTTGTTTTTTCCCTTTGAAAACAATAACTGAATTGATCATGAACATATTTTTATTTTTTTTTTGCTGATGTGGTGATTTCAAAAACAAATGAAAACAAAAACATTCATGTAATAGAACGCCCCCTTAATTAATACAAATCAATCATATCATGTAAACATAGATCACATGGAGAATGAAGGAAATTATCATGATTGACGTTTTTAGCTGAAATGTGAAACTTCAATCAAATGCTTGATATGAAGTGCTGCAGGGGTATTTTCAGGATAAAATCATGCCCTTAAGCATGTTCCACTCGATTTAGGGGGTCATATGACCATTTTTGGATGTCAATAAAAATGGTTTTCAGTGGAATTATTATATAGGGTAATGTAGTAGACCATAAATTACATGGAGATTTTATTTAAGCACCCCTGTGAATTTTGATTGATCACCTCTTTTATAATACTGATTGATTGGTTATAATTTTTTCTTTATAGTCCAACCCGCAAAGAAAATGAATTCAAAATTTCTGATGAACCATTAACATTGGTTTGTCAATGTTTGAATGGGGGGCCGGATCACAAGGGATGCAATGTGCTTTCTTGCCATGGTGTGTTTCCTATTCAAAGTTTCAAACATGTTTAACATTTTCTTGTATGAATGAATGACAACTCACAACTTTATTTTTCTCCTTTTCTTCCTTACTTAAGCTAAAGTCTATCCTTTTTGCTTTTTCTTTTTTTGAAAATGATCAAATTCCCACATCAAAATCAATGTTTACTAGGATGGAATTTCAACATGAAAAGAAGGCCGTGTGGATCAAGCATATAGACACATCACACATGCAATGTTGCAACAAGACTCGGACCGGATATCAAACTGGAATTCTCATTTTCACTCATGGTGTAACTGGTTAACCAGGCGGTTCACCCGTTCAAACCATTAGAATAAAAGTGCTTTCATAAAAGTACTTTCTTAAAAGTATTTTCACAAAAGTGGTTTTATAAAAGTAATTTAATAAAACTGCTTTCAAAGGGTATAATTTGAAAATTTGAAAGAAAATAAAAGACAAAATAATCACAAATGATTACTTAAGTGCTTATTAGAGAAAAAACTATCAAACACCCAATATAAAATAAGTGCTTATTTTAAAAAATAAGCTCTTGACAATGTTGGGTGCCAAATGCAAATAAATGCTTATTCGAATAAGCACTTATTTTTAATTTAAGCACTCCCAAACATGGCCTTAGAATGATATATGATCAACAGATTTCTGCCTAATCACTGTGTTCCACATCTAGAACCGAGTTCAATTTCCCTTGGTTAACTTTGTGTGTACGTGTGTGTCTGTGAGAGAGAGAGAGATTTTGGGTTTGTGAATTTATGCTCTAAAATGCCAACAGAAAAGAAGATAATGAGGTAACTTCTTTCCACATGGCTTCCAAACAGGGCATAAAAGGTATAGATTTTCGAAATGGTCCATAAGAATTTGTCTCATCTTTGATAGCAAAAGTCGGACTTGAGTTGGGTCGTCTCAAACTAGTACTACACCTTTTTAAGGTTTTAATAAAAAATAGAAAAATTAAAATCCGATTGTACATCCACAAGAATTTCTATGGAGTTAAGTAAACGTAAATAGCATATTTGCAGTGACCCAAACATGTAATTTCTGTTAAGAGGTTCAAATAAGTCAAACAATCAGCCAGTTTTGTGTGTTCCGGCCAGGATGTTGGACGTCGACCCTTCACCCACCATCGATAACAAGGTCTGTATCGGCATTTTTGCCTTGATGCCAGGTTTCTGCTCTCTACTAAGAAGTTACTCAGAGTGAGACCAAGTTCGAAAAGCCCATACTGGTTTTCAGATTTTCACTAAACACAACTTCTGGTATTTTTGTGTGAGGCCCAGTTGGGAAAGCCAGAAACTGTCTCTAAATCCCTCTTAAATGGGCACTAATTTTGTTTTGGCTTTACATCTGTATAAGAATCTATATCTATATATTTGAATTTTTTATTTTTTATTTTTTATTTAAAAAAAAATTAAAACGTAACTGGGGCAAGGTTTGATAAAATTGCTTTCTTTTTTTTTTTCTTGGCAAACTGAGCCAAAAAAAAAAAATGCATATTAATTGTTGATTAGAAATTGACTCGAATATATTCTGTGAAGGCCCAATAGAAATATTTAGATCCTAATCCTTGAGTAATTGCTTGAAGCTCATGATGAGCAATGGGGCATGCATGGGGTTTAGCACCTAAGAAGAAAGGGTGCCCCTCTGCTCCTGCCTGCTAATAAATGGTGTTAATTAATGGGCCACCCACCAGATATTATGGGCCGGACTCTAATTGGGTCCATACATATCTTGTAAGATCAGACTGGCAGAGTGGCAGCCTGGCAGGTATCCTTGCAGCTGAATCTCTAGTATTCTGCCAATTATTTATCTGTTGATATATTGGTCCATGGAGGGAAACAAAGAAAGAAAACACAAACAGCTAAGTAGCGGAGGCAGGTGAAAGAGAAATGAACTCTGGAGGGAAAAGAATGAAAGTGACGTTAAGAACGCTAAAATTTCTTGTTTGTTTTGGGTTCAATCCCTGAATTGTAAACCGCAAGACAAGGTTTTATGTAATTAAGTCTCAGTTTGGAAGAAATACAAGTACAAATATATAGAGTACAAAACCTTATATTTTGCATTATTTGCACTGTACAAATCTGTATTTATATGAGGCTCAGTTAATTTGGTAGGAGTACAAATGCAAATATGTAGTGTAAATGTAAGGTTTAGAAATACCGTTATTATAAGGTTTTGTATTGTACATATTTGTATTTATATTCTTCCCAAATTGCATTTGTCTATAGAACAGTTTTATTTATACAAATTCTAGTTTAATTTTATTTTTAATGAATATAATACTGAACAGAACAGAATAGTAAAACAGGATTTATGAAGGCACCGACTCCATCTAGTTGGGACAAGGCTTAGATGATAATGATGATGATTATCTTATTAACATGTTTAGTGGAAGATTGAATCATAAAAGCAAAAGTCTTAATATATTGTGTCTTCGTCATTTTAAACAACAAAATCAGCAGTGTGAGAACTAGGGTGCTCTGATAGCAAAAGTGAACCCTCGCTGTTTTGCCACTCAAATATCTATCTCCATCGTCATGGTCACATGTTCTTGAAACTTTGGCCAAAGTTTAATAATTTCTCTTAATGTATTTATCAATATAAATCAAAGGTAAATTGCTAAAACCTTCCCTGAAGTTCTGGCCCATTCATAAAACCTTTCCTAAAGTTTGGTAATTGCAATCACCTCTCCTGAATTTTATGATACAGTTGCAAGTAAACCCATCTATTAGAATCCTCTAAGAGGCATGAAAATGTCCAAAATATCCATGCATCTGCTATTGAGGCAGGTTTCAACAGAAACAACAATACCAACTTTATGAAAACAAAAAATAAATAAATAAATAAAGTTGCAGCTTTACCTTTGAACGATTGATATGAAGGGCAAATTTAGAAAATAAATCAATTTCAAAAAAGAGATTTGAAGGATTTGGGGTAACAATTCATATGTAGATAGAATTGGAAGATAAACATTTTGGTCAAAGTAAATGTATGATTATTTTGAATATTTTCATGCTTCTTTTCAGAGAGTCTAACAGAGGGGGGTCTACTTGCAATTATGTCTGAAAGTTCAGGGGAGGTGATTGCAATTATCAAAATTCATGGAGGTTTCAGCAATTTACCCTAAATCAAATTACAGGAATCAGTTGTGTCACTTAATTTCTGAAAATCATCCTATATAGTTGAAAGAAATTTGATTGAATACTTATTTGGGAGGACCTTTTGGTGGTGGCTTTTGGTTTTACTTTTATAAGGTAGGCCTCATTTAGGCAACCTATAAGCAATATGTGGTGGAGATCTTGAAAAATATGGGTAGGTTTGAACCAAGCCAAATCGAATATTTGGCTTTTGAAGCTCAACTCAGTAGAGAAATATGAAGCTCAAGTTTGGGTTGGAGTTCAATTTGAGCTAGAAACATGAACTCGAATTCAGCTCAACTCAAATGCTCATATATTTGATCTCGACTTGAGCTTGAATGACTCGTGAAAAATTCAAATTATATCCACTCCATAAATTCGCTGGCATTCAACCAAATCAGAAAAAAAAAAAAAAAAAAGACAAATTTACATTTCTTTTACTGGTTTCTCCTCCTCTTCCTAAACAGCTCAACCCAAGCTACAGCCCTCGACCTCCCACACGGGCCTTCAATCCTCTCTCATTAATGAGGCAGCAAATTAACAACTATAAAATTTTCTTTTCCCCCCCTGCTCAGCCCATGAAATGTTTTAACCAGTGCTATACCTCCCCTTAGGCATAGAGATCAAGGGGTTAAATCTGCTCAATAGATGTAGATCAGGGGGTTGAAGTCTTGAAGATGAATCTTCAATTCTCTCAGGAAGAATTTTCTAGTAAGGTTGACAAACGTCTGCTGGCGCCTAGCCTTGGGTGGAATATGCCATTGTTGTCAAAGGCCCCACGAGGGCCCAAAGAAAAGCCTCAATGATTAACCATTTCGCCTCTTTATTTTCTGTCATCCATGTGATTTCTTAATGGGTAGCGAGTATTGACTTATAAGGGGTTGAGAATCCTATTGCTACTTGTTAAAGAACCCATGAAGAAAGTGAAGCCCCACATGAGATCATTAAAGAAAAATACAGATCACTAAAATTCAAAGGCATAAAAAGAGTTAAAATGGTAAAGTAAACGAGAAAAGAATGTCAAGTTAAATGTCATGAACATGACGACATGGCTAGATTAGTGCTTCTATTACTTTATCACTCCCGTAACTTTTCTATTTGGATTTCTTTCTATCTTCATCACCACCTTCAATATTAATTAATATACCGCAGATGAGAATTCTCTCTGATTGTTGAGAAAAAAATGTTTTAGGGCACACCAAAATAAGAGAAACCCAAATATCAAGAGGGGTTTGAAGTTTGAACTCATAAATGGTTAAAAGATAACAATTAAAAACGAAGCAGAAAAGAACAGACACAGAGAATATAAGGCAGCAGTTTTTGATTGGCTAGCAAAGTGTATCGTAATGTGCTTTCGGAGCTTTTATTTGGGTTTCTATCTCGTCTTTTTCTCCCACAACTCATTAACGTATTTCTCTAATAATATGAACTTATGGAGTAAAATTGGGTGGTCCATATCCCAGTTTGATCCTCCATCCAGTGGCTGGTAGCTAGACACATGGAGTTTGGCCCTGACTGCTAACCACACCGAAGGGGCGAGACGGGGCATAAAGATCTGCTCTGGTCTGTCGACGGCCTGAAAACTCGTCTCGGAATGTTAGATATTATGCATATTAATGGCTGTCTAACTTAGTCAGAGATCCAAATTAATTGTTGCCATCAGAGTTGTCTGCACGATCGGCGCATGGCATCTGCCTGCCTGCTGTGATTTGAAAACCTGGCCTTCTCCATGCTTTTCTGCAATAAAATGGGATCGTCGACTTGAGTGGTCCAAGGGCGCATGCATTGCAAGCCCAACAGCTTGCCTCGTAGCGATGGCTCTAACGAGATTGCGATAAGGCATTGAATGCCGAGCCAATCATAAGAGGCTTGTATTTTTTCTCTCTCTCTCTCTTCCCAAGTCGTCTTTATGGGACTTTATTCGAACACTTGGCAGCTATTAAACTCTGCTTCTCATTGTTAAACTTCGAACTGAGATGAAATGAAATATTGACTAGCTTTATCAATTGTACCGTACGTCTTAAAATCTGGACCGGACCCGGTGGGGTCGACCCGGGCCTACCCAGCAACACAACCAAAAAGTATCATCAATCACCCCACAAGATGTTGGTTATTAGCACCCAATGAACTTGGCTGGCTACATGGGTAATGAATCATCCGGTATTTTTGGACATTGGGATATTAGTTTAGGGACCGGTTCAATGGATGGGCTTCTTTGGTCCAAATTTGTGACTCAGTCAAATGGTCAGAGCTCATTTTATATGCTATTTAAATTTAAGTCTGGTACATTATATTTATTTTTGTGATTCTTTCCCACTTCACATGGTGTCATTGTCTCTGTCAATCACACTCGTAAAACCCTGTTCACTCTTGCTCGTGTTCGGCGGATTAGAACTTTATTAAAATGACCTTAGAAAGGTGAGGTAACATATTTCATTGTTGACTCATGACTTCACCACCATCAATATATACTTGCATGCATATCAATTCTACTAGCAAAATATTTGATCAAACGTAAGCACAGGCAAATACTATACCTTACGTACTTGGATTAGATGTCTCATCAGGCCTTATTTAACATCAATTAGCAATGTTAAGCTCTTTTCCTGATCTTACTGGCTTCACTGGTACAAAAAGAAGAATAAAATTTTGGTATAAGATATTGATCCATCAAGCCATATATGATATTACCTCTCCCGTACGTTCATCCAAATCATTCCCTACTAGCTAGCTACCTAGAAAATTTGTTCATCCTAGCATTATTTATGATACACTGATTAATCAAATTGATGGGATATGTGAACTCTTGATCCGACCCGTAATTCATCAGATTGTGTTTGCCAAACCTTCACTATCTAGCATATAGGGGTAGGACTAAACAGGAACAAATAAATGGGTGGTTCCCAATTTGTCAAAGAAATCGCCTAATTGGAACAAATAAATGAAATAAATTAATAAAAAAGGATATATATATATATATATATATATATACCTCTATCTGTTTACCTAACCAAATCTAACTTAATAAAAAAGGATAAACTTTACTTACCACCCCCATGTTTTCAAAAAGCTAGCCCAACTTTTCCTATTTTTGAAAAATGTGTTATTGTCGTCTATGCTTTATTTAGACCATCATCCTCTCATGAATAGGTGTTTAAACATAGAAATTACCATGAATTTCATTTGGTTAAAGAAATTTGGTAATTGAAAAAAGCATTTTTTTTCTAATTGAGTTTATGCAATTCAACTTAGGGTCACATTAAGTTCACAGCTGGAATCAGAAACAAAATTCTTTGGAATGGGAATCGGAATGATCTATTCCAATAGTCATAGTCTGTTTGGTTTAGACAAAAATTGATTGAGAATTGGAATCAACAGAAATAGGATTTCATTCCCAAGGAAGGGGCAAGGAATGGCCAATCCCTCAAATGGGGGAATGCCATTCCAGCAGGAATGGGAATGGGATTTCGATCCCATCCAACCAAACAGTTGGAATCGAAATAGCCCGTTCCAACTCCTATTCTAGACCCTTATTCCAATGAATCAAACAGGACCTTAGATTTATAAAAATCATTTCCCCTTTAGTACTAGAGAGAGCTAAGGGAGATTGAGAGAGATTTGGGAGAGTGAGAGAAATGATTTTATTAGAAAGAGCATTTATTGTGATTTTTTACACTATAATTTAAAAATAAATAGACCACATATATAAAAATGGAGAGGAGATTGAGGTTTGTGTGAACATTAATTGAGGTGAGAAGACTCTAGCCTCCCTCTTTAGTTTCCTCTATATAACATTAACATATATGGTTAAGTGTCATTTCTTATTATTATTATATGTATATATATATATATATATATACTTCAATTTCTACTGTTTATTTATTTATTATTAAACATTTAAACAGATATATCCTCCCAAAATAATAAGGTTGTTATCTCTTCTTATATCAAAACCAATAAACAAAATGATATGTGATGATGTGCAATCCAATTCGTCCTAGTTGCTAGTTACCTCACTTTTGACGAGATTGGAGTGGGGAGGAACTCAGTTGGAACACTCCGAAGCTCAAGTTAGTGCTCTTTAGAAGGCAAGGGAAATGAGGAATTTTAAGACCAGAAAGTGCAAGAATCGCATACCCTCTTCTTTGTGAAATGGGGGCCTTTTATAATCACCTTGTACACTTACTTCCATACCTCTGCCAGTTCGGGTATCATTACCTCTGCCAGATCGGGTGTCATTTCCTCTGCCAGATCGGGTGTCATTTCTTCTGCCAATTACCAGTTCGGGTGTCATAACCCCTACTACCAGCTGCCAGGGCCGCCTCTGTCCGTCTAAGATGGCGGTGGCAGGTAGCCGTTGGATGGCAGTTGTCATGTGTGTGACCCTTAATCAGTCAGGTGTGCCGCCTCTGTGTACGGGTCTCCTGGGCATCAGGACACTTGGAGCCGAAGTGGCGTGTGAGGTGAAGTCTTGAGCTCAGATAGAAGTGTGGCCCGAACTGCCTCTGGGTGGGCAGTTCGGGCCTTTGCCTTTTGTGCTTTTTGTAAGGCTCAGGACCTTGAAGGGAGAGCTTGGGTTCCTCCTTAGGGAGCTCGGGACTTCTTTTCTCAGAGCTCGGGTTGTGGGCCCGCTGTCGTGCCGAGTTGGCGCTTCTACCAGGTCTCTCTTGGTTGCTTCCACGTATCGTATGGCCAAGGGGTTGGGTCAAATCTTCCTCCATCAATTGCCGCCCACTCCCCATACTCGAGGTCTTGACCCGGCATAGGGAGTTCACGGGGTGACAGGTGGATTTGCCTCAGGACACTTTGGCTTCGGTCTAGGACTTCTCTGGTCTGACCTGTTCGTGTTCTTGGCTCAGCCGGGGTTGGCTTGGTTCGACCAGGGGTCAGCCACGGGCTGCGTGTAGCTCACACACGTAAACGATTTCAAATTTTTGAATGTAAACAATGCGCGCCAAAGTGTCTTTTCCTCGGGGAGTGCACAACTGATCTCATAGGGAACCGTTGGATGGTTTCGATTTTGGCCGTTGATGTGTGGGTACAGTGGCTATAAATAGTGGGGGAGCCCCTTGTCACTTTCCTCTGTCATCCTTCGGCATTTGTTCCTTGAGCTCGCACCCAAGCCTGTCAGCTCGCATCACTTGTTCGTAGTCCGGTAGCTTTTCCTCGTGAGTCCTCATCTCTCTTTGTTTCGATGTCTAGCTCGGGTAGTTTAGGTAGTCTCCTAGGGGTCTGATGCTGGTTCTACGAACCGAGCTGATGCCCCCAATAGCCTTAGTGAGTCCGAGGCAGGGCCCGAGGTAGAGCTCGAGGAAGA
Organism: Nelumbo lutea; assembly: GCF_056320005.1. NCBI lineage: Eukaryota > Viridiplantae > Streptophyta > Magnoliopsida > Proteales > Nelumbonaceae > Nelumbo > Nelumbo lutea. The sequence goes on along the minus strand of NC_142688.1, from coordinate 34,673,540 downwards.
GCTCGAGTTTGAGTTCGTAGGCCGAGTCACCTTGGGTAGTTTGGCAACCACCTCCCGCCGAGGTCGGGTGCCAGATTAGTTCGGACCCTCCACTATGACGTCCGAAAGGCTTTGGTCCCTTATCGTCCAGTACAACCTGCTTGGGGAGTATACTTACTTTTTACCCTCGAGCGACTTTCCTTGGGAGCACGGTTCGGATGAGATCGTGATATTCCGGGAGCAGCTTGTTACCGGGCTGCGCCTTCCCTTCCATCCCCTAATCATCGAGGTCATGAACCACTTCGGTGTCACTGTAGGTCAACTTCACCCGAACTCTATCCGCAACCTTGTCGGGACCATCTCCCTTTGCTGTGAGCACTGCCTTCCTTTGGACTTGGAAAAATTTTCCGCTATTCTTATGCTTAAGAAACAAGTGGATCCCCCACTCGAGCGTAGGAGGGCGTACTACTTGTCACCTCGCCTGAGCTTCAAGCTCTTACACGATCTCCCAAATGAGGTCCTGGCATGGAAGCGGGACTACTTTGTGGTTCGAAGTGCTACGGGGTGGCCGTTTCTTACTAAGTGAGGTTTGGTCGCTCCTGACCCCGGTGTTGCATTAGACGAAGATACGGTGAAGGGCCTCCAGAACTGGGCCCGGCAAGGGCTCAAATGCGAAGTCTACCTGACGGAGGACAAGCTTATTCAGGCCGGTCTGAGTTCGGGTAGGTTTCTTGCTCAGATGAAGATACTCTTGCTTTTGCTTTTATTCCCGTCTTTTGACGCCGAGCTCCTTTTTGCAGGTGTTATGGAGGTAGAGAAGGCTCGAGGTGCAAGTATATTCAATGGCATGAAAAGGAGGAAGCGAGTTGCCAAGCGGGTCCGTGCCGATCCTTCCCGGGTTGCGAAGCCCGATGCACCGAGAATGGAACCTCCTAGGGAGCCCGAGGTGGCCCCTTCAGTTCAGGAAGCAGCAGGGGATCCCTATGCCAAGGCTTCCTATGCCGATGTTGCCTATACCTGGGCTGTGCCTTTGGGCTTGGGAAGTCACGAGGAGGTTGGGAGCGTGCTGACGCCGAGCTATGCTCTCTGAAAAAGCAAGAAGGCCATTTGCCCTGAGGAGGTCATGCAGTGGGCCTATCTTCCTACAAATCTCATAGGCGCTCGTGCAGCAACTCACGCCATGGTGGTAAGTCAGAGTAGTGTTTGTTTCCTTTCTTCTCTCTCTCTTTTTTTTTTACTGAGCTGATTTGTCCTCATTCTGGCAGGTGAACTCCTCTATCCATGCTTTGGAAATTCAGGCGGAGAGGGGCTTGAAGCGAGCAGAAGCTGCCGAAGTGGCTTCCCGTGCTGCGCGGGCCGAGCTATCGAGGTCTCGAAGGGACAAAGAGGCCTTAGGAATGGTGGTGAGACATATGGCCGACCTGAAATTGGACCTGGAGCATCAGGTCGAGTACCTTCAAGAAGATATTAGGGAGAAGACTCAAATCTTTTCTCAGGCCGTTGAGGAGGCGAAGGTGAAAGCGGTCGAGGAATACATCGCTTCGCCGCGTTTCGACGATATGATGGTGGGCTCGTACAGACGGGGTTTCAAGTTGAGCCACTAGATGATAAGGAACACATACCCCGAGCCCGATATTAGTGCCATAACCACTTCGCGCATCACTCAGGAGATGACTGCCATAGCTGATGACGACCCGGATTCCGAAGATGAAGTGGGACCTTCAGGTATTATCGAAGTCCCTTCTGAAGGCGAGGAAGATGTGCCTCCGGGCTTGTGAGCTCGTTTGTGTTTTTGTTTGTTTTTGCTTTTTCTTTTTAAACATTGTAAAGCAAACATTTAGCAATGAAGTACTTTTTCTGTCCAAAAGTGTTGTGCAAGTATTCTCCTTTTGCCAAAGTGACCATATACTCGAGCTGCTAGACTTAAGCCTCGAGGCGGGCTAACATAGTAAAGCTATGTGCCCGATCTGTTCTCCGCTCGGATTAATTAACATAGGCTGTATTGGGCCCTGGGCTATGCACCTCGGGATCCATACTTGTGCAGATTGCTTTCATTGATGAGGTGTCGAGGCCATCTTTAGCTCGGTATTCTGCCCCTTTCGGTGCCGAGGTCCTTGTTAGCTCGGCATTCTGGGCCTTAGGGTGCCGAGGTCTTTGCTAGCTCGGCATTCTGGCCCTTAGGCTCTGGTAGTGGCTCATGGCCTGCTTAGTTTGATAGTTTATAGGTAAAATCGTCTTAAGTTGACGATGTTCCATACCCGGGGTATCTGTTTACCTTCCAGGGTCTCGAGCTCGTATGCTCCCCCAAGTACTCTCTTCACTCGGTAGGGTCCTTCCTAGTTCAGCCTGAGTTTGCCAACGCTGGGCTCAGGTACCATGATTTTGCGGAGGACCAGGTCGCCGACCCGAAAGTTTCGTTTCTTAACTCTGGCGTTGTAGTACCGAGATACCCTTTGCTGGTATGCTGCGGTTCTGATGTATGCAAGGTCCCTCACCTCGTCAAGTAGGTCGAGGTTGGTACATAGCTCATTGTTATTAGTATTGTCGTTGTATGCTTCCAACCGAAGTGAGGGGATTTCGATTTCTAATGGGATGATTGCCTCTGTTCCGTAGGTGAGGTTGAAGGGGGTTTCTCCAGTGGCGGTCTTCTCTGTAGTTCGGTATGCCCATAGGACGTTGGGCAGCTCGTCTGCCCATAACCCTTTAGCTCGGTCTAGCCTGGATTTTGGTCCGCGAAGGATAGTTCTGTTCGTGACTTCTGCCTAACCGTTTGCTTGTGGGTGCACAACCGACATGAAGTTTTGCCGGATCCCCATGCCTTGGCACCACTCTTGGAATTTGATGTCTTCGAACTGCTTGCCGTTGTTGGAGATCAACACTCGAGGTAGCCTGAAGTGGCACACTATGTTCTTCTAGAAGAAGTTTTGGACGTTTCGAGTTGTGATGGTTACGAGAGTTTTAGCTTCAACCCACTTGGTGAAGTAGTCTCCTGCCACTACTAGGAACTTCCTTCCTCCTGTTGCTGGCGAGAATGGCCTGAGTAGGCCGATACCCCATTGTACAAAGGGCCATGGGCTGGTGAGGTACTTGAGGTCGGCGGCGGGCTGATGGTGAATATTGGCATTTTTTTGGCACTTCTCGCACTTCCTGATTCACCCGATGGCGTCTGCTTTCATTGTTGGCCAATAGTACCCCTATCGTAGTGCCTTCTGAGTGACGGCCTTGCCCCCCCAAGTGTTCGCCACATAGGCCTTCTGAGCGACGGACCTTGCTTCGGGAGGTCGCAAGCAGTGCAGGTAGGGGAGCGTGTAGGATCTTCGGTACAACCGCCCATCTATCATGACGTACTTGGCTGCCTGATGCTCTACCCTCCTGGCGGCATTGTGTTCTGCAGGGAGGGTTCCATGTAGTAGGAAGCTTGCGAGTGTATCAATCCAGCTCGGTTCTGCTTGGGCGACAGGAGCGACCTCCTCTGCCCCCCGAAGAATGCTAGGCCGAGGTAACTCCTCTATGTACATAGTTCTCATGGTGTTGTCACTAGTGCTGGTTAGCCGGGACAGGGCATCAGCCTCAGTGTTCTCTGACCTCGAGATTTTCTTGATGAAGTGTGACTGGAAGCTAAGCAATGCCTCTTTTACCTTTGCCAAGTAGGTGATCATAGCTGCCTTGCGAGCTTCGTATTCCTCTGTAACTTGGTTGACCACAAGCTGGGAATCACTACAGATAACTATGTGTTTTGCCTTTACCTCTTGCGCCATAGCTAGCCCTGCTATCAATGCCTCATATTCTGCCTCATTGTTGGATGCTGCAAACTCGAAGCGTAGCGCGTATTCCAGTTTCGTGCCACTCGGTCCGCGAAGAACTACACCGGCTTCGCTGCCCTACTGATTTGAGGAGCCATCTACGTGAAGGATCCAGGGCTCTTCATCCCAGTTCGCTCTCGGTCTAACCAGGAGAGATACCGAACTGGATGTGATCTCACAGGTCTCGAACTCAACCGGCTCGGGAGCACCGAGCTCACCCGAACTAGGAGCCTCGTGCTGAACCGGGCTGAGGACCTCGGAGCTGAACGTGCATTCTACAACAAAATCAGAGTTCGATGGCCCACTTCGTCAATCATTCAAAGACCTCAGGCCAGAGTAACACTTACCTCAAGGGTTTGTCGGTGATGACAATGATGGTATGAGCTTGGAAATACGAGTGGAGTTTGTGGGCCGCAATGACCAGTGCATAGGATAGCTTTTCTATCTCTAGATATCTTGTTTCTACTTCCTACAATATCTTACTAACATAGCAGATGGGTCGTTGGACCCAATCTACTTCCTTTATTAGTACCGAACTTACCACTTCGTTGCTTGCTGAGAGGTACAGTTCTAAAACATCGCCCTCTTCAGGCCGGGACAACACTGAGATACTGGCAAGGTATTTCTTGAGCTCGTCAAATGCAAGCTAGCAGTTTGGGTTCCACTCGAACCCTTTGCCTTTTATTGCCTTGAAGAAGGCCAAGCAACGGTCTGCTAATTTAGACATGAAACGACTCAGAGCGGCTATCCTGCCATTTAGCCTCTGACCCTCTTTTACTTTTCGGGGTGGTCTCATATCTAGGATGGCCTTTATTTTGTCTGGGTTGGCCTCAATACCACACCGGTTGACGATGTACTCTAGGAACTTACCCGATGTGACACCGAAGACACACTTGTTTGGGTTTAGTTTCATGTTAAATTGACACAGAATTTGAAAAATGAAATGCAAGTCTTGTATTAATTCATGCAAAAACTGTGTCTTGACAACCATGTCATCTACATAACATTCTATCTTCATGCTAATTAAGGGCCGAAGCAGCTTGTTCACAAGCCTTTGGAAGGTCACCCTAGCATTTTTCAGTCCGAAGGGCATAACCTTGTAGTAGTACAGGTCGAACTCATTTATGAAGGTGGTTTTTTCCTCATCGGACGGGTCCATCCTGATTTGGTTGTAGCCTGAGTAGGCATCCAGGAAGCTTAGCAACTCGAGTCTCGAGGTGGCGTCCACTAGGCGATCGATCTTGGGGAGGGGAAGCAATCTTTCCGGCAAGCTCAGTTTAGGTCGGTGTAATCGACGCACATGCGCCACTTGCCGTTTGCCTTTTTTTACTAGAACTGGGTTGACTACCCAGCTCGGGTAATGAACTTCCCTTATGAAGTCTGCTGCGAGGAGCTTCTCAACCTCCTCATCGACCGCCCTCCAATGTTCTGAGGCTAAGTTGCATTTCTTCTGTCTAATGGGTCTAACTACGGGGTCAATATTGAGCTTGTGAGTTATGAGCATAGGGTCTATGCTGGGCATTTCTGCCGCGGATCAAGCGAAAACATCTAAGTTACTGAGTAAGAAGCATACCAGTTCGGATCGTAGGGGTTCTTCAAGGGATGCTCCGACCTGAAGTAATCTGGTGGGGTCCTCTGCCGAGACAGAGATGAGAACAGTTTCCTCTGTTGGTGTAGCTCGCTCCTCGTTCTGTTTCGTAGGTCGCTCCAGTTCGAGGTCGCTGGTTACCTTGGCCTTTCCCTTGAGGACGGCAACGTAGCATTTGCGGGACTCGAGCTGGTCGCCCTTCATTAACCCGATGCCGAAGTTCATTGGGAACTTCATGGCCAAATAGTAAGTAGACACCACAACTTTTAAAGTGTGTGTGATCAGCCGACCTACTATGGCATTGTAGGGGGATGGGGTTGCGACCACCAAGAAATTGTGACTGAGTCTTACCGTGCTAGGCCATGTGCCAACTTCCACAGGTACTATGACCTTTCCCAGGGGTCTGACCTCTTCTCCGCTGAAGCCGACCAGCAAGGTGTTCGCGGGCTTCAAGTCACTCTCTCAGAACTGGAGCTTGTCAAAGGCCGCTTTAAAGAGGATGTCTGCCAAACTGCCAGAGTCAATGAGTACCCGTCGGACTTCGAAGTCGTTGATCTTAAGCTTTCGGTGAAGAATATGGGGTCTTCTGTCCTATGCTGCTTTGGGGGATTTTGTTCTTCTCTAGAGGCCTCCCAAGTTGATGCCCGAGCTGCTACTGAGGTGCATCCTGCTATGATTGATCCTCCGACGATCACGTGGATTGTTCCCTGAACTAGTCTTTCCTCTAGGGGCTGCTTCTACGGTTCGACTTGTTGGCTACTAGACTCGGGAGCATCTTTGCTGTGCTCTCCCTACCGACCTATCTTATTACTATTATTATTATTATTATGCTGTACAAAATTTCGTAGGTACCCACGATGAATAAGCTCCTCTATCTCGTCGCAGAGATTATTACAATGCTCGGTGCTATGACCGTGGTTCCTATGGAAGCTGTAGTACAAGTTTTTATTCCTCTCGTTCGGGTTTCCCTTCAGACGAGGCGGCCACTTCACATATGGGGCGTCTTTGATCGTCATTAAGATCTCGGTCTGCTTCCCGTTTAAGGCCATGTAGTCCGCCCGGCCTGCTAAGGGAGCTCTGAACGACTGGCTTGGCTTCGGCCCCCGAGTTGAGTCTCTCTTCCTCCTGTCATCTGAGTTGGAGGGCTTGCCTTCCCTCTTCCTTTTTCCGATCCTGCCTTCAGTCCTTTGGTTGATCTCCTCCTCTGGTCTTATGAATTTGTCCGCGAGCTTGAGGAGTTTGGCTACGGTCGCGGGCTGGTTGACTACCATGTGCCACCTGAACTCCTTGTGTGTCATGCCCCTCTTGGCTATCGCAAGCTGTACCGCGGGGTCTAGGCGCGGTATCTGCAAGCATGCATCATTGAACCATTTGATATAGCCCCAGATGGATTCTTCTTCCTTCTGGACTATTCCGATGATGCTCTCCTCGGTGTGGGGGCACTGCTTGCTGGTAACAAAGTGTGCGGTGGAGACCTGCACGAACTGGTTCCAGCTTCTTATCGACCCGGGGGCCAGGTTCCTGTACTAGGTGCGGGCTACTCCCCTGAAGGTTGTGGTGAACGCCACACACATACAAGACTCACTGGCCCTTGCTAGGTGCATTTGGGACTAGAAAGCATCAACATGGTCATTAGGGTCAAAAGACCCGTCATACTTGTCTAGAGGAGGGAGTTTGAAATCCTTGGGCATGGGGACTACAAGGAGTTTCGATGATAGGGGGAAGGAACTGAAAGAATAGGGGCAACTTTACCTCGTCCGAGCTTGTTTCTTCTTTACCTCGGAGCTCGGGTAGGATGCGGGTGGTTGTTCGGCGACTTCGTCGGCGCCTTTGTTGCTGCTTAGAGGGCCTGGTGTTGGCGCTACTTACCTCAGTGTTGCCAAGGTTGATCAGCCCGGACTGCTGGTAGTCCGCTGCCAGGATGCTGAACTGGTTCTCTATGAGCGGGAGCTCGAACTGAGAGTGCTGAGGCGTTGACTTGACTGGCAAGGAGGTTCCCGATCCACCGGTGAGCTGCGAGGCGGGGGTGATTAGTCTTTCCCTCCTGCCCGAGGATGAGGCCTGTTTCTTGGAGGGGTCTTGGAGTCAGGAGGCTCCTCCTCGGTGAAGGCGCCCGCCCTGAGGGGAGGGCTTGGCCAGCTTCGGAGCAGGGTGCCGAGGTGGGAGTTGTGGTTGGTTCAGAGGCAGTTGGGGGAACTGCTGTTGATAGTGATACTGAGAAATGTGGTGCAGTACTTGCTGCTGATGGAGCTGATGTTGCTGGAATTGCTGCATTTGAGCTTGCATTGCCCGCATGCACTGCATCAAGTCATTGAATTGGTTTTGGCTAGTCGCTAGAGGGATAACAGTAGGTTCAGCGAAACTTGTCTCGATAGGGAGGGGAAGGGGAACATTCACAGGTGCCACCATGCTTGGTACATTGAGGCTAGGGATTCCGTCCGTTGAGAGGGGGACGATGAACTATCCGATGCATACGGTGGCGGGCTGACGGTGTTCCCCTACAACATTCAAGTCGACGTTGTGCCTGTTGCTGCTGGAGGAACCCATGGAAGCTAAAGTTTGTTTGAGAGAGAGAGAGTTAAAGGATTGGGGAGGCCTTTTGAAAGTTTCTCAAAGACGACACCAAATGATGATGCGCAATCCGGTCCATCCTAGCTATCGGTTACCTCGCTTCTGACGAGATTGGAGGTGCCTAAAACAAGGAAGAAAATGGAGACTTCCGGGGAGGAACTCGTTTGGAACACTCTGAAGCTCAAGTTAGTGCTCTTCAGAAGGCAAAGGAAATGAGGAATTCTAAGACCAGGAAGCGCAAGAATCGCATACCCTCTTCTTTGTGAGATGGGGGCCTTTTATAATCACCCTGTACACTTACTTCCATACCTCTGCTAGTTCGGGTATCATTACCTCTACCAAATCGGGTGTCATTTCCTCTGCCAGATCGGGTGTCATTTCTTCTGCCAATTTCTAGTTCGGGTGTCATAACCCCCATTGCCAGCTGCCAGGGCCGCCTCTGTCTGTCTGAGATGGTGGTGGCAGGTGGCCATTGGATGGCGGCTGTCATGTGTCAGACCCTTAATTAGTCAGGTGTGCCGCCTCCGTGTACGGGTCTCCTGGGCTCCAGGTACGGTTGTTCAGTCAGGACAATTAGAGCCGAAGTAGCGTGTGAGGTGAAGTCTTGAGCTCGGATAGAAGTGTGGCCCGAACTGCCTCTAGGTGGGTAGTTCAGGTCTTTGCCTTTTGTGCTTTTTGTAAGGCTCAAGACCTCGAAGGGAGAGCTCGTGTTCCTCCTTGAAGAACTCGGGATTTCTTTTCTTAGAGCTCAGATTGTGGGCCTGCTATCGTACCGAGCTGACGCTTCTGCCAAGTCACTCTTAATTGCTTCCACGTGTCGTATAGTCATGGGATCGGATCAAATCTTCTTCCATCAATATCAATACAATATAGCCCAAAATATGTTAGCCATTTCATATAAGTAAGAGCCTTCTCTCAATATCAGAACTATAAGATTATTTTAAGAATACCCTAATAGCAGGAGCGGTTACTTGCTCTGTTAATAAGCACGAGAACATGGGTTCATGTCTGACTCTGACCTTATTAGTCTCTTGGTGCAGAAATTATGGAGATTATATGTCTGACTGTCTGTAACCAGTCACTTAATTAGTTTTTTCATTTAATTTGTTTCCTTAATAAGAAGACCCTTGCAGCTTCTCAGTAGCTTCTAGATCAGGTTTATTTTATCAACCTTATCTAGACCTGGGTTCGGTTCTGCATTCCCTATAGTACCGGTATTTATCAAACCAGACCCGACCCGACCCGAAATGAAGTGATTAACCAACTCAAACCTCTGTCTCTACCTATAAGCGCATAGAGTAGTGTCGGTGAATTCTAAAATAATAGTGGAAGAATTATTTATGTTTGGGCTTTGAATGCATTAAAATTTAAAAAGCTTTTTCAAGTCTAAGGGTAACATGCTCCGAGGAGTGAGAGAACATGACACATATGTAAGCCCAAATTGATATTTCTTCTGATACCGATTTGTATGATTGGATGAGAAAGAAGATGAAGAGAAAACAAAAACCCTTAAACACTGTTACCACCTAACCTTGCTACTTGCTGCTATACGTGACTGACTAACATGCAACTACGTACGTCATGCAATCAATGATCTAGACTTTGTCCGTTTGGAAGTAAACTGCCGTGTGATGAGATAAACTAGTGGTGATAGCTGGCTACTAGCTTATAAGTAAGCGAAATTGTTTAAAATTCACCGTGACTTTTTTCTTAAACTAGAGTAACTATCTAGAGCTGTCTGGATGAGGAGAAAAGCTTTTCAGGTTTGAAAGTTGAAAGTTGAGAGAACTAAAGCCCGCCCGCTTTAGTTTACCTCTCCAGTCTCCATCCGTGCATGGCGTTTCTGCAGCCATTAATGTTGAAAATTACCTTTTTTAACTCTATACCTACTCCCTTCAAAATTCTCTATCATTGCCACGTCTGGACCATGCAAAGGACAAGCTTTTGGAACAATGACTAGCGTAGCTACAGATCCCACAGCTAGCAGCCGGCCGGCTTTAACTCATTCTCTCCCCCCATTTCATTTTTCTAGTGAATGACCCTATTTTTTTTATTAGTATTTGCTACAGTCCAGATTAGTCTTAATATGTATATATATTCAATTATGGCGTATGAATGTTTGGCCTCCTTGCATCAAACATGCAACGTTGTGGGCTCGGGAGTAGTTAAGTGCATGATTTAATTACTTCCATAAAATTATTTATATCAATCGATTAATTTATGTATATTATTACTAATTAATTTCTGATTGTTAAAAGGAAAAGTTAATTTTGCTAAATTTAGTAATAAGAAGAAACAAAAGGTTTAAGAAGGTGTGAGGTGTCGTCTCAAATTTAGAAAAAAAAAAAAAGAAATAAAAAGGAAAAGGAGAAAAAATAAAAAGAGGAGAGAGGGACGAAAAGAAAAAGGCAAATGGGCCCACGGAAATTCAACAGTGGAAAAGCTGGGTAGAAGGAATTGAATAATACAAGTATGGATGGAAAGACTTCACGGAAGCTTCATCCGGACCCGGACTGCGTGACCAGGTTCCTGTTCAGATTATTCAACACGTATGCAACTCGAATAATGGCTATGTGCATGGGTGTTGGGTTCTGCCTACATTGTATCCACCAGTTTCATATTGGATACCCAAACCCGGAAAAATGTGAATGAGAGCGAGAGAGAGAGAGAGATCTAGTAGACTGGTGTTAATATTGAATTAGAGGTAGAGACAGGGTTTCCAAGGTCCCTACAAAAATACTGAACACAAGGAAGACTTTTGCTTCACAAGAGAAATAATCTAATATTATTTAATTATTTGTTGCTGAGCTTGCAGCCTCATGTCTCTTGGAATTATAGGAATCACAATTATGGAAAAGTAAATGAAGTAGTTAGTCAATAAAAGCATTCAATATATTAAGATTCAAGAGAGAGAGAGAGAGAGAGAGATCAATGGTTATAATCTTAATTTGATTTTACTATGTTATGTTGAGAGGTGTAGGAGAGGTAAATCGGTAAGCTATATAAAGGGGTGAGAAGGGCTACCTCAGGACATAACCAAACCCCATTTGGTAGTGAAGATGGGAAGAAAAGGAAGCGGGAGGGCCTCAATGGCCTCCTACGTAATCGCTGCTTTAGCGGTGTTGGTTTCTCTAAGTTTGCCGTCAGAGACTACAGCGACCTACTCTTATTCATCTCCACCACCACCGCCTCCTCATTACTACTACAAATCACCACCTCCACCACCTAAGCACCCCCATCCTCATCCCTACAAGTACAAGTCCCCACCACCTCCAGTTTACTCGCCTCCTCCACCTCATCCAGTCTACAAATACAAATCGCCACCTCCACCACCACCTCACCCAGTCTACAAGTACAAATCACCACCGCCTCCTCCTCCGGTCTATTCACCACCTCCACCTCACCCAGTTTACAAGTACAAGTCGCCACCACCACCACCACCTCACCCAGTGTACAAGTATAAATCCCCACCACCTCCTCCTCCTGTCTACTCACCACCACCACCTCACCCAGTTTACAAGTACAAATCCCCACCACCTCCACCTCACCCAGTTTACAAATACAAGTCTCCACCACCACCACCACCTCACCCAGTTTACAAGTACAAATCTCCACCACCTCCACCTCACCCAGTTTACAAGTACAAGTCTCCTCCACCACCACCTCCTAAACATCATCACCCGCATCCTCCTTACCATTACAAGTACAAATCACCACCACCTCCACCTCACCCGGTTTACAAATACAAGTCTCCACCACCACCTCCACCTCACCCAGTATACAAATACAAGTCTCCACCTCCACCTCCACCACACCCAGTATACAAGTACAAGTCCCCACCACCACCACCTCCCGTATATTCACCACCTCCACCACACCCAGTTTACAAGTACAAATCTCCCCCACCACCACCCAAGCACCCGCATCCACATCCCTACAAGTACAAATCTCCACCGCCTCCCACCCCGGTGTACAAGTACAAGTCCCCGCCACCTCCACCTACCCCAGTTTACAAGTACAAATCTCCACCACCTCCTCCGACCCCAGTTTACAAGTACAAATCTCCACCACCTCCTCCGACCCCAGTGTACAAGTACAAGTCTCCACCACCTCCAACTCCAGTGTACAAGTACAAGTCTCCGCCACCTCCAACTCCAGTGTACAAGTACAAGTCTCCGCCACCTCCAACGCCAGTGTACAAGTACAAGTCTCCGCCACCTCCAACGCCAGTGTACAAGTACAAGTCTCCGCCACCTCCAACACCAGTGTACAAGTACAAGTCTCCACCACCTCCTCCTCCCGTCTACTCGCCACCACATGTCTACTATTATGCTTCCCCTCCTCCTCCACACCACTACTAAGAGGGGCATTTCCAGAAAACGGTAATTAAACACATTATATTCTTTTTAATTAAGTTATTTTAATGTCAAAACCTTTTAAATACCATCGTAGGCGGCATTTCAGAAATGGGCTAAAGAGCACGTAGGTCAATGCATTACATATTTACGCACGTTGACAGCAAAATTTCTAATTTTATCTACAAATTTTGTGTTGTTTTTCCTTCTTGCAGGAAAGGAAGTTATTCTAAGATGGATAGGATCAAATAAGATGGAGGGCCCAGATCTTTTCTGTGATGGAAGGAAGGCGATTCTCCTGGTGCGGTTCTTTTATGAAGTAGTGTACAATAACGATGGGAAAGAAAAAGAAAGGAAGGATGCTTGAGTATTGTTTGTAATATTAATTAAAGTGTAGTGTAACGGTACATGTCTGTCAGCGGGGCAAGGCAATCCTCGTTTGTGTAAGTTTGTCTACGATCCTTTGGCAACCGAGAAGTTTGATTATTAGAAATAATAGATTTCTCAGAAAAAGCTCGAGTGCAATGCTTAAACTCCATACATACAAGTTCTAAATTCTAAGAATAACCAGAAATTAAAACTTGTAAAGGCGTACATGGGTTGCATCTAAATACTTTGATATTACATGGGTTGTGAAAATTTCATTGAAAATGCTTCGAAGAAGAGATACAACAAGAAGCACGTGGAAGAGCCCAATCTTCAATACCACAAAAACTGAACAAATCTGCCATTGGACAGGAATAGAGCTCACGAATTTAGAAACATTAATTACTTCCAGAAGTATGCTTGTTGTTTTCTCTGGTAATGACATAAAATTCAATTCAATAATCAATACTCTGTAGTGCAGTATTGTACAATAAATACTACGTTCTCTCAGGAATAAAAAAGTGAACAGAAGTTGATCATCACGCAGTCATTCCTTAAAAATGGTAAGCAATGATTAGTGAAGGGTGAAAAATTTTGGTTTTTCCAGTCTATGCGTACGAGAAGGTTAGGTCTGGTCCTCTGGAGCCTGGAGTCCTGGACTCATGCTTGTGCTTTCTGTCTGTCTCTGTATCAGAAGTTGGTGATGATGCTCCACGAAAGCCAACTGTATGCAAGCAGATGTATGTTGGGGCGCGACTCGCGACTCGCGACAGTGTCAGTCCTCTCTCTTTTCTGTTTGTCTTTTCTATATCGAAAGTAATGATCCCAAGTTCCCAATCTCCGTAAAACGTTGGGAATGGGACTAGTGTCGGTCCTGTTCTCCACAAGATGGTCGTAAACTAAACTATGCTCAAGACGACTGATTAATTACATGAATGCAAATTCCTTTTTATAATCAACGTCTAAAATGAAAGCAACTACTTGGGTTTTGATTTTTATATCAAAAGATCATTTGCGATAAAGCTAGATCCTACTTGGGGTTTGAATTTTCTATGTTTTCGGTAACATGTCGCAATTAGCATATATTTGGAACATTAGAAAGAGAGAACGTTAATAGAAGAAGAACGTGGTTTACAAGAATCCATCAAAGTATGGATCTGATTTAGTGGGCCCCGTGTTAGGTGCTCTGATTCTCTGCAAATTGGGTGACTAACAAAACTTACGTTTCCAACAGTTCTTAAGTGCCTAACCTTCTCACTCATGATTCATGGACACAATGAATAAGGTAATATTATTGTCACTCTCTGTCACTTTTCTTCTACATTTCTAAATTAGATCATTTTTTCTCACTTATGAGTAATGAATGAACACATGGGCTATTAATTGTGCGTGCCCAAGCGTGGACCCCTGCAGCCATTTAGTTATTTACTATACTTCAACTGTTCTTTTGCTTTATCAATCAAACTCCTAAACATTTACTAGCCTAGTTCTCATTTTCTGTTTGATCAAAATCCGGTTCAGTGGATGTGGATAGATCATAATGCAGTCAGTAATTCCCTAAGTCTGTGTTTGGTTATTGAAGGAAAAAGTAAAGAAAGGAAGGAAAAAGGTGGGAAAACTTTTACAAACCTTCAACAAGTTTTCCTATCTTTTTCTATTTTTTCCTTCAAACCAGACATAAGGAGAACTAATAAAGCTAGTTTATATCAAGGTTCAAAGTGTTAGAAGTTTCAACATTTAAACTGTATCATACTCGATTCAATTATTAATTTTTTGACTATATATGTTTGAGTGTGTGGATCTCCTCCGAAGAAAAACTGTTCCAACATAATCTATTTTTACGCATCTCACCATAAGACTGAGACCCACCCTCTATGAGATGTGTAGATATAAATCATGTTGAAATCGTTTTTTAGTTGGGAAAAAATCTGGATTCATGATGTTTTGGATTATGAAAGATAAAAAGGGCCTAATGCTTAAAACTTAAAGGCCCTCCTTTTAAATAGGGTATCAAAAGTTCAAAAATCAATATGTATCATATGATATGCATCACGGGTATTTTGTCTTCAAAGTACTGCAGTTAAGGGGTTTTGGAGCAGGAATATATATATATTTATATTTGGGGTCAGGGCGGGGACCTCAATCCCCATCCCCGACACGATGGGGTCGGGGAAGTTGGATTCCCATTGAGAATGGAGAAAATTGTCATCCCTACTGTCATGTTTACTCATGATTGGTTATGTAGCCCATTACACACGGTGTGACGAGTAACAAATTTGGACTCTAATTCATGGTTTTCAAAACTACACTGGACCAGACGATTGGACCAAAAAACTAGGAATCAATCACCTGATCAGTTTCATTTTACCCCAAAATTGCTTTTTGGCCAAAAACCATTGATTTGGTCAGTGAACCGCTGACCTGAATAGTCAAACTATCGAGCCATCAAACCATTTTCCCGAACAACCATTTTTAGGCTTTTTTTTTTATTTTTTATGTTTTTATCAGAGTGGGCCATCTATTTGGAGTGAACGGTTGGACCATTCAACACAGGAACTGGACCCAGTACGGTTGCCAAATATTTTGGCCCCATTGATTTGAGACACGTGGCAACTTTGGAGGGTAACATTATCCTTTTACATGCCTTGGAGGGCAATTGTGAGATTTCACCTCTAGGCTTAATGACGACCTCGTTTCTAACCGTTACGACCTTGATCAAACACTCTAGTTCATTAAATGTGAGAAACATTAATTTAGCCACATGGTGTTCATTGTAAATGAGACAGACGGTTAATAGAGATTGACATGGGAACTGTTACAAACTTCATCAATTCGGGTATTCTCTCTGATGCACTTTTACTCTTGCACGAGCTCTCATCTCGTAGCATAGTCTTTGCTCATAGAATTACACTTCAAGGGCCGGCCTGGCCCAGCCCCGCCCCCGGACAGGCTTGAACACACAAATGGGTCTGTGGACTTAATCTCAGGCCAAAAAACTTGGCTCGTAATAAATTCGAGCCGGGCTTGGGATTTGCCGAAATAACCCGGTTTGAGCTCGGCCCGGCCCGACCTATAATTAAAGCTAAAAATCATAGTCGAATACCCTTCTTTCTTTCACCTCTTTTTCCAATCGAACATTTCTTCTCCACATCCTCCAGAGTTCTCAGTCCTCACACTCTCAAGCAGCCACACAACCGGCAAAGCGGCAAACGTTCACCGGCACAACAACTCCAGCGGTGAGTAGACCTGTTCATGGGCGGTGCTGGGCCGAGCTGTGGCCGGGCTTTCACTTGTCATTAAGGGAAATATGCTAGGCCCGAGCTCGAGCCCGGCCCAACCTAATAAAAAAACAATTTTCCCTATTCAAATTAGAATTAAAAATTAAGATAGTTTTTTTTCCTATTTAAATGAACAATGGGCCTACAAGATGGTTTTTTTCCCCTTTCTTTTGTATTTTAAAACACAATTTTACATTCTTAAGTCAAAAAATTTATTCAAATGGACATAATCACATTACTCACTTTAAGTCTAATATTAGGTCAGGCCGGGCTATTTTGACAAAACTTGAGCCCGGCTCGAATTTATTGCGGACCAGGCTTTTTGGCCCGAGTTTAAGCCTGCGGACCTATAACTACGTTCAAGCTCAGGTCTAGCGATGAGTCCTCTCCTTCTCTCTCTCTCTCTCTCTCATTCTCTCTCTTTCTTTCTCTCTCTCGTTCCTCTTCTCAAATCTCAGACACCGACAACATCGAGGCGACGAATATAGGCACCGGCAGCTGCAATGAGTTCTCTCCCTCTCTCTCTCTCTCTCTCTCTCTCTTTCTCTCTCTCTCTCTCTCTCTCTCTCTCTCTCTCTCTTGCTCAGACGCGAACTGATCACTGTTAAAATCGCAGGTCGCAGCTCACAGTCACCGTGAACACAATCACCGGTGGTGAGTCCTTGGGCTTCGGGCTCGGGCTCAAGCTTGAGGCATTTTATCAGGGCCAGGCTCGGGCCCAAGTTGTAGGCTTGTTGGTTGGGCTGGGCTCGGGCTCGGGCTTGGGCCTAACAAATTTTCATTAATGAATAGTAAAAGCCCGACCCAAACCCAGCCCATGAACATGTCTAATTACCAATAAGAAAAACGTCTCAACCCCTTATTGACGTTGTATTGCCCAAGATTGTACCTTGTATATTGGGATGGCAATGGGTAGGTGCCAATAGGGTAGAAATTGATATCCCAACATGTACCTTCATGCTTTATGCTGTTTGGTTTGCACCTTATGCAGTTGAGGTGCAGGTATAAAGAGCAGCATAAGATGCTAAAAAAAAGAGCATAATATAGAATAATCACCATCCTCTTCTTCTTTTGTGCGCGCTGCAGCCACTAACCAGTAGCTATGGTTTTGAAGGGTCATCTCGAGTAAAGGGTGTGAATTGAAGACGGTTAAAAAAACATGTATGTATTAGATTTTTTTTGTTCAAAGATTGAGGCCCAATGAGTGGTTATTTCAGCCTCGACGGCATCAACATTTATGACTTATGCAAATGGTGTAGTCTTTATAGACAAGTTGCACCGTACGTGGACATTTGAAAACGACAGTGTTGTTATAGTGGGGGATGGGCTCCATCCATTGATCCATATATATAGTATAGTATAGGTGGAAATGAATTAAAAGAAAAGGAGATGTGGGGGACTCCTTTATCCATCATCCACACGTAATGAAAAGACAAAGAATAGAACAAAACACACATTGAAAAGAATCCTACTAACCCCTCTTCTCCCACACAAGGCCAATTTCTAGAAAACACAGAGAATTAGCTAATTAATTCCAAATTAAAGACATGAATTAGCTAATTAATTCCATAAAACGACGACTGGTTGTGTCCCTGTATATTTAACAGACAAATTAATTAATTAAAAATACCCTTATATGTATAAATTAGCTCAATTTGTGTCTTAAGTGGGTTTGGTTGCCATCAATTAGTAGAAGCAACTTCTCTGCTTCAACACAAATATTCATCAAATGTATTAATTATTTTTATTCCGCCTCTACTAATTAAGGATTAGGTAATCCATGGGGGCTACGCCTTTATTTGATTCTCTGTATCATCTAGTAAAAGAAAGCATGCGATTCAAATTAACAATGAAAAGAAAGAATAAGCGCAACTCCTTTACTCTGAATATTACAAGGACCAAACTTGTAGGCTTTGAAATTTTGCGCCCATGTAGAAATTTCATTATCTCTTCCATCCTCTCTGTATAGCATCTTTCTTTTCTTCTTTTGACTACATTTCTTCTAGATGATCCATGGATGAATTAGATATCGTATGGTGCTGATCATTTCATCTCATGCAGTCAAATTTGATCACAGCCCATGCAAATATACAATTCAATCTATATATTGAATTTATTGTGAGGATATTAAATTAATTAGCTTAGATTTGTTGATACTTTAGAATAATCGCAAAATGGATGGAGCCTAGACAAGGACATGAGAAGAGAAAAATCGAGTTTTTCTCTTTGAAAAGTATGATATTGATAAACGACATTAATTAAAAAATAAATAAATGATGAAGACCAGTCTCTCAATTTGAACCTGGGCGGCCAGCATACAAAGCCCGAGATCATAGAGGAAAAAAGTGAGAAAGAGGAGGAACAAAGGACACAAACAGAGGAGCAAGTGAAGGCCTTAATCCGAGGGGTTGAAATTATTGGTGTCGTAGTGAGAACAGCTAAGCCACCTCTATGTGTATATATATTATATGCTTTCACCCTGATTTCCAAAATAATAAAAAGTCTTATGTCCCCTTTGGTTTTATACATGAGTCAGTTCAGTGGTCATTGTCTCAAAAACTACAAAATAAGATTATGAGATTTCGGGTTTTCTCTCTGTGATCACAAATGTACGTAGGAATACCATTGCTTGTGATAAAGAGCGAAGGACAGAATGAACGTGGGATTCTTTCTCTCAACAGCGTAGAAACGAGACAGGGTGTGGGACCCAAACAAGAAACCAGAAAAGAAAAAGAAGGAAAAAGGATTATACTAAACTCCATTTGGATACTTGTTTGATATCGTTTTTTATTTTGCATGATTAATAATTTAATGCCTGCCCCAGAATTCAGCAGTGGAACAAGACAACAAATATTAGGGTGGAAGTAAGACTTTTCAAAGTTGAATCTGAAACCCAGAGGAGTGTGGACAATTTGTCTTGTAGCGTGTACTGCAAGGGATAATAGGGTGATGAAGTTGCTAGCAAAAGCATAAACTCTGTAATTTTGAATTTAGACCAGAATTCGATAGTGAGAATCATAAAATTTGATGATGCGTCGAGTCTTTTTCTTCGGGGCCATCCATCATGTCTAGCGGTGTAGGAGCCGGTACATTTGCTTAATTAGCTTGCTTTTAATTCAATGTATGTGGGGAACAAATTCATATGGGATGGGGTGTAGTACCATCCATGAATCATAAAACTCATGCGTGTGTAGTACATATTTGGTAAATATGAATATCTGGCTTCAAAAAACCAGCTACAAGCCTAGAACTAGAGGTTTCATGATCAAGTTAGTTGGCACCTTGATCATAAATATATTTGTATAATTCATTTACCGATACCAAAAAAGTATAAATATAATATTTAATTTAATTTTTTGACTGAATTTTATCATAAATTTTAGAGTTCATTTAATTCATGGGAATAGGAGCTTGGAGTTGAAATCAAAATGGCCCATTCTGATTTCAACCGTTTGATTGAATATGATTCTCATTCTTGGTAGAGTGGCCATTTCCTCTCCTTTCCTTAGAAATGAGAATTCTATTCTACCCAATTTCAATTCCAATTCCCTTCTTAACCAATAACCAAATAGATAGGGGAATTGGCCATTCCCATTCCGGTTCCAATGAATTTCAATTCCTCTGATTTCAACTGTAAACCAAACGAATCCTAATTTTTGGTAAAAAGAAAACAACTCCAATGATAAAGCAATATTGGAATTTAGCAGGCGTCTTTCTTTGCCATGTATTACCAAACGTGCTATAATAAAAGAGTAGATGAGAATGAGATAGAAGACATCAACTTGTATGGCCCACAAGTCATAACGTTGGTAGGACATAAGAAAAGATGATGTAGTTGCTTTGCCTGTTACGTGCCAAGTGCTAATCCCTCTCAAATGAAATGGCACATTTGCAACCATCGGATTGACGTTAGAGAGTAATTAGAGTTGTGATGGTACAACGTACGAGTCTGTCTAAAATCCAAAGGGAATAGTTGTGGGCTTGTGGCCTTCTGGGCCCTCTGGACTAGGAAACAAAAAATGTGTCGTCATATCATTTAAGTGGCCAGCCAGCTACAGATAGTACTAAATTGGCAATATCTCCTTGCACCTGGGACTTGTATTAATAACAACATTTGGTGGTAACACTTCACCACTGCTAAGTGCTACCCATTCATTCTAGCTTTGGCAATATCTCCTTGCCCTGTCTGAAAGGCAAAATCCATGGCTCCCACCCTACAAGAGTAAATATCTTTGGCATATCCACCAGATTCTGGGCCGTGTATTATTCACTGTTCAGACTCTGGAGAAGTCATCACTCATGACTCGGGTATTCACTGACGTATCCACCAGATTCTCCTCTATTATTATATTTATTTGTTATCATGTAGAGTATCAGTGGTTTAGCTTTGGCATATTCTCCAATAATTCCATAAGATATGTTATTTGTCATCGTTTTTTTTTATTTGAAAAAAATATATATATAGAAAATACAATGCTGCGGTTCTCTACATTTTTCTTTTTGTTTTTTAAATTGCAAAATTTACTCGTTCGTGCTAGAGGGGTGGTCACTGTTGAATTTTATTAAATCATAGAGAAGGTGACTTGGAGGGGATGTAAATTAAAAATCTAACCTCTTGAAAAAATTATAAAAGGGGTCATAACCTCATATACACAGCTAGCTAGAAGCCTGATGCACCCAAATAAGCTAAGCTGATTTAATTTAATTTGACTCGTAAGAAAAATATACCACTGCCTTCAATGATCACAAGAAAAGCTTATTTAATTCCCACTTGGTTCTGGGATTTTCTCTGGATACCCCACACGCATTTAATTTCATTAACTTACCTTTAGTAGGTAGCGCTGAGAGACCCAAGGTAGAAAGAGAAAGTTTCTAGAGCCCATGAACCTATGAAGGTGCAAAGTTTGGTGCAACCATTTCCATGCAACTTGTGAAGGCCTTTACATTGTGCAAGAGAGAACCAAGATAGGAGGAATCCAATCCAAAACTGGTCCATTGACACACTTAGTTCCAGGCACTTAACATCAACACCCACAGGAGAAGTCAGTTATTATCAAGTGATTTGTAACTCTATTATGTATTTTCATGCTTCACCATTCAAATGCTCCCCATTTGATTTCCGTCACTTTGAATAGTTTTAGATGACAAATTCCCCTGGCTTCACCAGCATCATTTTGTTTCAGATATAACCCATCAAAGTAGACTCAAAAGTGTTGCTTTTGAGGTGAACAACAGAGGAGAGCATTGAGAACCTGGGTTCCATGTTTCCATGTGAAGTTGGTTTAGGGATGAATGCTGAGTGAATGTAGAAGAGGATAAGGCTCCTGTAAAAAGGGTACAGGTAAACTACTAGCTCACCATCTCTCCTGCTGTAAATAAACTGGCCTAGTGGCCTTAGAATGGATGAGAAGACTGTGGTTTGGGACCTATAGTCGGTCCATGGGCTATATGCTCTGCATGGTTTTATTGGTGATCTTGTCGGTCAAGTGTAATGCTACCCAATACCATCCATAACCCACCAAAATGCTCACTTCTGAAACCTCCTCCACACCACCATCGCTACCCACCACCAAAGAATACACATTTTCTAAAACATCACAATTATCCTGCTTTTCCACCAGGGCCAAATCCACCACCAATACAACCTCAGCTTGGACCTCCACCCCCCATTTGACTACATATACCAACCACCTCCTCCTCTACTAGCTCTCACAAGTACACCACAAGTTTCTGGTGATATCTGTTTTCTTCTACAAATCTCCTCCACCCCCCAAATTTCACAAAGACAAAAACCCAACATTGCCATCACCTCCTATTTATGATGAATGCGTGTCACCACCCTCTACGCCCAGAGTTTTGCAGAAGCAAATAAATATTCACCCCCTTTTTCCCATCTACCACGTTCCTGAGCAACCGCATAGTTACTACACTTTACAAGCCTGTTAAAGAGACAAAACCGTCATAAAAGATCAACGACTTAAAGAGGTCATTGCTCTAGCATGGTGACTACTGACCAATAGCAACTGCTCCCTCGAGTTCCTAGTGCAGTGACAATGGAAACAATGCACCTTGACCATGTGTAATGTCTTTTCACACAAAGGTTTTATTTCTCTGTAAAATGCAAGGGGTCAACGTGAAACCATTTTTTGTGCTAACTCTAAGGTATCTCATGCAACTATACATGTTGAATCAGTTTTTTATTCCCAATTTTTAGGTTATTGGTGTATATCCCACTCAAGTCATGTCAGGCAATGGATACATGCATAATGAATTTAGGGTGTGTTTGATATGTAGGAATAGAGGTCTAGAATGGGAATTAGAATGGTCCATCTCGGTTCCAACTGTTTGGTTGGGCGGAACGAAACCCCACTCTCATTCTTGGTGGAATGCCATTCCCTCCCCTCCCTAATTCTGATAGATTTTGATTTCAATTCTAAACGCAAACAAACAGACCCTTTCGATTCTGTGCACTCTTCCCATAAAAGAGTGCAAAGTTGCAAACAAAAAGAGGCGGAACGTCAAAATATCTAATTGCACTAGCATGATAGCATCGCACATAGAACAAATCATTATGTCAATGTGAGTTGTCTCCTCGTTTGACTTCCCTAGAGAACTGCAAATCGTGCCTGTCTTCTGTTTACCTTTTATGGAACAAAGGCTTTCGTTGTGAGGAGGTTAGAGTAGCAAACAAATTGTGGTTTGGTTGATCACAAAGCTAAACATCTTTCCAGATATCAATAATATCTTTGAAATTTGGAAGTAAAAATTTTAAGATGTTGATTTGAGGTAAAACGCTGAAGGATTAACTTCAGCTTGAAATGGTTGAGATTTCAGTCAATTGGTTCCTTCTGCACTGGAATTTTCCCAATGAGCCCAATGAACGTCAAATCCATCAAATAATGCCCCTCTAAATGGTAGACGTGTTTTCTAATGTGTTGAATGACTAAGTTCTACATTTGCATTTCTGTGGAAAAGAAAATGGATCACGTTACACAAGGCAATTTACAGGGGACCTCTGGGTATATGAACTATGAAGTACCACCAAGTCAAGACTAACAGCTAATACAATCCAATTCATGATACAAACCTTTCACATATTTCCATCCTCCGATTCCTTGACCTCTATAATTTACTGAACCTATTGAAGAAAATGGCAAGAAAAGAAAAGATAACAAAATGGGGAAAGGAATCTCCCTAAATCAAGGGGGACATGCCGCTAGAAATGTTACAAACCAACTTGCTCATCGGTTGCTGCTTGAACTTTCCTGTCAATAACAGGGCTACTTAGATATTGTTTATAAGAAATATTAGTGATGAAAAAGTGATCTACCTGAATCTCTTGGGCAAATTCTTCCAGTTCAACAGCTATTTCTGAGAAGGAAGGCCGCTTAGAGGGAACTGCTTCCCAACACCTCTGCATCAAGTCTAATAGTTTTGGATGTGTCTTCTCGGGAAGAGCTGGTCGAAGACCCTGACATACACAGAAGAGACCAGTGAATTGATGGATATGGATGTTAGAAGAAGACTTAAGATAGATGCAAAGTTTTCTATAATATCACAAGGTACATGACCTAACAAGTCAATTACCAAAAAAAAAAAAAAAAAGAAAAGATTTGTTTTGGACAGAATCCCCTAAAAAGAGTATGCTGACCAATAACGGTTGAGATTGGGGTGTTAGTTTAGGCAAGCCTGTTTTACATGGACACTTCAAAATGGTGGCCTTATCCACTTGAGATTTGTGGATACACCAAAACCAACATGACACCTAGAGGGGACTCTTCTGATCTTTGTGAAATTCAAATATATGATTAATTTCTAATACTTGTCAATTTAATACAATGCCATGGATTATGACAAAATTTAGCATAATGTTGCTTGACGCTCCTGGATTCATTTTATGCTTCTGCTATACCTGAATCAGATTCCAACACACAAATACAAGTGTCCATGTGTCTAGAGCCTAAAGCAACTGGTTTTTTGTTTGGTATTTGGTGATATGCACCAACCCCCCTTCCTCAATATCAGTGGTTGTGGGAATCGAATCCGTGCCTATGCTGGAGCGAACCAGCTAACATACCAATTGAGCCACCTCTCAGTTGGTCTAGAGCAACTGGTTCAGGCAAAGTAAACATGTAACTTATTTCTCAAGCACAACCTCAAGAAAATCAAGTGGCCATTGTGAAGAAATAAGTGATCCAAAGCAACACCTTAAGAGGAAAGTTTAACTTTTTCAGGTTGACAGTGTAGTTGGCACTTTACTAATCCCTTTGAGATCGTATCTTCTTTTGATTTTAAGGCCTGATAGGGGGTTCTACAAAGTAGCCTTTGTGTTAGGAGAATTGTGTTTCACATGGAATATTAATTAACTTGGTTCTTATAGCTAATAAAAAAATGCCATTGGCTCTCATCCATGATGCCCAGATATAATACCAAGACGAAGATAGATATAGATACCAAGAATCCACAGAAGGGTATGGATATGAAAATATGACAAAGGGAAATGGCTCTACTAGCATCCAGTTTACTATGCTTATATTATTCTGTTACATGTAGTTTTTGAAGCTAGGTGTCATTTTTTAATGCTTGTATCTTTCCAAATTTAATAGAACTTCTACTGCATACAGAGTTTTATAGTATGACTATTTGAAAATACCATTTTAAATATTTTAAAGTTCCAATGCTATAAGGTATACCATAGAAGTTCCATGCATATTAGTTGCAGTATCAGATATGTATCATGTCCAACACCAGTATGCTAGACGTATACAGGTAAACGGGTATCATATGTCATAATTCTGTCTAAGGGCCACATTTTTCAGAAATAGAAAGGATAAAGACCATGACAAAAATTAAATTTATCTATTATAGAGATTTCACCAGGTCCTGCAAGTGGCGGATGGTATTCTCAAGCAAGGATGTGGATCAACAAAACGATCCACTTTATAAACATATTTAGTGCAAGAAAACACATGTCAGCCTAAATCCAACAAATTAACCAACTAGGATTAATGGTCATACCAGAATAAGCCTCCATAAGGCTGGATACTGAAACCAAAATTTTACTATTCATTTTATTTCTCCTTTTTATTTTAATCCATGATTTTGAGACCCGTAACATGATGCTTTCTAACAACTTCAAAGATTAAGTTACATACAATAAATGGTCACAACCTCCACAACACCATGTTCATGGAAAAGTAACATTGGTAAAGATTATATAAAAAATTGAAACCAGAGGCTCTCTTTTGATCCACAAAAACTTTTATCAGCAGAAAGTTTCATAAGATAAAATGTTACCCAAGAAAAGTTAGATGGATACAATCCATTTGTGTGAGTAATCTATTTCACAATTTTGAAGTTGAGATTCTGATGTATGGTTCGGGGAAAGGTTTTTTCATAATGCAACAGCATTATACTATGTAAATTATGTAACACAAATAAATAAAATTGCAAACCTGTCTCACTCCTAGGGCAGCTTGTAAGGGGGTCATGGTATCATAAGGCACCTGCAATGAGAAAAGTACTTGCATTTAATAGGATTGTCTTCAAAATGACAGCGTTCTTCATTCTAAATTTTTCTTAATCACCATATAGCATATGCTGCAACTTCAAGAAGTACCTTGCCTGTTGTCAACTCCCATAGTACTATTGCAAAGCTGAACACATCAGCTTTCTGATCATATGGTTGATGGTTTATAACCTTGTCCAAGATCAAAAGAGTGTTAATTAGAATGGCTCCCTAAATCATATCAATTAATTGAAATATAATATATAAGGATTTAAAAAATAATTGCTAGAAAAGGGGGACCTAGATGTTCATGCTACAAAAGGGGGAGGGGGAGGAAGGTTTTAGCTTATGCACAGCATTGTAGGACATACTCACATGTGGACCAACACACAAAAGGAAACTAAAGAAACAGTATAAGGTTCCATTCTTCCCATTTATCTAGCAATTATCCAATATGTTAATTATTGTGAAAGGTAGTCATGAGTTTGACCACAGCCTCAGACCTCATTGACCACTCTAAACCCAGCACATAAAGACCCAGGTATAGGAAGCTGATGGAAAGTTTGATAGCCATAACCATCATATAGAAACCCATCACTCAGTGCCCAACACTATAGTACATCAAGCCCAAGCAATAGATATGTTGCAAATTATGTGGAGTATCACCTCAGGAGCCATCCATCTGTAAGTCCCAGTCTCTGCTGTCATTACACCCTCTTGGTTTTGGAACCGAGCAACACCAAAATCTGCCACCTTTACAACCTTGAGAAAAATAAAACAACATAATTTCTTATATTTATTAGAAAGACCAGAAATACACTCCATGTATTCAATTAGAGAAAATCAACTTCCAACACACAAGTTTAAGAAGAGCCAACAAGTCAATTAGTTAGCACTATTGTTTTAAGAGAGAGTTACAAGTTGATACCAGAATCCACCAAGCAACAGAAACCCATTCTATATTCATCAAATGAATAGGCCATGGCACGGTGATTCAGGGCACCAAACTCAATTCTTAACTTTCAATGTGGTCAAAATTTATTTAGTATTCTCATTGATCAAAAAAAAAAATTATTTAGTATTCTCTATTTTTTACATTACCACAAGGATAAAAGTACAGGACAACTGAAATAGGAATATATGATTGGTTTAGGATTGTACCTTATGGTTTTATTCATACATTAATGTTTAGGTGCAAAGTTTTTCCCATATCGTTTTGTAATATTATCTGTCAAAAACTCAAATGATTAACCATCCAAGATATCTTGAACCATATATAACTTAGGAGACTTACACTTGATTGGCTGACAGATGTGTTTCTCAGTCTTAAAGAACTGTTATCAATAGATAGGAGTGATGTCTTAACTCTTAAGATCTATAGGCAGTGGAACAACCAAAACAGCTACTCAGGTATTTTTATAGAAAATGCATTCTGATTATTACTCTTACCAGCACTCTGTATGCAAACGTCTTTGAATTTTTGCCAGTCCATGGTTAAGCTTCTTGAATCTTGTTTATAATTCTATCTTTTCTTGCAGGACAACACTAAGAAAACATCATATATCTCTAGCTCAAGATGGTAGAATCTGAACTTCTCACTTCCCACAACCTGATCATTTTTTCTTTGAATGGTTTATCCTTTCCTTTCCTGTTAAATCTGTTGGAATATTTCAAATAATATATTTATAATAGTATAAATATATTTTATGTTTACTGATTCTAAAATGTCTTCAACAATTCTTAGAAATCTCAATGGTTAAGTCCTTTTTATCTAGTAAGAAGTCTTAGGTTCAAAACTTATTGCTTGTGAAGTAAACTCTTCGATTTTCAAATTAAAGAAATTTCAGTTGCTTGGGGGATGTTGGCCAATTTTCTTGAACTTGTTAGGAGACTTCTTGAGAGAGATATTGGATTTGATGGTTGTTCAGACTACAGATACTCATGGCATTTCAAGATTGGCTAGACAACTAGCAAAATAATGGGACATCAGCAAATATGAAAAGATGTCTTGACCAAGTCACAAGACAAATGATATGTCCCTAGGAGTGACAGTGTCTTTACAAAATGTAATCTAAAGGGTAAAAAATGAAAGAGCTGTTACTTTGCAAGAGAAGTCACTTCGCTACCCATAAGATAGTGGTGGTCTATGAGATGGAAACACTGTCAGAATTCAGATAATCCTCTTACTCCCCTAGTGCTCTTACAATATTCTCAGCTGGGCTTTTGTTGGTGTTCTTGGTTAATTATGGCAGTGCATAATCAAAATCCAGAAATTGATCACTAATGTTCTGAAACTTGTATCCTGGGGAGAGGTTTGCATAGCCTTGTTTGTATTCACGGTTACTACTGGAAGGGCCAACTATTGTCTAAAGGCAAAATTACAAACATGCCTCAAGTTTTTGAAACTCTCTTCTTTCTTTTTACCTCCACTTTTTTCAGTATTTTTCAATAAAATCTCTATCGATCCTATCCAGTCAGAATTAATTCCTTCCCTGAACTTCGTGTTTCTTGGTAGTTGGTTCGATGTAACCCTTATTTCTTTTATTTCCTCAAAACCTAAGTCACTTTGGCTAGCTTAAACCCTGATCTTTTCTGACTTATAACCTAAATCCCTCAACCCTGCAATTTGTGGCCTGCAACAAGTCTCAAACTAGGGTTTGCATCCCATATGTCCAAAAATGCATGAAGTTATTCTCAAAGTTAAAAGAAACCCATGGCAGAACAACAGCTTAGCTGAGAATATTGCAAGAGGGGCACTAGAGCAGTGAGAAAATTTTCTGAATTCTAAGTGCTTCCATCTAATGCACCTTAAAACACAAAAAAGGGAATATCAACCAATAATCATTACCAATTAGCTTCCTTCAACTCAACTAAGAAAAGCCTTTTTTCCCTACTTCCCTACTAGATGAGATTTGCTACATGAAAACTGTTTTTTCTTTTTCTTTTTTTTATTCCACTCTATCAAGGACAATATTCATCTTCCAACATGGTGCACATTGCATTGAAAATTGAAAACTAAGTATTTCAAAACAAACAAACAACATTGTGCAAAAAAACATGCGTTAGAGGAGAATTCTGATATATCTTCCATATGAAGAGAGAAAGCCCATGATATAGTACTAAATTTTCAGGGCAGTCATTGAGATTGACCACCAAAGTGATTCATTTGGTAATAAGCATGGATTCTTTCATCAAAGAATGGAAACACAACAGTTAGATAAGCACCTCACAGAGTTGAGATTGTTATAGTACAAATTCCTCCTAAGAAGACCATCAGAAGATTAGGACATAAAAAAAAGGATAAATGCATCCATTGGAACTTCTTTTAAAATGAGGAACATCAACTTAGTTGGTTGGGTAACATGAAATTAAAGGTGATTCAAGTTGGAGACGTTAAAAGACAACCAAAGAGGAAGTGAGTTGTAGTGGTGAGGAAAGACATATGGGTCCATTATCCAACATTAGATGTTGCCTTGGCCGGAGTGCAACAGTAAAGTAGGATAAATTGATAAACAATTTCATCATTGGTGAGTAAAGTAATATTTTTAGCATGTTGCAAGTCAACTTCAAAGAAATTAAAGGTGATTCAACAAAAGGTAAGTAAAGTAATATTTTTAGCATGTTGCCACTAAATCACATTATTCAGAATTCATGTTCATATTGGTTTGACTGAAGGGTTTTTTAGCAAGTTTCCAACCTAAAAAGCCCTTCCTTTATCAAAGCTTCAGATTGACAGTATAAGACAAGATATACTAAGATGGATGAGTGGTGAGACTAGAACATGGTTTGAACTGTCCATAAATTTCCTAATACTTTCATGACATATTTCCATCCCCATGGGTACCAACACGATACATTACTAGAATCAACATTTTCCCCAATGAAAGCTACTGGTGTTATGTTAAGTACAAAACATGGTATTGTAACATATTGGTGATAATGTTTTAGATATGTGGAGTAGCAGGTATTATTGTCCACCTAATGAACATGAATATCATATTGAGCCACCTCGAACATGAAGTTAAATCTTAGTTTTTATTGTATAACAAATTATTTGGTTGATCTATTAGAACCATTTGCAATTCTATGAGTTTATATTTTGCTTGAACTCACTCTATCATGCAGTTTTGATGATTTGGAACAAGATAATTTAAAAGGATCTACATATGCATCTTTTATCATTACATAAAATAGCATCCTATATATATATATATATATATATATATCATAATGTTTCCATATGCCTATAGTTTTTAAACCATTTCCATACAATGTTTCTGACATTTTCAACATGTTTCCTATGTTTTGATGGCTGATACTTCTGCCAAAACGGTCATTTTAAACCTTGGACTAGAAAGGATAGAAATAGAAACAAGTGCAATAGAGAGAACTTAAGAGTAGCCCCAATAGGTAACAAGATGAGGAAAGTCAACTGAGATGGTTTGGCTGTGTGTGTTACATGACAAATGACTACACTAGAGGGGAGTCACTTGGTCCAAGTAGAAGGGTCTGAAAAAGCAAGAGGAAGGCCAAAGAAAATAAAATGTGGGCTGAAGTGGCAAGAAAAGATTTAAAGACTTGCAATTAAACAGAAAACACGGTTCCTGATAAAATCTCATTATTAGCATTCCTAAATGCAACATACCTTGTTAGTGTCCATAAGCAGATTAGCTGTCTTCAGGTCCCTATGGATTATGTTTTTATGGTGTAAATACTCCATTCCTTTACAGACATCAACGGCAAACTTCAACAATTGAGAGAGTTCCAAGACATTATGATGCTTGTGTAGAAAATCATATAGACTCCCTCCTGGCATAAACTCTGCAAGCAGAAAGATTAAACCATATTGTCAAACCAGGTCCAAAGGGCTGCTATTGGGTTGGAATATATAAAATACTTGGTGTTAACTCTAACAATACATGACATCTTATTCATAAAGAAATTGAACGATTGAATGATGCACATAGCATGTTTGCTCAAAAAGAGCAGATGTGAATGTTATAATAGAGAACCCTTAAGTTTTATAGGATAAGGAGCATAAAAGGTTCTATAAGTTTTAGAGAGAAATTTAAGTACAAATACATGGTCCAGTGAATTGTATTTGTAGTAGTTACTCTTTCTATACAAAACATTGAAGCTTGATTCTTTTCAGACATGTAAGAGCAGTTATGTGGCTCTTCTCTCTTCTCTTTATCAACTAGCCGTGACCCGTGCAATGCACGGGCTTCTGTTTTAAAGTGTATTTTCAAGGGAAAAAATGAAGTAATAGTGATTCACTGAAGTTATTATATATTTCTAGTTCTTTACATATAAGATAGTAGAAAAAAATATTTTTTTCTTTCTTTTTTTGAGTTATTGAACTTCAAACTTATTCCTTTTTATATAGCTTATATATCATGAGAAGTACAATAGTCAACTACGTAGTATGAGAACCAACTAATGGTGGCTCAATTGGTAGGTTCTCTAACTAGTAGTAGTGGAGACCTAGAATCAAATCCCACTGCCACCAAGGTTTGGGTTTAAGGTTTTGGGAGATGGGTACCCGGTTGTGTGGCCCTATAAAGCCAAAAAATGTGCTTAGCATGGGATCAATAACCAATCTATGAAACGAATCTACATTAAATTAATAAAAAGAGAGAGGAAAACTTGATAACCCATGAAAAGGAGCAATGATTTCATTTAACTTTTATAAAAGAAAAAGATTAGTTCACCCCATGTATTGGGTGGGCAAATTTGGGTTTTGACATTATGTTTGGGTCCAAGTTAGGATTCATATTTAGGATTGGCCCCTAACCTAACCCAACCCATCTAATTTACACTCCTACTTTATTAGAGAGAGCCAAAAGGGATTAAGAGAGATTTAAGAGGAAACGAGGGAATTAATGGGGAGGGGAGATGTTACAAACATTAACTATTAAGGTGGGTGTGTGTGTGTGTGTGTGTGAGAGAGAGAGAGAGAGAGCAAATCAGCCCCCCACAAGATTGCCCCCCACAACGTCCCACAGCATATCTCCACCGTGTATTGGGAACATCTCCCGATGATAATCCCAGAAATGATAACGTCATTATTGGGAGATGTTCCCAGTACACAGCAAGGATGTACTGTGATACGTTGTGGGGGGCAATCTTGTGGGGGGCTGATTTGAACTCCAGAGAGAGTTTAAAACTGATCTTGTGAAAAAGAATAAATATGGATTTTATGAGAGACAATGAAGACCCATGAGGGTTTTAATTTTGACTTGTTAGAATTTTTAATGATTTAATTTAAAAATAAATGTGCACATGTATGAGAAATGAGAGGAGGAGGTACATGTGAGCTCTGTGGTGAGAGGACCCCTCTTTCCTCTTTCTATTATATATATAGATTACTTCCATTCCTCCTTACTTCTATTTCCATTATGATGTTTTTCATAGGGAACAAAAAGTTTTAGAGAGGATGAAGATGTACATGAGATATAGAGGTAATACCCTATATATAGAAGATTAAATTGTATAAGAAAGTAAACTCTATAAAGTATTACAAACAAATTCAAGGACATCCCAACATGATCTCACAAAGGAGCTTTTTTTTTTTATTTTGTGCACTTCTACTGCAACATTTCATTTACTCTAATGCAACTGTCCAGGCCCAACTTTTTCATTTCTGATGTTAAAAGTTTAAATGATATACCATTGTTTTGTTGGAAAAGGAGATAAATTCTTGTTATTATATTTTAACCTAACTCTCCAACACATTAACAGAGTAACTTGTCTCTTGCAAAGGTAAGAAACAAAGTGTGGTTGCAAGAAGTAGTGTTGAAGTAAAGTATCAAGCAATAGCTAACACCACTTGTGAGTTACTATGGCTGAAACGCTTTCTCCAAGAGATTGGTATTTCTGTTAGTACCCCCATTAGATTGCTCTGTGATAATCAAGCTGCTGTTCACATAACCTCCTCAATCCTGTCTTCCATGAAAGAACAAAGCATATTGGGATAGATTGTCATTTTGTACGAAAGAAGGTTCTAAATGGAGAGATTGTAACACCCTACGTGAAATTAGAAGATCAATTGGAAAATTTGTTTACTAAAGGTCTCTGTAAAAGACAGATGGACTACATTTGCAGAAAGCTGGCTCTGTATGGTAATGTGCTCCAACTTGAGGAGGAGTGATAGTCCCTTATTCCTCAAGTATTTAGGCATCTTGTCAAGTATGCCACTTTGTAAGAGAAAAGGTGCTAAGTGGAGTGACAAGTACAACACGTGAATTCAGGAAATAGTGGGAAAATTTGTTTACAAAAGGGTTGAGTCGGGGAGAGTAGATTACATATGAAACAAGGTGGGATTATATGACATATACTCACCATCTTGAGGGTGAGTGTTAGAGTCAGCAGACATAAGGGTAGTTTGGTCTTTTTTCTATGTTATTAAAATCAGATTGTCCTTTTTATCTTTGTTTAAGTTATGTGTCCCATACTTAACCAGGGACATAATAATTTTTGTACACCAAGACACATAACATATAAATAAGAAGGTAGTTGGCTGAGAGAGGTTGATTTTCTCCAGCCGTACTCTCTATTCTCTTCGTCTTTCCTTCCTCTTCTATTCTATTCTGTCTTCCTTATTCCAGATCTAGAACTGAACCAGTGCTAACGAACCATTAATAGTTCCCAAAAAAATCAGAAAGCCTATTAATTATTACAAAAAAAAATATTAAGTAATACATCATAGCTGAACTTTAGCACACCTAATGACCAGTCAACAAACCAATCCTCCAAATAACCTTTTCTTCTAAACCATAACCCACCTTTGTGCCTTGAGACAGCAGGTCTTGCAAATCATACCAGCAATAAATCTGTAAAATAGAATAAAGAAGAATGAAAAAAGAAAGAGAAGTTCTGATAAAGATTAGAAGAAGGAAGAGAGAATGGAAGAAAAGGAAAGAGGAAGAGAGCTAATCGAATCTTTCTCTTTATCCCTCAATTGGATTAAATATGTGCTGAACAATAAAAGATGTAAAGTTACATGAGTGCCTCTAGTTGGGCAGCTGACTCAAAGAAAATAAAAAAGAATAAGTATTGAGACCCATAAAGAAGACCCACTACAGTAGAAATAAAGCTACTAATAAATAAATAAAAACTAAGGCTTGTTCGGCCTAATCTCTCAACACCACCCTCAAGCTGAGCATAGATGTCAAATCTGCCCAACTTGCTTACATAGTGCTGTAGCTTCGCCTAATCTCTCAACACCACCCTCAAGCTGAGCATAGATGTCAAATCTGCCCAACTTGCTTACATAGTGCTGTAGCTTCGCCTTAGGAACTCCCTTCGTCAAAATATCTGCTAACTGTTCTTCTGAAGCAATGAAAGGAAGACACACTTCCCTTGAAACCACTCTTTCTCATATGAAGTGTTTGTCTACCTCAATGTACTTAGTTCTGTCATGCTGAATTAGGTTATAATGTTAATGGCAGCCTAATTATGATAATACAATATCAGGGGTTTATCATAAGAAATATCCATCTCATTTATGAGAGATCTAAGCCACAACAACTCTGAAACCCCATGGGCCATAACCTTATACACTACCTCAGCTGAAGATCTAGCTACAGCTGACTGCTACTTCTCCAAGAAACAATATTACTATCTATCATAGCACAATAATCGGACGTGGATCTCCTGTCATCTATATAACCTGCCCAATTAGTATCTATATAGGCCTCTAACTTCATATGATCATGCTTGTCACAGCATGCCCTTCGCAGAAGTTCCTTTAAGATAACATAGCACCCTTTCTATAATGGTTATATGTGTATCTTTGGGAGCACCCATAAGCTGGCTAATCATACTAATAGCATATGAAATGTTTAGATGCGTCATACAACAGATTTTCCCTAATCTTAAACGGGGATGGGGCGGGGACGAGGTTTGCATATAATTCCCCGAACCCAATGGTAAACTAGTAAAATATCCCTAGGTTTAATATTAATTTCTAAAATACCTCTAAGTTTCGCCCAAATTCTTAAAACCCTAAGATCCCATAATTCCATTTTTATAATACCCCCAAATTGCCATAATTCAATTCCTAAAATACCCCAAATTCCCATAATCTTATTTCTGAAATACCTCAAAATTAGATGTATTTTTAGGTGGTTGCATCGGAAGGGGAAAATTTGGGGATACCCCGTTCCCGATGGGGAGTGGGTGCCCTGCCCCGCCACTGGGGATGGGGTAGGGTACTTTGGCTACAAGGCAAGGATGGGGAGGGGGTGTCCTGCCCTGTTGCCATTCCTAAGAGGTATAGAAGTTTCCCCAACAATCTCTGAAACACTCCCCTATCAATCAAGAGCTTTCCATCATCAACTGAGAGCTTATGATTCATATCAATAGGAGTGAAGGTAGGTTTGGCACCAAGCTTCCCAATCTTAGTGAGGTCCAGCACACACTTCTACTAGGAGATGAAGATTCCTTCTTTGAATCTAGCAACTTCAACACCAAAGAAAAATATCAAACTCCTTTTAAGTCTTTAATTTCTGTAAGTAAACCCTAGCAGATTCTAGGTTGAAGTATAGAAGAAGAAAGGTTCGGCCAAACTAGAAGAGAGTCAAAATCACCCTCCCCTAGCTGACCCACTTGTAATTATTCAAAAACATAGAGTTACAAGAAAGACCATTTTGTCCCTCATAGAAGATGGGACACATATTAAACTCAGATACAATAGACCTTTCACTCTCAAGCAGATAATCCAGAATGACCAAAATACCCCTGACTCGAGCATTCTAACACTCCCCCTCAAGCTGGAGAGTATATATCATATAGTCCCAGCTTGTTAGAAATGTAATCTAATCTTCCCCGAAACAATCCCTTTGTGAAGAGACCTGCCCACTGATTTCCTTATCACTTTCTCTCTTACAAAGTGATAATCAACCTCAATATGCTTAGTTCTCTCGTGTGAACAGTAGCTTGGATATCACAGTATAGTTTCATGGGTTTGTCAATTGAGAATCCCATCTCTTGAAGCAAGTTCTTCAGCCATACTAGCTCACATGTGGTATGAGCCATAGCCTTGTATTCTGCTTCTACACTACTTCTTGCCACCACTGTTTGTTTCTTGCTCTTCCAAGTTACAAGATTGCCACCGAGGAAGGTACAATACCCTGTAGTTGATCTCCTATTTGATATAGAACTAGCCCAATCAGCATCTATGTACCCTACTATCTCAAGAGTTCCTCCACTTTGGTATAACAAACCACGACCTAGAGCACCTTTTAGGTACCTAACAATTCTCAGAACAACTTCCCAGTGAGGAACCCGAGATGTTACATAAACTGGCTCACCACACTCACAGCAAATGATATATCTAGCCGGGTAATGGTCAAGTAGTTCAATTTGCCCACCAACCTTCTGTATCTTCTAGGATCATCAAACTATTCACCTGCATCAACACTCAGCTTGGCATTGAGTTCCATAGGAGTCTTTGCTGGTTTAGCACCTAACAACCTTGTTTCTTCAAGTAGATCAAGAACATATTTTCTCTGACATAGGTTGATCCCATGTTTTGACCTCGCAACCTCTATTCCCAAGAAATATTTCAGCTTCCCCAGATCTTTCGTATTGAAGTGATCCTGTAAGAATTTCAACTTATTGATTCCATTGCTATCACTCCCAATTATGACAATATCATCCACGTACACGACTAGTAAGATTTTCCCATCCTTTGAGTTATAGCTGAACATAGAATGATCAACCTGACATTGTTTCATCCCAAAGGCTTTCATCACTTCACTGAACCTACCAAACCAAGCACGCGGAGATGGTTTCAGTCCATAAATTGCCTTTTTGAGCCTACACACCTTGCCAGATTCCCCCTGAGCAACAAACCCTAGTGGTTGCTCCATATACACCTCCTCAATGAGATCACCATGCAGGAAGGCATTTTTTATGTCAAGTTGTACAAGAGGCCAATCATACATAGCAGCTAATGAAATCAACACCCGAACTGAACCAATCTTAGCCACAAGGGAAAATGTGTTCATATAGTCCACACCATACATCTGAGAATAACCCTTGGCCACCAACCTCACTTTCAATCGCTCCATACTGCCATCAGGAAGATACTTCACTGTGTAGACCCATTTACACCCAATTGTGTGCTTACCGGAAGGAAGAGCGGTGAGTTCCCATGTGTGATTATGTTGTAGGGCAGAGAGTTCTTCTTCCATGGCTTGCCGCCACCCTGGGGAGGCAAGAGCTTCCTGGACAGTCTTGGGAATGGGAGCAAATGAGAGTAATGATATAAATTTGCAATGAGAAGCAGAAAGGTAAGCAGTAGAAACATAGTGTGAAATGGGGTGAGAAGTACAAGTACGTTTACCTTTTCGCAGAGCAATAGGAAGATCAGGATCTGAAGGAGAAGGAGCAGTAGCAGGATCTGTCGACAGGGGCTGAAGTGGAGGAGGGCCCGATGTACTTCTGCGAGTATACACTTGAGTGATTGGCGGCTTCTTAGTAGTAATAGGCATAGGATGTGCATCTGCAGTAGAAACAGGAGCTACTGGAAGGATGTCCACAATAGGTACAGGAAGGGGAACCACAGAGGGAGAGGAAGAGACCCCCAGCATCTGAGAAGAACGAAACTGACTCAAAGAATGTGACATCAGAGCACACAAATGATTTATGGGATTTTGGGTTATAACACTTATACCCTTTCTGAGTCCTTGAGTAGCCAAGAAAGATACACTTAGTAGCGCGAGCATCTCGCTTGTCTAACCCAGGCCCCAAGTGTTGAACAAAACAAACACAGCCAAAGATTCTTGGGGTAAGAGGAAATGGAGATAAAGTGGGAAACAACACGGAGAAAGGGGATTGACTTACAATGATTGACATGGGCATCCGATTGATCAGAAAACAGGATGTGAGAACAGCACCACTCCAAAAATGTTTTGGGACATTCATATTAATCATCAAGGATCGAGCAGTTTCAAGAAGATGTCGATTTTTTTGTTCAGCTACACCGTTCTGTTGTGGGGTGTAGGCACAAGAAGTTTGATGAATGATCCCAAGATGTTCTAGGTATTGCTGAAATGGTGAGGAGTTGTATTCTTTGGCATTATCAGAGCGAAGAATTTTAATATGAACACCAAATTGAGTGTGTATTTCAGCATAAAATTTTTGAAAAATAGGGAACAACTCACTACGATCTTTCATAAGATAAATCCATGTCATCCTTGAAAAGTCATCAACAAAGATTACAAAATACTTATACCCATTGTATGACACCACTTTAATTGGACCCCATACATCAGAATGAACTAAAGAAAAAGGACTTGAGACACAACTATCAACTCTTGGACTAAACGAGACTCTATGATGTTTACCTAATTGACATGACTCACAATCTAACGATGAAAGATGACTCAAGGAAGGAACCAGTAACTTCAAGGCCTTGAGAGAAGGATGACCAAGTCCAAGGCCTTGAGAGAAGGATGACCAAGTCTGCAGTGCCATTGAAGAGGAGTAAGAGATGACTGAAAAGCTACCGGAGGACCACCACCATCAAGGTAATATAATCCACCTGCTTCATGCCCTCCACCAATCTTCCTCCCCGTCTTGAGATCCTAAAACACACAAGAGGAAGGATAAAAGGTTATAGAACAATTAAGAGACTTGGTTAATCTGCTGATAGACATAAGGTTAAAAGGAAACTTAGGAACATATAAAACAAATGATAAAGGCAAGGAGGAGAGATGAACATCACCAACACCACAGATAGGAGATGTAGAACCATTAGCAAGTGTAACTGTTTGAGGTGTGGAGGAGTGGGTAAGGGAAGAAAATACATTATGAGTCCCAGACATATGGTCTGAGGCCCCAGAGTCAATGATCCAGTGTGAGTCTTTGGAAGCTAAGCAAGCCATACCTGAATGGGCAAGTGTAGCGGTGTTCTGCTGAGATGTTTGAATGAACTGCTCATATACTGCACGTGGTACACTCACCATTTCCTTCTCAGAAGCACAAGTAGATGTGGAGGGGATTGGGTCACTACCCTTAGTCATAGCATGGTTAGCCCAAGTGTTGGGTGCACTACGCAAATCATAGCAGAAATTAACTGTGTGCCCCTCTAAACCACAATGTGTACACTTTCTCTGAGTATTACTCCTTCCTCTTCCTTGGCCTCCCCTTGAGTCTCGGCCTCCAGTCCGACCCTTAGCCCTGCTAAACATGTGAGCACCACGGTTGCTTGGGAGTCCACTCTTGACACCACCACTTCTATTTCCACGACCACCCCCTTTAGTCACTACCGAACCAGATCTGTCAAAGAGAAGAATGTTCTACCGACTCAATGGATGTCCTCTTAAGACGAGCAAAAACTTCTTCAAGTGAGGGAAGAGCAGATCCTCCCAATATTTGTGCTCTGACAGGCTCACACTCAGCTTTCAACCCCACAAGAAACCTTGTCACATCAAGTTGCTCACGTTGTTGTTGTTGGATCTGAACATTCGATGTTAGAGGATGATACACATTGAGCTCATTACGAATGTTCCTCAAACTTGCATAGTACTCTTCTAAGCTTTGACTCCCTTGCTTCAAATTGAAATACTCTTGGTACAACTGATACACCCTAGTTGTATTGTCTTGTCCAGAGTACAACTTCTTAGCACGATCCCAGATTTCCTTAGTTGTATCTAGGAACATGAAGTTCATGCTAATCTTTGGTTCCATGCTGTTCCAGAGCCATGTCATTATCTGTGCATCTTCTTGTTCCCAGTCACTGAACCCAGGGGAATCAGAGGGAGGTTTCTCCTCTCTTACATGTTTTACCTTCCTCTTGGCCTTCAAGAACACCTCCACAGATTTTGCCCATGGTACATAATTCTCACCATTCAGCTTGATGGATGTCATTTGAACACTTAGATAGTCTGGAGAAAGCATGACACCTGTTTTGTAATCATTCCCATTTTCAAATGAAGCCATCTTAATTATTTCACCTTCAAATATACAACACAACCTCACACTCTTTCACAAGACTTCTCACTTATAACACCACCAATTCCAGCTTCTTTAAATACACATTACACACCACACGCTAAGGCTGAAATCACTCAGTCTTCGCATCAAACACCTAGGCTGCACACTGCAGAACCATTCACCATCAACACACTAAGACTGAAATCACTCAGTCCTCACATCAAACACTTGGGATGCACACTGCAGAACTGATTACACACAAGGTATAGGAGATCACTTTTAAATATTTTGAAACATAGATACACCAATCACCACGACACAACCACCACCAATCTACTGCTGTTGTGAACTTCAGCAGTCGACAACTCTTCTTTCAACATACATATGAAGAGAAATGCAGAGGAACACGACTGAAATGCATACCAGTCACACTGAGCATCACCACAACCAACTTTTGAAACAAAAAAAAAAACATTCACAGTCCCTTACTTGGACAAACAACAGTAGTGTTCATACCTGTCCACATTCAGCCCTCTTCGATACTGAATAGAGGGTTTAGTATACCACTCCAACGACCACAACAACAACAACCGGAGGCATTCTCACCTCCAGGCCCACAAAACGACAGCTCCTTTCCAGCCCATTATCGAACCTCCACTCAGGTCAATCGAAAAAGAAGAAGATGACTATGAAAGTTGGCGGCGAACCCAGAAAGAGAACAGCAGCAAGAAAGAAATGAGGATACGACCTTACAACTCTTATACCATGTAAGTAAACCCTAGCGGATTCTAGGTTGAAGTATAGAAGAAGAAAGGTTCGGCCAAACTAGAAGAGAGTCAAAATCACCCTCCCCTAGCTGACCCACTTGTATTTATTCAAAAACATAGAGTTACAAGAAAGACCATTTTGCCCCTCATAGAAGATGGGGCACATAACTTAAACTCAGATACAATAGACCTTTCACTCTCAAGCAGATAATCCAGAATGACCCAAATACCCCTGACTCGAGCATTCTAAAAATTTCAAACTTAGAATTAAGGAACCTCTTGAGATCATTAACTTCCTATGTGTAACTACCAGTAACAATAATATCATCAACAAAAGCAATAATGAAGGTGACCCAACTATCTTTCCTCTTAAACCAAGCACTTGGAGATTGCTTTAAGCCATAAAGTGGCTTCTTTAGTTTGCATACATTACTCTACATCTCCTTACCATACATACCAAGGGGAAGTTACATATATACTTCTTCAGTTAGATCACCATTCAAGAATGCATTCTTAACATCAAATTGATAAAGTGGCTAATCACAACTTACTACCAAAGACAATAGAACCCTCACATAAGTCCTTTTAGCTACTGGAGAGAAGGTCTCCATATAATCTATCCCATACACCTGGGTATATCCCTTGGCAACAAGTCATTCCCTTACTCTGGTTTGACCAAGCCTTTAGTTACAAACTTGGAAATGGGTTGAGAAAAAATAGAGGCTAGGAAAGAATAGTAGGAAGATGACAATAATCTGTGAGAAAGTTGTTTGGAAATGTAAAGAGTTGTGTATTTCCTCTTACCTTTCCTCATAGTAATGGGTAGGCCAAGGTATAGGAAGGAAGGTACTGGAGATGGTGATGTCAGACCTGTCCTCTCTTAGGTGACTAGAAGCACCGGAGGCTCCACTAGAGGTGTGGCCCATGTAGGAACAACCTATGTATGCCTCAGCCTTTGACATTGGCACCACTTCTGAATAATATGATGAGTGATAAAAACAGGACTAGTAGGAGGAGAGGAATAGGAATGGAAGAACTAGGAGGAGAAGAGATCCACAAGAATAAAAGGAAACTGTAGAGGACTGGACACAAGGTTCAACAGGAGCTAGAAAGGGATGGGGTGAACTAAATCGTTCAAGAGAATGCTCCCCCTCAGAAGAATGACTATAAAAAGGAATAAACCTATGTAGTGATACAGTGGACCAGACTTGATACTTCTACTTGTGATTCCGCTCATTGAGTTATTATGCGGCAGGGCATTTTAGTCTTTTTGCTTCATGTTATGTTAGCACATATAAATGATATTGTTTAGGGAGGCAGTAACATAAAACACAACCCCCTTTTTACTTATATTCTTTCTCTTCTTCCTTTTTTCTCTTCTTCTTCTTTTCTTGGATTATTTTTCATTCTAAATCTGTTCTGCTAACAGTAGTAACTCCAAGTTGGTATCAGAGCAGGTTTAGGTCTGCTTTTAAACCTTAAGTAAGCTTTTCCCAACTGGCTGCATGAGATTTTCTTAGGACTGGAGTTCTAGTTCTTCCCATGGCCTGATTCTTGGAGATTGGTGGATGTTGAAGCTTGCCCAAGACTATTCTGTACATGGAGATTGCCCAACAGTCAGGAAGAATCAGAGATATTAAGTTCGGTTGAGATTTAGGGTTTAAATCTTAGATTGAAGGTGGCGCTCAGAAATTTCTAGGTGGTTTTTCAACTTTCTTGAATCTTTACAGAAGGAGGTAGGGTTTAAAACTCTCTAGGGCTTTTTTAGGGTTTTTTCTTGAAAACAGTCAATCTACTGAACTGTTGACTCTATTCTCAGTCTTGGGAGGAAATTTTTTATTCAAAAGGGAGCCGATTGAGTTTCTTTTCTTCTCTTTGTTGTGTCCAGCATGGAGGTTTTGGGAAATGAACAAAAATCTTCTGGATATGGTGTTGAAGGGGCTGGTAGTATGACTGATAACAACTCCTTTCAGGTTACTACAATTAGATTTGCTGGTTCAAATTACTTGGAGTGGGCTCAATCGGCCATGATGGCTACTGGGGGAAGAGGACAATTAGGTTATGTCACTAGTGATATTAAGAAGCCAGCCAAGGAAGACACCTATGCAAAATGGGTTTAGGAAAATTGCCTTGTGATGACATAGTTGTGCAATTCAATGCAACCTCATATTAGCAGGAATTATCTTTGGGCAAAGACAGCCAAAGATATTTGGGATAATATGAAAGAAACTTACCCACAACCAATTGACGTGGCTAGGGCTTACGATCTGAAAACTGAAGTGAACAATCTAAAGCAGGGGGAGAAACTTGTTTCAATTTATTTCTATACACTAAAATCTTTATGGCGTGAGATGGATCATCTTGAGACAATTGAGTGGGAAAGCAATAAGGATGCAGCAACTTATAACAAGTTGGTGGAAAGGAACAAAGTTTATGAATTTCATGCGGGTCTGAATTCTAATTTTGACATTGTTAGACAGCAACTTCTCACTAAAGAAAGTGTTACCTTGTCCTAAGCCTACTCCCTAGTGCATAGTGAAGAGAGTAGGAGGAAAGTTATGCAGGTAACATTAACAACTGCAAGACAAAAGCATGGTGGTGATAGGGAGAAAGAGATGAAGAATAAAGAAAAAAAAAGGGTGTTTTGTAAGCTCTCCAAGAAACCTACACACACTAAAGACACTTGTTGGAAGCTTCACCCTAATCTAATACTAGAAAGACTTAAGAATAAGAAGGGAAATGCAAATGCAGCTATTACATCAGATGGTTCTTCCCTTTTTGGACCTAGATTTACCTCTCTGGAGGCCTTAGCTACAATTAGGGAAACTTTGACATAGTTGGAGAATGAAGCTAGAATTATAGGATCATCTCAGCCTACCTTTACCACCACTATTCCGCCATCCTCTACTTTAGCTTTTGCCCACTCAAGTACAAGAGCTACTACTTATCATGCTTCAACTCCAAGTAACACTAATCCCAGTTGGATTATGGACTCCAGTGCATTAGATCATATGACCAACTTGTCTTCATTATTCACTTCATATAATTTGTCCTTAGGCAGATAAAGCATCTATAGTCGATGGCTCTCTTGTTCTAATTTCTGGCAAGGGAAATATCAGAGTATTCGATGCCATTACCTTGTCCTTAGTTTTACATGTACCTAAACTTAGCACTAATTTACTTTCAATTAGTGGCATTGCTAAAAATCAGAATTTTTCAACAACTTTCTTACCTGACCATTGTATTTTCCAAGATTTTGTGACTAGGAAGGTGATTGGGACTGGACCTAAGACGAATGGAATCTACCTGCTTGAGCACCCACCTGGAGGTGATATAAGAGTTGCAACGTCCTTTGTTTCTTAGCCTGTGAGTTAGTTTATGCTTCGACATAATCATTTAGGTCTTTGAAAAGTTTATTTCCTACTTTGTTTAAGTCAGTTCAAATGTCTAATTTAAGGTGTGAGAGTTGTGAACTTGCAAAGCATTGTAGATCACCTAATTTTTGAGTAATAAAGAAGTATTGTTCCTTTTGAAATTGTGCATACTGATGTGCGAGGCCCATATCATATTTCGGCTATGGGGGGATATAAGTGCTTCTTACCGTTTGTTGATGATTACTCTCATTTCTCATGGGTTTACCTTATGCATTCTCATAATGAGGTTCTCACTTTGACCTGTTCTTTTCATCAAATGATTCTCACTTAATTTGGAGTTAGAATCAAAATTTTCAGATCTGATTATGCCAAGGAATTTTTCACTAAACACTTGAATCCATATTTCCTTGAGTATGGGGTTATTCACCAGAGTACTTGTCTTCATACACCTCAGCAAAATGGGGTGGTTGAGAGAAAAAATAGACATATCTTGGAAGTTGTAAGAAGCATTATGTTGAATTTTAATCTCCGTATTCGTTCTTGGGGGATTGCTATTTAGTACTTGTCCTCCTACACCTCAGCAAAATGGGGTGGTTGAGAGAAAAAATAGACATATCTTGGAAGTTGTAAGAAGCATTATGTTGAATTTTAATCTCCGTATTCGTTCTTGGGGGATTGCTATTTATACAATTATGCATCTCATCAACCGAGTTCCTTCTCATGTTTTGGATATTAAAGCTCCTTTTACATTATTGAATCCTAATAAAGATTTGTTCACCATCCCTCTTGAAGTCTCTGGGTGCACATGTTTTGTTTAAGTTTGGGACCCCATCATTCTAAGTTTGATCCTAAGGCTACTAAATGTATATTCATCGATTATACACAAAATCAAAAACGATATTGCTACTATGATCTTCGTTCTAGCTCTTGGTTTGTGTCCATGGATGTTACTATCTTTAAGTACCTTATTACCAAGGAGTTTCTTCTCAGGAGGAGAGTAGTGAGAGGGATGCTCCTAGTCTTCAAGTTTCTTTGCCTATTCCTATTCTTGAAGGAGAGTTGTGTAATGGGGGTGCTTATCAAAGGTGTAAGGAGTTGAGGGTCTATCATAGAAGGTGGAGGCGGGTTGATTTTGGTGCTTATAATCAGTTAGGGCCAGTTCCTGCCACTATTGCAATTTCGGATTCAAGTACTTCCACCTCCTTGCCTATTGATACATTACCGATCACTCTCACCTTCTGATTCCTTACCTCCTCCACTTCTAGATGGCCTCGATCTTCCCATTGCAATTTGCAAAGGGAAGCGCTGATGCACTTCATCTACTTCCCATTGCATCTCTTAGTTCATCACCTATGACCATCTCTCACCATCCTATAACTCCTATTTGGAATCTATTTCTATTGTACCTATTCCTAGAACTATCCAGGTAGC
Source organism: Nelumbo lutea (assembly GCF_056320005.1). Lineage (NCBI taxonomy): Eukaryota > Viridiplantae > Streptophyta > Magnoliopsida > Proteales > Nelumbonaceae > Nelumbo > Nelumbo lutea. Next base: position 34,628,576 of record NC_142688.1, on the reverse strand, counting down.
TCTTGTTGTACCTGAGTGGAAGAATGCAATGAAGGAAGAGATGGATGCCCTCATTAAGAATGAGACCTGAGAGGTAATAAACAAACCAAAGGGAAGAAATCGGTTGGGTGCAAATGGGTGTTTATTGTGAAGCATAATAAAGATGGTTTGGCTAAAAGGTAGACCAACTGGTTGCAAATGGGTATACCTAAATTTATGGCATTGACTATCTAAAAACCTTTGCACTTGTAGCCAAGATGAATACCATTAGAGTTTTGTTATCAATTACAACAAATTTTCATGTCCTTTGTTCCAACTAGATGTCAAGAATGCTTTCCTTAATGGTGATTTGTAGGAGGAGGTGTATATGGAGTTACCTCCTAGATTTTATAATTAAGATGTAGGGAAGAAAGTCTGCAAATTATGGAAAGCTTTATATGGTTTAAAGCAATTTCCAAGAGCCTGGTTTGATAGATTTAGATTGGATCTAAAAAGCTTTAGTTATGTACAAGCCCACTCCAATCATACTCTCTTCATTAGGAGAAGTGAAGCTTGCTTAACTCTTCTCGTAGTGTATGTTGATGACATTGTAGTGACAGGCAATGGTATTTATGAGATTGGTTCACTTAAGCAATTGCTTAGTAAGGAATTTGAAGTGAAAGACTTAGGTGACCTACGATATTTCTTGAGAATTGAGGTGGCCTGCTCTAGACATGGTATCTTCATCTCCTAGAGGAAATATGTCTTTGATCTCCTTAAGGACATTAAAAACTAAGAGTTAAACTAGCAAACACACCCATTAAGTTGAATCATAAAGATAAGTGCAAAAGGGGGTGAGCCTCTTGAAGACAAAGCCATGTACCAATGACTGGTAGGAAAGCTCTTTTGTGTCTCACATGTCCTGGCATCTCTTATGTTGTTAGTGTTGTCATCCAATACATGCATTCTCCTAGAACCAATCATATGCTTGTTGTGGAAAGAATCCTTGCTTACTTGAACAAATGTCCAGGTCATGGAATACTCTTTAAGAATAATGGTCATATGGAGATAGAGGTGTACATTGATGCTCATAGGGCTAGATGTTTGATGATTGGAGATCAACTTCAAGGTGTTGTGCTTTTGTTGGAGGTAACTTAGTGTCATGGCGAAGCAAGAAACAAAATGTTGTTGCTCACTCAAGTGCTGAGGCAGAGTATAGATCTATGGCTCATGGCATGGTTGAAGTGTTATGGCTGAGATCTCTCCTTGAGGAACTTGGAATTGAGTATGAGAAGCCATTGAGGTTGTATCCTGATAAACGGGATGCCACTAATATTGCCCACAACCAAATCCAACATGATAGAGCTAAGCATATTGAGGTTGGCTGTCACTTCATCCAAGAGAGTTTCCTTCCAAGATGTATGATTGCCATATGTTGCCTCCGATATGCAACTTGTTGATCTCTTTATCAAAGCAGTCATCAAAGTCAAATTGGAATCAGATTTGTGCAAGTTGGGAATGATCAACATCTATTCCCAACTTGCGGGGGAGTATAGTGATACAATGGAGCAGACTTGATACTTCTACTTGTGATCCCACTCATTGATTTATTTTGTTACCTATTGTGTTATTTTCTTGTTTTCTTTTCTAGATGTTAGTGTACTATTGTAGGCAACAAGGCATTTTAGTCTTTTTGCTTCATGTGATGTTAGCACATATAAATGATATTGTTTAAGGTAGCACTAACATAATACACAGCCCCCTTTGTACTTCTGTTATTTCTCTTCTTCTTCTTCCTTTCTTCTCTTCTTCTTCTTCTTTTCTTAGATTATTTGTCATTCTAAATATGTTCTGCTAATAGCAATAACTCCAAGTCTCTACAAAAGTGACACCCATAGAAACAAATCGGGTCCCACTTATGTGATGTAAACAACAATAACCCTTCTATGTGGAGGCATAACCAAGGAAGATACACTTCCGAGTCTTATGTTCAAACAAGTGTCTCTTGGAACTAGGAATGTGTACATAGCACGTGCAACTAAAGATAAACAAAGGAATGGAAAAGATATTCACATCTAGAAAGAGGTCACCAAAAGAAGACTTGAGAAGGCATGTGGTTAATGAGAGGTGGTTGTTATGACTGCATCACCCCAAAATCTCATAGTGACATGGGTAGTGAAAAAAATACTCCTCACAACTTCCACAATATGTCTATTTTTCCTCTCTGCTACTCCATTTTGTTGTGGAGTACAAGCACAAAAGCTTTAATGAACAACTTCAAACTTTTCAAAATAGGAGGTAAGATCCTTCTCAAAATATTCCTTGCATTGTTTGATCAGGTATCAAACTGGGTGAATAATATATTCATGGAACTTTTGCACAATTTTAGGCATCTCAGCACTAGAGCACATAAGATAGATCTAGGTATACCGTGAGAAATCATCAATAAACAGAATGAAACATTTATAGCCACCCATACAAGGAAATTGGTAGAGCCTCCACACATCAAAGTGAACAATATAGACTCGCAAAACTCGCAATGTAAACTTGATAGACTTATTCCTTAAACAATGTTGGAAATAACAAACTTAATGAAGAAAACGACAGATGACCCAAATGATAATGACATAACATAATACAACTAATTGGCTCTAAAAGACTGAAACAAAGGATGTTCTTTGAGGTTGTACTTGACTTTGCTTAGACATGTCTAACAAGTATATCCTATTCTCCTCATGACCACTCCCAATCACCTTTTGAGATTTCATGTCTTGAAAAACATAATGAGAAGGGAAAAGGTTACGCTACAATTCAAGGATTTAGTCAAATTACTGTTTGAAAGTAAATTGGTATTAAGCCTAGGTACATGATGAACAAAGGATAAGGGAGTGTGAGGTTTTGATGTCTCCCTTGCCTGTGATAAGAGCAAGAGGGTCATCAGCAAGGGATATTTTATTTCAACTAGATAGAAGTTGGTAGGTAGTGAATAAATGGAAAACACTAGTAATATGCTCAAAAGCACCAAAGTTTATTATTGAAGGGATTTTACAATTACCTGAAACAATAGCATGATTTGTAGTGGCACAAATACCTAAGTGTGCATAAGCAGAAGAGGAATTGGTCTTTAAAGAAGTAGGTGCTACAGCCATAGACTCCAAATCATTGATTATTCGGCCATATTTCTCATATTTAGCCCTAGTAGCTGCAAGCAATTCCCCCACAGATTTCTCAACACTTGGTCCATGTTCACACTGTGAAGAAGTGGCTACATAAGGCACGAGCTCTAGATGCAACTTCCAGCATGTGTACTTAGTGTGCCTAGGCTTCTCACAGTACTCACACACAACATCCTTCTTCCCAATATTAACCTTTGGTTTCATCTTGGCATTAGCATAGTGGTCAACTTGAGGTTCCACAAACTGAACCAGTCTCCTACTCTCCTCACTACTAATCATAGCATAGGCTTGAGACAGGGTCACCTCATCTTTTGTTAAAACGTTTTGTCCCACAATATCATATTCAGGATTAAGTCTAGTGAATAACTCAAAGACCCAATTTCTCTCCACTAACTTCCTATATGTCTCAACATCTTTTGTGCACCCCCACACAAAAGTCTCCATAAGGTCAATCTCTTACCAAAGAGATTTTAGCATGGACAAGTAAACAACTAAGGGCTTCTCCCTTTGTCTTAGATTGTTCACATCATTCTTTAGTTTGTAGGCCCTAGCAACATTCAACTTCTAGGAATAGGTTTCCGTAACACTATCCCACACCTCCTTCACAGTATCCATCCACAAGAAATGCTAGCTAATATGAGGTTGCATGGAACTTACTAACCAGCTTACTACTGCGTAATTTTCCAACATCCACCTCTTATAGGCATCGCCATCCTCCTTAGGTTTCTTCTTGCTCCCGGTGATGTACCCTCAATTCCCTTTACAATAGACATGAATCTTTGTAGACTGAGACCATACCAAAAAATTTGTTCCATCCAGCTTTACTATGGGATATTTTGTCTCACCTCCTATTTGCTCCATTGGCTACCTGTTTGTTTCCTCTTAACTCTTACCTCTTAAGAGGAATCTTACAACTTTAAGAGGAAAATGGTTGTTCATTTCCTCTTATCTCTTAAAGGGGAATCTTACATTTTTTTGTTTTCCAATGTTACCCCCAAAATACAAAACACTTCTCCTTCCTTATAACTCAAGGACCTCATATGCAATAATAATAATTGTTATTGTTATTGTTATTGTTATTCATAATTAGTAATTATTATTAAATAAAGCATAATTATTAATTACTATAATCATTATTATTAAAGATTAATTAATTATTAATCAATAGAACAAATTTTAATATTATTTCTTTATTCAATTACAAAAAGTTAACAATTATTTAATGATAACCATAATTATGAATTATTAATTACTATTAATTCATTATAATTAATTATTAATTCATAATTACTAATTTTAATTCTTAATTAGTTAATCTAATAATTAGTATTAGTTATAAATTAAATTTTAATTAATTATTAATTATTAGATATTAGTTGTCAATTAATCATTAACTATTCTATTCATTAGTATTAATTAATATTTATTAATTATTAAAATCGTTATTATTAAATATTAATTATCTATTAATCATTATAACAATTTTTAATATTATTTCTTTATTGAATTATGAAAATTTAATAATTAATTAATAAAAATTATTAAGTCATAATTATTAATTTTTAATTTTTAATGAATTATGATAATAATTAGTATTATAATAATTAATTATTAAATAATTAATATTATAATTAATTATTAATTACTATTTCACAATAATTAATAATTCATTAATAATAATTATTATTAATTACTATTAATTAATTTCAATGAATAATAATTATTGTAATTAATTATTATAAAAATTAGTATTAGTTATAAATTAATTATTAATTAAATATTAATTATCAAATATTATATTAATGATTATTAATTAATAATTATCAATTATTAAATAATAATAATAATTTTATTTATTATTTATTATTTATTATTTACTAATTATTAATCATGATAATAATAATTATTTTTTTATTGAATTGCATAGACAAACAAAAATTCTCATATATGGGGTTAAAATGAATTTTTGACAATTTTCAAAGTTCAGATTTCAGAATTCAGAACAACATTATTTGCATTCAGAGTTCAGAGGAAAGAAAAGTTCACCAATATCAATATATATTAATGTAATTATTGCACTTTTAGATGTCAAACATCAGAGCAAACAAGGAGGCCCTAAATGGAAACAAATGAAAATTAAAATAGGATATTACTAATCAAGAATTACTGACATGAAGCCAAAACTACTACTCAACCACCCAAAACAAGGGTTTCATAGGACCCGATAACCCAGGAGGAGAGAGCGTCTAGCCACTCCTACCAAGGACTCCAAAACTCTTTCCAACCTAGACTGATCTCAAAGAAGATCAAAAAGCTTCCCTTCAAGCCCCAAGCACCAACTTCAAAGTGTCTCTAGAACCCTTAATTCAGATTCTCTAGTTATCTAGGGTTTCGAGAAATTTCCTAAGAACCTGTCTTGGCCTCAAACTAAGGGTAAATTCCTTCCCAAAAACCCTCCCAAACTGGGCTCTATAAGCTGCCAATCAATTCTCCATACACACTATGTATGGGAATAAAAAAAGAAATTAAAGAAGATGGGAACTGATACCAAGTTGCAAATCACACCAGCAATAAATCTGAAACATAGAAGAAAGAAGAATTAAGAATGAATGAAAGAGAAGTTCTGATGGAGATTTAGAGGAAGAGAGAATGGAAGAAAAGGGAAGAGGATGTGCTGAATAATAAAAGATGTAAAGTTACATGAGTGGCCCTAGTTGGGTGGATGACTCAAAGAACATAAAAAAGAATAAGTATTGAGGCCCATAAAGAAGGCCCAGTACAGTAGAAATAAAGCTACTAATAAATAAATAAAAACTAAGGCCCATTTGGCCCAATCGCTCTACAACTTCGAGTGACCCCTTCCATAGACATCTAACTCTGAGTTAGCAGTTGTATGATCCCAGCGGAAGGAATAACAATTTTGAAGCTAGGGTCCTAACCTCTCTAGCATGATGTCAAAAAACCTAAAGCCCATCACCTCCTCTTAACAACCTTATCACCATTTGGAAATTATCTTCCACATCCAATGACATGTAGCCCAAGGAAAAAGCAAAGAAGCAAATTTTAGCCTCACAAGCAATGAAAGGATCCATGCTCTGAGTGCTTTGCTTATTTTCTTAGTAAATATTCTGGTTTTTCACCTTGGATAGTATTGGTTGTACAGCCTAATAATTATATTCTTTAAGTGTCTTCGTATGCCCTAGAATCTCTTACATTCTTTTTTTTTTTTTTGATAAATGAATGAAATTATCTTTAATAGAGAAAAAGTGAGCATACAAACACCTAAGAAGAGGCATGAGTTGCAACCTCCTCTTTAAGGATGAAAGCAAAAACTCACACTAAATAGAAATCAGTTTACAAAGTAGCCCAATACAAAGAAGCCCTTGAAACCCCTTGTATAGCAAGAGAATCAGCCAAAATATTTGCTGACCTGCTAACCCACTGAAAACTAACTGACATGTTTCTTGTAAGCCATCCAACTCTTCATAAGAGATCCGTAAAATCCTAATTAACAGTATCCGGATTCGACAACCAACTCACAACCACCTTAGAGTCTCCCTCAACTAACAAATTCTCCACTCCAAGCTGGTTAGCAAGCCATATTCCTTATACTGCTTCTAGTATCTCAGCCCTGTAGTGTCTCCAACTCCCACTGGTCCTGAGAATAAGGAAAGAATGTTGCTATCCTCATCTCTCAAAATCCCTCCTATGCCCAAGGGTCATGGGTTCCCTTGACTACTCCCATCTAAGTTCAATTTCACAGCACCCTCCAGAGGGGGTATCCAACTAACTTGTATTCTACTCTTTTGAGAAGAAGTGGAAGCCACTGCTGCCCAATTAATCCTGAAATCATCATGGGAGTAATTCTCAAAAAGTGCTGAAGTTTTCAGCCAAAGGATTGCCCTTGTCAAGATGCACCCTTTTACTTCAGAGAGATTCTTTTCCTTTCCTTGAAAGATTCAGGCATTTCTTTCCTCCCAAATAGTCCATAAAAGAGCTGCCACCAAACCAAGCAGCCCTAAAAGGTCTTTCTCACTCTATAAAGTTTTTTTCCCCTCTAAATTCCCCCTTTCTTTCTGCTTTCTTAAACTATATGGCTAAAAAGCTTCAACCCTTACCTGATCCATTTGGAACCCCTATAGGACTGCATCCTACAGATGTGCCCTAAATGAAATGCTCCAAAGCTAGAAACTTGCATAGATAAGTCTCATTTATGTTACGTAAATTGAAATCAGTTGCACAAAGAATTGGTCTTAATTTGAGTTTTAGTTGAGATTATTACGCATACATAATCTACATCACAGAAAACCACATTTTTGAAATACCAATCTCAATTTATGTGGATTAAGGTTCAACAAATTCCATCATAAAGACAGAAAAGAAACATTCAAACATTCAAATAGTGTGCCTAATTCTAGGAAACCTTTGTTGAGGGTGGGGAGATTTCCATATGAAACCGTCAAGACAAAATAGAAAACCTTAATTATGCCAAACAAAGTTCTGTACCTGTCACTATGCACAGTTCTGGACGTTTTGTGCATGCTCCAATAAACCGAACAACATTCCTATGCTGAACCTCCCTGTGACATTTACATAGGGGAAAAACAAGGAATAGTTAATATATCAGATGGAATACAAAATCCATATTTTTTTTGGTTGATCAATAACAGTGAGTTTTATTAATAAAGAAATATAAACAGTGAGTACAGATAGAAAATACAAACAAAGAGAGATAAAACTGCTTCTCTCTCTCTCTCTCTCTCTCTCTCTCTCTCTCTCTCTCTCAAAAAGCTCTTCCTTTTTTCTTACAATTGTGCCAGCCCAAAAGAGTTGATCTCTCCCCACCCCTTGTTTGGCTAAAGCATCAGCTAAAGAATTAGCACTTCTTTTGACCCAATGGAGCCTCACTTCCATGTCCTTTGTCAACCACCTTTAATCCAAATTAAAGGTTTTTGGCAACAATTGAGTATTTGGGACAAAAAAGATGACTAAAGGTTTTAATGATTTTAGTTGTCAATCTTCTCCAATTGCATATTAGAAACCATCAAGAAATGGCTTAGCTACTGACCAGAAAAACGGAGGAAAAAAAAAAAAAAAACTCAATTGAGTGGACTAATAACTAGTTTGACTTAATTCATTTAATTATAGCAAGACAGTGAGGGCAATCCATAATCTAAGATCATGTTTCCAGGAGAATTTTTCTACAGGGGAATCCTCATATAAAGTTAAATTTTTTGACTTCTTAGGCTTTATTGGAAGAATGTAAGGTGTCAAGAAAAATTCCCGTCAAACATCTGAAAGTTTACAAAGAAAAAAGAAGGAAGAGATCAAACAGTGCATTAAGCAAAGGTTTCTGCTTAAGGAAGAGATCAAACAGTGCATTGAGCAAAGGTTCCACAGCCCACTACACAATTCAGCTAATCCAAATCAGTGTAGAGAGTGGTATTGGATAGCTTCGCCTTCGACTTCGAGATAAAATTAAATTTTGATGGCTGCTGCTTAAGGTATTTGGAGTTGACAAGTTTTGGAGGGGTTTTGAGAGAGCATAATGGGTCTATCATGATGTTATATTCAGGCCCACGAGGTCAAGGAGGTGATAGAAGAATTGTTGGCTACAGTGGAGGGTGGCTGAATCTAATGAACATTGTGGTGGAAGGTGACTAAGATAGCGGTGGGCTGGATGACACAAAAAAAAAACAAAGAATATTGGCAATTCAGGATCTACATGAGAGAAATCAGACAGCTGGAAATGGACCTGAATTCAAATTTCTGTTGGGTTCATAGATCAGCCAATGGGTTCTCTGATGCTTTTGCAAAATAGGGTGCAAGTAGGAAAGACTTTACTGGGCTGAATTGTAATGTATTAATTGATTGAGGGCAGGGTGATCTATCACCCATCCCGGACTTCCCAACCTTCTTGTAATCTGTAAATTCTATTTATAAGTATTAATAAAATTCTCTTGACTGCTGCTGATAAAAAAGAAACTTATTGGATAGTTGTGCATTAAAAACTTGATAGAATTTCACATGTTCTCTGAAAGCACAACAGTTATTAGAACGGAGAACTAATTAATAAGAAAGAAAACTTAGTAACTTGATAATTTTTATTTATTTTTTACCTTAGGATCCGTACTTCTTGATCAAACTCTATCTCCAAAGTTTCATTTAGATGTCCAGATCTAAGCACTTTAACAGCAACATCCTCACCCGAGTAAACTCCACAATATCTTGCATCAATGTTAAGGTGATGTTAGCAACAGAAATCAGCAGAAGCAGCAAATCATAATAATATCAGTCTGAACTTACAAATCTCCACAAGATCCAGAAGCGATTTTTTCTCCTAGCTTTAAAAATCTTTTATCAATCTCCCATTCACCGGACTTTGGTTGGTTTGCTAACGGCTTCTCTATGACTGAATTGGAAGGTGATGAACCAGACCACGAGCCCTATGGTTTAGAAGAAAGGACTGAGGTAATATTATTTCTATTTATGCCTTCTATAAACTTAGCTAAGAAACCATCAAGGGACACCACCACATGGATAAGAAGTGGAAAGAAGAATGTAGCTTCAGTGTTTTTAAGAGGTGCATGTAATGGAACTTCAGGCAATAAAATAGAAAGAAGAAACAATAAATGTATTCTTGACCAATGAATTGGGAGAAAGATAAACATTGTGTCCCAAAGAGAACATGTTTCTCGGTGATAGAAACAATACATGAAATGTAGACATTATGGTGTACAGGAAAACCAAATGCTAACACAATTTCTTTTCCCAGATGCTAACTGAAGAAGAAATTTTGGAAGATAGGCAAAGAATACATAGGCAAAGAAAGAAAAACAATAAGAGTATCAGATATGTTCTTTCTTGGAGCAACCAAAAATATGATTAGTTGAAAGGCACCGCTGCACAATATCAACTGAGTGAAAATTAAGCCAAGTCTATTGATTTTCAGGGCTATGTTATAGTTCTTTCACCCTTTTTTTATTTTGATGACATAAATATCAGAAGCACCAGTTGGGTCAGATCAAAATATTGGATGCAAAAAATGATATTCATTAATTTGAAACACTAGGATATGCCTACATTGAAAACTTGTCAAACAGTTGTTTGTCTCCTCACTAGTTTATACAGGAGATTTACTTCAAGAAAAAGACCCAGTAGTTGTTTGTCTCCTCACTGGTGTGCTCTCTGAAAGCTGATGGTGAGTCTGGATACCATTTACTAATTTCCTGTCGTTTTACTAAAGTCATTTGGGAATGGTTTACTTCTTTGTTTGGGTGCAGGTGGACCCCCCCTTTGAATGTGCAAAGCTTATTCACTTTCATGCCGAATTGGGCAACAAAAAGGGCCAAGATTATGTGGAGATGTATTAGGGCTGCAGTTTGTTGAACTGTTTGAGAGGAGAGGAATTCACGGATCTTTTCAAAAAAGGAGAGAAGCTTGGAAGTAATATTGGAGGTCATCCATATTAGGGTGATGCATTGGTTGAAAACTTTGGCATTGTTTGCAGAATTCTCAGTTGATGAGTTGCTAAGAAACTGGAAGGAGATCACAGAATTAGCTTCAGCTAATAAGGCCTCAAGCTCTTGCTGGATTCCTCCACCTCATGGCTTTACTAAACTGAATTTTGATGGCACCAGTATGGGCAGTCCAGGGCCATCCGGAATAGGAAGAGCAATAAGAGATGAACAAGGGAACCTGTTAGCTATGTTTTAATGGACCAATAGGGGTGGGAGATTCCTTAAGGGTTGAGATACTTGCAGCTATGGATTACAGCAATGAAAAGTGTAAAGAGACTGGGCTGAATGGGTCCTAGTATCTGCTCTTGTAATATCTTTTCTTTTTCTTGTTAGCTAATGGGCCTTTCTTAATGGGCCTGCTATTTCTTTTTGTTTGATCTCTTTCTGTTACTGCCTAGCTGGCCGCCCACTTAAAGGCATACTTGTAATTACTTTAACATTAATTCTTAATAAAAGGGATTAGAGAAGAAAGGGAAGAATAATTCGAACATTTCTTCTTCTTCCTCCTCTTTTCACCATCTTCTTCTCTTGTACTGCTGCTCTTACTTTTCTTCTTCCTTTTTCTCTCTAATTTTCAAATTTACACCAAATTTTTGAGGACTGATTTACATCTTGGTATCAGAGCAGGCCTCTTTCTTCCTTTCTCCCCATACACCCTTAGATTAAGAGAGTGTATAGAGAGATAGGTTCTCTATAGCTCAAAGGATCTCTGGCCTAGTTGCTATAGGGTTTGGAGAGTTTAAATCTGGTTGGATATTGCCAAGAAGTGGTGTTGTTCTGTTGCTGCCCAAAACCCTAGCCGACTAGAGATTTTCGAAGGTACAGGTAAAGGTGAAGCTTTGGGTGTGGCACTCTGTGCTTGAGAGGTGTCTTTTGACTCCTAAAGGAGGGTGGTTCAGATTTGGAAGAGATTGGGAAGCTCTCGTAGGAGCGGCTGCATCTTCTCTCTTCCTCCCCAACAGTTGGATGGAGTAAAACCCAAGTTTTCAAGCATCTGGGTTCTGGTTTGACTTCAAATAAGTTTATATAGACCAAATTTCTGATTCTTTGATATTCGTTTGATTAATGGAGCCATACGGAAGTGAGTTCAAGCAAGTGCTAGTTTTCGGCCTTGGTAGATTCCGTTTTGACTGGTGTGACCACAATCAAGCTAGATGGGACAAATTATCTTGCTTGGGCACAGTCTATAAGAATTTATGTCTGTAATAGAGGAAAACTCGGGTATCTCACGAGTAGTAAAGTGAAACCCAAAGAGACAGACCCTAAATTTGAGAAATGGATGCAGGAGAATATACTATCATTGGATGGTTGGTCAACTCTATGCAACCTCATATAAGTCAGCATTATCTTTGGATGTCTTCGACTAAGGAGATATGGGACAGTGTTACTGAGACCTATTCACAGAAGTTGAATGTAGCCAGAGTCTACAAGTTGAAAAGTCACGTGAAGAACCTAAGACAGGGGGAGAAGAGTGTAGCAATCTACTACTCCATACTGAAATCCTATGGCAAGAAATTGATGTTATGGAGACAGTTGTATGGGAGAGTAAGAATGATGCTGAAATGTATAGGAAGTTGGTGGAGAGAAATAGGGTGTTTGAATTTCTCACTGGACTCAACCCTGCATTTGACATCATTAGGCAAAATATCCTGGCCAAAGATGAGGTTACTCTTTCCCAGGCATACGCTATGATAAGTAGTGAGGAGAGTAGGCGGCAGGTTCAGCTACAGAGTCCACCTACAGAATACTTTGCACATGCAAGAATAAAGCCAATAGTCGACCAAGACTACAATTTGTCTTGAATTCCAAAAGATTTCGGATTGAGGAAAGTAGAGAAAGAGGGAGAAGAAAGGAGAAGAAAGCAGAAGTACACAAGGGTTTTGAAAGGAGGACAGATCGAATGAATCTGCCGCCGCCACTCTCTCAATATTTATAGATTATGTCCACTAAATGTAGGAAAGGACAGAATTTCCCTTAATGCTTACATGGAAAATAAAACAAATAATAAATTGAAATAACAAGCTGTCTAAGATAACTACCAACTAACACTAACATAACTAACAAAGGTTACATGTGCTGTCATACGACCACAATGGGGACCACAACCATGGGGCCAACATCAGTGTTCTCCCCCTCAAGTTGGGAATAGATATTTGTCATTCCCAACTTGAATAGGTCTGCCTCTAACTTCTTCCTTGGAACAGCCTTGGTGAGAAGATCTGCGAGTAGTATGTTGGAGGTAGACACACTTCTTGTGATGAGACCCTTTCTCTGACAAAATGTCGATCAACTTCGATATGTTTAGTTCTGTCATGCTGCACCGGATTGTGAGCTATATAAATAGCCGCCTGATTATCACAATACAGCATCAAGGGCTTCTCATAATCAATACCCAACTCTTCAAGTAGTGATTTCAACCATAGGATTTCAGCCACTCCATTAACCATTGACCTGTATTCAGCTTCGGCATTAGAGTGGGAAACAACACTTTGTTTCTTACTCTTCCAAGAGACAAGGTTACCTCCTACGAGGGCACAATATCCAGATATGTTTAAGGGAGTGTCTTTATCGAGTCTTCATTGTGAGTCGTGTGAACTGGCAAAGCATTGTAGACATTGTTATTCAATAAGCAATAAAAGATCTCCTTCTCCTTTTCATATTGTTCACTCTGACGTGTGGGGGCCATATCATTTGCCAACTCGGGGGGTTACAGGTACTTTATCCTTTTTATTGATGACTACTCTCATTACACTTGAATTTATCTCATGAAAGCCAATGATGAAGTACCAGCTATTGTGCAAAAATTTCATGAACTCATCCTCACCTAGTTTAACACTCGGATCAAAATAATCCATTCTGATAATGCTAAGGAGTATTTTGAGAAAACCCTCTCCGCCTATCTTGAAACTTTTGGGGTTATTCATCAAAGTTCTTGTTCCTACACTCCACAACAGAACAGAGTGGTGGAAAGGAAGAACAGACATGTGGTTGAAGTTGCCAGATCCCTCCTGTTTGCATCCCATGTTCCTATAAAATTTTGGGGAGATGTTGTTCTTACTGCTACCTTTTTGATCAACCGTATGCCCTTCCGGGTTCTTAACTTCAAAACCCCCTTTAGCCTTCTCTTCCCGGATGAGGATATTTTTTCTCTTCCTCTCCGTGTGTTTGGGTGCACTTGCTATGTGCATGTTCATAGCCATCAAAGGAACAAATTTGAACCTAAGTCTCATAAATGTGTTTTTCTGGGATATGCTTCTACACAGAAGGGATATTGTTGTTCTGATCCAGTTAGTGGCACCCGCTTTGTATCTCGGGATGTCACATTTGCTAAGTTGACTCCTTTCTTTAGTATTTCTCCTGAGGGGGAGAAATCTGAAGAGCCCTTTGCTATGTCTCCAGCTATTCCTCTTCCCATTCCTCTTGAGTCCTCTCATGAGGTGTCTACTTCTCCCACTGGACCTCCCTCCGATATTCCTATTCCTCCTCCTCCACCTCCACCTCATTCTCCTATAATTCCTCCTCATCCTGTTCTCCAAAGGTGGTACTAAAGGCACAGATTCAGACATGGGCATGCTGTTTTCACTCCTACAAAAGAGCCTCTTGTTCCTCCCATCATTACTGAGGTAACAGGTCAGCCTTCTTCTGACCCATCTACATCTTTCCCAGACCTTGACCTTCCTATTGCTCTCCGCAAGGGTAAGCGGAAGTGTACAGCCCATTGTATCTCCAAACGCCTGTCTTACAGCCTTCTCTCTCCTTCCTACTACTCTTTTCTTGCTTCAGTTTCTTCCCATGTGATACCCAAGTCCGTACCGGAAGCCTTATCTAAACCTAAATGGAGGGATGCTATGATGGCTGAACTGGATGCTTTGCATAAGAACCATACCTAGGATATTGTTGACTTGCTTGAAGGGAAGGAACCAGTGGGTTGTAAATGGATGTTTACCATTAAATATCACTCTGATGGATCTATTGAGAGGTTTAAGGCTAGACTGGTTGCTAAAGGCTACACTCAGATGTATGGTATTGACTATCTTAAGACATTTGCTCATGTAACTAAGATGACCTCAGTCCGGATTTTGTTATCTCTAGCCGCTACTTTTGATTAGCCCCTACACCAGTTTGATGTTAAAAATGCCTTCTTGAATGGAGACCTACATGAAGAGGTCTATATGTCTTTGCCTCCAGGGGTGTATGGGTAGGAAATGCAAAGCAAGGTGTGTAAACTGCAGAAATATATTTATGATCTCAAATAGTCTCCTCGGGCCTGGTTTGAGAGGTTCAGGGCTGCTCTTGTCTCCTTTGGTTACACACAAACTCAATCTGATCATACCCTGTTCTTGAAGAGAAATGGCTCTCTAGTGACCTTCTTGATAGTTTATGTTGATGATATTGTGGTCAGGGTAATGACACTCAAGAGGTCAGTAAACTAAAAAGATTTCTTAACTCTGAATTTAAGATCAAAGATTTGGGAGATCTTCGGTATTTTGGGGGCATTGAAGTTGCTAGATCTAAGGACGGTATCTTCATTTCTCAGCGTAAATGTGTCCTTGACCTCCTTGCTAAGACTGGTAAACTTGGAGCTAAACCAATCTCCACTCCTATTGATCCCGATCATAAGCTTTCTACTATAGATGGTGACCTTTTATCTGATAAGGGGGTGTTTCAGAGACTGCTTGTGAAGTTGTTATATCTTTGCATGACTCGGCCAGACATTTCCTATGCAGTAAGTGTTATTAGTCAATTTATGCATTCTCCCAGAGATACTCATTTAGCTGCTACAGAAAGGGTTCTGTATTGCTTGAAAGGTACTCTAGGGAAAGGTACTTTATTTGCCAAACATGGACACATGAAGCTGGAAGCTTTCACTGATGCTGATTGGGCAAGATGTATTAATGATAGGAGATCCACCTCAGGTTATTGTGCTCTGGTCGCTGGGAACATTGTGTCATGGAGGAGTAAGAAATAGTTTGTAGTTGCTAGATCCTCAACTGAAGCAGAATACAGGGCAATGGCACATGGTGTGTCAGAATTACTGTGGCTGCGATCCCTTTTAGAAGAATTGGGGGTTGACTACGAGAATCCAATGATGCTCTACTGTGACAATCAAGAAGCTATCAATATTGCACATAATCCTATTCAACATGACAGAACTAAGCACACTGAGGTTGATAGACATTTTATAAAGGAAAGAGTTTCCTCAGGCGAAGTTTGCTTGCCATTCATCACATCAGATGAACAATTGGCTGATATCTTGACCAAGGGAGTTCCGAGAGGGAAAATGACACACTATATAAGCAAGCTGGGCATGATTGACATCTATGCTCAGCTTGAAGGGGAGTGTAAAGAGACTGGGCCGAATGGGTCCTAGTATCCTCTCTTGTAATATCTTTTCTTTTTCTTGTTAGCTAATGGGCCTCTCTTAATGGGCATGTTATTTATTTTTGTTTGATCTCTTTATGTTGCTGCCTAGATGGCCGCCCACTTAAATGCATACTTGTAATTACTTTAACATTAATTCTTAATAAAAGGGATTAGAGAAGAAAGGGAAGAAAAATTCAAACCTTTCTTCTTCTTCCTCCTCTTTTCGCCATCTTCTTCTCTTGTACTGCTGCTCTTACTTTTCTTCTTCCTTTTTCTCTCTAATTTTCAAATTTACACCTAATTTTTGAGGACTGATTTACATCTAAAAGAGAAAATGTAAGTGGCCAACTAAGGACATTGAAATTCAATGCACATGGGTAAAGAGAAGTGCAAACTCTTTGGCAGATGGTCTAGCTAGGCAAGGGGTGAACAGAAACTCTATATTTTGGGCTGTATTGTAATTGTTTTTTTGGTGTTCATTTGTACTCGGGAGTTAAGATTGTTTATCTCCCTTGCTTTGTAATTTTTCATAATCTTAATTCAATTCACAGTTATTGATCAAAAAAAAAAAAAAAAACCTTGTCAAACAATAAAACTTAGTTGTCTTTACAACTAGATTCATAAGAGTTCTATAATGAAGGCAATCTTACACATGTTGCAATCTTACACATGTTACATTGAATTTCTTCTTCTTCCTCCTCTTTTCGCCATCTTCTTCTCTTGCACTGCTGCTCTTACTTTTCTTCTTCCTTTTTCTCTCTAATTTTCAAATTTACACCTAATTTTTTAGGACTGATTTACATCTAAAATAGAAAATTTAAGTGGCTGACTAAGGACATTGAAATTCAATAAACATGGGTAAAGAGAAGTGCAAACTCATTGGCAGATGGTCTAGCTAGGCAAGGGGTGAACAAAAACTCTATATTTTGGGCTGTATTGTAATTGTTTTTTTTGTGTTCAATGGTTGTACTCGGGAGTTAAGATTGTTTAGCTCCCTTGCTTTGTAATTTTTCATAATCTTAATTCAATTCACAGTTATTGATCAAAAAAAAAAAAAAAAACTTGTCAAACAATAAAACTTAGTTGTCTTTACATCTAGAAACAATCCATCGCCTACAATCTTACACATGTTACAATTGAAGTTTTTGACCAAACATGCAGAAATAAGCTTGGGTATATTTTCAGCATGTAACTTTAAATTGTGTAAGAGAGTTTTAAAAATAATGTACGTACAACGGATCACACATTTAAGAAAAGTTCATTATCTCTTTCATTAATTCAAGAGGTATAGTTGGGCACCACAAAATGTAATCATGGTCTGCATTGAACTTGGAACTCCCCTTTTCTCTTATTATATTTCCATCCATCATAGATTGTCATCTCCTAAGTTGACTCCAATACTCTCGAGTTGACTCCACTCTGTAGAGAACATTGATGTGGACCCCACGTCTGTGGTCCCCACTGTGTTCGTATGGCAGCACAGCATGTATTCTTTGTTAGTTATGTCAGTGTTAGTTGGTAGTTATTTCAGTTTTATTGTTATTTCAGCTTTATTATTAGTTTATTTGCCATGTAAGCAATAAGGGCAATTCAGCCTTTTTTACAATTAGTAAACATATAAATATTAAGAGTGGGTCGGCAGATCAGATGATTCGACCCTCTCTCTCCTTTTCTAAAACCCTACGTGTGCTTCTGCTTTTCTCCCTCTTTTCCTCATCTTTTCTCCTTCTGAAATCTATTCTTTTACTTTCAGATTCAAGACCGATTGTAGTCTTGATCGACTACTTGGTATCAGAGCAAGGATTAGGGTTTCTCATGTGAGTCTGACCCAGCCAACCACATGAGAGTTGCCTAGGGCTGGGAGACTAAGGAGGATCGGCTGATTCTTGGAGGCTACTGGTAGTGTGCGGCTACTACTAAAAAGATTGTAGAAGGCTGGGAGAGTTCTAGTAGTCAGGAAGAATTAGAAAAGGCTTTGGATCCCCAAGATTAGGGTTTCACATCAGACAGAAGGTGGCAGCCAGAGATCTTCTTTCACAAAGTTTTTTGCTTGAGAACAACCTTGAAAGAACCATCTTGGTCTATTCTGAGAGGTGCGGCTGAAACTTTTTTTTTCTCTTTAGGGTTTTGAGAGAACCCTAAAATTCAGACCTGTCGATTGGTTTCAGATCAGATCTGAACTGGGTTCACCCTAAACATTCAGAATTGTCGATTGGTTTCAGATCAGATCTGCTCTGAGTTCATACAGAATTCTGTTTCCTTTTGTTTGTGGAAGACCTAGGCCAGCTGTTATCAGTTGCTTAGGTGTTGTTTCCTATTACAGTAGCTTTAAAAGGTTTTGATTGCTGATTCTTAACCAAGAATGGAGTTCAAGAATCAGGGGGAGAGTGCTTTTGGGACTAGCAATTCTGGTTATATGTCTGAGAATGCATTTCAGATTACAACCGTGAGGTTTGATGGATCCAATTACTTAGAATGGGCCCAATCGGCCATGATGGCTATTGGGGGTAGAGGAAAACTTAGCTACCTATTGGGAGATGAGAAAGGACCATCTAAGGAGGACCAAATGTATACCAAATGGGTTTAGGAGAACTACTTTGTTATGACATGGCTGTGCAACTTATGCAGCCACATATCAGCCGAAACTATTTGTGGGCAAAAACAGCCAAGGAAATTTGGGATGTCATGAAAGAGACCTACTCCCAACCCTTAATGTTGCTAGGGCCTATGAATTGAAGTGTGAGGTTAATAACCTCAAGAAAGGAGAGAAACCAGTCTTCGTTTAGTTCTCTACTTTGAAATCCTTGTGGCATGAAATTGACCATCTAGAAACACTTGAGTGGGAAAGTCAGAAGGATGCACAGACTCATAGAAAGCAAGTGGAGACTAATAGGGTTTTTGAATTCCTAGCTGGTCTGAGTTCTGATTATGATATTGTGAGACGGCAGATACTAATAAGGGACAGTGTGACCTTATCTAAAGCCTACTCATTGGTGCATAGTGAAGAGACTAGGAGAAAGGTTATGATGCAGCATCAGCCCTTCCCACCAACCTTGGCAGCAGTTAAACCTAAGTCTGGGGGTGATATAGAAAGGGATATAAAGAAGGAAGATAAGCGGGATCTAGTGTGTGAACACTGCAAGAAACCTAAACATACTAAAGACACATGTTGGAAGCTGCACCCTCATCTAGTCCCAGCAAAACTGAGAAACAAAAGGAGTAATTCCCATATGGCTGTTAATACCGATTCTACATCCTCATCGGGCACAAAAGGCACACCTCTAGACACCTTAGCTGCTGTTTGGGCTGCCCTAACACAGTTGGAAAAGGAAGTTGGGAATTCAGCTCAATCATCTCAGTCATCATCAGCTCCTTCCACATCAACTTTTGCTCATTCAGGTACTCGGGCCTCAGCTTACCATGCTTCAGCTCCAGGTAACACTGAACATTGTTGGGTAATAGACTCAGGTGCATCTGACCATATGACTAGCTTGCCATCACTGTCCACTACCTATCACTTATCTTCTAGTAGAGATAAAGTGTCCATTGCTGATGGTTCCCTTGTTCCCATTTCTGGAAAGGGAGACATCAAGTTGTCTAATACCATTTCCTTATCCTTAGTTTTGCATGTTCCTAAGCTTGATACTAACTTGCTTTCAGTCAGTAGTATTACAAAACATTAGAACTATTCAGTAACTTTCTTCCCTGACCGATGTGTTTTTCAGGACTTGGAGACAAGGAAGGTGATTGGGACTGGCCGTGAGACGAATGGGATCTATCTGCTTGGAGAGAGTTCTCATTGGAAAGATCATGAAGATAAGAAGTCTTTTGTTTCTCAGTCTGTTAGTCCGGTTATGCTTTGGCATAATCGATTAGGTCACTTATCCTTTCGGTCTTTGAAGAGTTTGTTTCCTAATTTGTTTGAGTCTGTTCAGATGGAAAATTTGAGATGTGAGAGTTGTGAGCTTGCAAAGCATTGTAGAACATCTTATTCCTTGAGTAATAAAAGAAGTATTAATTCTTTTGATATTGTGCACACCGATGTTTGGGGCCCGTATTACATCCCTTCTAGGGGGGTACAAATATTTCCTGTTGTTTGTTGATGACTATACCCGTTTTTCTTGGGTTTACCTTATGCGTTCTCGATATGAGGTTCCTGCTCTGACCCAAACCTTTCATCAGATGATTTTAACCCAATTTGGGGTCAAAATCAAAATCCTTAGATCTGATAATGCTAAAGAATACTTTACAAAGCCACTGGCCTCTTATCTACTTGATCATGGGATTATTCACCAGATTACTTGTCCTTATACACCACAGCAGAATGGGGTCGCCGAGAGGAAGAATAGGCACATATTGGAGGTGGCTAGAAGCATTATGTTTACCTCCAATGTGCCTATTCGTTTCTAGGGCGATGCTATTCTTACAGCAGTGTATCTCATTAATCGAGTTCCTTCACGGGTTCTTGACTTGAAGCATCCGTTTACCCTTCTATACCCTGATGAAGAATTATTTACTGTTCCCCTTAAAACCTTTGGTTGCACTTGCTTTATTCAGATTCTTGGTCCTCATTGTTCCAAATTTGACCATAAGGCCTCCAAATGCATTTTTCTTGGTTATGCACAAACTCAAAAGGGTTTTTGCTGCTATGGACCTACTTCCGGGAGGAGATTTGTCTCGATGGAAGTTACTTTCTTTGAGGAGGTACCCTATTACCCTAGGGTTTCTCCTCAGGGGAGAGAATAGTGAGAATGGGGTTTGTGAGAGTGGGGTTAACTCATCAGAAGTCCCGTTACCCATTCCCTTGAGTTATTAGGGATGTAATGGGGAGGGTTGTCAGAGGTGTCAAGAGTTGAAAGTCTATCACAAACGGTGGAGACAGGTTGATTTTGGTCATCAGTAGTCCTGGCCAGCCCTAGTTCCTTCTGCAGATCCAGATCCAGGTACTATAGTCCCTGTATCAAATCCAGGTTCCACTGAGATTCCTTCCACTGTTGCTACTTCACCTCCTTTGGATGACCTTGACCTCCCTATTGCAGTTCGTAAAGGGAAACGGCCTTGCACCACATCCACAGCTCACTGCATTTCCCCGTTTCTATCCTATGATCGCTTGTCTCCCTCTTACAAGTTCTTTCTCACATCCATTGTTGATATTCCTATTCCCATAATAGTGTAGGAAGCCTTGTCAGTTCCTGAGTGGAAAGATGCAATGAAGGTTGAAATGGATGCCCTTTTGAGGAATAATACTTGGGAGTTAGTTGACCAGCCCAAATGAAAGAAACCAGTTGGATGTAGATGGGTATTTACCGTGAAACATAATGCTGATGGTTCCATTGAAAGGTATAAAGCCCGGTTAGTTGAAAAACGATTTACTCCGACTTATGCTATAGACTACTTGGAGACTTTTGCTCTAGTGGAAAAGATGACCACTATTCGAGTTCTGTTAGCCTTTGCAACCAATTATTTTTTACCCTTGTTCCAGATGGATGTTAAAAATACCTTCCTAAATAGAGACTTACAGGAAGAAGTCTACATGCAATTACCTCCTGGATTTTATGATGCAGAGACAAGTAAGAAGGTTGGTCAGCTGAATAAAGCCCTGTATGGACTAAAGCAATCCCCCAAAGCTTGGTTTGATAGATTCAGACAAGCCCTTGGAAAATTCGGCTAAGTACAGGCCCAGTCAAACCATACATTGTTCATTAAAAGAGTGGACTCTTCTTTGACCTTGCTCGCTGTATATGTTGATGATATTGTGGTGACAGGGAATGATAACAGTGAGATTGAGTCCCTTAAACAACTCCTTCATCAAGAGTTTGAGGTGAAAGATCTAAGTGAGCTACGATACTTCTTGGGTATTGAGGTTGCTAGATCTAAACACGGGATCTTTATTTCTCAAAGGAAGTATGTTCTAGATTTATTAGCAGAAACTGGAAAGTTGGGTGTTAAGCCTGCAGATACACCCATTGAACAGAATCACAAGATCAATGCAGAGGGTGGAGAGCCTCTTGAGGACAAAGCTATGTTCCAATGGTTAGTTGGAAAACTCCTCTATCTTTGTCTCACACGACCAGACATCAGTTATGCAGTCAGTGTTGTTAGTCAATACATCTACTCACCTCCTTGCAGTTGAGAGAATATTAACATACTTGAAGAGATGTCCAGGCAAAGGTATATTATTCAAGAATAATGATCACACGAAGATAGACGTCTATACAGATGCTGATTGGGCTAGGTGTGTTGATGACAAGAGGTCTACCTCTGGATATTGTGCCTTTGTAGGAGGTAACCTTGTCTCCTGGAGGAGTAAGAAACAAAATGTTGTTTCTCGTTCTAGTGCCGAAGCTGAATATAGATCGATGGCTAATGGTGTGGCTAAAATCCTATGGCTGAAGTCATTACTTGAAGAGTTGGGTATTGATTATGAGAAGCCCTTAATGTTGTATTGTGATAATCAGGCTGCTATCAATATAGCCCACAATCCGGTACAGCATGACAGAACTAAGCATATCAAAGTTGATCGACATTTTGTCAGAGAAAGAATTTCATCTCAAAAAGTGTGTCTCCTGTATATCACCTCCAACATGCAGCTCGCAGATCTTCTCACCAAGGCTGTTTCAAGGAAGAAGTTAGAGACAGGCCTATGCAAGTTGGGAATGACAAATATCTATTCTCAACTTGAGGGGGAGTGTAGAGAACATTGATGTGGACCCCACGGCTGTGGTCTCCACTGTGTTCGTATGGCAGCACAGCATGTATTCTTTGTTAGTTATGTTGGTGTTAGTTGGTAGTTATTTCAGTTTTGTTGTTATTTCAGCTTTATTATTAGTTTATTTGCCATGTAAGCAATAAGGGCAATTCAGCCTTTTTTACAATTAGTAAACATATAAATATTAAGAGTGGGTCGGAAAATCAGATGTTTCGACCCTCTCTCTCTCCTTTTCTAAAACCCTACGTGTGCTTCTGCTTTTCTCCCTCTTTTCCTCTTCTTTTCTCCTTCTGAAATCTTTTCTTTTACTTTCAGATTCAAGACTGATTGTAGTCTTGATCAACTACTCACTCCCAAGTATGGGGAGCCAAGTCATGGTAGAGATTCCTGCATATGACTCCTTTAGATCAAACAATGGACTCCAATAACTCCTTTGACTTGTTCAAGTCAATTTTTATTTACTCCTACCTATGACCTATGTCAATAGTTAGATGTAGACTATAGACTATTTTGAAATGCAAAAATTGGTTTATCAAGTTTCCAAAAACTTGATAATAGGTCTATCTCATTGTTCCTACTTTTCTATAAATGTTTCAACCATATTTATAAGAAAGGTTTCCTAATAAGTTCGATTATTAAAGATCCCTAGATGACCCCACCTACTTTTGCCACATGGAGGAATTCTATGGCCCATATGAACCATACATCAAGTAGGGGACCCTTGCGCTGGAACTTTACCCAACTAGTACAAACCATATAAAGTTGCAAACTTATAATTTGTGAATAATATAAAAAAATATATAACAGTGTCAAAAAAAAAAAAACACCTAGGTGCTTTAGCAAGGCAACCCTCCATGGGCACCTTGTTATCCAGGCATCACCTTGACAACTATGGTTTCTATATTAAAACCTTACTCTAAAATAAAATGTTAGTGACACAGCATATGAAAGGATGTCTCAACAATA
Source organism: Nelumbo lutea (assembly GCF_056320005.1). Taxonomy (NCBI): domain Eukaryota; kingdom Viridiplantae; phylum Streptophyta; class Magnoliopsida; order Proteales; family Nelumbonaceae; genus Nelumbo; species Nelumbo lutea. Next base: position 34,604,883 of record NC_142688.1, on the reverse strand, counting down.
AACTAACAAGATGCAACAACAGTAATAATACAATAAAACACCCACCTCATAATTTTTGTTGCCAACTTGACAACATGAGAGCACGAGAGAGAGAGAGAGAGAAAGACTATAAGAACATATTGATAGTTGCCCAAAGGCTTGTCACTGTGCCAAGAAAGAAACCTAGCTCTACACAGCTTATACAAGAGATAGGAGCTATTATATATACATATACATACATACATACATGACTTCTTTTTCATATATATATATATATATAACAAACTTCTTTTGCACTTAAATACACTTAAATATTGACGCCCAGAAATACCACATGAAACATATTTGATATATCAGATCATAGAACATAAAATTATGCACTGGTAGATTTGTGACCTAAAACTCTCTTTCCTTCTTGAACTGCTCAGATTTCTCTCTATAGATCAAAAATACTTCTGTATTTCCTCCAATGTTTTGACTTTTTGTAAACAATTCTTTAGAAAATAAGGACAACTATTGTACACTTTGGGGGAATTTTGCACTGCTTCTGCATCATATTTGTAGCTTGTGGTAAGATAACATGTTAGAAATCTTAATGGACAACCAGTTTGAAATTTATTAATAATGCTTGGTAGGACAACAATTAATTTCCTAACATGGCATCTACTCTCATCACTACAATATTGGCAAAAAAGTTCATTCTCAGCACCATGAACAAACCACCAACAAGGAAAGATGAGAAACCAGATCATACAGAAACAGAGAGAAAAGTTACCTCACTTCTAGCAATTGCTTTCTCCATCTCCTCGTGCAAACCATCTGTGTCCTGACCAAATCATTGCAAAGTCAGCAACATTTGGGCTTGTCAAAGATCCCTGTCATAAAGGAAAATAGAATCACAATGCCCCTTAATAAACTATAAGGTTTCCATCCTTGTAGGATAATGCATAAGCTGTTCATACTAAATGCAGCTGATAAAGTGAATTATCAGTCCACAAATACGAGAAGTGTATACAACATGACAAAGTGAATGCCCTCTATTTATTCTAAGTCGTCAAAATAACTGCTTTATGTCTGTGTATGTGCAAATATATTTGCAAGATAAATTTATTTGCACAGAAAATGAGGAAGAGTGTGACTACTTTGAATAAATGACCAGCCCCAAGATGATAGCATATACTAAAGTGATAGGCCCTTACTCAAAAAAGCATCATAAAGACAAGCACTAAGGAAATACATGGCTTCAAGACCACCAGTAATGAGACAATGTAAACATTCTGCTAACATTAATCCATCCTTAATGATGGCATTTTCTCTTGATCAGATAAATTATATTAAAAAGGACTGGAAGAAGGTATAAAGAGATGCTTTAAGTGGGCAAAAGAACAAAAAACTGAAGCAGGCTGCATTAGTATAGTGCAACCAAAAACTTATCAATCAATTCTCTCTAAATAATTGAAGTCCAAAATTAATATAGGCTTGTAGGAATCCCCCAAATGATGTAGTTAGCAATTTCACTATCTTTACTCTGCCAAGGAGAGGGAAAATCATGTGGAGATGCATCAGGGCAGCAATACTATGGTCAGTAAGTGAAGAAAGAAATGAGAAAATTTTCAAGGGAAAGGTAAGAACCAAAGAAGTATTAGTTGAAAATAGCACAGTTGAACTGTGAAAGTAGCACATAGGGTAACACATTTGCCCTATTTTCCATAGACAACATTCTTAGAGGATGGAAATGGGTGGCTAATTTGTAAGTGCAAAGGGTATGGCTCAAGTACAATGGAATCCACCAAGGATTAACCAAATGAAGATGAATTTTGATGGATGTATCATTGGGAACATGGGACCATCAAAAGTAGGTGGGGATGTGTAGGGATGATGATTGAACCAGTGTTTTAAAAGGCACAGGAAACATACTCCTGGAGGCATGCCTCTAGCATAGAGGTGTGCAGTAACTTCCTTTTCACTTTACATGCTTCAAGAAAGTGAAATGCCTCATATCACACCCCGAGATTGCAAGGTTTGAGGGAGGCCAGATCATTAGGGTTCAAAAATGTAATAGTGAAAGGGGACTCAAAAGGTGGAAGTGCATTGGATGAGAAGCAACAGCCAAGGATTATGGCAGTATTGACACATCATAACAAAGATAAGACACTTGTCAGAGCAGCTAGATTCCACTTTTTTGGGGGTACAAAGATCAGAAAATACTTCTACCAGGAAGGACAGACATGGAGTTGATTGGATGCCACCAGGGGAGGAGTTTATCAAGCTGAACTTCGATGGATGTAACTGAGGAAATCCAGGACCTTCAGGCATAGGAGTGCTGAGAAACAAAGATAGTAACATAATATCTTTGTACTCAGGTCCTGCGGGTGTGGGAGACTCTTTAAGGGCCGAATTACTGGCTGCTGTACAAGGAATCCAGCTTGGGATTCCCAGGTGATAGTGGGTTGGCTGAAGGATCCAGCCACTGTGATTTGGGGTTTTAGAGATGTTAAAGTGTGCCGAATAGGGGTAGTTTAGTCTTCTTATGTTTGTTAAGTAACTTGCTTATGTGGCAGTGTTATTAGAGTTACTATGCCCCACACTTAAGTAAGGGCATTTTTGTCTTTGTAAAGATTATTAGAGTCTAATATAGATTAAGGGGGTCGACTGTATGGGTAATCCATCAGATTTCGACAGACCCTTCTCCTTCTTCTCTTCTTCTTCTTCTTCTTCTCTTTCTGGTTCGGACTACTATAGCACCAGTCGAAACATGGTATCAGAGCCATGCTCTTGACCTACTTCAGTTGGTAAAGCGACTCAGCAGTGTTCGTGACTCTTCTCCTTCGTTTCTGGTCAGTCAATGGAGAGAACTGGTTCGCCCTAGGTCAGAAACATCACAGCTCGTCTCTCTCTAATGCGCATAACCTTCTTCAGCAAGGAAAGTGACTTCAGCAGTGAATGGTTGGTTGATATTCTCAAAGGAAGGTCGGTTTTCTCTTCTTCTAGTGTTACTGATATTTCTGGGTAGAAACCCTACAAGAAGCTGTTAGTATTGATTGGAACCTAGAGAACTAGGTTCATTGTTGCCCTAGAAAGGGCTGTGTGTGCAATAGCCAAATGGTGTAGGGCTGCTGTGAGTTGTTGAATGGTGTTAGGGCTGCTGTAAGTGACCAAGTGGTATAAGGTGGAATGCAGTGACCTTGCCAAGCTCTATGTGGTTGTGTAATGCCCTCTTAAGTGTGCTAAACAAGTCTGAATTGGGTGTAGCAGTTTTGACTGTGTTATGGTGCTTGTGATGCACAATTTTTTTATTGAGTGGTTGTAAGAGGGCCTATCTGTGATTAGTGAGTGGTAATTTGATGCTTATGTGGGTCGTAGGTGTGTGAAGTCAGCAGTAGTGTGAATAAGAACAAGTGTGTGCTTCCACCGTTGTGTTTAGGGGCTGCAATAGGTGCTGAAGTATCAAACTGTGAACAACATCAATCAGCTTGTAGCTGAGAAGTAAGGTTAGAGGCAACTGTAAAAGAGTACAATGGCAGCAAATAGGAGATGGGTACAATGATCAGAAACCTAGTGTGGTTATTTCCCCCAACTACCTAGGGGTACAAATGACCTCAATTAAGCTGAATAGGGAGAACTATGTTCCATGGGCTAAATCAGTGGAAGTTTTTCTCAAGGCAAAGAAGAAAGTAAAGCATGTAAGAGATGTGAAGCCACCGGTTGACTCTCCAGGGTTTGATGATTGGGAACAAGAAGATGCTCAAATCATGACTTGGCTGTGGAATAGTATGAAGCCCAAAATTAGTGCCAACTTCATGTTCCTTGATACGGCTAAGGATATATGGGAGCATGCTAAGAAGCTATATTCTGGACAAGATAACACAACAAGAGTATATCAGCTTTATCATGAGTACTTTGATTTACAACAAGGAACCAAAACACTAGAAGAGTACTATGCCTGCATGAAGAATATAAGGAATGAACTCAATGTCTATCATCCCCTCACTCCAGATATTATAGTTCAACAACAGCAAATGGAACAACTAGATGTTACAAGAATTTTAGTGGGGCTGAAGCCGGAATATGAACCAGTTAGAGCCCAAATACTAGGGGACTCTACTCTTCCTACACTTGAGAAGGTATTCTCAAGGCTTCGTAGAATTTCTTTGGGACAGACTGAGAACCCCACACAGTCTGATAGATCAGCACTCGTGACAGCTAGAGGAGGTGGACATAGTACAAGAGGGGGTGGTCATGCTCCCAGAGGAGGCCATGGCAATTCCATGATTGGTCGGGGTGGCTGAGACTCAGGGGGAGGTAATGGCAGAGGAAAAAATAACTCTACAAGGAAGTGTATTCATTGTGGTAGGGAAGGACACACAGTGAATTTCTGTTATGACCTACATGGCCCTCCCTCTAAATGGGCTAATCATGCTATAGCAGGCGAGGTTGATATCAGTGACAGTAAACTGGCAGGACGAACTCCTCCCACATCTACATCTACTTCTGGGAGGGAGATCGTGAGTGTACCGCGTAATGAGTATGAACGGTTCCTTTAAACTACTTCACAACATACCACTGCCACACTTGCCCAATCAGGTATTGCTTGCATGTCATCTAAAACTCCTTCCTGGATTATTGACTCTGGAGCCTCAAATCATATGACCGGACTCCAGATGTGTTCTCTTCTCTTTCTAAAACCTCCACATCACAAACTGTTACACTTGCTAATGGGTCCTCATCTCCCATCTGTGGTGTTGGTAATGTTGACATGGCTTCTGTCCCCTTATCATTTGTTTTATATGTACCTAAGTTTCCATTCAATCTTATGTCTGTTAGTAAAATAACCAAGGCTCTTAACTGTTATGTTACCTTCTTTCCTTCCACTTGTGTTTTTCAGGATCTCAAGACGGGGAAGAAGATTGGTGGGGGGCATGAAGCTAGTGGATTGTATTACCTTGACGGTGGTGGATCTTCAATTACACTTCAGACTTCCCTTACTCCTCTACAATGGCATTGCCGACTAGGACATCCATCTCTCAAGGTTCTCAAGATGTTGGTTCCGTCATTGTGTCAATTGTCAGTTTTACAATGTGAGTCATGTCAGTTTGGTAAACACCGTTGTGTGTCCTTCAGTCCAAGAGTTGAGAGTTTTATGTTGAGTCCTTTTTCTTTGGTTCATTCAGATGTTTGGAGTCCAATCAAAATAGAGTCTTATAATGGGTATAAGTATTTTGTCTCCTTTATTGATGACTATTCAAGAATGACATGGACTTACTTAATGAAAGAAAGAAGTGAATTATTTTCCATTTTTCAAAAATTCCATGCTGAAATATGCACACAATTTGGTGTTCCAATCAAAGTTCTCCGTTCAGATAATGGTTGTGAATACTTTCTTACTTCATTTCAACAATATTTAGAACAGCATGGCATTATTCATCAGACCTCATGTGCTTTCACCCCTCAACAAAATGGGGTGGCTAAACGGAAGAATCGTCAGCTTCTTGAAACTGCTCGGTCTATGCTTCACCACATGAATGTTCCTAAACGGTTTTGAAGTGATGTTGTACTCACTGCATGTTTTCTCATTAATCGGATGCCCTCTTTTATTCTTCATGGTCGGTCCCCCTTCTCTATCTTGTTTCCCACTTCATCTCCGTTTCCATTAACTCCTCGTGTCTTTGGTTGTGTGTGCTTTGTCCACAATCTGAGTCCTGGAATAGACAAGCTAGATGCACGCTCATGTAATGTGTCTTCCTTGGCTACTCTCGGACTCAAAAAGGGTACAAGTGTTATAATCCCATTACCCGAAAGTGCTATGTCTGCCCTGATGTCACCTTTTTTTAGTCTATACCCTTCTTCTCCAGTCATGAAGCACCCTTGTCTTCACCCTTACCTCCTCTTCCTCTTCCTGTCAGTGATCCAGTTCCAGAGGTTGTTGTTGGAGTAGACTCATCACCTCATCCAGTGCAGGTCACCACTGAACAACCACCGATCCGACATGTGTATACACGTCGAACGACACCGGCCCCTCCTCCGGCTTCTACCTCATCTGCAGATCCTCTCATGGCTCCTATTGCTGAATCTTCAGACCTTGACCTACCCATTGCCTTACGGAAAGATAAACGTAGTTCTACCCTCCATCCCATTTCCAATTTTGTTTCATTATCTCGTCTTTCTACCTCACATCGCCAGTTTGTTTCACTTTTGTCCTCTATTTCCATACCTAACAATGTTCAAGAAGCTCTTAGTTCACCTAGATGGCGGCGAGCAATGGAGGAGGAACTTTCTGCTCTTCAACATACTCAAACGTGGGAACTTACTACTCTCCCACCTGGTAAGCATGTTGTGGGCTGTAAATGGGTGTATACTGTGGAATACTTGCCATATGGTAGTGTGGAGCGTCTGAAGGCCAGACTTGTTGCTAAAGGTTACTCACAGTTGTATGGAGTGGACTACATGGAGACATTCTCTCCGATGGCTAAAATTGGTCCTGTTCGTGTACTCATTTCCTTGGCAGTTATGTATGATTGGCCTCTCTTTCAATTTGACATAAAGAATGCCTTCCTCCATGGTGATTTGGTGGAGGAGGTATATACGGAGCAACCACCTGGGTTTGTTTCTCAGGGGGAGGTTGGTAAGGTGTGCAAACTGAAGAAGGCAATTTATGGGTTGAAGCAATCTCCACGTGCTTGGTTTGGGAAGTTCAGCGAAGTGGTGAAGAGTTTTGGAATGAAGCAATGCCAGGTTGATCACTCAGTGTTCAGCTATGACTCAGAAGCTGGGAAGATTTTATTAGTGGTCTATGTGGATGATATTGTCATCACTGGTAGTGATAAATTGGGGATTGGAAAACTAAAGGTATTTCTGCAAAATCATTTTCAAACAAAAGACCTTGGAACATTAAAGTATTTCTTGGGAATAGAAGTTGCCAGGTCAAAACAATGTGTAAATCTATGCCAAAGGAAATATGTCCTTGATCTATTGGAAGAAACAGGATTGTTAGGTGCAAAACCGACTGAGACCCCTATGGAACCAAATGTTAAGTTAAGCAGTGATACAGGAGAAGTATTTGAAGATCCTGGAAGGTATAGACGACTAGTGGGAAAGCTGAACTATCTGACTATCACGAGACCCGACATCTCCTTTGCAGTCAGTGTGGTGAGCCAATTCATGAGAACCCTCGTATACCTCACTGGGATGCAATCCTTAGAATTGTGAGGAATCTAAAAGGAGCTCCAAACCATGGGCTATTGTATAAACTAGGGGGAAAACTTGAAGTAGTTGGGTATACAGATGCAGACTAGGCAGGCTCAGTGAATGACAGAAGATCTACTACAGGCTATTGCACATTTCTTGGAGTTAATCTTGTGACATGGAAGAGTAAAAAGCAAACGGTTGTGGCCAAAAGCAGTGCTGAAGCCGAATATAGGTGCATGGCCCACACCACCTGTGAATTAGTGTGGTTGAGGAATCTCCTATAAGAAATTTGGTTCACATGGATAAACCTATGAGATTGTACTATGACAACCAAGCTGCACTCCATATTTCTTCCAATCCTATCTTTCATGAGAGAACAAAGCACATAGAGGTTGATTGCCACTTTGTGAGAGAGAATGTTCTTGCTGGAGAGATAAATACAGAACATGTGGGCTCGAATGATCAGTGGGCAGATTTGTTTACAAAAGCTCTAAGCTCAGGGAAAGTGAACTATCTATGTAACAAGCTGGGATTATATGACATATATTCTCCAACTTGAGGGGGAGTGTTAAAGTGTGCCGAATAGGGGTAGTTTAGTCTTCTTATGTTTGTTAAGTAACTTGCTTATGTGGCAATGTTATTAGAGTTACTATGCCCCACACTTAAGTAAGGGCATTTTTGTCTTTGTAAAGATTATTAGAGTCTAATATGGATTAAGGGGGTCGACTGTATGGGTAATCCATCAGATTTCGACAGACCCTTCTTCTCCTTCTTCTCTTCTTCTTCTTCTTCTCTTTTTGGTTCGGACTACTATAGCACCAGTCGAAACAAGAGATCTTCTCAAAAAGGTTAAATGGTTAACAAGGAATATGACAATCAGAGTTCAGTGGGTAGGCAGATCAGCAAACTCATTGGCTGACTCACTTGTAAAACAATGAGTTTCTTGGGATACTTTATTTTGGGATTCAGTGTAATTTCTTTTGTACTTATAATTCTATAATTAGCTTTAAAGGAAAGGTCGCATCTCGTGCCTTTCCACGGGTTGTGTGTAACTCTTATTTGCTGGTTTAATAAAATTTCACTCATTTATCAATAAAAAAAAAGATCAAAAAATACTTTGTCTGATGCTTTACAAGGGTAAATAGGGTCAACTTTTTGGGGATCAAATTTAATGTAAATAGAAAAACTAGATTAGGTGTCTAATCCCTAGCCTGCAGCTAGGGATGCTTGTCATCTTATAAATACCTTATTCTTACTAGAATCTAGAAATTTTTAATAGCTACTAAAAAAAAATAAAAAAGAGGACATAACTGATTAGATGTGGTTAAAGTTATCTCCAAACATTCTTATGTTTCTATTCCAAAATGCTCCATAAAATTGAAAGAATAATGCATGATGTAGGAGCAAACAAGTCAAAAATGAAATTATCTAATCCTCTACATAACTTTTGTATTTTTGGATGGTAGGGGTGTTTAGATCATTTTGATTTATATTCATTAGTTTTATTGAGAACATCCAAGGAACAAGTTATGATTTAAGCTAAAACTTGAATACTTCACTGTTATGGATAAAGAATTAAAGATATCAAAACTTAATAATTGGCCAACATGGTCAAACAAACCAACTTGGAAAATCTAGCAGAAATTGTAAGGAAAAGATGAAGATTATTAGGAATGATTATACAGAAATATGATTTCTTTTAATGAAAACATGATGTCAAACAAAAGATCCAATTTAGTACAAACAGCAAAAAGTATATATTATGTTGGAAAATATATAAGGAAGAAATTACCTCAACAGGCCATCCATCCACCACGAACACATCCAAAGAGTAGCCATCAGTTGTTGAGAAAACATGTGCTTCACGGATGTTTAGCCCTATATCAGAAAGCAAAGCAGAGAACTAGGAGACCATGCAGCAAAGTTAGAGGCATCATAAATAGTCCCCAAAAAGGCTTAAATAAAAACAACAAGACTTTGACCAGATCTCCAAATTACAAAACAACTACTAATGAGAAATGCTGCACTCTACAATGTAATGCTCTTTAAAATTAACAAACCGACATTCAGATGGTAATGAAGTATTTAAGTGAAAACACTCATGAAAGCAATCAAATTTTATAAAAAATAGAATTCACAAGATTTTGCAGAGTATAAAAATAGAGGTCCTGGAAAATGCTAAAGGAGGACAGTCAAAAGGATTTGAAATGGGTTTTCCAGGTCTTGACTTGACATGTGATTTAACACATTTCTACTTCCACTATACTTGGTGTTACTTTCTAGTTTTGGAGGGAGTTATGACAAGAAAACTATCAAATTACAAGAAGTGAAATAGATCCACGAGGCATTTAAAAAATCTTATCTGCATGATAAGAGCAGATGCAATATTCTCTTAAATACCTGGCTAAGAAGCTTTGGCTTGTCTATGGATGAGAATATAATTTCATGAACCGGAGTAAGTACAAGTTCCTGCCTGCACCATAATTCACTCCATGTAAGCAAATGCAATATGCATTAAGTATCTTTACTGTTGTTGTTATAATTGAAATTTCTGAGATTTTTCAACAGCATAAAAGTTTATATAAATTTTGTATACAAATATAAACCCAGCAAAGAGGGAAACAGAACAAAGGTGAAGCAATTTTAGTTATCAACTATAATTAAAATTAGGGATAATACAAGTACAGTTCATTTTAAAACATATTTCAGCACATCCGCATTTTATTGTCAACAGAAAGTGAACTGCTACAGAAATGTAACCACCAAGAATTGCCTGAACACATTAGTTGTGTTACTGACAGAAGGTCTTACATGAGCAGATTCTCAAGAAGACAAAGAAGATTACACAATTTTTATGAAATGAACTAGTTCTAGTTAAAACCTGAAGACATGGAACTATTAAAGCATTAGTAGTTTTTTTGTTTTCTGTTTCCTTTTCCCGAGCAGAAAGTTTCCTTGTCTGATACACAAGGAAGAAAATCAGAAACTTTTCCTTTTGATCAATACAAACCTAGCTCCTGGGCTCTGAGAAAGCCATCCATGAGGATGAAAAACATTGCATCCATCTAATGAAATGTTCATTCTAGGAGTTATGGATCTATCTCTCTATTACGGTATATTTGACCTCCAACTCCCACCAGAGTTTACCTCTCATCCAGCCAACAACAATCTAAGACTCCATCTACCACTATCCTCTTCAAAATTCAAATCTATGAGGACATGAGTGCAAGCCCTTGGGGAAGGACCAATGTCTCAGCTCTAACAGAACCAACAGCATCCACTAGGTTGAAATAGGAAAGCAGAATCTCTGTCAATTTTCCTGACAATGCCAACAATAATGACAAGGCCTTGGCACCCTTTTGACATTGTATAGGCCTATACTCAAATGGGTGAACACAGTCTATAGTTGCTCCTCACCTTTTTTATATTAATACAATTCCTTCTCAAAAAAATAATAAAAATACTGACAAGGCCTTGGATTGCAGGGGAGCAACCTTTGAAGTTGACCAATGATCTGTACAACACTTATTTGTAGAGAAAGACCAAACATGCTCCATTGGCTACGCAATAGAGAATAACATTGAAATCACCTGCCAGCCCCTGATGATTGATCCTACATATATTTTCCTAATGTCAACAATAAATGGAACTCTAATAGTGATAAAGTTGATGACGGCGTATAAAACATGAAACTGTCCATGAAAATGCAAGCAGGAAATTCACATATCCACAAGTCCCATTGAAAAGGGAAGAAAATGGTGAAATCCAAGACAATATAAGCATAGCCTCAGAATGAACAATGACCCCAAAGAGGGGGATAAAATATTGAACATCTCAAAAGAGAATAGACAATGAATACAGAATGGCTCTCAGACTCCATTTCTAGGTACAAAACAGAAGCATATCACTTGCATAGTTCTCAAGGTATCATCTACGCACCCCCTGCCCAAGCACCTAGTTGTTTTTGTATAAGGTGCCCTATGATATTGTTTTCCAGGCTAGAGATATCAAAGAAGGAGAGGAAGAGAGGAGGAAGGGAGAAGAGAGAAGAAAAATTTTGGATTCAAACTTATGGCTGGCAGCGCCAGCTATTAGCTTTATGTTAGGGCGACCCAACTAATAATAAAAATAAGGGAAATTACAAGAGTGCCCCTGCGGCACTAAGGGAAATTACAACTTCCGAGCAACTGCATCCAATATTTTGGTCCAATCCTTTACATCCTTCGCGGCCGTCAGAATCATTCTCTAACTGCAGTTGCCACGCCCAGCATCAACCATCAATCTGCAATGTTTTGTCGAACAAAGCATACATATTTCCCTGCCGAGGCAAGCTCTGTTCCTCAGTGTTCTCAACTGCTTCATTCTCGCTGAAATCCTTCTGGGTCTCTTAGCTCTGTTTTTCTTTGCCTTTGTTGATTATCCCCTCTTCTTCGTTCTCCCTCCTCTCAACAGTAGTAAGGAAGAGGTAAGGCTTATCGGAAAAGGCCACCCATCCCTTCCCCTTCTTCCCTTCCGGCACACACACCATTTGCCTTTTATTGTTGCCAAAGAGTTCTGTAATAGTGATATACCATCCTTTCCTGTTTCTTCTCAGTTCCACTGCAAAGTTCTTCCCAGAGTGGACAATAGAGTTCTTCCAACCTTCCTCCCTAACAGAGTTCAGAACACCATCGACAAATCCTTTCACCCATAAAGTTACCTCCTCCGGCAAGAGCACTGTCACTCTACTCCCTTCCCTGATTTTCAGAACTGTCTTCCCTCCAGAACAACCCTGCTCGAACCTGAAACTCTTGGCTTCAACATCCAACTGAGGTCTCCATCTTCCTACTGTTCTGAACTTTCTGTTACCATCCATCCTCTTCCTACATAAAATGGAATTCCACTAGCAGACTCAGATATGTTAGCCCATTCCCATTCCATAACTACACAAAATGGAAGTCCCTTCCCATAAGAAACCTCTATGGATTTTCCTACTTTAGCCCCCTGATAGCCAGAAGTGATAAATAGAACTTGCTAAAGCAATTTTGTTGAGCATAACCCTTCCTCCAAGGGGTATGTACATTTGTAGCTTGCCAACTGCTTTTCAAGCCTTTCAATAACCAGGATTTAAGTGTGTCATGTGATGATGCTCTAGGTACAAGCCACCAATAGGGTTATCCAAAATTCCCAATAAATATATGTCATGTTTCAAATGGTGCATCCCAAAGCGAAGGACCCTTTTGGATCAACTAAGTGAACACAACTATTCTAACGACCAGAAACCAAAAATAAGGAAGGTGGAAGATATCCTTCAGATGGTCCAATAACCCTGATAACATCTCATGTTGGTAACTAATAAAGTGTGATCATGGTAGTAAATAGAAAACAAGAATAGAGTGGAAGTCAAGATAAGAAGCATATAATGTAAAACCCCCCCCTACCCCAACCAAAAGAGCAAAAAAGTGGTGGAGCACTAACCACCTATTTAATTTATAATGACAAATGAAAATGCCATCTTTCATGGTATTCCAGGCCAACACCTCAACACCTATAACACCCAGATATTTGTGCATGCCTAGTTTACCAATGTTGGACATGATATGTACCCAACACAACATCAGATGTTGCATGAACACTTCTAGATATACTCCATAGCATCAACACTTCTAAAAAAAATGTAAAATGGTATGTTTTAGCAAACCATACCATTAAAAAAATCCACATATGTTAAAAATGCAATTACATTGGCAAGACAAAAGTCTTAAGAATTTTTTCTCCAAGATTTTAGGAAGTGTAGTATCCTCGTTTCCCATAGCCACCTCCATGCTGGTACCCATATCTGGGTTGTAACTCAGTATTACACAAAGTAAGGCCATTACCAATGTTGGTCCCAGAATCCATTGATCATCTTCATCTGCGCTGAAAGGTAACCAGTCTCTTATTTAACCATTTTTGTGGGTTGCTGAATGCAAGTTGGTGTCAGCCAAGGAGTCTTGTTTGAGCTCATGCAGTTCTGGAAGCAGCCGGGGTTAAATCAAAAAGGCAAGCTACTTTGGAGCACAGTACCAAATGCAAAATGTTGAGTGCGGTGGAAAGAAAGGAATAGGAGGATTTTTGAAAGGAAGAGTTGGGGATTGGATAAGGTGGTCCAGCAGGCAATGGCATTTCTTCATTCCTAGTTGTCAGTCAATGACCACTTCAGCAGAATTCCACATACTCAGTTTTTTGATAACAGTATTCTATTTGGCTAGTCAAATAAATTTGACCTGCTTCTTAACATTCTTTTTGGGAAAGCTCATTTCTTGAGGCCTCACTGAAAACTGGTGTATAGTTTCTGGCTGTACATGTTGCATATATGAGACACTTTGTAATCTGAATTTTACAGTTTACAGTATACTGATAATACAAAATATTACCTTACCTTTTCTCAAAAAACCTTGGGTCTTGGAAGAGGTGCACTGGATACAGACCTAACCTTTGCCTTTTTTTTCTGCACAAAGTGGCCGCTCACGGGTTCCAACCCACTTTTTCATGCACAACAGCCAAGATTTTACCATTATACCAAGCAATGACTCATATAATTTAGTATTACACAACAAAAACCATAAAGTACAAAGTTGTCTACCCAAGTAAGTTGTCGGCCTGGTTATTGCCAAGGTAAGACAACTCTGCTCCCTCCCCCAAAAAAAAGGCTAGGTTTAAAATGATGGAAATTATATATAATATAAAAAAGAAAAGAAAATTTATGCATCTTTTTCCCTTTTCAACAGGAAAATTTTATTGATCAAAGAATGTGAAAACAAACACCTTCAGAGAAGGAACATCCCCGAGAGATACAACTTGATTGAGATAACCCCTAACTATTATACACTAAATCCTACAAAACTATGAACCCATCCCTTATAGGCGTAAACATGGACCCATCACCCAGAAACATAGGAGAGTGAACCCTCGGTCCTGAATAAGAATACCACAACAAAGATCAGCAAGAAGAAACACTATTATATTCATGTGCGTTCACTAAACTCAGCCCTAGGAACCCTTGCACCCAGAAACATAGGAGAGTGAACCCTCGGTCCTGAATAAGAATACCACAACAAAGATCAGCAAGAAGAAAAACTATGATATTCATGTGCGCTTACTAAACTCAGCCCTAGGAACCCTTGCACCCCCTCCCCCCACACACAAATCTTGTAAAAATCTCGTTGAAAATCAAGCACATACACCCAAGTCAGCTTCACCAGATAAGAAATGTAATTACTTCTACCCTCAAAAAGAAAGAAATGAAAAGAAAATTTGCATCAGTCAATAATAATAGTTCATAACAGCTCATATGAGAAGAAGGGGGAGAATTTCTGAAAAAGGTACCTTCCAGAAAGACTCTCTGTGAGATAATTCCCATCTATATTTCCATTCCTTCTAACATCCAAATTTAAGTCCCCAAGCATTGAACAAGGTTCAAATTCAGCCTCACATTTCCTGTTTCTGCTTACAGAAGTGCTACTCCAAAAAAACAAAAAATAAGGTGAAGAAAAAAGAAGGAAATCAATGAGTGGGAAATGCAACCAACCCACTGGAAACTTTAGAGACACAGCAATACGATATTGATGCTTTAACAACTCCATTCTACATATTTCATAGAAAGGACCAATAAAAAGTAGTTAGATTAATATTTCTTGTAGGTAGCATACTTGTCATGCAGTGGTCCATCTTCTTCATGTTCAGCATTATCACATGCCTTCGAAGTAGAAAGATCTCTTGGAGATGGGTCTAGGTCATCAGTCTCATCTCCTCTGTTCCGTATAGTCTTCCCAGAAGAAAAAAAAATATATACATATATTAATAAGATATCTCAAAAAGAAAACTGTACAAGATAGTACAGAAAAGCAATGTTGCTTGGAGAGAGTGTGGGCATGGGTAAAAAAGAAGAAAAATGAAGCAACGCTATAAGAGAAGGCTCCAATTGGAGGTTGTGTGTGTGGGTGGGTGGGTGGGGGGGCTTGCTCCCTGAGGCTGTGCCGCTGTGTTTCATTTGAAGGAAAAGGCAGGGAAAGGTAGGGAAATCTATACAAGGTTCGTACAGGTTTCCCTTATCTTCTCTTCCTTTCCCTACCTTTTCCTTGAAAGCAAACACAGCTTGAATGTCAGCATATATTCTTTGATAGAGAGTTCTGCTAGCAAAGTAGCAAGTTATTAATACAACTTGGTGAACAGTCAAAATGTGTCATATGCTACCAATATCACAGGCTATATACACTGACAGAAAGAATGAAGTGTTACAACAACAAAAATGTTAATACATAATAGAAATTTCTCAAAAATAGAAACCACAAGAGGCCAATTATGAAAGCTGAATAACCACTCATGTTTCATAATTAAGCTTGGACAAATCCAGTGGAACTTACCACTGTCATAAACATTCTAAGAAATAACCACCTCAAACAGAAGCATACTGGACAAGAGACAGCAAAACCATGGGAATGAAAGAAACAAGAATACAGAAAATGAGAAAATAAAAAGGTCAGTTTGTGTCCCTATAATTTGCATGAATAGAAGTCTTCCTCATTCATCACAAATAAAGACGGTGATGATGGAAATGTTAATAGGATTCAGTCAAAAAAGATGGTATAATTTTGAGATTCTGGTTCATTTTTCCAGTTGGAGAAGTGGCAATTGGCTGTGAATAATCCATGATGACCCATGAGAGGATGGATCATCGTGGACTAACTTTCTGTTTAAATTCCATACCATGAAATCTAGGCTAATGTTTTTATTTCATTGATACAGTATTTTACTATTTTCAAAAACAATCCATCATGATCAGAGATGACTCACTTCATCACAGATCATCACCATTTTGATCCTATTATCTCCACCACTGCCATTACCCCTGTTGGATACAGAATTTAAACTAAAAATTTAACTATCCAACACGATATGGAACCCATGTACAGGTATCCAGGTATCGTAGTGGCAAGGTTTAAAATGTCGATGTCGATGGAAATGTCGCTTACCAAAATATAGGACAAATGTCGAAAATGTCGAGGGTAAATATTGTAAAAATTAGAGACATTGTGGAAATATTATGAAATATGTGGAAATATGCAAAGATATTTTGTAAAATGATAAAAGAAGCATTAATACATATTTCTAGACTATTATCTTATTCCCAACCATTATATAAAGCTAAGAAACTAAGATCAATAACAAATTAGTAAATGACAATTTACTGATTTATTATGCATTTTGATGTTTTTACAAGGTTATCTGATATTTTCTTTTCTTATTTTTAATTCTGATTTATTATAAATTCTAATATATTTATTTCACACTAGTAAATAGAAATACATTTATTCTGATTTTTTAAATATTAAAGTTATAATACATTATGTTTTATTATAAATTTAATAAACTGATTCTCCTTTGTGTAGTATTAATATTATGATAAATTCTGATTTCTTATAAAACTTAATGAATTTATTATGATTTTTAATACTAAATTTATAATAAATTATGATTTAGTATAAAATTTATAAAATTTATTCTGATTTTTTATATTAAATGTAGAATATGGTTTATTATAAAATTTAATAAACATTTTTTTATTTTAATAAATATTTTAAAAAATACTAACTAGTTAATATTTTATGTTTTATATTATAAAGTAGTTAATTTATTCTTTTGTTTTTATATTTTGTTAATTCTTTTTATAAATATTTTAATTGAAATATTAATGGAATAATCTATATTAACATACTGTATTATATTAATATAATATACTAATATATTATATTTTTAATGTACATTAGTCGACATCCTATCTACATAATAGGAAAAACTGTATTTTTTTTGGTTATTTGGACCGATTTGGTCAACATTTCCAAAATATAGGAAATGTCGACCGACACAATGTAATTTTTATATTACCATCCATTTTCATGTCGGAGAGCCTCGACATCGACATATGTCCGGCGACATTAGCGACATTTGGCGACATTTGAAACCATGCATAGTGGTGGGCTTCTCCTGCTTCCTCTTTTTGAAATAACCCTTAATTTTACATGTCCTTCCAATTCATCCTATTTATTTCTTGGTTTTTATTATTAACATCTTCTTACAACCTTCTACTAGTCTTTGAAGTTTGGGAAGAACACATGTTACTCACTAGAAAAGGATCCTTTTTTTACTATTGCGTTCATCCAAATTTAAGAACCATTTGAGTATGAAAACCCTAAACCTTCATGCTTGAAACAAATTATCAATCCCTAACCCTATGTTTGATTTGATAGTGGAAAGTTCTTAAGAAATTCCATAAAATTTGTTAAGAACTTTCCTTCGATTTTCTGTTTCTATCTTATTTTCTATCAAACCAAAATAGCCTAATTTTTTTCACACTAAATCAGTTGGTATCTTAGAATGCAAAGTTAGCTTGTTCTATAACAAATCCTGCATTGGATTTGACAATTGAAAACAAAAGCTTCAATTTGCTGATGACTTGATTCCGTTTTGTGAAGGAGATCCAAAGGAGATGGAAAACCTAAAGGTGTTAGTAGAGGATTTTGAAAAGATCCTCCAACTTGAGAGTAAATTGGAATAGAAGTCATATAGCTGGAGTCAATAGGCAAGAATTAGACAATTGAAATCAAAAGATCTCCAACATGAGAGTAAATTGGAATAAACGTAGTGTAGTTGGAGTCAATAGGCAAGAATCAGAGGTGGCATCTTTGGCTAAATCTCTAGGTAGTGATAGAGGTGTAAATCGGGCTGGGCCGCACGGCCAAGCATGGCACAACTGCTAACGAACCATGCCAAGCCCGGCAAGGAGGTCTGTGTCGTGCTGGGCTGGGAGTTCGAGGCCCATGGGCCGGCACAACACGGCACGACAGCACGTGTCGTGCCGCCCATGGCCCGCGTGCCAGCACGGCCCAACCCGCGGCACGGCCCGCCAAGCCCGTAACAGGCCGCGCTCAGCCCACTCGGGAATATAGCCATCAGTCGCCCCTCCCAAAGGGGCCCAATGGCTAGTTTCAGCTTTTGGGGGGGTGTTTACAAAAATACCCCCCCAACAGCTATAAACAGCCATATTAGGGGGGTATTTCTATATTTTGCTTATGAGGGGTTGAAAAAATTACATAAATGCCCCCCAACAACTATATAACAACTAGTTTAGGGGGGCATTTTGGGTAAAGTTATAAGTAACTTTACAATGACCAAAATACCCCTCCCAACAACTGAATAACAAATAGTTTTTTAGGTATTTTGGGCAGTTGAGTTATGTTCAATTCCTATAAATAGCCCTATCCTTCATTCTCATCACACCAATTCAACTATTCTCTTAGTTCTCTCTCTCTCTCTCATACTCATACATTCTCAATTATCTACAATCTGAGAAATTCTGATTAGCTGATTGTCTGATTCTGCATTCTCCAATTCTCAAGTCTCAACTTTATTGAAGTTTCAACTTTCAACAAGAAGAAGGCTTGCTCAACCAGCTCAAGTATCTCAATTCGGGAGGCTTGAACATTGAAAGGCTTCAACCGTTGAAATCAAGTTGGGATTTTGAACTGGCAATCCGAGTAAGTCGAAGTAGATTAATTTTTATCTTTTTAGAATTAAAAAAAAATGGTCGACCCTTCTCAAAACCGATTCCCCAACATGTTCACCATGGATGGCATTCAATCGCATCACGATAGTATTAGTGTTAGCACTGATGCGTTTGATGTCAATGGAAGTGGAACTTTCACCCCCGGTAGCAGTGGTACTAGGGGAAAAAGGAGGGCTTCTAAGCTGAGTAGCCCAGTTTGGAAAGTTTTCAAAGTAGAGGATATTGAGGGGAAGGGGAAAATGGTCGTTTTCCAAAAAGTAGGAAAGACTTTAGTTATTGTAGCAAGGGTGGTACAGGTCATTTAAGTAAGCATCTGCTCACACATGAGCGAAAGGAAGATGAAGGGAGAGAAACAACCCAAACACAGATTGGGAGGGGGACTAGTCATGGTACTTTTAGATATTCACAAGAAAAAATGAGACAAGAACTTGTTAAGTATATTGTACATGTAGAACAACCATTTATGTTAGCTGAAGATCCAAAGCTAGAAAAATGGTTGTGTAGTTCTATAAACCCACAATATAAAAAAGTTTCTAGGAATACTATAAGAACTGATGTTTTAAAAATTTTTTATTCATATAAACAAATTTTAATTTCTTTGTTAGCAAATTTTAATTCTAAAGTTGCAATTACTTCGGATGTTTGGACATCCAAATTTAATATTAGTTATATTTGTTTTACCAGCCATTTCATTGATGAAAATTGGCTTTTGAAAAAAGAATTTTAAGTTTTACTAGGCTTGAATGGCAACATAGTGGCCCAGCTATTGTTGCAAGTATTTTAAATACTTTGCATGCTTCTATTAGTTTTGATAATGCTAGCAATAATGATTCTGCAATAAATATTTTAAAATCTCAATTAAAACCATGCTTAAATGGTAAATTATTTCATATTAGATGTGCATGTCACATCTTAAATTTATGTATTCAAGATGCCTTGAATATTATTTCAAATCATATTTCAAAAATTAGAAATTGTATTATATATATATAAAAAGTTCAGGGGCAAGAAAACAAGATTTTAAATATTTATGCCAAAATTATGGTTTAAAATATACACATTTTATATTAGATGTAAAACATAGGTGGACTTCTACCTATGCTATTTTAAAAAGTTGTATATCTCATAAACAAATACCTTTTGATTTTTATAATTTAAAAATGCCTAATGATATGATATTTGGGGAAGTTTGGGAAATGACAGTCTGTACAAGAGATTTTTTAAAACATTTTTATGATGCAACAAATGAATTATCTGGAATTTATTATCCAACTATTTGTAATTTACCGTATCAATTAATGGTCCCTTTATTGTTTAGCTACAATATTAGACCCTAGGATTAGGAAAGATGGTTTAAATATTTTACTTGAAACATATTATGAAAATATGAATATTGATATAGGAAATAAAAAAGAAGAAATTAATAATTTATTATTTGAAATGTACAGTTTGTATGAATCTGGGAAATTAATAATTTATTCCTACAACTTGTTCATCTTCTTCTTCTTCTCCTTCTGGCTTTGAACCCAGTAGTAGAAGATAAAATTTATTTTATTTAATAAGTAGAAGGCAGAAATCTACTAGTTCTGCAACAAGTTCATTTACTAAACTTAATTTTTATTTGCAAGCAAATTTTTCTAATTTAGGTGAAGTATCAAATAATTTTGATATTTTAGCCCGATGGAGTGAACACTCCAAAAATTATCTGGTTCTCGCTACCATGGCACATGATCTACTAACCCCTCCAATGTCTACAATTCCATCGGAATCTTGTTTTAGTGCAGGTACTAGGGTGCTAGATGACAAAAGAAGCTGCATGAACGATGAGAGCATAGAGATGTGTATCTACTTTAAGGATTGGCTAGATGCAAAAGATAGATTACAAGACAAGGGAGGGCATGATACAACACCGGATATTTCACCTGAAGCAGATGATGAAAGTCATGAATGATGACTCATGAATTTGACTACTTGTAGAATTTTTCATTTTTTCAAATTATTGTAAAATTTCTAAATTTTATTTAATTTATTTGACATATTTTTTTAATTTTTTAACAATGTAATTTTGTATTTTCAATTTGTAACCATATTGTATTTTTTATATTTTATTAATTTATTCCATTTTTATATTTCATTCATCCAAGTATGCAATGATCCAATCATTGTATTTGCAATTCACTAATTTGTACCATTCAAATTTAAATGAAATAAAATTCCTATTTTTCTTCCAATTTGTTATTCCATCATTCTTATTTCAAATTGGTTAAGTGTTTTTTTCATTTATGTATTAAATAACTTAGATTTCTCATTTCTTAATTTTTTAAATAGTTCCCAATTCCCAAAGTTCATAGGAAAGTCAAATATTTTAGTTTTACAATTTTACTTAGAAAATAAATCAAATTTTTCAAAAATAAATAAAAAATAAAAAAACTGTGCAGCCTGGTTCGTCCTAGGCCCAAGGCCAGCCCTGTGGGCCTAGTCCGACATGGGCCCGCTTGCCTTGGGCCTGGGCCGTGAGCCGTACCAAGCTGACCCCCAAATTTCCACTAGGGAGGACGACACGGCCCTTGCCAGCCTAGTACGGCCCACTTTACACCTCTAGGTAGTGAGGTTAGTGATTGGCCTCTAAGTCTAAAGTATCTAGGCTTATCGTTGGGAGAAAACCCGAGGTCAGAAAGCTTTTGGTACCCGGTTTTGGAGAGAATCTCCAAAAGATTAGCAGGATGGAAAAGAAACTACATCTCTTTAGGGGGTATAATCACTTTAATTAAGTCAACACTAGAAAACTTGTTAGTGGATTTCTTGTCTACCTTCAAATTGTCTATAAAGATTGTAGACCAGATTGAAAAAATAATGAGAGATTTTCTTTGGGAACCTAGTGATTCTAAAAAGACCACCAGGTAAAGTGGGAAGTGGTGTCTAGAAAGAAAGACAAAGGGGGGTTAGGGATCGAAAATATCAGATTAAGAAACACAACATTGTTACATAAATGGTTGTGAAGATATCCTAAGGAGCAAGAAAGTTTATGACATAAGGTGATAAAAAGTATTCATGGATTGGTAGAAAATGGATGGGATGTTGGTATCGACCTTAGGGCTTCTCATTCTTCTATGGGGAAAGACACTATTGGTGTCATGCCCGTTTTCTCACCTTTCATCAGGTATGATGCTTGCTTGGGTAACAAGGTTCTTTCGGAGGGAGGACACTTGGATAGATTCCAGATCATCTATTCCCTCTCTTTGAAAAATTTCAAGTTATTTCTTCTTTTTGTGTCTCTAAGGATTCTTGGTATCTGGGGCTAAGGAGAGGTTTGAGCGACCCAGAAGTGGGATTGGCAAATGAACTTTTTTCCCTTCTCAACTCAATTTTTTTGGACCAATCTTGTCCTAATAGTAGAATTTGGGCTGAAACCTCTTCAAGTTGTTTCTCTTGTTCTACCTTTTTCAATGCTTTGGTGCTCCCTACTAGCTTGGTTACCTCCTTTCCTATTAAAGAAGTTTGGAGTGATTTGGTACCTCCAAAGGTAAGGGCTTTTTGTTGGGAAATGGTTCTCCAAATAATTAATACTTTGGAAGTGCTTCAAAGAAAAAGACCAAATTGGTGCTTGTCCCCACGTCTATAGCTTTTGCTTGAGGAATGGTGAGATGGTGAATCACCTATTAATATCTTGCCCTTTTGTTGCTATTATATAGAATGGTTCTCTTCTCTCTTTGGTTGCATGTGGAATCCTCCCTCAAGTGTAGCAGATCTCTTTGACCCTAGCTTCTTCTGGCATCCAAAGAAGAGGGGAAGGGTGATGTGGAGAACACAAGGGTAGCTATCTTGTGGGCAGTTTGGAAAGAGAGAAACAACAAGATTTTCCAAGGGAAAGAAAAATCAGTTCCCGAACTTATAGAAGGGATCACCATCAAGGCCTTACATTGGTTGAAAACTCTAGACTTGCTTAAGGATGTCTTTGTAGATGACTTAATTAGAGGTTGGAGTATAATAGCTAGGTCTTCCATTCCATCCTCTACCATTTAAACAGTTTGGTCCCCTCCTTTGCAGTGTTTTGTGAAACTAAGCTTTGATTGCAACTTTGTTGGAAACCCTGGACTCTCTGGAATTGGGGGTGTGTTTAGAGATGCGGGAGGAAGAATCCTAGCTATGTATTCTAGTGCAATAGGATTAGGGGACTTGCTTAAAGCAGAAGTAATGGCCCTCCTCTAGGGGCTCAATTTGGCTAAGCAGTTAGGCTTTCAACAGCTAAAAGTGGAGGAAAACTCATGGTAGTAAGATGGTTGCAAACAAATAATTTGGGAACGTGGTCCCTTAGACAACCTGTAAGGGAATTATTGAACCTCACAAGGGAGCTGGGTGCACATGTTATTTGGACTAGGAGGTCAACAAATGCTTTAGCTAACATTCTAGCAAAGCAAGGAGTGAATCGGGAGTCTTTGTTTTGGGTTGTGTTGTAATTTGATTTTATGTTCAGGGGTAACCTTATATCTCTATAGGTGGCAGTTGAATTTCTGTTTTTAAGCTAATGAACGTTACCGTTTCCTATCAAAAAAACATTGAAAACAAAAGCTTCAACTCTCCTACCATACCTATCAACTTGAAAATTCTATTTATCTGGTCAAAATCCAGTGTCTTTCAACTAAATATGAGGCCATCAAAAATTTTGAATGATATATATATAAATGCATGATCAATTTATTGATAGAGATATGAAACTTTCACAGATGTGCATAGGTGCATTGTTAAAAGTCTGTTATTCTTTAAGTTTCGTACCGTAGGGGTACTATTGTATTTTCCACATCTTTTATTTTATGTTGTGTCACCCTAATATAAATACAAAAAAGCTGGTGCCGTCAACATCTTTTTTGACTCTCAATCTCTCTTCTCTCTTCTCTCTTCCTTTCTCCTTCTCTTCTGGATAACATGGTATCAGAGTGGGACTGTCAGATCTGAAAGGAGAGATCGAGCAAGCTTCTTTTATGTCTTCTCCCTTCACTAGCTACAGTTTGGTTTATCGAAGATCCAGAATATTTTTTCTTCTGCATCAGACTGAAGTACCCTCTCTCCCTTCCTCCTTTTTTCTTTTTTTGGTCATGTGCCAAGACAGAACCTGTAATAGGTTCACTTGTTTGATGTTAAGTGATCAGCACCTCTTTCTTCCCTCTTTTGTGGGATCGGCCGATCCTTGTGATGGACTGTAGGTCGGTGATGACCTTTATATGCTGCGACAGCAGCCTTATGATAGATTTGTAGGTCAGGGGATGACCTGTATATGCTACGACAGCAGACATATCTGATTTGTAGGTCAAGAGATGACCTGTATGTGCTGCGACAGCAGACATATCTGATTTTGTAGGCCCGTGATAACCTGTTAGTACTGTAATGGTGACTATTTTTTGTTTGAAGAACTGAGTTTCAAAATGGAAAAGGAAGGGAGTGGTTGTCTCTAGTCTCCTGGTGCAAAAAGTTTTTTTTGGGGGTGTTAGACTGCTCTTTTTAAGGTTTTTTTTGCTCACTTTGAGTATAACCTGAAGCTGTGATTATGAGTGGTGAAGATTCTGCCACATCTGGTGTTTCCTCAATGCAAAATGGAATGAGTGGGGGTATGGATTTATCCTTCCCTATGGCTGTCATACCCCTGGATGGGTTTAATTGTTTAGAATGGTTGAAGGGGATCAGGTTATACATTACTGCAAGGGGAAATACAGGATATATAAATGGGAGAATTAAAGAACCTAATTCTGGGAGTGCTGAGTATGACGGATGGAATTAGGAAACCAGCATGGTTATGTCCTAACTTTTAGTGTCTATGCGACCTCAGGTGAGAAGGAATCTTTTTGTATATTCCTAACTTTTAGTGTCTATGCAACCTAATTCTAGGAGTGCTGAGTATGACAGAAGAATCTTTTTGTATACTATTCAGACTTGACCTCCGTCTAGAAGGAGTTAGATCACTATCAGAGTGTGAACTGGAAGTGTGATGAAGATGCAAAAGCGTACAAGAAATTTGTTTCCCAACAAAGAGTATTTGCATCTCTCCGTGGCTTGAACCCTGTGTTTGAATCCATTAGAGTCCATATCCTAGGTAGCAAGGATCTTCCATCTGTCCAGGAGGTTTATGCATTAGTACAATTAGAGGGAAGTAGAAGAAATTTAATGAATAGTTCTGGAGGGGATGCAATTGTATTGGCAACAAAAGGGAATGTTACTACAGGTGGGGGAAATCTCTTTAAGAAAGGACTTTCAAAATGGTGGATGACAAAGACAAACTATGGTGCACCCATTGCCGGAAACCTCAACACACCCGTGATACATGCTAGGATCTTCATGAGAAGCCAAAATGGGCTAATGAATTAACTAAGAAGCAAGGTTCAGATCTGAATAAGAAGTCAGGATAGCAATGTCCAAGAAAGCCCACTATAGCAAACATGGCTACTTAGGAGAATCAGCCCCCAACTACTACTGTGACTCAAACACATACCTCTGGTTCTGACCCAAGGGAGAATATTATTAATTCCTACCATGACCATTTAAAACTCTATGATAGAGCAATTCCTCAGATGGATCCTCCTCCTCCCTCAACTTCATTTGCGTCTACATCAGGTAATTCTACCATAGCTTTCCATGTATCGTCTCATTCCCATAACTCTCCTTGGATAATTGATTATGGAGCGTCAAAACATATGACTGGTAAATCCACTTATTTTCATACCTATCACCTCCTCTCTAGAAGAGACAAGGTGAGACTAGCTAATGGTTCATACTCTACCATAGCTGGTCAAGGAACCATTTCTCTTCCCTTTGGCCTCACCCTGTCTAATGTTTTACGTGTTCCAAAATTCTCTATTAATTTGTTCTCTATTAGTAGTATCACTAATTCTTTAAACAGCTCAGTGACCTTTTTCCCTTCTTATTGTGTGATTTAGGATTTGGCCTCAAGGAAGACGATTGGTAGAGGACATATGGTGGATGGGCTCTACATACTGGAGAATAAGGCTAGTCTTACAGTCACAAAGTCTCAGAGTTAGTCTAGTAAGAGTCAGGTCTATTTATGGCACAATCGTCTTGGTCATTTATCTTTTGAGTCTTTAAAAATGATGTTTCCAGAGTTGTTTAATTCAGTGTCAGTGTCAAAGTTTACATGTCAAACTTGTCAATTGAGTAAGCATTGTAGAACTCATTTTCCTTCAAAGAATAATAAATCTGAATTTCCTTTCCATATTGTTCATTCTGATGTTTGGGGTCCTGTTACTTTACCATCTAAGAGTGACTACAAGTATTTTATTACCTTTATTGATGATTATTCCAGATACACATGGGTGTATCCCATGCGAACCAGGAATGAAGTACCAAAAATTATCCAAGATTTCCACCGAATGATCTTCACCCAATTTCAAACTGAAATCCAAGTTTTTCAATCCGATAATGCCAAAGAATATTTTCATAATGATCTCATGGAGTTCTTCGCTTTACGTGGATCATTTCACCATAGCTCATGTGCCCGAACACCACAACAAAATGGTGTTGCTGAGAGAAAGAACTGACACCTTCTTGAAGTGGCCTAGGGGTTACTAATTCATATGAATGTCCCGAAACATTTTTGGCTTGAGGCTATCCTTTGTGCTACTTACCTCATTAATTGGATGTCCTTTCACTGATTAGAGTGCAAAGCCCAACATCAACTTCTTTTTCCTAAGGCTCCTCTTCTTTCTATTCCTCCTCATGTGTTTGGTTGTTGTTTTATTCAAAACCTGTCACCCACCTGTGGAAAATGGTATCCTCGTGATATTCCTTGCATATTCTTGAGGTACTCCATCACTCAAAAGGGATACTGGTGCTTTGATCCCGTCTCTCGAAGGTATTATGTTTCTATGGATATCTCTTTCTTTGAGAGTGAGCCTTTCTTCCCTGTTTCTCCTTAGGGGGAGTATAGGAATGAGGAAAAACTGGTTCAACTCCCTCCTCTTCCTAATCCTCCTCCCTTTTGTGTTTTCTTTCGTCATCACAAAAGCCAGCCATGTTCGAGAGTTGTGGAGTACCTAGAAGTTGTACCACCAACTAGGTACCTTGGTTCCCATTGATGTTCCTGACCCTATTGCCATTGACACCTCTATTGTTGATGATCTTGACCTTCCTATTGCTCACTGGAATGGTGTTAAGTCTTGCACCACTAAACACCCCATTTCCCATTTTGTTTCCTATGAGAACATTTCACCTCTTCCTTTCGGGCCTTCCTTTCTTCCATTGACAGTATTCACATTCCTAAGAATGTGGCAAAAGCTCTTTTGGTGCCTGAATGAACAGATGCCATGAAGGAATACATTAATGCTTTGCATAAAAATGACACATGGAAATTGATAGATCTTCTTGAGGGGATGGAACTAGTTGGATGTAAATGGGTTTTCACAATAAAACATAGGGCTAATGGCACAGTGGAGCAGTATAAAGCTCGTTTAGTGGCAAAAGGGTTTACACAAGTGTATGGAGTGGATTATGCAAAAACTTTTGCACATGTTGCTAAGATGAACTCCATTAGAATCCTTTTCTCTTTAGCTACTAATCTTGATTGGGACCTTCTTCAACTAGATATCAAGAATGCCTTTCTAAATGGTGACCTTGAAAAGGAAGTGTACATGGCACAACCCCCTGATTTCCGAGCTCAAGGTAATGAACAGAAAGTGTACAGGTTAAAAAAATCATTATATGGCCTGAAACAATCACCGAAAACCTGGTTCAACAGGTTTCATGTAGTTGTTCATCAAAGAGGATACAAGTAGTGTCAATCTGATCACACATTATTTGTGAAAAAAGGGGAAGGAAAAATTGCAGCCCTGATAGTATATGTTGATGATATAATTATCAATAGTGATTGGAAAAATGAAATTCAAAAGTTGAAGAGATTTCTTACTACCCAGTTTGAAGTGAAAGATTTAGGTCCTTTAAGGTACTTCCTTGGGATTGAAGTTGCTCGCTCAAAAAAGGGTATCTTCATTTCCTGGAGAAAGTATATCCTAGATCTGCTCCGAGATACAAGAAAATTGGGAGTGAAGCCTGTTGATTCTCCTATTGATCATAATCACAAATTAGGTGACTATCGATGTGAATTCATCAAGGATGTGAAACAATTTCAGAGACTTGTAGAAAGATTGTTATATCTTTCTATAACCCGACCAGACATTGCTTATGCAGTGGGTGTTCTTAGCTAATTTATGCATGCCCCTAAAACCACCCACCTTGAAGTAGCTGAAAGAGTTCTCAGATATCTTAAGAAGCTTCCAAGTGCAGGTTTATTGTTTCAAAAGCACAGGCATTTGAAAGTTGAAGTGCATACCGATGTAGATTGGGCAAGATCCCTAAGTGATAGGAAGTCGACCAGTGGCTACTATACCTTTGTGGGAAGGAACCTAGTTACCTGGAGAAGCAAAAAAACTAAATGTGGTGGCTAGGTCTAGTGTTGAAGCTGAATATAGGGCAATGTCTCATGGAGAGGCTGAAATTATATGGATAAAAAATTTGTAGTGAGTTGAGATTTACAGTTGATGGACCTTGACTCTATACTATGATAACAAAGCAGCCACAAACATTGTTGCTAATCTTGTGCAGCATGATAAAACTAAACATATTGAAATCAATAAACATTTTATTAGATAAAAGGTTGTCACAGGGAAAGTGTGTACTCCCTCTGTCAGTTTTGAAGACCAACTTGCAGGCTTCTTCACAAAAGGGTTACATTACTTACGACATTATGAGTTATGTGACAAGTTGGGCATGATTGACATCTACGTCCCAACTTGACGGGGAGTGTTAAAAGTCTGTTATTCTTTAAGTTTAGTATCGCAGGGGTACTATTGTATTTTCCACATCTTTTATTTTATGTTGTCGCCCTAGTATAAATACAAAAAAGCCGGCACCGCCAGCATCTTTTTTGACTCTCAATCTCTCTTCTCTGCTCTCTCTTCTCTCTTCCTTTCTCCTTCTCTTCTGGATAACATGCATATTACTTTCTTACAAGCATAAGTTATTAGTTTTCAATAAGGTATCAGATTAGATGATCAGACATTAATTAAAGACCTATATATGGAACTTCCACAGATGTGCATAAGTGCATATTACTTTCTCACAAGCATAAGTTATTGATTTTCAATAGGGTATCAAATTAGATGGTCAGACATTCAGCAGAGACCTAGATATGGAACTTCCACAGATGTGCATAAGTGTATATTACATTCTCACAAGTGTAAGTTATTGATTTTCAATAAGGTATCAAATTAGATGACCAGAGATTCAACAGGGACCTAGGCTATTTTCCTAGCCTTGAGATGATGGTGATGAAGGATTGCTCTTCTATAATGATAGCATGGCTCCAAAGTTTTAAAAGATAGTCAATGGAGATTCACACATTTAATGTGAAAGGTTCAAAATATAGAAGCTAATTTAGAATCACATTCCAATTAATGCCAAAGGCAGCTAATTCCTTCTCCAATGCCCTTGGACAAAAGTGCAACCTCTAGTTCAAATTATTACATGACCCTCATCTTTCCATGCAATTCAGTTTTAGTTCTTGAAGGCTGTGGCTTGGTTAGCCAAGACCCAGCTGTCAGTCTAGGCCTACCCTTTTTGGATCAGTAGGCCTACTACCTAGGCAATTCCTTGTTCTCTAACCAACAAATATTTTTATCAGTAACTGATCAAAGAAGTTTTATTAATAATGGGAGAAGATGAATTTAATACAATCAAAAGATAGCCAAATAACCCTCCTATGACTTTTTCATTATGTCTCTACTTTGATTTAGAATTTAGATACACTCAAGCACAAAAATGGTTATATGGGTTTAGGCAATCTGAGATTACAAACTGTATATGTACATATGCTGAATATTTCTTTCTTAGGTGGCATTCGAAGATTAATATTGAAGATTTATTAAAAAATAGATTAAAATTGAGGATTTTCTATCAGATGTATATTGTGAATGGTGCAATGCTATGCTCATGATAGTTGAAATTCTTCCTGACTAATTGGTACTATAATAATACCATAAAAGTTTATTTAGTAAGTTCTTTCACCATTTGATTGAATTTTTCTATTTCTGTTTCCCTTATTTTCCTACATTGGAGACAATATTTCACAGATTCAACTTAGCAATGTTTTTTATCAATAAACAAAAGATTCCATCAAAATTAGGAATAAATACAAATTTACAATCCAGAAACTTAGAAATGAGTTTCAAAATCAAATCTGCAAAATAATGCCATGCTATCTGGTTATGGCACCTTCTCTTACATAACATTGGATGTCTCCTATTTCCATTTTTCTGGAATGAAAACCATGATGTACGTATATCACCTGAATGCTGGACCTGGAAAATGTTCTTAATACATCAAGAATGAGAGACTAAATGACATTGAAGAACGTCTTGCCACATTCTTTGAGAGATAAGGTCTACAGTGGTAATCCTTATCCAAGGAGGAATACACAAAAATCTTACATTTATCTGGATACAAGTGATTTTAACTATATATTTCATTCTTCTCTTGTAATATTCTGAGGTTGAATGCAAATTCATTGATAGGATATGATGATGTTGCACTCAACTGTCAACTTTAAATCGTACCAAAGCACATAGGTCTCCCTGTTATATTCAAATTCAAATTAGACAAAAATTTGGCCATCAGAAAATCAAACTAATGAGTAGTACCTCCAAGGATCGGATATGGAAGACAGGTCGCTTTTCTGGGTCCTTTGCCATAGCAAGAAGCTTTTGATGTAACAAAACATCTTCCACTCTATCCATATTCACATCCAGTGCATATCTAAAACACAAAGAACATGACAATAAGTCTCCCCATCAAAAACTCAAGGGTCCTTCCAACAGTAATTCAAAGAACCAGCAAGAAGGATAATGGAAAACATAATAGAAGCATCTATATCTAATGACCCAAAAAAGAAACAACAACCCGAAGACCAATTTAAATCAAGAAAACACATTAGAAAGTGCAAGTTCACTTTTTTTTCCCGTTCAAACCAGTGTCACTACTTCATACATCAGTCGACACATTGCCTAGCTTTTCCATATCATCCGGATTCTGAAACTCTAAACAAAAATAGTCCCAAAAATAACAAGGAGCAACAAATTTCAATCTCCACCAACTCAAAACCAGTACAGTACAGAATGAAGAACTGCACCTTAAGTGCAAAATTCAAAGCCAACCCAGAGCTCAAATCACTAAACAAAACAAACCAAACTGAATCAAAACACTAAAGATGTGGTGTAAATGACTGATACCTAGAAGGCAAGCGATTAAAATGAGCATCCAACAGCTCACGAAACTCGGGATTACACGTCGCTTCCTCATTCCCGCACTCCATCAAGCGGTTATACACATCCGTCCTTACATCATACCCACTGAAACCCCCGAAACTACTACGCTGAGGCGAAGAGCTCTCCCCAACCCCTTCAATAAACTCCATATCTCTTATCACTTTCTCCCTCTGTTTCTTCAGATCAAACTAAAACAATCCCCTCATCACCAAAAGCAGAATCACAATAGCAAAATCTGACAAAAGCTGAAGAAACCGATTCTGAATATTATTTTCACCGAAAAAAAGATTTAACAAGAAAGAGATGGAACAGAGAAATGAAGATCGGAAATCGGTCAGCGACACCCACAAAGGATCTTTGACGGTTGAGAGAATCTAGAAAGGAGAAATTAGATATTTCCACAAAGGTCCAAGGCTAAATTCGTCTTCCACGACTGTAGCTCACAGAAGCTCAAACAGAATGTCTAAAAGAATGTCAGTTCTCAGAGGAGAGAGGAGAAAGCTAGATAGAGAGGAGATTAGACAGGTTGGTTCATGGATGCATCTACAGTAGCCTGAAAGAATGGCGCCCCAATTTTTTTATTTATTTTCAGTTTGTCGTTTCGAATTTTAATTTTTCTAAACCGTTTTTCGAAATGAAACTACAAAAAGTGGAGTGGATAGGGTTCTGAGTTATGGATAAACTGGGTCAAGTACCATATAAGGGAATCAGTGGCTCTGAAAAAAGCCCTTGAATTTTGTTAAAATTTCCGTGAAGGACAAGGACTGATTTTGAATTTTGAAACATTTTAATATTTCGTGGCCGTACGAAGAAAAGGAATTCTTTAACGGGATATCGGCTGTCACAATACTTCAATTGTTAAAAAGGGCAGAACGCCGTTCCTTCCGCACGGTCTGGAGCGGAAAACGGAGGGGGCTTTATTCGAGTAGGTGACGTTGCTCGCGCCACACGCGGTTTGGTGGGGTTCACGTTGAACGCGTTGCGTTTCTAGAAGCACGCGCTGGCCTAAGATCCAGGACACAGGACACAGGACCAGGACCCATCACCCATTGGGATAGCAAAAGGAATGAATAGGGATGCAACGGATCGGGTCGGGTTCAAATCAGGGTGTATTTGAATCCGATCCCGCACTATTCATGTGGGATCTAATAGAACTCAATTTGAATTCCAATCTTATTGGTAAATTGGATCTTTGAATCTGATTCAATTCGACTTATTTTCTTTACAAATTAATAAATTATTAAAAGAAAATTAAAATATATTAATTTAAATAAAGTAAAAACAAAAATATAAGTATTTTTAATTATTTTCATTATATAAATACATGTTTTTTATTAAATAAATAAATAATATACCAAATTTATAAAAATATATCTATAGCTAAATAAATAACATATATATTTATTATATATTTATTTTTATAAATATATAATATATATCATATCAAATCTTATCAGATCAAATAGGGGTGATTCGAATCCAATCTGATTTTTGATCGGATCCTATTATCCATTCCGATTCAAACAAGGGAGTAATCTGAATTCCATTAAATAGTATTGGATCAAATCATGATCCGATCCATTTGCACCCCTAGGAAAGAATCACCCGACATGAGTGATGAAATGACAAAATTGTAATACTAAAGAATATGAAACCTCCACCATGGAAGTAAATTATGAGAGGACCAAATTGTATATGAATCTTGTAAGTGTCTAGACTATTTGATATACAATAGACCGGATGGTGTTCAACAAATTTAGGTATCATCTTACAACAAATAAATAGTTCCTTGTAGTTTTGGATCATCAATTGTGATCACAAATATCTATCATTCAGGTGACAAAATATTATTTACACTATCAAATTCATGTAAAACCCAACAGACCACAAGGTTTTATATGATTCTTACAACTACACAAACCATCTGATATGGTGGAGATTTGATGGTGTTTTATAGACTTAGAAACCATACGGCATTACATAGGTCGAATGGTTGCTTATAATTTTGAATCATCAATTATAATTACAATAATTAATTACATAGGTTATCTAACACATTCAAATTCCTTTAAAACCAAACAAACCACATGGTAGTATATGATTCTTATAGGTATACAAGCCATCTGATATGGAGAAGACCGAATAGTGTACTAAGCTTAAAACCCATCCGACATTGAAAAGAGTGGATGATTGTTTGCAATTCTGGAACGTCATTTATAGTTACAAACATCTATCCCCCAAATGATTTGGTTGTAGTTACATTATCAAATGCACCTAGAACCCAATAAACCACAAGGGTCCATATGATTCTCAAAAGTGTATAGACCATCTGGTATAGTGGAAACTAAATGGTGTTTTACAAAGTTACATACCATTCGGCATTGCATAAGTCGGATGGTGTTTCACAATATTAATCCAATGAGCAAGGAAGCTCTATCTTCCTCAATCGTTTAAGATAAACAACATACGCCTTCACGAACTCGTGAGGCGAAACATGCTTCACCATTCTAGCAGTCTTCATGACTACAACAACATGTAGAGTTGTGAGATAGTGATGAATTTTTAGGGGTTTTACTCTCTAAGACATGTTTCGATGAGATGGGATGGAATAACCCCCATGGTAGCTAAGGTAATCTTTTTGTTCACAAATCACTTGATTTGATGGAAACCTTTTACGTAGGAAAAATAGAAATTCTTTCAGTTTCACTTGGGACCATAATACAGTGGGGATCATATAAAGAGAGGTTCATCAAGAATTAGACATTTAGACATTTTAGATTTTTTTTGTTTTATTTATTATTATTTACTTATGCTGAGTTTGGAAGGAGTGTAAATACAAATTTGTACGGTGCAAAATCTTGTATTTTGTATATATTTGCACTTTACATATTTCTATTTGTACTCTTATCAAACTTAGCCTTAAAGAAAAAAAAATCTATTCATTTTTAGCGTTGTTAGGGAAGGATGGATATAAAGTATTTCATGAGTTTTTTGAGTTTGGCTCATGAAAAGTTCAATTTGATTTGATTTAAACCGGGTTTCGAGCTAAACTCAAGTTCAATATATAAGTCAATTTGTTAATTGAATTGAATTTGAGCCCAATAAAGTTTCATTCATGAAGCTCACAAGTCACAAGCTAGCCTAATTGAGCTTAGATTTTATATGTATAATTTTTAATTTAGCTCTATATCAAACTTGAACCAAGCTAATTTCAAACAAATGAGCTTTTAGTGAAGTCAAATTTGAGTTCATGTTTTTTTGTTGAGTTTAAATAGCTATATATTCGATTAAAATTTGTTCAAATCCATCCATAAATATGGCCTATGCATTCCTTCAAATGAATGCCATATTGGCCCCTCATTAGATGCACTATCTTTTTATCTTTGCCAATAAGATTGTCCAAAGGTATATTTTAGTAACTTTGTTCATTAAATAATGAAGAAAAGATAAAGTCATTCCGGTGGGATGCGATATAACCTACACAAAAGACAAGGCAAATATTGCTTAAGGTTATATTTTCTTATTTGTTACATGAGATTTCTTGAAAGCAAATAAAGCGAAGACTTTAAAGAGCATGGCACCCAATTGCACACCGAAAAATGGAAGAACAAGTATTGTGAAAACAATTTCACTAAATACTTTGCATAATCTTAGAGCATAAAAGAGAAAGTATCTGGCAATCCCCTCTTTTTTTAGAGTGATCAAGACTAAATGTGATGCAGGGACAATTACCACAAATAATTTCTCTTTTGGTCTAATTTGTATAGCTTATCAAGGTGTTTTCTTATTGTCTTCAAGTGGTATTTTTTGCTTCTAGAAATGGAATTCTTGAAACGGAGCTTATGACAATATTCAAAGCTGTTTTGCTTGCTTTCAGAATATAAAAGTGATTATCGAATCTCACTTTGTTATTGTTGTCTCTGCTTTAAATGGAAATAGGACCTCCTTCCATAATACCAAACAAACAGTGCAATTTCACATCTTCTATGCTGAAATCTTGTGGATTATTCCTATCCCATGTCGAAATCATAATATTTCATTCATAAGATGAAATTAGGCTCTTTCTTGCCATGGTAATTATAGTAGTTTTTCAATTAATTCTTTTATAAAAATATATTTCTAATTAAAGGGTTTCTAAAACAAAAGGACTTTTTTGGCCACACAATGAAGAAATCTTGAGCCAAAACTAGGATCAAATCCCGCTGCCACCAGGGGTTGGGGGGGTTAAGGGAAAGGGGATGGGCTACCCCCTGTTGTGTAGCCCCATGAAGCGAAAAAAAAAAAAAAAAAAAAAAAAAGAAGAAATCTTGAGCCAAAACTAGGACATTCAAAGCAAGTAATGTGGAAATATGGAGTGAAACCTAGGCTACATTTAACCATTGTAAGATCTCTATCCCATTGAGATTTGAGACATGATCACATGAAACTATTTGATTGTAATTTCCTACATAGTGAAACTAAGGGGTGTTTATTAGACCATGTTTGGTTCACTGCTCTAGGTCTTATTCTTTTAATTCTTGCTCATTATAGGCAATAACATTAGAGTGTTTGGTTACAAAATTCTTGTGCATGGGCCACATTCTTTTTAAAATGAAAATCAACTCATAGCCTAAAAGTCGAGGTAGCCTGCAACATGAAAAATAATCATGTGCCATCTTATTCATTTTCATTCCTCGAGGAAACTCTTCCTACAAAACTATTGCCATAGATATTTACTAGCAAACTACCATGGAAACTCACCTCGACAAACATTGGCTACCATGGATTTCTCATGTTATTTTGGTATTTGATTCAATTTGGATTGGATTAGACCCAATGCAATCCATTTGCATTTTATTTGGACTGTATTAGACTTGGTTTGTATGGATTTGGACTGGATTTGGAGACCTAGGCTAGTAGTTTATGAATATTGGCCAGTCTGAAAAGAATTCATTTTTAGAAAAAGTGTTTAGTTCATAGCAATATTTTTCTCATTCTGCCTATTTTTATCCATTCTTTTCCATTTTAGAATTTAATCTTGAGTAAGAATGAGAAAGAATGAGAGTTGAACCAAACATGGCCTAAAGAACCCACAACCTCCTTAAAAACTTATACTAAGGCCACATTCGTTTACCGGTATCTTGCAAGGGGTAAATTAGTCAACCGGGCAATCAACTAATTTCCTCACATTCTCCTGCCACTATAATGGATCTTATTGTTTTAAAAGGCTAATAAGGCAAGGCCAAATGCCTAAGCCTAAAGTCGATGCTAGAGAAAAAAGCCTGACCTCAATAACCTCAAACCCCACTAGTAAGGCTTAGGCCATGTGTTGTTTGAGGCTTACACCTTTGGCCTTTGGGCCTCTTAATGTTAAGGGCTTGAGCGTCAAGAATTTGGCACACTAATGTTGAACGGAAGTTTATACAAGGGCAAAATAGAAATTTAAGGCAAAAAATAATAACTTATTTTGTGTTGGTATATGCACAAATAAATAAATACATATAAAAATAGTTTGCTTTGTTGTTTACATTCTTTATTTT
Source organism: Nelumbo lutea (assembly GCF_056320005.1). NCBI lineage: Eukaryota > Viridiplantae > Streptophyta > Magnoliopsida > Proteales > Nelumbonaceae > Nelumbo > Nelumbo lutea. The sequence continues at coordinate 34,568,296 of NC_142688.1, read as the reverse complement.
CATGCTTTGTTCTTACCTACTTTCCCATGAATTGGGATCTTCTCCTCACAGAGCGCCTCACAACCAAATCTCACCTTGTATTAGGAACATCTCCCCATGAATAATAAATATAAGTATGGGAGATGTTTCCGATGTGCAGCGAGAACATGCTATGAAGTCAGTATGAGGCATGCCCTATGACTCCTTTCCCATTTATTCAGTTGTTGATAATATATATTTTTTAAAGCAGATGCATCACATACATGGTTACTATTCGCTTATGGATACAAATGCAAAAAATAAAGATAAAAATAAAAAAGAAACAAGAATACTTTGCTTTTAAAAATTATTACTACATATCCTTATCTGAACAATTAGATATTCATATGGTATTTAGATTTTAGGGGAAAACCTATATTGATAAGATTTGAATTTATGCCTAGTATATTAAACAATCGATATAACATCTTAATTTTATGTTTTTTGCTTGAGGCATAGGCCTTAAAATGCCTTGAGGCTTACACCTCACCCTTATGATACCCAATTGCCTCACTCTCGTAGAGGGTGAATAAGTGAAAGCATGAAAAAACACTAGCACCAAAGTTTTTCGGACAATTTTTGTTCAGGAATCACTTGTCCAAATAAGCGTATTACCCAGGTATAGAAAAATGAAAGAGACCTAAATATGAATTAGTCATATTTAGGTTTTTATCTTCAATTTTTATCTAGCGGCCCTTGTGTTCAAGTTGAAAAGGTTTTAAATGTTGTTAGACACATTTTCTAATGTGATTGTAAGAATTAGTCATGCAGTTCATCTTTTTGGACTTATTTTAAAATCCAGGTTCAAGACGTTCTTATGTGTTCATTAAATATGAATCAGATGGTTTGTAATTGATAACAAGAGCAAAAAATAAAAAATAAAATACGAATTATAAATTTTAAATTATAGTGGTCTAGATCTGTTATCAATGTTGTTTAGGCCAAATCAATGATTGTGGTATTCTTGGATTTGTCGGTTTTATTGATTAAGTTTTATGAGCATAGTTGTCTGTTCCTATAGTGATTACATTACCAATGAAATTATGGGTATTTTTTTAGGTAAAGTTGCACTTAAAGCACATGATAATAGTTGTACTCAAAGGTACATCCTCCTTATTTTAGTTGCTCAGGTTCCATTTGTCCATTTGGGTATAGGTGGATTTAGAATTAAGGGTGTAAATGAATTGAATCAGGCAATATCTGAATTCAAACTCAATTAAATATTTGAATATTTGACTTGATTCGAATTCAATCAATTAATTATTTTAGATAATTAATAAATATATAAAATAAATATTTTATTTGTATAAAATAGATACATATATAAATTATTCATAAAATTTAATTAAATATATTATATAAAACATTTAAATATTTTATTTATTATATATAAGAATTAAATAATCAATCGAATTTGAATATTTATCGAATCAAATCAGGTCATATCTGAATTCGATCAATTACAATATTCAAATTACTCGAATTCGATTTGATTATGTCAAATCTTGAATTTGAAATCGGATTTTCAAATACCATTGACACCCCTATGTGAAATATTTCATAAAATATTATGATTCAACTATTTGAGCATTCTTTTATTGGGTGTTGTAATATACTAATATTTGAAGAAGCACCAAAAGGAAATAAAAAGAAAAAGGCCAGTCACTTCCATGCTTTGCTATAGTTCAATTTCCTCTTAGAGGGCTAGTCATTTCAAATTTCAATTCCATGGAATCGGGGAAGATTCAAAAGTAAAATCCATTCTGTTCCTATATCCAAACAATCTAAATGATAGGCTTTTTTTAGTGAGCTTGCTTTGTAAAATAGAAGATAATGTGCCCATGGTTTCCCTTCTCATGTTCTTTTTTTTTTCTTTTTTGGTAGAACACTTCTTTCACCCCTTTCTTTCCCGCCATCTCTCTCATTACTATTTTTCTTCTTTATTTCCATTTATTTTTACCAAGAGTGAAAAAGGAGTGACCAACAAATTCTCAGGCACTTTGCAAGCTTTAATACCAATAGTAAGATGAAAGGAACAAGGAGTCAAAGTTGAAAAAGCCGAGCTTTAAGGTTAATAAGAAGAAAGTTAAACCTCTACTCAACCTCTACCCCATCCCTGCCCCATCCCAAGTGTCAGGCAAATTTAGGGCAATACCCACTCCCTGTTAGGGATGGCGAATCTTCAAATTTCCCCACCTTGTTCTCAATGTTGGGCGAGTTCAGATTAAGGCACCCACTCCTCATTAAGGATGGTGAATTCTTGAATTTTCCCCACTTCATCCTCAGTGCCAGGTGGCTCAAGGCAAGGCACTCACTCCCTATTAACCCAATGTTCATTATGATAACAAAAATGATCAAACGAATATATTGGTTATCAGTCACAAGATAAATTTCTAAAAGTACACTAAATTGTCTTTAATTTTCAAAAATATAATTTTATGAAAATTTTGAAAAATTTATTACATTTGTGTAATTTTAAAAATTTATTCAATTTTATTTTTGAATTGTTGTTAAATAATTTATTTTCTTTTTAAATGGTTTATTGACATAATTAAACTAATTTATCTTATATTTTCTAATATAAAATAATCAATAATTTCCTTTTTTCAATATTATACTAACTTACTTAATAATTTGCGTAATTATTGGTTCAAATTAAAGTTTCCATTTTCCATACTTATTTACCTTTAATAATTTTTAATAGTTTACAATGAAAATTACATAATTTTTCAATAGTTTTCCAAAATCTATCAAGTGTAATAATTTTTTCTAAAATTTAGAAAATATTCCAATAATTTTTAATAATTATTTAATGGATTTTAAATAAATTTTTAAGTTTAAATCTTCTGAACAAACAAACCAAACTGAAAATAGACCCAAACTAATACAACCTGAGTTGTTGGATTTTCACTAATGGTCAATTGTTTTAGGTGACAAACTCCCGACCTAACCACACCAATTTGGTTGACGGAAGAGCCTACAACCGAATTGAACCAATCCTTGAACACTCATAATTTCAGCTAAATTAATAGGCTAATTTCTAATAAATAATAGTAGCTTAATCTCCAATAATTATTGAAATTTTATAGCAAAACTACACAATTATTTAAAATAAATTTATAATGAATATACAATAGATATCTTATAAAAATACAATAAATACTAAAAATATATTAAATTAGTCAATAAATGGTATAATCTCAAATAATAGTCTAATCTCTAATAAATATTAATCAATAAATTATAAATAATACATAATTAATAAAAATAAATTTATAACAAAAATAAAATAAATACGATAAATTAAATTTCAAAAGTTAAATAATAGTTGTTTAATATCCAAAAATTATTGACAATTACTGTTAAATAACAAAACAAAAATAGATTTATAAGCAATTATTGAAAACATATTTATCAAAAAATACAATAAATAATTACTGAAAATAAATAAATAAATATTAATTTCAGTATATATATAATGAATATACAATATTATTGTAAAATAATTACTAATAAATATTTTTTTGAAATTTATTTTCTATAATTATTAATTTATATAAGTGAATTTAGTTATTTACAATATTATTTAGTTATTTGAATAATGTTGTTATTTAAATTTTTAAAATAATAATTATTTATTGAATTTAATAATCTATAAAATTATAATTAGTACCGTTATTACATAATTCGTTATTAATTTTGTAAAATATTAACTTTTGATTAATATGAATATCATGAAATCTATTATAATTATTTTTATACTTTTAAGACTTTTTTAATTTATTACATAATTTCTTTATTTTAACTATTCAAAATTTAGTCATGTTAAAGATTTTATTATTTAAATATTTAAATAATATATATTTTTTTTTAATTTTTTAATTATTTGAATTTTTATTTTTATATTATTGCATAAAATTAAATATTTTATTATATACTTATTTAGCTATTTTAATTCTTTGTTATTTAATATATTTAGTTATTGAAATATTCAAATAATGTTTTGTTTTTTAATGTTAAATTTTTTTTATTTGAATAACATTTAAATTGAATAATTTGTAAAAGTATAATTTATATTGTTACTACATAATTTCATGATGAACTTTGTAAAAATATAGAATTATTAATAATATGAATTATTAGATATATTATAATTAATTTTTGTGTTTTGATTAAATGTTTTAAAGTTAGTATATAATTTCATTATAATATTTAAATAATTCTGAATTTTTTTAATTGAAACTTTCTTTAGATAGTTTAGGAAGGAATCTCTCTATTAAATTAGAGAAAAATTAAGAGATAAATAGGAGTTAGAGATAATTTAAGAGATACATAGGAATTAGAGACAATTTAGGAGAAAGTGGGGGAAAGTGGTGCCACTTGGCTAAACATTAGAAAAGCAAATCCCTCTTTTTTTTATGGTTGTTAGAAATAGTTAATTCTATGTTATTTCCTTATTGGTTTAATGGGTAATTATGTGGAATTAAAAAATTCAAAAAAACAGGAAATTAGGAAGGGGGTATTGGAGCAAGGAGAGGCATGGCGACGTGGACTGTTTTGCTCTATCTATCTATCTATCTATCTATCTATCTATCTATATATATTGATAGATAAGTTTTTTTATTACCATCTTTACCCTTGTACCTATTATTTTTAAAGCATGTTAGATGAGCATTTTTGTCTCATTAAATTAGCAAGGTGGGTAAACTAAAAGTTTCCCAAAAATTGATGAACTCCTCCCCTCCCCCCATTTACATCCCTCCATAGTCCTCAAAGAGGAGGCATCAATGCATATGTGGATATGATCTTATGAATGGAGAAAGAGTCCCATTTCTTGTGCCAAGGATGAAATTTTCTCCATTAATATTCTAGTTCATTAATATACTTTTCTCCTGCTCAAATTAAAAAAAAAAACATGAATAATTTTTAAATTCGATTGGTTAGAAAGTTAGAACTTGATTGCACGCCTCAAAGAGTATCGGAGATTTCTTTTTTTAATTTTTTGTAGAAGTTTTCCTTTTACAAGTGTAGGGGATGTTTCCTTATTTTAAAGAAACTTCAATATTAAATGCTATTATTGTAAAGGAAAATATTAAATATCCATCTTATTTATAATTATAGGAACAGGCAAATGTGAATCTAGGTTTTGAAAGAGAATATACTCTTCCAAACAATGCCCACAAGAACAAGGTATTCGCCTCGAGTCAGGATCTCCTGCCCACACCTACCCACAATACACTACCCCTTGTGAATTGGGAACATCTCCCCCTGCATAATACTATGCAGAGGATGAGATGTTCTCCATGTATGGCTGCAGTCCGGACCCATTTGCCTCAAGGTTCATTTCTCTTCTTTTCTTCAGTGGTAGAGTCCTTATTAGATTCTAAGTTGCCCCTAGAAATGGAACTATTTTATCTCCAACTGAAAAGGGTTTCTATTTTTAAAACCTAAAAATTATAGAATTCATGCCTATGGTAGTATTATTTATTTTATTTTTTTGTTATTTTTAATGTTTACTAGATTCCTTTGGCTTTCATTCCATAGAATTCCTTGCAACACTTCACCAAATGACTAAATTGCAAAATATAAACACACTGAGAGAGACGTTTAGGGAAATACAAATTCATTGAGAGAGACGTTTGGGGAAAGCATTATGCAATTTTCTAATTTAATGGTCGTGATCCTCATCATCTTGATTGATGACAACCTTATCCTAACTATTTGGAGCTGGGAGCACAAATAGACAGCACCAGCACCCAAATCCGTTTAGGTCCATAATATGATGAAACCACAAAATTTTCGATACTAAGTCATTGAAACTATTCACCAAATCCTTACGAGGATAGTAGTTAACATGGTTTTTGAAAATGAACCGGTGATTGAATTGGTTAGGGGTTTGGTTATCGTTTCGAACGGTCTGATTGTTTGACCCAAACGGCCAGCTCTTTTTGACAAAAAATAAATAAATAAATAAATAATTGGAAAATGGTCAAAATCGTTCGAACCGTTAACCAGATGATTCAGCAGTTTATTGACCAAAATCAACAATTTTGAGGAAAAAACGGTTTTAAAAGAAAACGAAACCAGTCAAATGACTGGTTCCCAGTTTTTTCAGTCCGATCCGATTTTGAAAACAGTGGTAATTAGAGTGTCTATTAAATAAAATAAAATGAAAAGAAAAGAAAACAGAGAGTTGATTGGTGAGATTAGATTTCCAATAATCATGCCCCAAAGCTCAACATTTTAACTTTGGTAGAAGCCCATTCATATCATGGCTAGCTCATTTTAGCCGAATGAATCAGAACTTAGAAGTAATCTAAGCGGGTTGGATTATTTTAGGGTAGTTTGACTTGTTTCGATATCATATGTATGTATTTAATAATTATTTTATATAATAATAAAAATATTAATGAAGTAATAGTGATGGTTTGGAGAAGGGCAGATTCTCCAATTAACCCAAAAAATAATTAAGAAAGGATAAAAAATCCCGTAGAACAACTTTATTATTGTTATATGTGAGGGATTTAATTTATTGTTTTTTCAGCATATATTCCCCGTTATAAAAATTGGGATGTACCCAAATAATCGCCCTAAAATGAATCTACATATACACCAACTTTTGTTATTAATTAATTTCTTTTCAATTTGTTAATTTTGGACCCTAAACTTTGAATAATGAGATTTCTGGTCCTTGAGGGGGCATTCTACAACACAAGGTTTAAAATATTGATATGGGGCAATACATCGGTAAGGCGTATTTGCCTGTATTGGTATTGTTTTCTTTGTTTTTTAAATTTGGTTAAGAGGGATTTGTTTAAGGTCGGTCTACCTTCTGAACTATTCATTGACCTGAAACATTCCCTGTATGAGTGTATCAGGAAGGCTTTGAAATGATACATATCGGCCGATACGGCCTAATACGTAACAAAATTTCCAACCTTGCTTCAATATGAATGTGTTTGTTTCCATATTTTTTTTCGGAATTATCACATCAGCAAAAAACAAAAGCACGTTCTTGAAATCTATTTTTGTTTTCAAAGGGAAAAACAAGATGGTTTTTGTTTCAAAAAATAATGCATAGTTTTGGAACCATCAAAACAATGGTTTTTAAAACAAAAACAACATTTCTAATATAGAAATTATATGATATTTGTAACCTAATATGATATAATTAGATGAAAACATATTTTTGAAACAAAAAATTCAATAACATGTTTTTTGTACTTTTGTTTTTGAGAAACAATCTGTTTTCAAATCAGATGGTTTTAATTTGATTTTTGGAACCAGTAACAAGAAAAACAATACACATTGTGGAACGCCTCTTAAATGAACAAAGACCAATTTGTTTTCTTGTAGCCCTATCTAATGGGATTGTATACCAAGGTTCAAAATATCGACACACCCTGATATGCCAAAAGGGGTGTATCAATGCTTTGAACATTGCATTTTTATATTTTAGATTTTTTATTTTTGAAATTTTAGAGGGGTCCTATTTTTATGTGTTTTAATCAAGGTTTAAATTATCGATACAGGGTGATACGTTGATATCGACCTGTATTGGTAATGTTTTCTTTATTTTTTTTTTCATTTTTTTTCTCAAACCTGGTTTAGAGGGGCCTGTTTAAGGACAGTCTACCCTCTGAACCACTCATTGACCCAAAACACCCCCTATAGGGGTGTATCGGGAAGGCCCCGAAGCGATACATATCGACCGATACAGCCTGATACGTAATGGAATTTCAAACCTTGGTTTTAATAATTAAAAAAAAATATTCTTAAAAACACCTTAAAATAGATGTATTGTATCAAAACTTTGAATCTTATACTACACTAAACAATTGGAACATTATGCTAGTGTTTTAAAAACTGACCTGGAGGCCATGGGTCACCAGTTCAACCATCCAGGTCGAACGGGTCAAACTGTGCTATGTATGTATAATATTATGTGTGTGTAATGGGGCGACGCCTTGAGATGCATAGATTTCAAAAAGTTACCTAAAATAAAAAATGATGATATCAATCAGACATCGGAACACAAAATTACGGCCTTCCAAAGTTTGCATACATAATTAGTATGCAACCCGTGACCCAATCACCGAGTCAACCGATTCAATGATCGAATCATCTGGGTCGGATGGTTTTTGACCAAATCAGCAGGTTTGGACCTTTTTCCGGGCTTTACTCAAATAGAACCCAGAATCTTGATTGGATAACGGTTTGAGCGGTTCAACCGACCGGATCAAGGATGAATTGAAAACACTGCATTATGCCATGTCATCAAGTGGGTGCCCAATCTGGTGGAACCTACACAATATTCCATACGTATGGTTCATGAATCATGGTGGATTTGTTTGCAAGAGTAGACGAAAACAAATTGCATTCATAAAATTTTTCTTCCTTGACAACTGACAAGTCAAGCTCCAAAAGCGGGCTTGAACCTGCCAAATACTGGAAGAGAACTAAACCCAAGACTCCAAGAGTGCCCAAATGGCCAAGCATAAAGTTGAGGTTGTCGATGGATAGCCTTACTTTTGAGTTTTGACACCTTCACAGCCTTTGTGTAAGGTCATTTTTACAGCCTTTGATAGCGAGTACAGACAGACAAAGGAAAATAAGAGAAAAAGTGAACGACAAACTCTTTGCTGAAGCCTCCTCTAAAAATCTAAACCCATCCTCTCTTTTTAATTCTAACCAGTAGGCGATGTATTACAGGTCGCCCATCAATCCCCTTCCAGTCGTTGTCGCCAAAGAAAGCCGGTGATACTATGAGAACTTACTCTTGAGATTTGAGAAAGAAACAAACAAAGGAATCAGTGATAGATTAATCTTATTTTCCTTGGATTATGTTGGATTTTAGCCCTAATAGAATCAGTGATAGATTACTATTTTTTATTAATAGAGACTACTTCATGTATACTTGGGGAGATGTTTCCAATGTGTATATTAAATTCATAGGGAGATATTCCCAGTGTGTGACTGCATGCTTATAAGTGCATTTTAGTTGCAGGAGATCCCGTAGCAAAGAACTGAGTCAACTGACTCCATTTGTGTATCAAGGAATTAGTGATTACTATCTAAGCCCTACACTATTTTTGGTGCGGTGCAAGGAAAATGACTCGAAAGGCACAAAGGGCACTAGCCATTTGCTGTCAACTATCAGACTAGAATTCATGGGACACAATACCCCACATTATAGTGGCATGAATCCCCTCGGATTCTAATCGAACGTGCTGGCATGCTGATAGATTGATATTTCTATGTACACAAAGTGTTTAAAATTATTGAGTGAATCTATTCTTTGACATGGTGAAGATCTTAATCTTGTAGCTACTTCTCATTTCGAAGATCTCTATGGCCCAAACCAACTGATTTTGTGCTTTCTTTCATGATATTGATTTGCACTTGAGAAAACTTGGAAGGAGATGATTTCCTACACGGGCAGTTTAGCACTTTTATAGCTTGAGTGGAAGACCAGTAAGCCTCAACTCCGATGGAAGGATGACCACATACCACTGAGGGAAAACAATATTTAACTAGAACCCAGATGGGATGTCAGCCCAATTTTTAGGGCAGATTTGGCTCCAAGACAGGAACCAGTAGTTTCACTGCTTTAACCATTGGATTGGAATACCATGGATGAGAGACACTGGTATAGGACTATCTGTATCTGACCCTCCTGGTCCAAGGCCTGATCAGGATTTCATAATCATACCAGAGAAATTTAGAAAACTCATCACATGACGGCATGAATTTAACAAAAATTAAGTTGGCCCCACCATCCAAAGAATTTAACCAATGAGATTAGGACAGATGGGTTTCATTAATCTGACTTAGCCCTACATCCATTGCTGAAGGAATGAACCCACAATTAGGTGGGAAGTGGTTGTCTAGTGGGCCCTAGTATAGCATTTGGATGGGCCCTGAACTAATTGGCCATTCTACAATTTGGAAGGGCATGACATGTGATGAAAGTGATAAAAATGATAATATAATGAAGCAAAGGGGGTTGGGTATTCAATCACTTGTTTAAAAAGCAAGTGTCCATCAATAGCGTGGTCCCAAAGAGAAAAGAAAGAGAAAAGAATTTCAATTTTGGTGCTTTCATCGATTGGGGCACGTGATGAAAGGATTGGAAGCCACGTGGGCTTTGCTTCTGGGTCTTTTGGTATTAATGGTGAGGTTGACCAGGTGGTGACTGACTCCGCCTGGCCCTTACTCCTAAAAAGGAAAATCATAGTCTGCGTGCAGAGTTCAGACTTTTCTCCCTTGACCAGGGATGGATCGTAAATCGTAAGATCCTCGGGAAGTGGAAATCCCGTAGAGGAATTTTTTAAGCCTGTGATGCGAATGGAAAGGATTCATGAAATCCCTAGGTGTTTGGTTTTACCGTATATCTGAAAAACGGTGTCATTTCAGTGACACAAGCGTTTCCCTCAAGCCTCAAACGTTGTTTATTAAAATCATTTATCAAATAAATATTTGTTTTGATTTATGTGAAAGTTTTATCCATGCATTTTTCACTGTTCAGCTTACGTGGTGTCTAATGGCAATAAAGAGGTTTAATGGCACCTAATTTTTCAAGATGAAAAAACATTTTTCAACCATTTTTCTCATCTAAGAGAAGAGAGTATAAGAAGTTTATTAAGGGATTGTTCTGCGACAGATTAAAAAAATGGTGGGTATGACTTTGGTTAACACCACACCACGACATAGAGTATATCACAGTTTATAGTTATTTTGAACTGTGGACAAGTGTGAATTACTCTATGCTATAGGTCTATACTCACATTGGTGTTCTATCCATGTGATATGGACTTGTCTCATCACACATTTTGATTCTATGCATTTTATATATAATTTATAAAGTGATCTATATGGTTGATCATAAATGACTAATTTTTATATCCAAAATAAATTAGAAAAAGCATTGATAAATTAATGTTAACCAATAAATATTTATTTTAACAAAATGATAATAAAATAATTCAAAATTTTAAATAAAAATATTATTTTATTAAAAAAATTAAAAATTTAATATTTAAAACTAAAAAATAATAAACATAATTCATATACTTTAAAAATGATTGAATTATTTAAAACTATAAAAACATTATTGACCAACATACCAATGGATGGAGCAAAGGGGGCAGAAGAGAGTTTTCCTTGTGGTGGAGAAGAGCTCCCAACGGTAAAATGATATAGGGTACAAATGAAAGATGTGATACACGTATCCAAAAAAAATGTAAAATAGGTGTGGACCAAGTGCATCCACGAGAAAAAATAGTATTGAAGAGAATTTAAATTGTCGTTAGGGCTGGTGTAGGATATATTATGGACCAATCATATCCATATCCACATGGAACCATATGCACTCTTCATCCCATGAGTGGACCGAAACGGTCCATCCACGAATGAAACACAGTTTCGAACGCCCCATAAATGAACAGCAACGGAACCAACCAGTCCCTACTCCAAACCAATCTATCAGACTTCCTTGTTAGGCAGTAACAACTGACTTGAATGGTTTTTGACTTTTTGGATTGAAAAATGTTTTCTTTTCTTATTAATTTTTTTATACTACGTTATATAAATTGGCAAGGTGGCTTAGCTACACAATTAGCTTACTTATCAACTCCCCCAGCAATGAACTCTATGTGCGTATTTGAAATCTTCCTAGACAAGCGATTTTATGCTTGTAAGCAACATACTGACTATTATTAATACAACCCATAGGCCATAGCTAAAACCTAGAGATCCCTAATCCCTTAGACACAAATTTTCCCATTTTGATAGTTGCTGTTCTCCTTTTGAGCTAAATTTCTAAGCCCATACACGGATGGATGCCTTTAGTTGTGGCCTAAGTGGGTTCTCAAAGCATATTACTGATCAGAAGCTGTCTCTAAATTTCTCTTCCACCTTTCATCCATGGAAGAAGTTTGGGCGGACAAAAACTCGGAGTTGAACCACAAATGTTGAAGCAAACCCCAACTATCATATCTGAGATATATATTCGGTATATGTCTCACAAACTTGCACATTGCAGCTGTATATTAATGACAAAATCAAGTATGGAAGATGTTCTCAATTAATGGTTGAAACTTGAAAGTGAAATTGGTGTGGCATGCTCTGTGAGGGGGCAAATCATTGAATATATTGGCAATTATGTCCCTTATCTAATGAGCAATGGACAATCTACGTTGGACATTAAATCCTTTTAGATAGGTGGGAACCAGGGTAGCTTCTATTTGACTGTTTGACCCTATTTAAGGAATTCTTTCAATTTTTTAGGAAAATTTATTTAAACCTCCCCTATGTTTTCTAACAAATCTGTAGACCTCCTCTATACTTTGGCCTTCGCAAAAACACCCCCGATGTCTTAACTCACAAGAATCTACCTACAGCTACCTAGAGGACACTATGATTGTACATTGGGAATATTTTCTGCATGAATGGTAATATGTAAATATGGGAGATATTCTTAACGTGCCACGTATTATATGTTTCGCAAAAATGGTAATATGTCTTAACTCACGTAGCACGTTTCTTAGAACAACAACTTTTTATATTTGGTACCAATGCTCCATGAATCATTTTCAGTACTGGTGTCCATTATTTAGTGCCACATCACTGCCACTTCACATCCCTATTGGCAACAACGAGTTGCAGCTCTAGGAAACGTCAAATTTGACGTTGCTCCAAGTCATGACTTTACGATTTTCAAGACATGGCTTGGAGATACAAACAAAACAGATGCAATAATGATGCTGATGTGGCATCGTTTTCTGGATCAAAGACAACGATGCCAAACAGACGCGTACTGATGAGTGGGTAGGAGAATCCCTTCTTTTCATGTTTCAAATGAATATGTGAGCACACTCTTATCATTGACTGTCATGTAATGAAACCAATGAAATTACTATCTTGCCCCTTGTGATGAATGTGCACAGTTTAATACTGTTGTTTTCTTTTCAAATTAGTTGACAACCTAACTTGGCCTTTGTTCGTTTGATGAAGTGAACAATGAAACCCCCTTTTTAGGGATACTTCCATAAATTTTCATCGCAATAAGTTTTCTAATGGGCAAAAACAAGATCTTAAAAAATTTAAGTCAATTATGTTTTTCTATAAAACGATTAACAAAGGGGTGTATTCGTATTTATTTGAAACATGAAGAGAGGTTTTTGTAGATGTAATAATATAAGGGAGGCTTCAGTATTTGTTGAAAACACCGGTGAGGTTTATGTAATTTTCCCTTTATTTATTGCATTTAATGCCCTTTATTTCAGGGCATGTGCATTGAATGGAAACTGCAACAAGAAAAAGATCTAGTTAAGGTCCAAAATAAGAAAATGATAAAAAAAAAAATTTCATTAGTTTTTCCCCAAAAGTGGTTAGGGGTTGGTATTCCCACCCCGTGAAAACGCCAACCCCCGCCCCAAGAAGGCCTTTGGTGATGTTTAGCATTAATGCCTGTTTTTTAGAAAGTGGTGGCACGTAGGTGAAAGCGGTGCTTCAAACAATGCTTTATTGTTTGGTACCATTTTTCTAGAAAAATATTGCTCTAGACCAATATACCACACTTTGAAAATCAGGAAAGTGTGGTCTAGAACAATGTCAAATTAAGTAGATGTTTGGCATTGGAGCTAGGAATAATGCCAAAGTGTTGTCTAGAACATTATATTGTTTTCTCATAAAAATGTCAATTTTTATATTTTTTGAGAAAACGATACGTTGTCAGGGGTGCAATGATGTGGCATCATCGTGGACGTTAGATAATATAGATCAACGTTGAAAATGTTGCTACCACCACTGGTACCAAACAAAACCAGTGTTGTTTTCTCAAAATACGCCTATGTGGCAACACCAATTACAAACAAAAAATAAAATGGTGCTTACAACTCCACATGCCCAACACCATTTTTATGAGAAAATGGTGTGATGCTCCGAGCACCGATGACAAACACCTACTTTGTTTCTCCTTTTTTGATAGATATATTTCTCTCCTTTGCTCCATAATTACTTTCCTTCCTTGTAATTAAGGGTCTGTTTGGCTCATGGGAATAGGGGTTTGGAATTGGAATCAAAATAGTTGGGTGGAATCAGAATCCATTCCCATTTTGGGTGGAAAGCCATTCCCTTACCCTCCCTTGGGAATGAAATACTATTCCAACTGATTTCAATTCCCATTCTGATTCATGTTTGAATCAAACTATGGGAATAAACCATTTGATTCTTATTCTAAAGGATTTCAATTCCAATTCCGACTTCAAACCAAATGGACTCTAAAAAAGAAAGGGTTAAGTGGACTCCAATCCACCTCATAAATCTGAATTGTAGCCCCCTCTTAGTCTATTAGTAGCCCCCCTAAACCGCATCCTGCCTGTGAATTTGGCATCAATCCATGGGCAGGATTCGGTCCACCCCTAGAAATCTTAGCTCCACCCTAGGGGTGGATTGAACTATGAAAACCCCCAAAAAGAAAAAGCAGCAACTCTACCTCTAATCAAAGCAGACAGATCTTTCATTTTCTTTTCTTCTTTGCATGATTTTCTTTCCCCTCTTTTTTTGGTGGGCTACAATTTTCCCTTCTTGGACCTTAACTAGATCTACCTGTTGTAGAATTGAAGGTTCTAACAAGTGCATGTGTCCTTATAGGGATGCAAACTGATCGGATTGGATTTGAATTAGGGCACATTCAAATTCGATCCAATATGAAGATCCAATAATATCTGATAGGACTCGATTTAAATTTGAATCCTATCAGTGAGCCGGATCTTTGTATCTGATCCAATCCAACTTGTTTTCTTTAAAAATTAAGATATACTAATTTAAATAAAAAATATAAATATTTTTAATTATTTTTATAATACATGTTTTTATAAAAAATAAATATAAAAAAATATATTTATAAATAAATAAATAACATATATATATTATATTTATAATTATAAATATATAATATACATCGGATCAGATAGGGGATGATCCGAATCCAATCCGATCCGATATAAAGATTCGAACAGGAATGATCAGAATTCGACCAAATAAGATCTGATCTTGGGTACCCTCTTAGATGTTTAGGCAATTAGCCATAGCATTCCTCTTTCAACAAATGCGGCATACCCCTTCTAAGCGAAAAAATCTCTATCAAAAGTCAAAACAATGACAAAAAGAAAAAAAGAACACAAAGTACTACGGTTATGATGTTTTTGGTCTTTTGCTGGTTTTTGGTATGGTTTCTGATTTTGATCATTTGGCCGATGCTGCAATTGTTCTTGTTTTAAAAAACAAAAACATTCATATCGGCCAATACCCCCACGATTTCCAGTTATCAAAATAACAAGACCAAATTCACAGTCACTTGTTTTTAGAACATTTTCAACTTAAAAGATGTAAAGATGTTTGTAACCTCTCATCCTGGTGTGGTTTTTATAAAGTGATTAATTCTTGTGCAAATGCCTTTATCAAGAGATATCATTTTCTATACAAGGACTTATAAAATTAACATTTTAAAAATTGAATAAAGTCAATGACCTAGGGGTCATTTGGCAAGTCTTTTTGGAAAGATCTTCTAGTAACTCTGACAGTTAAAATATGCATTAAGATCTGAGTAGCCTAAAGCCCGTTTGGTTAAGGCATGTCTTTCCGCATGAAGACGAATAAAAAAAAATGCAAAAACTCTATTTGGAGTTTTTCGAAAATCGCCCATTTTGAAAATTTCACGTCTTTCTGACACATTGACTTTTGGTGGCTAGATCAACCACAAACCAAACGGGAAAAGACCGAATCACGATCTGCCAGACTTGTAAATAATGGACGAATTGCGCGAAAAAACACACCAAACGGGGTCCTAATCAAGCATCCCTCCAAATGGGAGGTGAAAGATCAAACCTGCAGAACCACATGCACTCCATAGTATGGCCTATGGGCATCACATGCACACTGCTCTAGTGTGTATAATTTGATGCCCACTTAAAATTGGATATATGCCTAAACAATTGGCAATATTGGAAGATAGAGAGCTCTAGATGATTGAATTGTTGTATCACCATAAATTAATCAAATAGACATGCCTCAGAGCTAACAAGACCCAAGTTTTAAATTGTTCCAAACCTGAAGGAATTAA
Organism: Nelumbo lutea; assembly: GCF_056320005.1. NCBI lineage: Eukaryota > Viridiplantae > Streptophyta > Magnoliopsida > Proteales > Nelumbonaceae > Nelumbo > Nelumbo lutea. The sequence continues at coordinate 34,552,152 of NC_142688.1, read as the reverse complement.
TTTCTTCACACACTTGAAGCTCAAGCTAACGGTGGAAATGACATGATGTCCCTTGATTGAGGGAATGAAGACAATTCTCCAATAAATCAAGCTAGTTCTAGGCCAAACTTTGATTCTTATTCCACAGGGGATTGAGGTTAATGGGCTCTACCCAAAATGAAAAGAATGAATGTGATGTACGTAACCCACAACTTGAGTCTTCTCAATAATAATGTAGGGCTGTAGAATCTTCTGGAATCTGGGGTTTGGATGACTAATTAGATTCAATTTGGATGAAGGAGACATCGGGTTCCAGCATGACATCACTTCTAAAGTGTTTGAATAGTACCCATTTTGTCTTGGTTCATGCATGTCTATTGAGTAGTAGGTGAATAGATGAATAGCTGAGCATCCTCTGATTGCTTTGCTTTTGCCAAAATGTTGTCAGCACAGAGAGAACACTACTATTCCACTCCTTTGTAAAAGAGATGGGATGGTCCCGGTGGGAAGGAAAATGCTCTATTACATCAAGGCCCAACTCTTAGGTATAGGTTTAATGACATCACATATACTTCTTTTATCTGTCATAGTTCCTAAATCAGATGGTTGTGGTCCTTGTGGCAGGTCTTTGCCCATATTAAGGATATTTTATGGGCCTCCTGCAAGAAAGTAACACTGGTACTGGTAATAAGGCAAAGGGTTTGCTAGTTGGGCTGTTTGGTGAAGAAGTCAAAATGGCCCATAAGATTTCCACATGGGCATATGGCAAATTGTTTATTGGCTCCAAAGATTTGTGTGTATTTTTAAAGAAAGCTCAACTCTCTATGGACCTCAGATCCGCAAATTCTGGATACATTAATCTCATGGTTTATCATCCCCTTGAAAATAACAATAAAGGGTTCATTATTATCATATTTTATTTAAAAGAAGCTTTGTTTATCCAAAGCAAAAGAAAGAGAAAAGAAACTCTGAAATTGTAATTGATACATGTTCAACTATCATCTTCAAACCTGTTTGGATATCCTGAACAAAAACATAATAGCAAGAGCAATGTTAATATATAAAACAATGTAGTTTTTGCAAGGGACACAACCATCTAGCAGCACACTTGAACAGAATTAAACCATGGAATTGAGTGAGACCGGATCTCCTGCAAGCAAAAACTTGCATGTGCACATATCGTTCAACTGCACATTGAAAATATCTCCCATATATGTATGTCAAATTCATGGGGAGTTTTTGCTTCCAGGGAATACCATCGCGAATTGAGTGCGGCTTCTTGGAGCCGCAAAGTTTGGCATCTAGTGAGCAAATGTCCAAAGACTTCCCTAAGAACTCAAAAAAGCCCCTTTAATGGGGGTGGGGAATTTGAAATCTGCAAGAACTACTAATTTCTCCATGTGCACAATTCCACTCCTTTTAAGATTCCTTCTAATAAAGATGGTCATCTCATCCTTCTTTAAAAAAGTTTTCCAATGAAGGAGTTGTCCTTGAAATTTAACTTTCTTTAATTAATCATGCTGTCCATGCTGCTGTGTAATGTTCCAAAAAGAATTGTGGTTCCACAGCTTTTGTACACCACCTCAAAGGCAAATTTAATAATTTGTGGTACTACTTATGCTTTATCTTTTAGAGGCAAACCACAGACAATGGCATCATTCATTGAGCACTTTCTTCATCTAGAAACATGTATGCTTACTGATTAGTAAGAGCAAGCATGGAACTCCTAAGTGGATGGGAAATATTTGGCTCCTACTCAGTTGGGATGCTTTGGATGACATGCATCCAACAATCGCGTTTTACATGTTTATTTTAAGGTTTAGGGTTAGGGTTTAGATATAAAAATTAAGAGGTGATTGGACGCTTTCATGCATCCAACCACGGTAGAAGCGGAAGTAAAGCCCTAAGTGAAAGTGCTCATCATGTTGAACATGCATCAAACTCCAACACTCCATGAATTCTTGATAGATGCTTTGACATCACAATTTTCTTTACAAAAGGCTAATAGACACAATGAATGCCATTTTTTTTTTCTGCAAACCATTATTAAAATAAAAAGGATGTACAGTTCAAATTCCTTTTGATAGACATATTAAAATGTGGACTTTTTTAATGGTTTACACTCTTCCTTCCATGGATGTGTCTGTGAATCCTTATTTTTGCTTTTGGTTGAGTCAGACTCCCAGACATGCGTTCCAATTCATTGTTGAAGGAAAAACGATTCCAACCTCATCAATTCTTTGCTTACCTGATTTCTTTTGCTGTTTCCCCTTTATGATAACACACAGTGTGGTTCAAAGCATGAAATGATCTTATTATATTTATTCATCATAACCTTACAACACTATATATATGGTCTTGGACTCTTGGTGGTTTTTGTATTGTGGTGGCTTGCTGTATTCTAAATATTGTGAGTTGAAATGTACTTAGTTCTCAAATGAAATGTATTGAATAATTGGTATTTGAAGGCAATAAGTTGTGGTGTGTTCCCACAAGAAATAGTCATTTTCAAAAAGTCACCAATATTTTATGATCCAAAACAATTAATTTCTGGTTCTAAAATATGGAATCCAGATCTACTCCTCACACCAATCTCATAATATATTGCAGTTGTGCATTAAGAACATTTTCCCATGAATGATAATATATAAATACTGGGCATGTTTCCCATGTCCGCTGCAAGTGCTGCAGGGTTGTGTGAGGAGCAAATCCAGATGCCTTGCTCTGAAAAACATGTATCCAGTGTGGCATGTTTCAAAATCAATTGGAACACAAGTTCACCACAGCACCAAATACACCCTAAATCTTATAACTAAGAGAGTAGCCTAATGACTCAAAATTTATGAGTATGCATATGTAGAGTCTACCAAGGAGAAAAGACTACCTTCTGTTATTGTGGCAATACTCAATTCAGGGGTGGAGTCAAGAATTTTTTATGAGGGGCCAAAACGTATGGATGGGCCATAGGGGCCATGGCTCCCCTAGCTCCCCCTAGCTCCGCCCCTGATTCAATTAAAGTAAGAGTAATCAATCCAAAGGCAAAAATTCCAAAAAAAGAAAAGAAAAACCAGAAATAATTTGGAGCTCTCATCTCCTTTTATATTACGGATTTTTTTCTTAAGATCTGTTTAAGAAGAATGTAAATGCATATATGTTCAATACAAATATGCACAATTCATGAAAATGACAGCATTTATATCTACACTCTTCCCAGAGGGAGGCTTAATTAAGTAGAAGAACGTCTAATTAATTAAGCTTGATATACCATCCTGCATCACTCACGCCCTCCACCCTTGTAGGATGATATCAAACTTTCACGCGAACTTAATCAATCTAAGCTAAAACATCAAATTAACAACTGTCAGTAGTTTCTAGCTCTCCATTAAAGGTCTTAGATGTGGACTATATTCATTCATCATTTTTGAGAGTTTGACATGCACGCATGCCATGAAGCACCCACTTTCACCGAGTTTTTTTTTTTTTTTTTTTTTGGGGTGAACTACTACTTTCGGCAACTTGCTTAACCATTAGTTAATTATATGGAATATTCTATGGAGTAAAGTAATTCATATATATACTATAAAGAAGTGAATGTCCCTTCTTTCTAGAATTTTTATTGGACTTTTTTATCCTCTTGTTTAAACATACAAAGGACATATATATCTTTTACTTTCACTTCAGAAACTGTCCACTTATAACTGTTCAAAAATTGTTCATGAATTATGAATAATTTTATATTAGAGATGCTGCCACGTGCAAAGACAAAAACACTTGTACTAGTTATATTAAAAGGAGTGAATATTATTCAACACAAGCAATTAATCGCTAACCTCTTAAAATCAATTTTGTTAGAACTGGACTGGACGTAAAACTAGAATGGTCACTGTGTCACCGGTTATATATCCGGTGCAACCATATGGTCCAGTTTGGTCTTAGTATCTGACAGCAATGGTGGAAACTCCACTGCAACAAAAAAACACTTATTGTTTAGACATTCAGATGCTGAGATTAGTCTCAAGCTTGAAATTGGTATGACAAAATTGCCACAAGACTTGGTCTAAAGAGATTGAGCTTGATTAAGATAGGTTTTATCGACTACTTTTAAGTGGTGGTTTAACCTAATATTCCTTTTACTGCGCAAGGAGGCTAAAAGCAGATACCCATTCTTGCTTTGGTTGTCTACCTTTAATCCCTATCCTGCCTTAACCATATCTACTCTCTTGACAATCTTTTTCCTTCTTATCCAAAATGATCGAACTAACTTTCTGTATGTTACAGTTAGGGTTGACAAATTCTACTGCATTCAAGCCGTGTTTCCATCAGTCCCTTTCAAACCCAACTGAATTAGTCTCCATCGCTCTCATCTTCATTGAAAACACCATGTGGTCGGTTGGTGTTTGCGGATCGAGGTGTCATAGTCTGCTTGGATTTGGAACCCAGAACAGTTCCCGAGTTACATTCATAGGGTCCTTCTTGATGGCTAAGCTCGTCAAGGAGATGGGCCTCCTCATACAGTCATATTCCTTTAAAATTAAAAGTTAAAACTTTATTTATATCCATGGATATTGACTGGGTTTATATACACAAATAAGCAATACCAGGATTACAGACCATGCTTGAGGACAACCACTGCCAGCCTAGCCTCCTAGGTCAAGATCTCTGCCCTTAAAGATTGGTCCGAAGCGATTCAATTAACTCTAAAGAGGCGGTATGTCAGAACCGCCAGGAATTAAAAATGTCTGTTTTTCATGGGAATACAGAATATCTTCATTCTTCAGATAAAGGAACCCACCCTTCCAAGGAAATGAGCATGTTAAGTGAAACTAGGGATCAATTTAAAGATGAACCCACTTGACCCAAGAAGCTGGAAGGATGGTGGATTTGGTGCCACACCTTATCAAAAATCATTGTGCATTGAGGGGAGCTCAAACATCAAGGAGCTTGTTCATACATACAATTTAACATACAAGATTTGGACATCACCTTTAATCCCAATTTCTAACGCTCAAGCTATTAAGTTATGAGCAATGTGAGATTTTTTTCTCATACAGTTACATGTTCATTCCAACAATCAAAACAACGAAAAAACCCATAACTCCATCATCTATCCAGGTCACTTGTTCAGTGACTCGATCATATATCCAACCAACACGACATTTGAAAAAAATGTGAGGGGATTGATCGATTCTTTAGTGCACTTAGTTGAAAGTAGGTATCTACCTACCAAACACTTGATCAGGTAGATAAGCTTTTTATAGTACAAATTGTTGGAAAACAATTTTATAGAAAGTGGAGGAGAAGCTCTTATAAGTATTTAAAGATATTTTCTTTAGAACATTATTTTCCTCACTTAGTTTACCAAATTTGTTATCGAGTTAATGACAAATTCGTTCTCAAGATACAATAGTTTTTCATTTTTATAAGTGTTTTATTTTTTCTTTGGTTAAATCATTTTGTTGAGGGTTATAAGGAACAAAACATTGATGTATAATTCCATTTATGTCATTTGAGAATAATGAGCCGTAACTTGCAATTTTGCGATTTCGCAAATGACATAACTTGCAATTTGCGATTCTGCAAAAGTCACTCACTTTACCACTTGCAATTTTGCAAAATTGCCATATATTGTCATTTCAAATCATCTCATTCCTCTAAAATTATAATCATTTCATGCAAACCACACAGATTTGAGTAAAGTGCACTTTTAAAGTATCTCAACAGCATGCCTTTAATTATACTCTCTCTATATTTCTAAGGAATGTTAAAAGAATTCTTATTTAAAACCTAAAGAGAATTTAATAATTTTTCAATGTTGGACGAATTTTACAAGAAGAGAAAACAAGTTAAAACAAAGAATTTTAGTGAAAACATTATCATGTAATTAATCAGTCAAACACCCATTGAATTTAATCCAACACAAACTTTTTAAATTATTAGTGATTGTATAGTCTATTTAATTAATCAGAAGATCGAATGCCTCTCTGATATATAGGAGTCTAACAATCAAATCACTTACTTTCCAATACGAACATCAATAGTCATTACTTACAATCAAATGATAGTTCATCTGCCTCTTGGGATTCAATAACAATTTATTGCAAATGGACAGCCTGATTGGGTTTTAATTTATGGACCTAGTAAAAGTGAGCAAGTTAAGAATGAAGAAACGAGCAAAGGAAGCAGGGATATCGGTAATTTTGGTCTTAACTCCGTTGTGAAAGCGAAATGGGAAAGAGATGGAGAACTAGAAATATAAAGATTAATTGAATATGAATGATTAGTCTTGAATTTTGGATAAATTCTAGGAACCCAGGATTGTCGAGAACCTTGGAATTATCACCTAAATTTTATTCCTGATGATTACTTGGGCTTGTTACTCTTCTCACCAGACAAACAAAGAAGCTTCAGCTGCCAATTAGAAAGATATACTAGATACTAAAAACAATACTAGAATCCCCTTTGGTAGCGATGAATTGGATTGTATCAGTAAGTCGATCTGCCCAGATCCAAACCTCAAATCATTCAAATACGAGCAAAGGGATGAAAATATGAACTTGACTCAAGAGAATAAGGACGCTTTTAGCTCCATAGAATCTGTCTCTCCAACAGTGCAATTATGGGTTTCTTTCTTCTTTGGTCTTAAAATGTGGTTTACTGAAATATATATAGTCAATGAACACCAAGACTACTAAACAGTAATTGATTTTCATCATGATGAAACCTCGAAATCTCACAGTGTAATTCGGAAAATGGGGAGGGTTGAATGGACTGTTTCAATGTATAATAGACAGAACCACTGGTTGCTTATTGATCCCGATGGCATGGACATATTGGACGTAGGGTCTAGCCTAAAATGTTAATGGTGTCATGTTGTCAACCCAGTTTGATTTGTCAACACAAGCCTCTTTCTAGTTTCTAGTTTGCCATCCAAACCAATTCTATGAAAGTGGGGGTTATATAAAAATCTTCTACAATGGTATTTGATGTCAAATCCACTGATAGGATAAGATTTATAGGAGGCTACTAGTAGAATAGGAGGTGGCTATGTCCCCCCTCCCACAAAAGTCACAGACTCGGAGGTTTAAGCATAATTAGATGAAACTTGGTAGAAGAATACAGTACTGAAAGCTTCCCCACAGACAAAGTTGTGAGGCAAGGTACTATTTAGGCATGGGTAAGGAAAGGAAATCGTCTGATACAATATATTTAGCTTTGTGACTGATTCAAGGATTCAAATAAGCATTAAGGGTTTGTAATAAAGAATGGGTTAATGATTGTTGACAAAGAATCAAGTCACATCAAATGCATATATTAGTGTCCAGATTCCAAAGCAGCCTACTAAAACAAATTTGCTTAAGTTCATCTGGGCACTAGGTCTCTTTCCATGATTTCTTAAAAGTTAAAAACAATGATTTTACTGAAACCAATTGACAATATTATTGGTGAATTTGAATGTAAAATAATTTAGTTCCAAATGTAACCCTGTTAAAGACTGAAGTTGTTTTACCATGCATTTAACAAGGCAATATGTATAAAATACACATCAAAAGATTGTAATAGAACACCCTTAATTATCCTCTTTTTCCATGGCCTTTCTAACTAGAATCAATATATAGAACCCTCTTAATGACTTAATGCAGACAAAGTAAGGGGGTAGTGATTAAGGGATAAGGGTAGATCTATAGCATTGAAAATGAGGAAAACAAGAAAAAGGAGAAATCAAAGGTCACTTTAATGCAATAATCCACAAGCTTAACACCTTGTCTTTTGACAAAACCATTTTTTGTTTTTGAACTGTTTGTTTAGATGTTGATGATAGAAGGTTCAAAGAAAGAATGAGATCCAAATTGACAAATTTCCTAGCATAAAGACAAGTGTTCTGTGAACCATGATGCTTCTGAGAGAACCTCCATGGGTCGAGTCCTATCCTTTTTTTCTTCTTTGTTTTCTTTTCTAAAGAGGAAAAGAGTCACTCAAACATAAACCAATTGATCTGTAACTTTCCTATATGGGGTTACCAAGTAGTTGGTCACTGTTCCATGAATCATCATTTTTGTTCCTTACTCATCATTTTATAAGAGATCTGTCCATTAATTTCTGTGAGTCCTCTCTTAGAAACGTCTTGTAACTCAGATATCCCATGAACACCAAACAAAACCTTGGATCGGTTTGCCTGCAGTTGAACTAGTCAACCTAAATGATTAAACCACTGATCTGTGACCAAGATTTAATCTATTATTGATGCATTTTTATTTATTTACGTGGAAGAACAACCCATGTTATTGGCCATTTTTTGGGCTGACTCGTCAGTCCCATCGGATTGGACCCTTCTGTTCCCACTAACCTTGTCAACAGGTAGCAAGCACAACACGACAATGAGGGCATCATCCCACATTGCTTGCATCAGAAAGAAACCAAACAGCAAGAGAAGCCCATAAGCATCCCATTCATATTCCATTGGAAGTGGAGTCAGGAAACCATAAAGCAGCCATTAAAACCCATTCAAAAGGAGAGAGAGAGAGAGATGACAAAAGAAAAAATTGGAGTTATCAAGCTGTCCACTTCACACTCACATTTATTCTTCCACCATCAATGAGCAAGCCAATCAATCAACAGATTCCTTAATGCCAACAAACAAATCAGTGGCGGGCTTTGTGTGTTTGCTTCTTTGCTTCTGATAAAAAGAATAGAGCTAAATATAAATATTATATTACATAGTGACGGTGACGATGACATATGTTAGATACCAAGCCTATTACACTCAACAAATTATCAATTGGGAAGCTATTGTCTCTAATTTGATGTCGGTTGCAGTTTAGCCGACCAAAGTTGGATGGTTGAATACGGAGCTGTGATGATATCACCTGGCTTTTCTTAGCAAGTCAAGTTCTATACTTCTCTAACATCCACATAAAATAAGAGCACCAAAATTTCAAGAAGATTTCATATTAAGCTCACCAAAAACAATTGGGTTCATTAGTTTGGTCAGAAATGCATGAGGCCCACTGGATTGGCCACGTTCAATTTCATTGCCCATATCATCTCTCTACCATGCCTGATGACTTGTTTGGGTGGTTTTCATATAAGCTCAGTTTATTTTGCAGTCGGGGCAAGGTGTTTTAGGTTGATTTTTTTTTTCGTAGTTCAGAGTGGAGAGAGAAACAGGGAGACTCCTTTTGTGCTCCAACCTAATTTGCCACTTGATAACGGTTTTGGCCACCAGTTTCATAATTCGGTTCGAATGGACGGTTCATTATAACTTAAAAAAGAGTACAATCAAAAACCATTGTCTAAGTTGAACGGATTGATTTCCGACCATCTAAGTCAATGGGTCGGACCAAATCAATGGCTCTAGACAAAAAAAAAAAAAAACTATTCAGGAGTGAAACAGAAGCTGAACGATCCAACCATCCGGTTCAACGATAATTCGAAAACCATGCTCTGTTGCTACCTATGTATGCTGGTTAATGAATACAAATACTAGATTTGCTTAATCTCTTGACTCAGTTCGTTCAGTTCTTGACATCGATTGATTGGGGTGCGTTTTGATATTTTGTGTGATTTTGTTTTTTAAAATCATATCAGTAAAGGTAAACACCCCATAAGTTTACGAATTAGGATGGATGAGGATTAGAGGTGGCAGTTTTTCATCCAATCCGCTGAACCCACCCATTTATTTGGGCGGTTCTTCATTTGAATTAAATAATTTATAATTAATGCATTAATTTTATATTAATTGTTGACTAAATTTAGTTTTGTTTTAAATCAACACACTTCACCCAACATAAATCCAAATCAATTTCATCCAAGTCCGGTTCTGTTCAACGCAGTCTGACCCGATCCAGGTCAAAACGAATTTGAAATAGACCTCAAACGGGATGGCTCGGTATTGCTTGCTTTGCCCAATTTGGGTCATCCGGTTCAACCATTATTCACACAGCCCGGCCTAACACAAGCTGATCTGGGTTGACCCAAATTTGAAGCGGGTCAGACTGGGTGAAGTCCAGATCCTAATAATGCATGTAATGTGATTTGAACATTCACCATTTGTGTAAATAGCAACTACTATTACCATTAAGCTATGACCAACTTATTTATTAGGATGGAGTTAGTTTTTGGTTTTAAGTACACAAATATAAGATTAATGGGTTTGGGCGGGTTAGATTGGGTTAAAGCGGGTTTGGGTTGAACCCAACCCATAGTTTTACATAATTGGGTCACTAACGGGTTGGCGAGTTAAATGGATTGGGTTGAAACTCAACCCAACCCGCCCAAGTGTCACCACTTATGAGGATGACAATTCATAAGTGCGTGTTCATCCACATGAATAACAATTGCCACATCGGCAAAAGCTATATCCTGATTCCTGGCAACTTTGGTTACGTTCAAGAAGAGTGGGCCGAATACAAGAGAAGCCCATCTTCTTCTCTCTAACCAAATAAAAGTTTGAGCTATATCCGGCTCAATCCCAATATTTTCATCATTTAGACCAAGCCCAAACTACACATGACAAACACCGCATAAGCCCACCCTTTCACATTATTAGCTCCATTTCCCAACCAAATCAGGTCCATTGAAATCAAACCAAATGCAATTAAGGGGACGTTTATTATATATATAGAATTTTGGTTTTCATTGATTAAGATACCTATGTTCTTTTTTCAAATTTTTGTAGGGTGGGGTTCATGGGAAATTTATTTTTCATGGATGTCATTTACCCGGGTAAATGATACTCATCTATCAAGTGAATAAGTAACTTTCCCACCTGGGGAAAAAATTGTCAACACTAAATAAGACAAAATTACCTTTTAATAATAAATTTTTAAGGCTAAAATAATCATTATATTATTTATCTGAAAAATCAAAGAACAAGAATAAAAGCAGTTACCCGGGTTAATGCTTTTACCCGGATAAATGCATCCCAAAACCCACCAATTAGAACAACTGGTCAGAACTGGAACTCACTGAGACCAGCACATCAAAGCCAGATCGGCGATCCAAAACACTGAAACAGAATATGATAACTCGGTTTCTGTTTCTTCAATAATTTACTGTTGAGATTTTTTGAAGTTATATTTATTAGTTTTAAGATATTTAATACAGGAGTGAGGAGAGTGCATCGCTTAATAAAATTGGCCCAATAATACTCATTTGTCACTCATCACTCAACCTACCCAATGGAACTGGAAACAATGTGGTGGCTCTCCAATCTCTTTCAGGTGTAGTTGTTCAGGTATAAACCTCTCTGTTATTTCAGTTTTCTTATTGATTTGTGTCTCAGTTTCTTAACGATGATTTGGGACTCAAAGATTTGGAATGTCTCGGATAAGCAGTAAAGTGGAAAATGTATATTTATGTGTTTATTATTATTATTGGGTCTAGACCCACTAACGAATGGATCAAAATGGGCCTTAATTACTAACCGGGCAATTATTTTTTTTATGGGTAAAAAGACTTAAATATACGTTACATTTTCATAAATTGACTTATACTTAAATATGTTTTATGACTTTTTTACCCTTTATTTTCTTTTAAATTTTCGAAACATATCCTATGTTTTTCAAACTTATGTGGGTGATAGGTATATCAGGTTCCCCCACTCTCTTCTCATGTGGGTGGTGGTTAGCGTTTACTGCAAACTTGTAAACTCTATACGTCTTAATCTTAACGTTTTAAAGCCCTATTAAACTTGCTTTTCAATCTTACAAGCCGTTTATGTTTTCAGTTTTAACTCTAGTTTGAATTGCAAAGCTCTGTTTTATTAAGTTTATGGAGCGATCAAGTCATCCATCCGTATATTATAGATCTGAGCTAGTTCTCTTGAGTCTAGATCCTACAAAAAAAACATGATTACAGAGAGAGAGAGAGCAAGTTCCACCCTCCACCGTACAATGGTGTGGCTAGAAGATTAGTTTTGACAAGCTGGAACTTTGAAAGATTTTAAAAATTTCAACTGCCCCGTGAAATGGAAAGGACGCATAATCATGTTCAAACCAGTTATGTACTTGTTGCTTGATTCAATTACACAAAAAGAGGCTTGAACTCCAACATCACCAGAGGATGAAAGAAACGGCGGAAAGCTCTGTACCAAAGAGGAAACCAAAGCTTCCCGAATCATTGTTATTCTGCATTCGTTTTGAGGAAGAGGACGTCTAATGGCGGTTTAGCTTTTCATTCGGTTACACATCCTGATTAATTCAATGTGGTATAGAACTCTAATGAGTTTGACCAATATAAAACAGAGGAAGGAACAATTGTTCTTAATTAAATAAGCTACAATTTTCCTAGTTAGGTCTCGTATGTTAAACGGAATAAAAATGAAAAAATAGATTTTTAAATTTTTAAATGAATTCATATGTGATGGTTCAATGATAGAGGATGTGTTTGAGCCCAATGGGGTTATCGCACAAGGTACGCTTAAGTAAAATATCCAGGGTTCGTTTAAGTATTTTACCCTATATTTATTTATTAAGACCCAAGGTAAATACATTCAACTCATGAACTCAGTTTAGGACCAACAAAGCTTTGAGTAACAGATTGGGATTGGGATTGTAAACAAGAGGAAATTTTGTGTGCAACTTCATTACAAGACCTGAGTATATTAGTAATTAAGGCGGTGTTTGAAATTTAATATGAGGCATTTTCTCAGAAAATGGGGGTTATCTATTTTGTACCATTGTTGTTTTTCAATGCTTTGTTGGTATGCTATTGTTAGCGACAGTAGAAAGAACGAGAAAATATGAAAAGGGGCGTTTTCTCAGACCACATCTTTCCTGATTTTTAAGGCATAGTCTGAGAAAATGTTTTTCAAAAAAGAAGCTAACCAAACATCAGATGTGATGCCGCTTTTCAAAGAAACAACATTTGATGACAAACACCTACTAAGACGCAAGGAAGATGATTTAAGACACTTGATACCCACTAATTGTTGTCACATTCCAATAACATACTTCCATGCTGATGTCGCCCCATCCAAGTTAAACTTCACCGAACCCACAGGGGGCCTAGACCATCGAATGGGCGGGTACGCTGACACACCTCAACTGCTCAACGGCTCAACTGGGCCTCTTGATACTTAAATATGGGCTCCAGGCCTCCAGACATCAAGCCGAGTGTGCGATAAGATAATAACAGAGTTTGGAATTTTGGATTCCTTCTCCTCTGACCCACCTCACGTCACAGCATGTGGGATGGGGAAATGTTCCCAATGCACGGAGTAGCACTCCCCAATGAGTTATCACCAGATTGCAAGTTTTCACCATTTTTTAAAGTAAAATAATTGAAAGTTTTCATCATTTAATATAATATCAGTGACGGGCCTGGGACAATGGACCACAAGGCTGATAGGTAGTTGGGAAAGGTTCAACTATGATGCCGGAAAATCAGAAAGATATAATACTTGAAAAACTTACAATACATCATAAAAATAGTATCAATCAGGAGGGTTTTCGTTACAAAAATTGGTATTCATCCAAGTGAAAGTCGTACTCATTGAAGTAAACTATGAACATACTTCTTAATCACAAAATTATTTAAAGCAGAAACCGAATCAAATTAATCGATTAATCACTTTGGTTTATCAGCTTTTTAGTTTTTTAATGTAATTTTTATGCAAATAAAAAAGTTCTCTTATTTCTCTAAATTAAAGAAAACAGCTAACTAACATTTCATAAACAATAAAACAAAGATCCACAATAATATTTTTTCTAAATACAATCAAATAATAATTATTATAAAAGCACATTAATCTTCAATATTCACAAACATGGTTTCCAAAAGTGGACCGGACCGGACAGTGTGACCAGAAAAATCGGGAACCGGTCTGTTTTCCCCAAAAACTGGATTTTCCCCCAAAACCATTGATTTTGGTCAGCGAACCGCTGAACCGGGCGGTTAACCGTTCGAACGGTTTTGACCGCTTTTTTATTTTTTTGATTTTTTTCTGAATTTTTTTTGTCGGAAAGGGTCGAGCATTCGGTTGAACACTCGGACCGTTTGACCCGATAACCGAAACCCTGACCGGTTCGATCACCGTATCGGTTTTAAAAACCATGCTCACAACTCCTAATAAACCAAGAATACACAATCGGAAAGTATATATAACCCGATCAGTTCAATTAACTGCAAGTATTTAAGATTAACTGAAACCAAACCAAAAAAAATATCTCTAAAAAACAAAACCGAACAATTGAAATTTTTTTATTCAGATTCTTGGATTTTAACAATTTTCATGAACACCCCTATTCATCCGATATAGTTGCGCTTATATCAGTTACATGGCAGCAAACCACATGGTAAAATTTGCTTCATTTCTATCAGGAATTTAGATTTAGGCCATGTTTGGGAGTGCTTATTAAATAAGACATTAAACAAGTGCTTATTCGAATAAGCACTTATTTGCATTTGACACCCAATTCTTTCAAGTGCTTATTTAAAAAAAAAACACTTATTTCATATTGGGCGTTTGATAGTTTTTTCTCCAATAAGTAATTAGATAAGCATTTGTGACTATTTTGTCCTTCATTTTCTTTCAAATTTTATGAAAGCATTTTTCTGAAAATACTTTTACAAAAGCACTTTTATGAAAGTACTTTTATAAAGTTCAATTAGGAATAGTTTTATGAGTGGTACTTATAGTTCAACTAGGGATAGTTTTGAATTGAATGAGTGCTTATTATTGTATAAGCACTTAAAAAAAAAACTAGAAATTTGGGCTTAAAATATAAGCTCTTACTTTTTAAATAAACACATTTCGGCCTTATTTCCCAAACATGGCCTTAGTCTCAAATTCTTTTCTTTTCTTTGACTTGCATTCAATCATATTGTAATTTGAGTACATAATGAAGGAATTTGCCAAGTTTGGCCTAAAATAAATTCTAATGGATATTGAATAATGTCTATACACACACGCACACACACACACACACACACACAGAGCCAAGTGTGACTCCCAAGTATCTAAACATATTGCTACTCACATTCAATCAGCTACACGCTAGTATGTGAAAGTATTTCTTGTACAGGGTGGGGGTGGGGCCGGGTTTTTCCTGCCCCATACCTAACCTCATAAGGCCACCTATGTGAGGGTATACAACCACTTTATCCATGCTCTATTAAGGTAGAAATATTGACCACATGTAGAACACCATCCAATTAGACCCCCAAGCAGTGAGAAGAGGTCATGTCGACCTCCAATTAGTGGAAGGAGAGAAGAGGATAAAGTGGGCCCATCATACCGTGCCCCACTAGAACGTAAGACAGCCACATATTCCATTTATGGTGTATTTGGTCACTATAGAAGGAATTGATGTGCCTCTCCCCCCAATGCCAATAATACAACTATAGGGGTAATAATACTATCTAAGCAAGAATCCTTATGATCTTATTCTAACATTGGCATTGTATTTATTTAGGTACAAAGATTCCTTTTGAAATTACTGATGTTGAGACCTGGTCCTGCCCAACTTGAACCTAATTGAACAATTAGAAGGAAAATTTTACTTGTGAGAAGAGGGGGTGCAACTTCCACAGCATTGGGTTCCTCAACTATAGCCACTCCAATCCATTCAACATATGAAGTTTGGTCTCCATCAGGAGCAGTTGGTGGTCATAACATGTCTAGTAGTACAAGAGGAAGAGCTCTAATTTCAAGTAAGGGTGATAAAGTGAGATAGAACCACCAAAACATACTAGGTCATCCATCAACCAATAGGGTTTGCCATTCAAGCTTAATTTGTATTAAAGTTAATCCATTCATGTTTAATTGTTGATATGAGCTTTATCAAATTGACTAACTCTACTTTCCTTTATTGTAGTCTAGATAACCTAGGATGGGTGGCAGGGGAAGGTTGCAGCATCCACACACTACCCTGTTAGATAGTGTATGCCCTTAGCTCCAATCAGCATGATGTATATTATGACATTTATTGTAAATGAATAAAGTACATATTTGATTTATGTTATTATGGTGTGTTTTTGTGTAATATCCTTGAATTGAACACATTTGAGACTCGTGTTAGTTTAGAATCTTCACAGCCGTTGGATAGATCTGTGGAGATTTATCCTTCCAAGGCTGACACTGATGTACCACCAAGTTGGTTGGGGTGGATTGTCTCAGCTGCCAGGGTGAGATTTGAAGTACATGCAGTGTGGGTTTTCTTGAAACCTTGAACCGGACCAAAATTCCAGTATTGCCTTGGACCTTGGAGATAGATGGGCAAAATTGGAATGTTACACCTGACCCCTAGACTC
This sequence comes from Nelumbo lutea, assembly GCF_056320005.1. Taxonomy (NCBI): domain Eukaryota; kingdom Viridiplantae; phylum Streptophyta; class Magnoliopsida; order Proteales; family Nelumbonaceae; genus Nelumbo; species Nelumbo lutea. The sequence continues at coordinate 34,535,922 of NC_142688.1, read as the reverse complement.
AATTATGATATTGCACTAAGTGTCGGATTGAACTGTCTTTGATATGCTAATCACTGAGATCCTTAGAGGGGGTCAAAACCTAGATATGTTGGGACAGTCTGAGAATTCATCCGAGTGGGTGATCATAGTGATAGGATCAGCCATTTTGTCAGACAAAGTGAATGATCGGGGATGCACTATCTCTGATGGAGACCTAAACTGCCGGCAATTGATTTCAACCGTTGAAATTTGTTTTTGCAAAATATATTTATGTAGAGATAAACATATGTATGTTATGGTTTCAAAATGTTTGCAAAAGATTTTAATTCCAATGATCCATGTAAGTAGAGAGTGCAACACTACACCTTGTAGCCGAGGGAGAGGTCCTCTCTTGTCGGACAGTGTTTGATCATTATGGGCTAAGAAATTAAGTGTAAAACCATTGAGGGTTATACCTGATGGGCTAATCTTGCATCTATCAACAGTCCTTGGGCCTTCATAAGATGGCTGGACCCAATGACCATTTAGTGTAAATGTTGGGCCCATTAAGAGCCCATAGTGATGGACTCAGGGGTTCACTGTATTCAGTAGTGAATTCGGCCAAACCTTGTAACAGAGGCTAGGCTGAACCCATGTGTCTGATGTGTAGATCAATGATAGGGTCCCACGCCATACAAAGAGAGCCAAACTAACCAGCATTAAAGAGGAAGTGAGCCTGAAAGCTTAATAGACCTAAAAGCCCATTTCGAACTAGGTTAATTAGATTAACTAAATAGGGGAGGATCTGGGATTTGGATCAGCAGATAAGATAAGGGATTATCTCTACCACTTAAAGAGTCTAGATCCAAATAAAGATTTGGATCAAAGAAACTCTTAATTTAATTAGGAAGGTTGATCTTTATCTGTAGATAAGATAAGGGATTATCCTTATCACTTAAAGAGTCCAAATCCAAATAAAAGATTTGGATCAGGAAACTCCTAATGAGATTAGGAAATTGTCTCTTTAAGGCTATAAATAAGAGAGCAGGGCGAACCTTGAATTCACACTCACTCAATACAGAGAGAAGACAACTCAATTAGACTAATCTTGTCTTTAGCTCTTTTTCCTCATACTCTTGCCGCCCTACCCTGTTCGATCTCCAGTTCTTGGATTTGATCAAGATTCGATCTTGATATTGTTTCTTGCTAGAAGAAACAATTTAAAAGCTGTATTCACTATCCCATTCGATTCTTGCTGAAGAATCACTAATTCTTGGTGAAGAACTATCTGCTAATCCTGCCTCATCCCAAGCTGTGTCATCTTCAGTGGAATGAGGATTTGGTACACTCTTTGAGCGTGAACACCTACGTTGGGAGGAGCATTCTTGTGTGCATTCCATATCAGGTATATCTCTCCCTAATTTTGGTTTCAGATTTGGTCCAATTTGATTACAAGAATGAACATTGAAAATACAATTTTCTAAATTGGGAATAGGATTCTCGGATGGGAGTAAAAAAATTTTTTAAAATTTGCCCAACCTTCTTGCTGGGTTTGGCCATCCATCTGATGGATCTTCCATCCCTTCATACCCCACTAGAAAAACAAGTGGGGATACCTTGCATTCACCCACAACCCCACTCAACATTTTGATTATATGTTGTGTTAATAGGATTTCATTTTTTTTTATTTTTTCCACTTAATGTTTTTAGGCTAAAGAATAGAGTAACCAAGAAATCAAATACTCTCAGCCTTAATACCTTATTGAATGACATTGATCTCTCTAATGACAATCAAATTTCTTACCTGACACAATTACATTGATTTATTTGAGTGATGGCACACATGGCCATCTTTTTGTATAGTTTAGACACTCTCATGAACACATAATCACAATCTTTTTAAACTTGTTTTTTGTATGCTTTAATGCCAGTTAGTATAGAATATTATACTAACTGGTGTTTGGATGATATATATGGATGATGATAAACACTTTCACTATGTACTGATTATTGTACTGAAATACATAGAACACTTTGACTATAGACAATGATACACACCACAGACTTTATAAAGTCAGATATTATTTGCTCTAGATATCCGAGTTATTGTATGATGAGCAAGTGCTAGTTATGGAACCCATGGTTCAATCGAATGAGCCTATAGAGCCAAATATTATTTGATCTATATATCTGAGATATTATATGATCAACATGTGTTATTGTATGATTAATAAGTTATGATATTGGTCCTAACCTTATGGAATGGTTGGGTTCTGATTTTGAACAACATGTGTTGTCTAATCTGTATACTTGATTCTAGGGGTGTCAATTGGACTAGATTAGGTCCAATCTGGTCCAGTCCAATGTGAGTTTATTACAAATGAATTTGGTCCAATCTAATTCATTGAATATTTTGGACCATTTTAGACTAGTCCAGAGACTATCTAATCTGTTCAAATTCCTGTTAATTTAGATTGGTTTCAATTCAAACCTAGTCCATTGATACCTATGTTTTTGTCTTCTATAAATGGACCTGATATTGGATCAATCTAATATAAATTCATTATGGATGGACCAGATCCAATCCAATATGTCATATTGGTTCATCCAATCCATCAAATTCAATATGTCTTATTGGTCCGTCCAATCCATCCAAATAGATTTTGATTTGGATGGAACCCAACCCAAAACCGGTCCATTGACACCCCTACTTGGTTCCAATTTCCTCAATTAATCCCAATTAGGCACCCTTAAACATGATACCTATTTCCTCAATGAACCCAATTAGGTACCCTTGAATTGGATGCCATTTCCTTAATGAACCCCAATCAAGCATTGAACCTAATGACCATTTTCATCAATGAACCCCACATGTTGCATACTTGCATAACAAGTCATCTAATCTTTATTCATTCACTTAGTAGGCCACATCTTGAATGGGCCACATCTTAGTAATTCATTCACTTAGTTCATTTTATTGGTTAGTATAAAATATCAAAGAAGAAAAAACTAACTCAACATGTGGAGAAACAAAAACACATTAAATAACACTTAACACTGTCTGATCATTACATCCATCGTGTTTATACCTTAAAAGACTCATGCAACAGTAACAAATCGTCTCACACATCTTTGATGCACAAATTCCTTATACGCTTCAATAATTTATCATGGAATTCCTTAAAACCCACCCTATTGTGCGGGCTTGGCGTACAATAGGGCAGTTGGGCAGGCTAGGGATGCAGCAAGGTGGGTTGGCTTGGATGTGCGGGTAACAGGGGGCTGGGTGGGTTTTAAGGTATTTGGTCGAACAAATGTCAGTCAATGCCTGCATCTGTTCAACGTCAACAAGCAAGCTCTCCAACCTCCTTCCTCCTTCACATTTGTTGTGAGATAAATGCAGTAACGATCAAATGATTGAGCTCTTCGACATTGACACTAACAACCACACTTAACAGTCGGTCCTTCCTCCTCCACGTTTATGTTGATGGAGCTCTCTGACCTCCTTCTTCCTTCGTGTTTTTTGTAAGATAACCATAGTAATACTCGTATTAGGTGATCGTTCTTTGCAAATGAAGACCGACGTTGGTGTCGATGATCACAAACAACTAAGGTCCGCTTTCCTGAGGTGTTGATGTCGGTGATTGTCAAGAATTGAATTGACTAGTGTGCTTTGTACAAAATATAGTCTAGTCCTAGATGAGTCTAACTGAAAAGAGCATTTTCGACCACAAAAGAGTAGTTTAGGGATTTTAGTAAAATATATTAATCACCTGGTGTCAGATGTGAACAGTTTTTGACGGAAAGCTAAGGATAAGGAAGGTGGTTTAAGACATTATGTAAAAAATAAGGGTATAGTAGCCACAGGGATTGTTTAAGAAATTTGCTTTTTTAAATATGCTTAAATAGAATTAATATCTCAATTTTATATAATACCGATTTTAAGTATAGTTAAATGGAATTAATTGTATTAATGTTATAAATGGTGTGATAGGTTAATTATGGATGGGATTTGAGACCGGATGGGTTTGGGAATTGGGTAAACGTGTTAGACAAATTTGGAATGAAAAGGGCAATTTTTACAAATACTCTAGTCGTAAAATAGATACCTGTGAAAAACTAATGCATTTGGCCAAGTTTTCTGTGATTCCATGTAAGATAATTACAAAAGGGAGATAACGGTAGATTTTTTGAATACGGCGATGTTTTTATGATTGTCAGAAACCTAGAGCGACGTTTTTGTAGTTTACTCAAACAAAAAAACCCCGACCCGCCCACCTCTGAACATGTTTTCCCGTGAAGACCAAAATGGGTGGTCCCTCACGCTTTCGGTTTCACTGTAGGTAGGTAATTAGGTGGGAACATTTTCCTATTGAAAATATGATGTACAAAGGAATAGATTCCAATCCGACAGCTAAAAAATCACTCTCTCCACTCGTATCGAGGTCTTAACAGAATTCTTGTAGTTAGGGCTCAGATCTCACTAAAAACTTTGCCCAACGCAATCACGAGACGTCAGAGTCAGATATGCATTGTTTCTACAAATGTACACTGTAATGACCACCACAGGGTACCTACCACGTGATTCGGAATCTCCATTTGAATCTTGCCTGGACCCAACCCCCACCGGAATCGCTCGGCTCCCGACAATTTTCACCGAACGATACGATGCTACGGAACACCTCACCCTTCGGATCCGATCATCCGAATATGAATTTCTTTGGTCCCACCACTTATTCCATTCCTATGAATTACCTCGTGAGACCCGCCTAAGAATATAATTCTTCGTGGTCCTCGTGCCAAAATTCCAGATATTTGCCACCCAGACAATCCTAACCGTCCAATACATTGATCGAACTCTCCGAAACAAATGATAGAGTGGTCCACTCAGTGGTTTCGATCTCGGACCTCTGAATTCATATCTCCGCCCCACGTTGTATTAGGAAAATCTCTCATAACATCAGTTCCGAGTTCCGATGATGTCATCATCGGGAGATTGTTCTCAATACACGGCGGATATGTGCTGTGGGGTGTTGTGGGGCGGAGAAGTGACCTCCGGACCTCTCGGCTCTCGGTAACAACAACGCTGCGGAGTGCGGAGAGAGAAGAGAGAGAGCGTTCGTTTGAAGTTTGAACAGTTTTGTCCTGGCTGTAAGAGAGTACACACGGCCAGCTATTAATAGAAACTTATGGCGGGGCTTTTGCTCCGCTCAGCACTGCGTCTCCTCCCCGACTGGAACGAGAGACGAGGAAAGCTCTGTTTGAGCGAATTAACCGCCTTTGCGTGCCCATTGCCCAAGCTTTTGGAGGTTGTTTCCATTTTTTATTCAAGTATTCCCCTTCTCATTTGCTTTCAGACTTTGATTTCTCAATAAAACTCCCTCTTTTAATTTCTTCCTCCTGATCTTCCGTTTCACTCAGTCGACCTTTGCTGTTTTCTCGGAAACGAGCAGATCCTTGTCTTGATCATTTGTTGTATTTGGTTTACGGTTTACGAATTACGACTACAATTTACTGATTTTAGCTGCTTTTGATTCAGACTGTAGTCTTTTTGCATTTGAGCTCTTCTTGGAAGCATTCGTTTTGAAAAAAATTGCTTTGGGGGAGCTTGAGGAGGCGGTGAAGAAGCAGATCTAGAGACTTCTATAAGATTTCTGGGTTTTTTCCTTAGACGGAGGAGTCATGGTTGGGAGTATCGAAGTTGATGTGATGTCTGATAAATTGAATGGAAAGGTTGTCCCGTTACCTGAGGAATTTGATCCAATAGCGGTGATTTCGGATCCTTTGCCACCACAGGTGGTTGAGAATGGAGGGATCGTCGATGACGAAGCTGAAGATAAGCAGAACAGAGAGATTGTATTGGGAAAGAATGTGCACACAATGTGCCTTGCCGTCACGGAGCCTGACGCAGACGATGAGGTAACGGGAGAGAGGGAAGCTTATATGGCCAGTGTATTGGCAAGGTACCGAAGGTCCTTAATTGAAAGGACGAAGCACCATTTGGGTATGACAACCATCTCCCCTTAATTTCTCTTTCAGATAATTCATTGTACTTTTGCTGTATTGGTAATTTCTTCCTCCATATTTGTCTGCTTGAGCCTTGCAGTTGCTATTCGATTCTATTATTAACTAGTGATGGTGAATTCTCACATCATTACCAATTAAAAGAATGCACCGGTAGCAATAAACTTCAACTCTAGTAACCATTGGGAAAAGTAAAAACATTAACCTGTTTATTCTTGTTAATTTTGTGTTACATTTATTATTGCGGTTACCTAAAAGTGGTATCTATGATTGAGTTTAGTTCCCTTTTATTTGAAGACAAAATCTTAACCTGTTTGTTCGAGAATGTTTTAGAACTACTTTCCATCATCACATCCTTGAAAGTTTTTCCACAGTTCTTTTCAATTTTCTCTGTAGGGGTTTACATCGTCTCTGTGTGTAAGATGTATTTCATATCTTTAATCTGTAAGTTTATTAAATGTGTAAAACCTATTTTTTTTACGTGTTACATCATTTCTCTTTAGATATGATCAGTCTAATTTCATACTTGGAAATGAGGTGTTATTGATAATGGAATGGAAGGGCAGATTCATGCTGCTGGACCAGTGTATGTGGGATAAGGTAGATTATTATCTAGTGGGTGATATCTGAGATGTGAGATATGGGAGATATACCTGTACAAGAATCAAATTATTTGGAAAACAAGTAAAAAGCAAGAGAAAAAGAACTTGGAGACATTTTTAACCATCAAGTTCCTTTTTTTTTTTTATTGATAAATGATGTAGATATTATATTCTTTGCAGGTTATCCTTATAACCTGGACTTTGACTACGGTGCTCTGGCTCAGTTGCAACATTTTTCCATCAACAATCTCGGCGATCCCTTTATTGAAAGCAACTATGGAGTCCATTCCAGACAGTTCGAGGTTGGTGTTTTAGATTGGTTTGCTCGTCTCTGGGAATTAGAGAAGAATGAATACTGGGGATACATTACAAATTGTGGTACAGAAGGCAATCTTCACGGTATCCTGGTCGGGTTAGTAGTTCAAAGATTATATTGATTGATGAATATCTTTATGAAATGATCAAGATAGTGGTAATTTATACTTTGAGAAGCTGAAAGAAACATGGTTTAACTGTACAGGAGAGAAGTATTCCCAGATGGCATTTTATACGCATCACGAGAGTCGCATTATTCAGTCTTTAAAGCAGCACGAATGTACAGAATGGAATGCATTAAGGTTGAGACTCTGGCCTCTGGTGAGATTGATTGCACTGATTTCAAAGCTAAACTCCTTCCCAACAAAGACAAGCCATCTATTGTCAATGTTAACATAGGTATGTCTTGCTCTATCCCACTTCCCTTCAGTATCACTGTGTGATACATGAATGAATCTTTTGATTCTTCCCAAAACTTACAGGAACAACGGTCAAAGGAGCTGTCGATGATCTTGATCTGGTTATAAAAACCCTTGAAGACACTGGATTTACACATGACCGGTTCTACATCCACTGTGATGGGGCATTGTTTGGGTTGATGATACTTTTTGTTAAACGCGTAAGCCCACATTCTCTTTTTCATGGTTCTACTTCCATTGTATTGTGTCGAGCTGAGAGTTTCTCGTTTACATAAATGGCAATGGAAAGCATGAATCATGAGCCACTTTTATGGGTTTCTTGATCCACCAGTGCCAATTTGGCTTGCTCTTATTGTGTTCAGTATTTCATAAAATTCTTATCCTCATCATCCAAAAGCACGCCTGAGGGTCCCTTGCGTGGAGTGATTTTAACTAATAACATATTTGTGGTTTCATCCAAGGATCAAAATATTAGTATGGGGTGTATTGTATCAATATTGGTGGACCCCAGAACAAATAGATACAACAATACAATAAAATATTAGGGGTTTTAATAGTTGGGGTGTTTATAAGCATCCTTCTAATGCTTATAAAATAAAAAAAATGGGTATTAATCATATCGATACACATTGATACCCACTTTAGGGTATTGGGCATATCAATATTTTGACCCTTGGTTTCATCCTATCCCATCTCCCCCTCTTTAGTTGTTTTATCCCTTCTTTTCATCATATATGCAACTCACCGACTCATGTTTTATCCCGTTTCTTTTCTTGCATTTTCTATTTTCTGCGACAAACAGGCTCCAAAAGTCACGTTTAAGAAGCCCATTGGGAGTGTTAGCGTTTCTGGACACAAGTTCGTGGGATGCCCAATGCCGTGTGGTGTTCAAATAACCAGACTGGAGCACATAAACGCCCTCTCAAGGAATGTTGAATACCTTGCATCCCGAGATGCCACCATTATGGGTAGCCGTAATGGTCATGCTCCAATCCTCCTCTGGTACACATTGAACCGTAAAGGATACAGAGGTTTCCAGAAAGAAGTCCAGAAGTGCCTAAGAAATGCCCACTACTTGAAAGACCGCCTTCGATCTGCAGGGATTGGTGCCATGCTTAACGAGCTCAGTAGCACAGTTGTCTTTGAGTGGCCACAAGACGAGGAATTTGTTCGCCGCTGGCAGCTTGCTTGTCAGGGTAGCATTGCTCATGTTGTGGTGATGCCAAACATCACCATTGAGAAGCTTGATGACTTCTTAAATGAATTAATTAGGAAACGCTCAACCTGGTTCCAAGATGGAAAGGCTCAACCTCCTTGTATTGCAGAAGACGTAGGGAAGGAAAATTGTGCTTGTGTCATGCACAGGTGATTCGTTAGTCCTGCAAATGTTATTCGCATTCTAGTGTTACGTTTCTGTAGCTAAACATTTTATTCAGCTGCAACTGAATTCTTGTTCCTGGGCATCCAGACGATTTTTGGCTGGATGGAATCATCTATTTGCAGTTGTTAGAATGTCAAAGGTTTACAAAAAAGAAAAAGAAACCAAGTAACAATTACACAAAGTAAGGAAGCTGGAAATGCAGAAAAGCCGTCCAAGCCAGGGGATCTATGACACACACACACACATGGTGGGGGCAGGACTTGCTACATAATGGGACCCATGTATGAGAATTGAGATCTCTCACTAATATTGAGAAGTGGCCGCCTACTGGCCTGGGCACACATGCTGCGCCTAACAACCAATCTCATCCTTTGCACGTGAAAAAGTTTGCAGAATTAACAGGTAGGTCTACGTTACGACTTACGGGTCAGAAGTGGCTGGGGCACGCATGCCACGTCTAACCAATCTCATCCATTTCGGGGCACATTCTAAGACATGGCGTATAGAAATTAGAAAGTTAGACACCACATTCCCATTGATAGCCCGGCCCTTCCCAATTTCTGGTCTGAGCAGGAAATGCTAGTCTATGTTATGCAAATTCGGACCACCAACTTCAAAGTCCAGAGCAGCCCTTATTGAAAACCAAGGGAATATTAACTGTATTATCGCTTCCCGAGCAGCTTCATGGATTATCTTAACCAGAACAGAACAGAGCAAACAAAATCAGGGCCTGCTTGGGAGGGTTTCAAAATTGATTGAGTGGCATTGACTGATCCTCTTGGAAGAAACTACCAAAATTAGCTTTACTAAAAAGTTGATTTCTCATATCAATGCAAGCATTTTTGGGCTTTCCAGGATTTTTTTTTTTTTGTTTTTTCGCCAAACATAGCTTCACAGCTTTCTTTGTGGGGCCTACCTTATCGTTTTATGAAAGCCCTCCCAAACAGGCACTTAGTAGTCAGTATCTCAAGATTCAGTTGGTCGCTTAGGGGGTACTGTAATTGCTCGTTTGTTAGTCTTTCTATAACTTCTGCCTTGTGTATGCTAGTTGCCAAACTTGCCAGCATATCTTTAATCTAGCTCAATGTAGGAGCAAAAAGCATCACAAAGAAATTGTCGCCTAGCAACAGTGCAAGACAGGATCCTAGGGTGAACTTCATTACAATTATGAAGAATAGAACCTTCAACTCTCAAGGAAACAGCAAATAACCAACACTTTATTTATAATCATATTCTAACAATAGAGTCTAATTATGTCACGAATATCTCTGTTCGAAGTCAAACTACAATTATCCATTGATTAGATAGTTCATCAGAACCTAATTGCTCTACAACATGGTTCCTATCCTACGGATGCATACACATGACATACGAGAAATTGATCTGAGTACTCTTCTTTTTCCCTTTTGCTGAATAAGCACTCTTTACAACCTTACAAGCAGCAAATATGCATAATACATATTACATGTATATACAAGAACACGATTGGAACAATTTACCTTCGAGTTGTCAAATCCCAATTCATCATGAAAACGAGCCTCTGCCAACAAATTTTAAGCACTTGGATGGATATCAAACCCCTCGATGGAAGTCCATGGAAACATGTTGAGGATCTTGTGGCTGCCCCCCCAGGGTGTGGCCATTGGCAAGTGGCTGAGATGTGTGGAGCTGCTGCTGCGGCTGCGGCTGTGGTTGCTGTTGCTGAGGAGTCTGATGGCTGCCAAAATGACTCAAAGACTGGGACTGGGAGAAATAAGGCGGAGGCAGTCCCCTGCTGAAAGTGTTGCCATTGACAGCCGGGACTTGGCCAGTAGCTATCCTAAGCCTCTGTACTTCTTCCCTCAAGGCTTCATTTAAAGCTGTTGAAGTAATAAAGATGTCTGTGTTCAACCTTTCGCTTGTTTGTAAATAACCCACAAAATAGGGGGTGTTTGGATCTGTGGTGTTGCTTTATGTTGCATTCCTGTTAAAATTCCAGTTAGGCACCATGTAGGCGTTTTTACTTTTACCTTCCAAAGAATCCTGTTGGATTGGGCAGAATCAAGTACAAATGTCTGTACTACTCTTTGCAGAGTTATGTGCATGGGGGTGTTGGGGGCAGCTTCAAAAAGATGTGTCCCTCAACCGAGGAGAATTTCCACATCGGGTGTGTTATGTGGCATCTAGTACTGCAATAAATTATTATGCATTGTATTATGAGAAAAAATTTCACTCATTCCATTAAGGACACAAGTGTCCTGAGCACCTTACTGATGAACACGTAACTAGAATGGTATTAAAGTTAGGAATTTTTTTTTTCAAGTTGACGTGAGAACAGCTTATGTGTTCACAAGTGGAGTACTCAGGAAATGAGTGAAGATAAACTCTGTATTATGTGCCAAAACATCTCACTCCTGAAATCCAATGCAAAAAATCAAGTACAAACACCAAGACTAACACCACAGTACCAAACACCGTATAGGGGCAGAGAAAAATAAAAACTGGTAAAGTCATCTATGCAAATGAAATTTTCTGCAAATGATACATAATAGAAACGCCTTCCTATACCACACATACCATCACGAAGTTGTGCTTGCTGCTCCATGGCCTGCAACCGCAATTTGAGTTCCTTGTTCTCAGTAGTCAAACCATTGGTGTCTCTCTGCATACAGGAAGGAAATTATGACTTGGTTCCATCTCCCTTTGGAAAGCTGAGAGAATTTCCACAACTTCAAGGTTGAATTATGAAGCAACATTTACCCTCAACAGTAGTGGTATTTCCAGGAGAATAAAGTATTAAAGTGTCTTCATTAAAATAAAGTATCATGTCTTTTTTTTTTTTTGGTATTAAAACATCATGTAGTTAAGCTCAGGAGAAAACACCTCTAGAAGAAAGCGAGTAAACTATGAAATGAACAGACAAGAAAGAGTGTTTGATGTGGCATATTCAATAAGACCCAAGGTTTTGTGCATCAGGCATTTCAAATGGCCATTAAACATAGATTAAAAATTATTTAGAATATAAGAGTTGAATCAGGACATCCATACAAAGGGCATTAACCCTTAAAAGTGGCCAAATGTCCTAATTTTGTGTATTTAGCATTCTGGTACCTCAAAGATATGATATGATATTGATATGCCTGATACGGAGCGTATCTCATCAATACTTTGAACCTTGGTAAGACTTAGTATCATAATAGAAAACCATAGGGTAAAGAAATTCTAATAATAGACCTTAGGGAAAAGAACAAAAGCTCCTAATTTGTAGCGTTGTATGTATTAGGTTTATATATTATTGTATATTAAGTTTTCTTTTTTCTTTTCAGAAGTGTAGCCTCACCTCATTCAGGTTCACATCTCAGACTGCACCTTAGGCTCTAGGAAAGCCTTGCAGTTTAGTTACATTCTCAGTTTCTCAATGTTAAAAATTGCTTTAACATCTAGTTAGCAATCACAATGTGTTGTAAAAAATTATGTCAAGCAACCACCCTCTAGAACAATGTCATGGACAAAGTTTATGCAGTTAATGACCATTTTCCTCTATATGAGAGCTCTAGTTAATAATTGATATCCCCTCAGTTAATGATTGAGGTGTAGCTAAGAAACTTGTTCACAAAATTTCTCTTAAAACCCCCAATTGTTTTTGTCGCCCACTCCAAAACAATATCAACATCTAACCTTTAACATAAGAATATGTCAAGTTAAATGAAATTTCCCTTGGTCTTCAGTATGGCTGGAGAAAAACACCAGGGCTCCAACATCCAAAAGTTACAAAGACAGTAGTAGTGGTGTTGTCAACAACCATAAATGAATAACAACAGACATTCAACAAGGCATTTGCAAGCTTCCAGTCAATTTGATATTCGAACAACCTACCCATTTAAAATGGAACCTTTGAAGAACATTAAATATGCAGGAATCTATGCACCATGTCATGATCCTATGGTTAATTGTATTTCTTCTGATACATAAATGTTTGCATTTTAGATATTTTTCATGAACTTTATAGTTTTAGAACATATTATGCGTTCAGGTTGGTGAGGAGGTTTTGAATGATACTTAAGTACTTTTTAGATCATTTTGACATAAAGATGGCAAGGAGTGAGATTTGGTACAACTTAGAGGCACCTGATCCTAGTGAATTTAGTACCATCCTAACTTAATTCACCATGAATAGGGCAAGATGAGAGATGAGTAGAAGTTATTATTGCATGGGTCTACTTTGAATTATTGCTACATAATTAATACAATATTGAAATAGTGCAAGAGGAATAAAATTGAGATTTTTTATCCTGATTTCTTTCCTTTTCCTTGGTCAGATGTTGGGGCAGTATGCAAGTGTTTAATGCATGACCTGAAAACACAGATGCCTTCTATTAGGAGTCTGCAGCCAAGGTGCCACAACCCATTTTGCTGGCCTTCTTTACCAAAACTAGGGGTGACAACTTAAAATCATGATTTTGATCTGTCATGCTAATTTAGTTCACGAAAAAATTTAAAAGGTTCCAAGAGGTTATCATACATTAAAAATTTCTGTTTATTTCTAAAAATCATGGTTGAAATAACACTTTGTTTTTTATCCAGTATTCTCATTAGTGAAAACTCCCCCTTAAGAAAATTACATTTCATTCTGAAATTTTGGAATTTTATTTAAATGTGAAAGCATAATCAAATGTATGGGTGCAAGTCGGGCGGGTTGGGCTGCGTTTCTGGTCAACCCGGACCTGGCCCTAAAATTTGGGCTTAAGGCCCGAGTCTGAGGTCAAGCCCAATTTTCCCAACCCGAGCCCAGCCCCGCACTGTAATTTGATGCACTCAGGTTGGGCTCCGGCCAGGGCCAGGCTCGGGTTGGTCAATGAACCCACTCTAAAATTACACATATATGTATTTATGAGAATATGTATACATATATTTATGTATATATGTATGCAAAATATATATATATATAGGCTCAGGCTGGGTTCAGGCTACCTAAGGGCTAGGCCCAGCCCGAGGACTGAAAGTCCAAGCCAAACCCATGTAAAATTTCGGGCTGGGCCGGTTCGGGCTCTTTTAGGGAAAAAAAAGTAGATTGATGTACCTTTCTATAATTTCATGATAAATAAACCATTTGTCTTTCCATAGTTGGTAATTGATTCACTGGAAAAACATTTGTAAGAAAAAAGCATACCATCAATATCACAAACATTAGCTAATGCATCATCCTGAAGAATTTAAAACTAAATGTGCAGGAAAGTTTTCAGATAGGAGCTTAAGTGAAAGGTGGCGATTAATGGACACTAGGGCGAACCTTGAGAAGAAAATCTGACAATATAAGTGAAATGAATAAGCAGGACCAAAGGTGTTTCAATTGTATCCATGGGCAATTTCTGAAGAGAGAACCAAATGAATCAACCATACTCAATCAGACAATTGATCTTATAGAAGACCATGTTACATCATTTCTGTTAGACTTGTATACTACAGTGTATGGCACATTCCCTTCTGAAACAACAATTACATTAATTTGGTGGATAAAGAAAAGAAATGAGCATAAAAGGCCTTGCACTCAAAATCAAACAAGTAGAGGTTGAATACGTGGATCCAATTTGAACTAGTGTAAATCAAGCTCTGAGAACTGCTTCGGTGGAAGAACAGTCTAAAAGACTACTCCCCTCTCAAGGCCAGGCAGATCCTCGTTCATAAATAAGAGAAAACTAAATCTATCGATTCCTTTTTTACCCCATCCATTTGAAATGAGGACTTACAATCTTGATATAAAGGACAACATTTTTTTATCAGCATTGATATAAAGGACAACATTGTTAACATTATGAGAAATAACTCTCCAATTCAACTTGAAACAATAATTCTTCTGTCTTTCAGGACCAAGTTAGAATAATTCTCCAGGTACCAGCTATAGAAGATAAAAACGCATGTCTGCTGAATACTTCATACCTGTAGCATTGTAACTTGCGCCGAAAGTGTGGTAGCTTCTGTTTGAAGTGTTTGCACCTTCCTCTCTAGCTCGTTGGTGTAACGTATCTTCCTTTCTTTTGACCGTGCTGCAGATTGCCTGTTTGCAAGAATCCTATAACGTGGTACAACAGGAAGAAAACAAAACAAATCAAATTAGAATTCTCACTAGGGTTGCATCAATAGCGTAACAACAAAAACAGAAGACCCACAGTTCTCCCTTGCATGCTAGAACTCAATCTCTAACCCAACTAAATTAGGAGCACATAAAGGCCAATTGCAAAACTTCCACAGAATTCCTTCGCAGTCCAAATCCAAATATTCAGATTAAGTAAGCTAAACCTAAAATAAGGAAAAGACGAACTACCTGGAAAATCATTATAACTATACAAGCAGACAAAGAAATCAGAACCCAAATCTGAGGCAGAAAAGAAGGAAACGGCCTAAACTTAAACAAAACTAGAGCAAGGTCAATGTCAAAAAATAAAATATCAAACCTTTTAGCTCTTTTTGGATCAATCAAAGACAGCTCGGCCAGCTTATCCGGTCCCATCGCCTTCTTCGTACTTTCCACGGACTCCACCTCAAATGAAGACGACGATCCATCCATTGAATAGCTGTGCCTGTGCATCCTCTTCTCTGGAACCCCTTTCCCGCCAAATTTCTCCCCTTCCCCGCCATCGAAGGCAAATCCATGGCGGCAAGATTGAAATCGACATCTGGGTCGAACAGGATGTCGTCGGGGAACCGGAAGAAAGTCTCCGACTGGGCCCGGCGGTGATGGGACCCGCGCTGGGGAGTTTCCGGCATCTGATCGATGTCGACTACAGCAGAATATAGGCCGGAGAAAGGTTTCGCGGCGGCCCTATCAGTGAACTGGGTTTCCATTATGGACGTCTATGTGGGTGGTTGGGAGGATGCTCGCGAGTTTTGGGGATTTACTGGACTTGTTTAACAACGACAGCATTGAATTCCAGAGAGATGAATCGAGAAAGAGACGATGTGGAATTTCTTTTAAGGAAAATTCCTGACAAGTACCTATTGTTTGGCTAGAGTGATAGTTTTGGTCTCCACACTTTAAAATGCGATAATTTAATGTTCGAACTTTCAACTAATATCCCAACTTTATGACAATTCAATACCTGTCGTTAATCAATTTATTAATTAGTCATTAATTAATATTTGAAAAGTTAAAAATATCATCTAATTCTTTTTATCAATCATCTAAATATTGATAATATAATAAATAATTTCAAATTTTAAATTCTTTTAAATAGTCACTAATTTTTTCTACATACTACACACTATCCATAGATGAAAATGAAAAGGGAAATTTTCACTTTAATATTCTGAACTTTGGAGGTAATATTAAGGTAGTACCCAAACTTTAAAATGTGCTATTACAGTATTTAAATTTTTGAAAATTATCAATTTGGTCTCGAATTGTTAACTGATATTAATAAAATGATACAAATACTCTTAATAGTTCATAGAACGGTAGAAGAAAGAAAATGATTTTTTTAAATACCAAAAGCACCCTTTTTAAACTATAACCGAGAGCCTTTGTTAACAACAAACACCAAAGGTCCTGTTCAAAGTTGCAGCGTTTGCCGCCGATGAATTCATCTTGGAAATTGTTACCGAAAATAAATCCACTTTATTTGAAAAATACAAAGTCTTGTTACTATAACGAGGGGGCATAGCTATGTAGCCCTAAACCTTATGACCCAAGAAGAGTTCTTGTCTGCATTCACCCAAATCGATGCCCATGAATCCCCTGTTCAAACTTTCATTTCAGAAGATGGCGTGTCTAATGCCAGAGACAAAGTTCTTAGGGAAGCAGCACCATTAATGCCGACTTCTACAGCCGAGTAGAGACACAATGCCCGGCCAAAGACATAGAATGCCCAATCATCAAAACAAAATTGGTGGTTCCATCTTTGACAACTCCGGCTAGAGACATAGCACCGCAGATTTACTGGTCCAGATTAATTGGCAGAGTAGCCATTTTCTTTTTCAATCTCTGTATATTTCAGACATGTCAAAGTACAGTATCTAATTTCTTATTAAACAATGAATTTACATTTAAGAACAAACTCTTTTTTCCTGTCTCTCAGTTTGGAAAAACGTGAATGCATACATTTTCCTTCACGATGTCTTTCACCAGCTCAATCCCCTTCATGTCCACCAGAATCTTCAAGAAATACGCCGTATGTGGCAGAGGGGAGGTGATACTATCTGCCGTGGCCATCGGAAGTCCGCAGGTTTTGCTACAGTGATGGAGGCGACACTCGGTCTACACAGTTCAGCTTCAACCAACCGTATATTTTGGAGAAATGTTAAACCGGTTTGAGAAGTGTAAAATGGCATTCAATCATGCTTAAAGGGTATATCGGACTTATTAAAAATTTAATTCAACATATGTCATCACACGACTAATAAATTTAACGGAATATTAACGATAGGGACCGAAATGATAGTTTTCAAAATTTGAATACTACAATAGTATAATAATACATTTTAAAGTTTGAATACTAACTTCACATTATTTAGAATATTAAAATAAAATTTCCAAAGAAAAAATCATTTGGGAGTCGGTGGGCCCCCTACTCCTACTGTGTATTTGTGTGGGTCTTACATTCACGATGTAATCGCATAAGCAAGAGATCATCCGCCTGGATGGAATCAGAATCAATTGACTGATGTGAGCCCCACTCCCATAACGTATGCTGGGTAGTGAGTACATTTTACGTAGTAGAGACCAGTGACTAGAGAGAGACATCCTGTTGAAGAAAGGAAATAATATATTTTTTTCTTTTTTGCCTTTTTTAAAAGTTTTTCTAGTTTGCAAAATTTGCCAACCAATGAGAGACGCCTCACATGGTATGGGGTAGCATCAAACGTCAATTTAAAATTGACAAGGAGCCGATGATCCCGTCCGTAGCTAAGAGCCTTCATGAATGAGATTGAATGAGATGAGATGATCCATCGGCGCTCCACAGCACCTCCCATCCGTGTATTGACAATATTGTCTCATGATAAATACGGGAGACCGTCAGATGTACATGTGGGGCGCCAATGATATCTCACGAACAAGAAGGCGCGGAATCAAATCCACACGACCGTCAGTGATGAATTCGGATCCTCAGACCAACTTCATGAGGCCCGCTGAACAGCTAAAACGTTCAGCTAAACTTTGCTCCTTCATGAGTGCTATGTGTGTATGAGAAGCAGATCCAGAACCTTTGTCGGGGCTAGAGGCTGATTAGACCCGCATAAGCTGCCACGTGTATCACAGTGAGGTGATGGTTGGAAGTTCACTATTTACTCATGCTGCTGAAGTAAATTGATTAAATTGCATATGAAAATGCAACGCGCCATAAGTTATGGGATCCTGTTGAATGGGCCTAAACCCTAGAGAGTATAAAGCAGTGGGCCTGGACCTACCTGGAGACCTAGACTATACCCAACCCTTTTAATAGAATTCAAATGGTTCACAATTCTTCATGTAGTACTGGACCATCATGATTGGCCAACACTGTCAGAAGATAAAGGATTGGGATTTAACAGGTGATAAGACTTTCTGGGTCTTGGGCTACAGGGCCCATTACCTGCCAAGATGTTTCGTATTTAGAATTTTGAAGATCAGGACAGAGAGTACGGAATGGAGAAGAAGAAAAATACTCGAATGATCTCTACCCGTTTACCAAAAATAAATGATCTCTAACCCTTTGATTTATGCAAATATGCTACGACTTACGAGTACTCTAAGAGCTGTAAAGCTTCTTACCAAATTAGGCTTTGCATAAATACATGGATCCGTATGGGCCAGCCCGAATCCGAAACACTGAAAACTGTTAACTGGGGCCAGCCAGAGTTGCAACCCTATCTCACATCCACTTCATATGATTTGCAGGTGTGCATTGGTAAGTGGAAACATTTTCATGAAAGAAAATATTTAATATGGGAAATATTTTCGATATGCAGCTGCAACGATAACTCTTAAGATTTAAGATATAAAATATATAATTTAATCAAAGTTTAAATTAAACAGTTTATCTTGCCGTGGAATTAGAAAGCCAATAAAAATTTTGAATGCACTACTCAAGCATGGGAATCCCATTGTACATTGGGAATATCTCTCCATCGATTTAGCATATATACGGGAGATATTCCTAATATGTGAATGGATGGTATGTATGCAAAACTTTTGCTTGCAAGGGATCCGGATTCCATTCCAATAACTAAGAAGAATTCAGCAAAACCCAAAATTTTAGTCTTCAATTTCAGTTAAACAGAAATTAGCAAAATTCAAAATCTCATCAAATTCAGCTAAGCAGAAGACTGATTTTTCCAAAGCCATTATTCTGAAATTTACACCATTGTGTAAATGGATGATTTATGAGGAGTTGAGATCTGTTACCAACAAATACTCTTAATACTGTCCCAACAAACCATTACAATCGTACATCAAGAACATCTCCCCAAGAATGACAAGGGAGATGTTCCCAATATGTGTTGCAATGCTCTCTCTCACACACAAAAAACATCAGATTAGCTGAACATAATATGGCTGTTCAGTGGGCTGTGAACAAATAATAATGCCCCATGCGGTAGGGCTGTCAATTGGAATGGGTTTGGTCCAATCCAATCCAGTCCAATATGAGCTCATTACAAATGGATCACATCCAATCCAATCCAATGAATATTTTAACTCAGAACCATCCAATCCATTCAAATTCATTTAAATTAAATTGGTTTCATCACAAACCTGATCCATTGACACCTAAATTCTTATCTTCTATCAACGGACCAGATATTAGCTAAATCCAATCCAATCCGATATAAATTTATTATAGATGGACCAGGTCCAATCCAATCCAATAAATACTTTGGACCATTAAGTACAGATTCGTCCAATTCAATATGTCTTGTAAGTCCATCCAATCCATCCAAAATAATTTTGATTTGGACAGAGTCCGATCCATAGTGAGAAATTAGATTCCATGTAAAACATTATCATTGATTCCACAGCCCCTATACTTGAACAGCTATTGACCTATTGCCTTCAGCAAAAATGAAAAAGATAAGATTGGGAAAATACAAAGAATAATAGCATGGCCCTATGTTTACCTTTTTTCTTATTTTTGGTTTGGGAGGAAGGGGGTACGTTAGGTCCACTAACCTTAATCATGTAGTTACACGAATCTAATTAGATGCCTGGAGGGCCACTGTGTGAACATCTTGGTTACTGGGTAATAAACAACAAGGATACATATTTCTATAGAGACATAATGTAACAATACGCATTTTTAATTTTGGGTTATTATCTGAAACTCCTTGTAACTTTTTGTTATCATTCTCTTACGCTCATCCCGGCTTTTGATGTGTAAATCATTATGATATTTTATCGACAAAACAATCTTCGCTGTTAATTAATTTTATATAATAAAAACTAGCGGAGATCCATGCGATGTACGGGATTTATCAAATAAAAGTAAAATAATGAAAATTAATAATTAAATTAATAATTTAAGTAATTTGCTATAAAAGATAATTTAGTAATTTAGATTAATTATATTAATAATTTTTAATAAAAACAATAAACTACTACTAATTATTTAATAAATAATTGTTTTTTCATTTTATCTGTTAGTATTCTATTTTATTTATTTTACTTTATCAATAATTAAATTAATCCATATATTAATTTTTTTAGTCAATTAAATTAATCCAAGTCCAAACTCAAGGTTTAAAACTTTAGGTTAAGCTTTGGTTAATCCTCAACCTGATCCAACCCCTTAAGTTGCACATCTAAGAACAACGTGAAATTTGTAATTGTACTGAATTAAATCTAACCCATGCATGCATTATTTTTTGGTTTTTAACTATTTTTAAACAAAAATTATGAATATTGAACCTAAAGTAGCTATGGGGGTTGATAGTATATTAACAATTTTCTAGGTTGTGTAGCCCTGCCCACACCCTAAGCATAATAATATTTGTATGGGCTTGGGATATAGGGACAGGATCTCCCATGTCAATTATAAAACTATGGCAATGGGGTGGAGACCATACTTCCCCTCCTCGATCCCAATTTTGAAACAAATCCATGTCCTTGACCTCGATCCCCGTCGGGGATAAATACGACTCTCCATCCTCGATTCATAAAATATATTTACTTAAAATAAGAGAAATTTTTTAAAATATAAAAATATTTTAAACATATTCTGATATAAAAATATTATAAATAATATTATATATATAATCGGGGTTAGTGTGGGGAGAGGAATTCACTCCCCATCTTTGTCCCTATCCTCAGTTGGGTATCGCTATCAATTGTTGTCCCTGCCAAGGAAACCTCCATCCCCAACCCGATGTTGAGTACCTAATAGGATAGGGAACATTGCCATCCCTATTCATATTAAAATCTTATTAATTGGTTAATTGTCAGAAAACTATAATTTGAAACCTAATAACTAAAATTAACAAAAGCCCAATCCGAAGTCTTAAACCTTGAGCTTGGGGTTAGATTAATTTAATTATAACTAAAAAAAGATAATCTATAGATTAATTTAATTATGGCTATAACTTAATTTTATATATGTGTTTATATTTAAGTAACATTTTAAAAAAATTAAAACATTTAATCATTAGCAATAATTTATTATTTTTGTTAAAAAATATTAATATAATTAATCAAAATTACTAAATTACTAAATCATAGCATTAATAAAATAAAGATTAATTATTTTAAACCACATAGAATTCCTTCCTTATAATAGCTATCAATTTCCATTATTGTTGACAAATTCCGTGCATCGCAAGGGTCCTTTCTAGTAAAACACAAACTAACAAATTTCTTATTTTTATTACTATTCATTAAGTTTTATTTTTAAGTGAAATTGAAACGCTTTTATTTAGTGTTTTAAGGAAACCAAATAGATAAATGGTAGTGAGAAAGGATAGCCATGATACACTACATGTCTTATTATATATAGGGCATACCTAGATCCTATCCAATTCGAAGATTGGTCAGATCTAACATATGGTGATTCAAATTTGAATCCATTAAGGAAAGTCGGATATCTGAACCACATGTAATCTTTAATAGGTTGAGGTTAAACAATAAAACATAAAACAACAAATTTCTTAATTAGTGTTTAGTAATTATTGTATTAATAATTTTAGTAATCTTTGTTTTAATAATGTTATAAAAATAATTTAATAATTCAGATTAATTATATTAATAGTTTTTAACAAAAATAATAAATTGCTGCTAATTGTTCAATAAATAATAATTTTTTTAGATTATTCATTAGTGTTTTATTTTATTTATTTTACTTTATTAGTCATTAAATGTTATAATTAAACTAATCTATAGATTAACTTTTTTAGTCATAATTAAATTAATCTAAGTCCAAGCCTCAAGGTTTAAGAGTGTGAAACAAATCCTCATCCCCATCTCCTCCATCTTCGTCCCCATCCTCAATTGGGTATTATTATCAATCCCCACCCTTGCCAAGGCAATATCCATTCTCAACTCCATCAGGTTAGGGAAGTTGAGTACCCGATGGGATGGGGGCCATCTTATTAACATTTGAATCCTATTAATTGGTTAATTGTCATAAAACTATAATTTGAAACCTAATAAATAAAATTAAGTTTTAGCAATTTTTAAGTAACAACTATTAAAAAATTAAGAAATTAATAAAAATTAGTAGTTCATAAAATAATAATAATAAAGTAAAAATTATTAAAAATAATAAAACAAACCACTTGCATTCCATATAAAAACTATAAAATTGAATTAAAATATTAAAACTAATAATGACCTAATTATAAATGTCTTAAGATTCCTGCTTAGAGATGACCATTTATAACTTAGCCTAAACCTAGCTAAACCAACAAATTTTCGGGCTCAAGCAATTTTTTTCTTTTGATTTAGGTCTAGCTCAGATTTACACCAACCCCACACAATATAGATAATAAGATTGTAAATGGTTTGGATTCAAATCAGAACCAAACTCCATCCACTTCTACATTCAATTATGAAATCTAGATCCACATTCGCATCTGATTATTGTGTTAGGTTTTGGATCATCTTTGTATTTAATCTACAACCATCTTATTGTGTTTAAAATGACAAAAAAAAAAGTTAAAAACCAATTATAGACTATAATTATGCATAATATATATGTATACATAATTATTGGATTCCAATTGTTGTCGTTTGGTTCATTTGGAGTTGGAATTGGAATCAACTAACAATTTAATTATTAATATTTATATTTATATTTTATTATGTATTTATTACTTAGTTAGTAGTATTATAATTATAACTAAAATTATTTTTCTACCCCAAAATACATTGTGTTAATATGTTATTTATATATTATTAATAAATATAATAATTAATATCTTTATTTGTTATTATTATTTTAGTAATATCTTATTATAGTACTATTATTTTATTATTATATTATTATTAATTTAATAATATTTTATTACTTTATTAATATTAGGGATTTTGGGGTTTTGTACCATGAGTTCTTTAGTCCTTAAGGGGGGCCTAAAATACCCAAATGTCCCTACATCACCCCTCTCTCTCTCTAATAATATAAATGTTATCTCTCTCTCTCTTTAATAATATAATATCTTTGTAATAGTGTGCTACTTTAAATATTAATGATATATAGCATTGTTAGGGACAATAATTAGTATTTTATATTTTTAAAACAAAAGAAAATAAGAAGAATACGAAAAATAGAGAAATAAAATAAATGCCTATGCTTATTTTTATAAATACAAATACAATTATTATTTTATATTTTTAATAAATAGTTGTTTTATTATTTTTTATTATTTGGTACTTTTTATTATTAATTTTAATTATCCTATTAATATTAATTATACTATTTTTTATAAATGGTCATCCCTAAGAAAAAATTAATACTAATTTTTATTAATTATTTAAAATTATATAAAAATAATAAAAATAAAAATAATAATAATAATAATAATAATAATAATAATATTATTATTATTATTATTATTATTATTATTATTATTATTATTATATGTTGTGTATCACACATTACAGGTTTCTAGACAAACTGGAACTGTTTATGGAAATGGGTTAACATAGACCTGCTTAACTTGTCTTCTTCTTCGTATAAGTGATAAAATAGGTTATGCATTTTAATTTTTCATTAATTTTTTATTTATATATCATTTTAAAGGGTCTTCTATTTTATATAAGTCTCTTGCGTAGTTTGACACTACACACAATAAAGGCCTCAATTCATAAAAATTATTAATTTTAACAATATTATTAATTAATTAAAATATATATTAATACAAAGTTATCTAATAAAATAAAAAAACACAGGTTCTATTTGCAATATATCAAACCCATATTTAAATCATAATATTATTAAAACTATAAATTAATATTTTTTTTGTATTTAAATTTCTTATTTTTATTAGTGTTTATTGAGTTTGATTTTTAAGTGGAATTGAAATGTTTTTAATTTTATTTAAATTTCTTATTATTAAGTTTGATTTTAATTAGTGTTTTAATTTTTACTAAGTTTTGTTAATATATATTAATTTTAAGTGGGAGTTTAGTGAATAATATTTTTATTTTTTTTATTTAGCTTCAACTTATCTATATTATTTGACTTATTAATGTTTTACTTTATTATATTGTATTACTACTTCCTCTCTCTCTCTCTCTCTCTAACACTGTCTAGCTTTATTGATCTAATAAAAACAAAAGAAAATAGAAAAAATGCAAAAAATGGAGATAATAGATAAATAGCTTCCCTCAAAGGAGAGACATGCTGACATGGCCCATCCAATTTTATTATATAGATAGGTAGATGCCATCCGTTTACTTCTCTCTCCCTTTTCTTCCCCCTATATTCAGTCATATGATAGAATTTTGGTTCGTAATATATAATTGAATAGAGGGGAATCATTATTATAATCTTGCATATACCACTTCCCTTCCCACAACAAATATCTAACGGGGGGTATTTGGAGGTATTGAAAAGTTGAAGTCCTAAGCCGATCCACACCCAACCCATACAAGCTTTTGATGAATCAAGCAAGAGCGACCAGCCTCAATTTGGAAAGAGTACAAATACAAATATGTAGAATGCAAAATCTTATATTTTGTATGTATTTGCATTGTATATATTTGTTTATTTATATTCCTTCCAAACTGACCTTGGGCACAAGGACCAGTGACCATTGTGCCTGCTCTTGCTCTTGCTCTTGGCATGCATGGGCTCAAAGGACCAGCCACTCATTGAGCTTGATCATCCAGTTAGCTGTAGGGACTCTAATTGGATCCTCTCTCTCTCTCTCATTCTTTTTAGGGGTTGTTTGACAATATGATTGATTTTGTTTTTGAAAACAAAAATTTTTACATCAGAAAAATAGACACAATTTTACTGATTTGGTAGTTGTTTTTGTTTTCAAAAGCAAATCAAACCATGTTGTCGAATGTCCCCTTAGCCTTTCAAATGAATGTCACTTCACTTGACTGATATATTAATAAAGTCATAAGGATCCAACAAAGTACCCACCCATTTGAATGCTTCAGAATGATGAGAAAGGAGAGCGTACATGGGCCAGGAATTGGTTGGGGCAGCGGCATCACCATCCACAATTCACGAACCTCCATCAACATATACAAAGGAGGGTAGGCTGTTGCGTGGTAGGTAGACACTAGACAATGAAATATAGGGAAATTATCTAAAATTTTTTATTGACTTTCCTAACAAGGTCTGAAACTTTCCCTTACTCTCAAGATCCGTTAGAGAAAGTGAAAAGGCAATTTAACTATTTTCAACATTTACCCTTCAAAGTTCATGATTTGAAATCCATTAGAGCAACCATGAAGCCAACCCTATGTAATTGGAACAATGAATTTTGTGAAAATTCTTAAGGCTGAGTTTGGAAGGAGTACAAAAGCAAATATATAGAGTGTAAAACCTTATATTTTGTATTATTTTGTATGTACTTACATTGTACATTTTTGCATTTGTACTCTTTCCAAACCGAGCCTAAAGAAAATTTCCTCAACATTCTAATTCCCTAGCTAGAAAAAGAGCTAAGGGCAGATCAATGCTAAGTTTTGGTGCATGAGCACTCTTGATCAGTGCAAATCTTTGCTTATGGAAGGGATATTTTTATTACTGTAAAATTAGATAGAATAATGTCAATCATTAGTAGATAAGATGGTGATTGGTGATTGTGATATTGTCATATATAAGAATTTGTGGTATGGGCTTGTAGAGACCATGTGGACTCAAAATAGGGACGTCCAACCAAGCCAGATCCATCAGTCCAGCCCTCATCAAATTCAATGATATTTAGGGATGGCAATTTTCTGCATTTCCCCAATCCCCGTGGGGCCATGTCTTGAATGGGATGGGGATGGGGATGATTTTCTTCCATGGGAATGGGGATGAGAAACTTTCATCTTGTTGGCGGGGATGGGGAGAGCAGTCCCTAGTCCTTGCCCCACAGGGACTTCGATCCCCGCTAATATATATGTACATATGTATGCATACATCTATATATGTATGTATTTATGTATATATGTATATATGTATATTAATATTTCAAAAATATGTTTGAATATATTTTAATCTTTTTAATATGATTGTAAAATTTAACTATTTTATTTTTAGTTTTTTAAATAAAATAAAAAAGAAAACAAAATAGTTAACATTATAAAAAATCACGGGGAGTAGGGATCCTACGAGAATGGGAATAACTTTCCCCCTCCCCTCCCTGCCCTACCTCATTGTCATTCCTTGATATAATACCATATATTTATACATGTGCCCAGATGTTTAATACGGGTGTGGAAATTTTCTTTGTTATTTAGTCTATCTCTAATTATGAAGGTTAAAAACATAATTTCAATTAATGCTTTTCACATCATTTAATCCTCTCTTATTAACTCTTGTATTTAAGGTATTAACTCCTATTCTTTCTTATTAAATCCCATATTTAAGTTATTTTTCACTAATAAAAGCTACTAATTAGATTTATATCCAATACTTTTAACAATATAAACCTATATTTTTTAAAACTTAATAAAAAAAAAAACCATGTTTTATTCAAGTGATGACTAAGCAATTCAACTATCCAAATCAAATTAACCAACCCATGAAGTCATAGTTGGATAATAAAATTTTTAAATAGAAATAAATATAGAAAATTTACAAAAATGTAGAAAAATAGACCCATTCATGATTTTTTATTAAAAATTTAAAAAATAAGTGTAATAAACAAAAGTTATCTTTATTGACGATGAAAATGAAATAAATAATCTAAAACTAACCAAAAAATTAATTTATTCTCTTGTTTAGCGGAGATCAATAGTTCAACTTTTTGGTCAAATTTGTCAACCTTTAATGTCATAATTAAATAATAAAATTAATAAAATATAAAAAACACAAAAATAAAAATTACATAAATTTTACAACAGAACATCTGGGCACATGTATAATATCATATATTTATCATATTAAACAAAAAATAAGTGTACATAACAATACTATTTTTACACACATAGAAATAAAAGAATTATAGAAAAAATTTGAACACATCTATAATTCCATATTTACATTATTATTAAAAATATGAATAAGATTGTGGAACTTTTTTTTGACTACAATACTCATTTTTTGAATTTAATCCCATTTAATTGTGAGGTTTAAAATGTAGTTTGAACTACAATTTTCACATCATTCAATTCCCTATCTTTAAATCTATATATATATTCTAGCCAACTAGGTAGGCCTGTCAATGATACCCAAAACTTTGTAACCCAATATGAGGTGCTTACGTAATCATATTCATATTTTGCAATCTACATCCAATTAATAGTGAAAAATAAAAATAAAAATAAAAAAAATACATGAATTTTATAGAAAAAAATGGATATACTATTATAAAAAGTATGAATGAGGGTGTTGAACTTTTCTTGAAAAATGCCCACATTTGTTATTTAGTCTATCTCTAATTATGAAGGTTAAAAACATAATTTCAATTAATGATTTTCACTTCATTTAATCATCTCTTATTAACTCTTGTATTTAAGGTATTAACTCATATTCTCTCTTATTAATTCCCATATTTAAGTAATTTTTTACTAATAAATGTTACTAATTATATTTATGCCCAATACTTTTAACAATATAAACCCATATTTTTTAAAACTTAATAAAAAACCATTTTTATCAAAATGATGACTAAGCAATTCAATTATCCGAATCAAATTAGCCAACCCATGAAGTCATAGTTACATAATAAATTTTTAAATAGAAATAAATATAGAAAATTACAAAAATGTAAAAAAATGGACACATTTATGATATATTTTTATGAACCAAATTAAAAAAAAAGAAGTATAATAAACAAGAATTATTTTTATTGATGATGAAAATGAAATACATAATCTAAAATTAACCAAAAATTAAATTATTTTCCTATTTAGCAGATCAATAGTTCAACTTTTGGGTCAAATTTTTCAACCTTTAGTGTCATAATTAAATAATAAAATTAATAAAATATAAGAAATAAAACAAAAAAATTAAAAATTAAATAAATTTTACAAAAAGAAAACATTGGGGCACATGTGTAATATCATATATTTATCATATTAGACAAAAAATAAGTGTACATAATAGTATTATTTTTACACACGTAGAAATAAAAAAAAATTATAGAAAAATTTTGAACACATCTATAACTCCATATTTACACTACTATTAAAAATATGAATAAGATTGTAGAACTTTCTTTTGACTAAAATACTCATTTTTGAATTTAATCTAATTTAATTGTGAGGTTCAAAATGTAGTTTTAACTACAATTTCACGCCATTCAAAATATATATATATATAACATTACTAAAAGAAGAGTTTGGCCAAATAGGTGGGCCTGTCAATGATACTCAAAACTTTCTAACTCAATATGAGGTGGTTACGTAATCAGTTTTATAGTTTGCAATCTACATCCGATTAATAGTGAAAAACAAAAATATAAAAAATAAAAAATACATGAATTTTATAAAAAAAATTGGATATATTATTATTCTTATCATTATCATCATATTATAGAAAATTTGGCTTAAACGGTTGAACCGCTGACCCACAACCTAAAGGGAAAACAATTTGATCTCCAAATTAATTTTTAAAGCATTGATTAGAGATTCACTAATGAAACCCTTAGCCACTATTATTACTAACTGCTAGAAGCATCATAGATATTAAAATCGAGGAGAACTGTAAAAGTGAGGGTTTTACCACTGAGATGGGGAAAAGCATGATGCTGCTGAGAAGTATTCTGGCATGCATGCATTCCGGTTCAGCTTTCTTCCCATTAGGGGCAATTCCAGTTATCTTTGAAATCCAACAAACTAACACTTGGAGTTCCATACATGACAAGTGTGGATGCTGAAACACCCTCTTCCCATTGGGGAAATATCCCAATGCAAAACTATAATGACTGTTGGAACGGGTTCTGCACTGACTGAATCTAGATTCAAATTAGGGTGTTGGCCTAATAAGAGAATGGGACAAACATTTCCAAGGGTAATATTGAAAATATAAAATCAGAGTGTTCCGACCACTCTACTTGCCCCATTCTCATTTCTATATATAAATAATAGAAAGTGAAAAGGAAAATCAAAAGATATAATGAGAGAGAAAGGTCTACATTTACTTGGGCCACCAGCTGCTTCTAGGTGTTGTCTACAGCAGTGAAGAAAGGGAAAGGCACAATAGTAGAAGTTTTCTCCTATGGAATAAATGGTATTCCCACTGCCGGTGGATAGTCCCATTTTGAATTTTTGATGATGCCTTGTCATTGAAAATAGAGAAAATATGTAGTTAAAATTGGTGGTAGGTCGGCTGTTCCATCCATATATCTTAAAATAAAATATTATTATGCTGCAATTTTAAATTGCCCATAAATATCATTTGGGGTAATACTTAATTAATAATGATGGCCCTAAAAGCATTAAAAAAAAGTGATGGAAGGTGGCAGGAGGGAAAAAGATAGAACCTGTCTAATGACTAAAAGGTTGAAAAAGATGTAAAGAAGAACAAATGTTGAATATGTTCTATGATGTAGTGTTTAGTTTCAGAAGACTTGTTCATCGACAGAAAATCAGTTCAATCCTTTCAAAACGAAAACTCAAACTCAGTACCATTTTTCTCAAGAATTTGTAATTTTTAAGACTGTACATTTTAAAAGGATTTTAAGTCTATGTTTTTATTGAAATCCTCCCCAACCCAAAACGTGGGATGTAAGGATTCACATAGGTTGTGTTTGGAAGCGATGTAAAACAATATTAATGTAAAAGTTTATACTAGTTCGGTTTTCTCAGCATTTGATGGAGTGTAAATCAAGATAGATGTAAAACTTCACTCCGGTTTAGTTTTGTTAGTGTTTGGATGGAGTGAAATTTTGTCATAAATCGATATAAAACCTCATCAAAAATAAAATTTTACTTCGATTATTGATGTAACTACTGTATCGATAAAACCGATTTAAAAAACCCACACTTTTTAAAGCTTAATGGTGACATTTTTTTACGATTTGATGTAAAACCTCATCGATGAACTTTTAGATCGATGACGTTTTACATTGCATCCAACACAATTTACACACTTGCTCCCTCAGTTATTCAAGTGGTTACAGCTTGGGTAGGCTGAGCCTAACCTAAAATAAAGCCCAACCTGACCTATACCCAAATACTTTTGGGCCTATGTTAGACCAGATTTGGATTAGACATGTTTATTGGGCCTGCATATATAATTACTTTTTAGAATGAATTTTGGAAAAGTATGGATAGATTCATTGCAGAATTATGATTTTCACTGCAGATCTACAACATTTCAAAATGTCAATTATCTCTACCTTATTCACCAATATCTCCCTGTAAATTGACATCAATTCCGAACTAGCATCTACCCCAAGTAATTTGGACCTATAAATTCCGAGCTGGCATTCTCCCAATAAATTTTGCTTTGATGACAGATTTGAATTTAATATAAGGTTGTAATTGGGCAAACCCGACCCGGAGTTAGCTTGGCCCAACCCGATCTTTTCTTAAACCTGGGTTCAAATTTTCGAATTTCAAGAATCGAAAATTGAATTCTGACGACGTAATTATAAAATTCGTTGTGTTTTTTTTTTTAAGATGTAATTGGACACCACCTTACGTATTAATCCATGATAATAAAAATTCACTCTTCGAGTCAAGCCCCGATTGGTCATTGACATTGCCACGTATTTCTTTTGAGTCAAGGCCCCGTTTGGTCATTGCCATCGTCACTTGACTCTTTGAGTCAAGCCCCAGATCTTGAATTCAAGGGTTCCATTCTTTGCTAGGTTGAATATTTTGTCACAACACTGTGCACAGTGTTGAATCGGGTGAAAAGACCGATTGAACATACATGACAAGAGTAGAATGAACAAGGCTCTTTTACCTTTACAGAGACCAATTATCACTTGCATACACTGTTTGGAAATTAGTTGAATCGGGTGAAAAGAAAACCAACCCAAACCCATATTAAACATCAAGTGTATGTACCGTGGTAAATACCAGCAGAACGTAATAACTGTTCAATGATCCACACCAATGAAAAGTACATGAGACCCACAGTGAGAAAATAAATGATTGTGGAGTGGAAAGATATCGAGGAATGACAACGGGGCTCGCCCCCCGTCCCTGCCAGTAGTGACAAAGTTATTCTCATTTTTACGAAAATTTTCTTTCTTCATAATTTTTTATAACGTTAATAATTTTATTTTGTTTAAATATTAAAAATAAAATAATTGAAATTTATGATTTTATTAACAAATATTTAAATATATACAAATATATTTTTAAAATATTTATATATATAAGTATATACATATATATTAGCAGAGATTAGCATGAGATGATGAATGTTCTTCCCATCCCCATCCCATCCCATCCCCATCCCCGCAGGGATCGGAAAAGTAGAAAAAATTTCCATCCTTAAATATCATTGGTTTGATGAGAGTTGGACTGTATGGATCAGGCTTAATTGCACGGCCCTATTTTGAGCCCACATGGTCTCTAGAAGCCCATACAAAAAAATTTTAATATATCACAATATCACAGTCACCGATCACCATCTTGTCTATTAATGATTGACATTATTCTATCTAATTTTACTGTAATAAAAATATCCCTTACACAAGCAAAGGTTTGTGCACTGATCAGCAGTGTTCATGCAGCAAAACATAGCATTGATCTGTCCCTAGTTCTTCTTCTAGCTAGGGAATCAGAATATTGAGGAAATTTTCTTTTGTGAGTTGGTTTCATGGAGCCTGTTTTTGTCATTCCATTGTGTTTGATATCATATCCATCTGTCAAGTTATGAACACTGAAACCATTTCTTATTATTTCCACCCCAAGTTTTCAAGTTTATTTTAGTTTGTTCCTAGCTCTTTTAACCCTTCAACTTGTAACAAATCACTTCGTTGAACTAATTCCAAATCATAAATTTTGAAAGATAAATGTTGAAAATAGTTAATTTATCTTTTCATATACTTATTTATGATATTTCCTCAAAAGCCAAAAGAAAAATACTATCTATGATCTTAAGAGCAAGGGAAAGTTTCAGAGCTTGTTAGGAAAGTCAATAAAAATTTTAGATAGTATCCCTATATTTCATTGTTAGTGTCTACCTTACTACCTACTAGGCGGGACGGGACCAAGGAAATAGCGACAGCCTAACCTCTTTTGTATATGTTGATGGTTGTTAAGGTATCAGCACTTTTCTCTTGATAACGAGGTTTGTGAATTGTAGACGGTGATTCCTCAGCCCCAACCAATTTCTGGCCCATGTACGCCTTCCTGTCTCATCATTCTAAAGCACTCAAATGGGTGGGCTACTTTGTTGGATCCTTCATGCCTTTATTAATATATAATAAAGTGACCTTCATAGGTTAAGGGGTATTCGATAACATGATTTGTTTTTTTTCCAAAACAAAAACAATGCCATATCAGCAAAATTGTATATATATATATATATATATATATATATATATATATATATATATATATAATTTTTTGCTGGTGTAGAAGTTTTTTTTTTTTTCAAAAATAAAATCAATCATATTGTCAAACAACCCCTATAAAGAATCCAATTGTTTCTATAAGAGAGAGAGAGAATCCAGTTGGAGTCTCTACAGCTAGAAGTGGATGATCAAGTTCAATGACTGGCCGGTTCATTTCTACTTTAAGCCCAAGCAAGCCATGGGCTGTTCAGATAAGAGACAAGAGTAGGCACAATAGTCACCGGCCCTTGTGCCTAAGGCTCAGTTTGGAAGGAATATAAATATAAATATATACAGTATAAATACATACAAAATGTAAGGTTTTATACTATATATTTGTATTTATACTCCTTCCAAACTGAACCTAAGGATAAATACAAAAAACAAGATTTTGCACTCTTATATCTATATTTATATTCTTTCTAAACTGAGCCAAAGGTGCAAATAAATTGCATATCTCACTAAGACTGGTCGCATGAAATTCGGATCTCCTATCCACGAGAACTTTGTCTACGTCTACCCACAATACACTATCCCTCGTGAATTGGGAACATCTCCCCATACATAATATTATACAGAGGATGAGATGTTTTTCATGTGTGATTGCGATAAATATGGGCAGTATTCTCATGGGCAGGAAATCTGGACTCGGTCACACATGCTTGATTTATCAAAAACTTGTATGAATTGAGTTTAGATCGGCTTAGGCTGGGGTGATTTTAGACCCAAATGGCGAAATATTAAAAATTAAAGGGTTACCATCAGAACCCCAACTTTTTTAATTTTCTCATATCCAAACTTTTCAATAAATGGAGGAAAAAGGGGAGAGAAATAAATGGAAGCATTTTTATTATAAAAATTTAGTTAACAGGGGAGACTGATTGGTCAGGGTTAGTTTTGTCAATAAAATATAATAATGGTGCATGTTGTATCAATCATGCATAGTTGACTATTCACATCATATCAAAAGCCTGGATGAGTGTAAGAGAATGATAATAAAAAGTTCCAAGGAGTTTCAGATAATAACCGAAAATTAAAAACATGTATTCTAGACATTGTGTCTCTACGTGTTGTTTATTACCCAGTAACCAAGATCGGTCACACGGGGTGCCCCTTCCTCCCCAACCGAAAACAATAACGGAGGTAAAGAAAGGGGTCATGCTATTATTCTTTGTACTTTTCTTTCTTATCGCATCACTTTTATTTCTTTTGTCTCATTATCCATATATATATATATATTATTTTGTCAGATTTTTTCATTTTTTTTAGCAGTTTTCAGTGTTTCGGACTCGGGCTGGCCCATACGGATTCATATATTTATGCAAAGCCTAATTTGGTAAGAAGCTTACAACTCTTAGAATACTCGTAAGTCGTAGATATTTGCATAAATCAAAGGGTTAGAGATCATTTGAGTATTTTTCTTCTTCTTATCCATTCCGTACTCTCTGTGTTGATCTTCAAAATTCTAAATAAACATCTTGGCAGGAAATGGGCCCTGTAGCCCAAGACCCAGAATCAGAAAAGATCTGAACGCAGAGAATATGGCTTCAAATCCACATGCTTCCTCGAGTTACTGTTGAAGACAAAGTCTGCCTCCTCGCCAGCACTGCAGATTATTTAATCCCAAATCAGGAAGAACCCTACTGGCCAGTTTATCAGAGGCCTATACGTCCGTAAGAAAACTATCATCGACCTCAGGCATCCTCTTCTCACAGGACCCGGCGCAAATAGCATATTTTCCCATCATGATCCTACCCTCATGCATGATATCATCTTTCAACAGCCATCTGGCGATCACGCACCACCAAGTAATACCCATGCACAACACCTATACCACTTTGACATGCCACGTGATGCCTATACACAGCCCCATAAACCAGTTCTTGCAGCTCATGGGGGCTTGGGAACCATCGACCTACTCACGGGTAAGAGAAGACGTGGGAGGCTACGTAATTATCATCTGGACTCGTCATCTAATGTCCTGATGTGTCAGATGGCTGATTTCTTTATGGGTAAAGCAGTTGTTCTAGAAGATTTATAGATGTGCACCACAATGTGGTATCCGAACCAAATGGAACCACAACCATTGCCCACCTGGACCATCCCTTCTTACTTGGACCAAGAACTTACCCCAGGTTTTGGTATAGCTACATTCCCAATGATATCCGATGAGGGAGCTAATCCTACTGCAGCACTTTCAACACCACCACCCACAGGTTCTACATTGCAACATGCAACAGGTACTCTCTTCCATTCTCATTGTGGTTCTTATTTTTACTATTGCTTGCTTTTCAAAATGAAAATTATTGCATGAAATATTAGAGGTGCAAAGGATCGGAAGAAGATCAGAAATCTTAATAGACTGAGGAGATATGAAAAGGCTAGAAATATTATTCTAAGTCTGTCTTTCAGAAGCATCTGGTCAATCAGGCGGTCTACTCTGCTGTTGCTCCAACTCAATACAATCAAATATTCTTCATGTGTATAACCATTTGATCTGCCTCGAGATTATAAATTATCCTCCAAACTGCAAATGGCACCTTCTACTATTCTATAGTCATCCAGTCCGCCAACTCCGCAAACTAGGATTTACAGCAGAAATTAATGCATTTATAATCGAATACCAATCTCGCCAGGCTCCTGGTCGGAGATTTGAATGACATTTACAAGTTGGATGACCACAAGTCCCTTTAAAAATACTAAACTATAAGCACCTTTGACATGATTGACTTTGATTTATTGGACCTCCTTTCACATGGACCAACGGTCAACAAAGGGTAGCCATTGGCAGTCCATCTTGGTGCTGGTTATTCCCAAACACCTAGTTTCACCACTTTCCAATAAATACTTCTGACCATTCTCCCATCTCTATCAATACCACCCAGCAGCACTTAGAAGGAAATCTCAACTCCATTTCTTACATTTCTGGATTGACCATCCGCAATGTAACCAAATTGTTTCCGGCTCTTGGAATCAGCTAGTTCAAGGCTCCCCTACTCACCAAGTTATCACCAAGCTGAAATATTGCAAATCAGCCCTCAAGTCATGGAATAAAGACCATTTTGGTCCAATACAAAGCTACATTCTCAAGATGTCAGAACAAATCTCAACTCTCTAAGTGCACTTCTTGGCATGAGCAACTCCAATCTCTTACAAAACAGTATCATTACTGGCTTGAAAAAGAAGAACAATTATGAATGCTCAAATCTTGAGAGCTGTGGCTTTAGAAAGGGGATAAAAACACAGGATTCTTTCACCATGTGACAAACCAGAAAAAAAATAAAAAACTCAAAAAATAATATAGACTGGCTAAGAGCCACAAAAGGCTCATGGTCTTCAGATCGGTTAACCATCGCCCAATTATTCAAGAAATCAATATTAGATATTGGAGGACAACATGAATCTTTAGACTTAGTCATGTTATCTTCTATTCCACTTCTTGCCTTATCTCCATCCCACAAGGAATCATTGCTTCTTCCACCCACTTTTGAAGAGATGACAATGGTGATCAAACAACTAAATCCACATAAGGCTCTTGGCCCCAATGGGTTCATCTCTTATTTTTATCAATATTTTTGGGACCAGGTTGGACCAGACATCTTCGAAATGACACTAAAACTTTTCAACACCGATTTTTTGTCCAAAGAGATAAATAACACAAATTTGGTGTTTATTCCAAAAAACAACCAACTAGTGGATACTTCAAGTTTCTGGCCTATCAGTATATGCAATGTGATCTACAAAATAATAACAAAATGGATGACAACACACCTCCAACTAATTCTGGAAGAGTTGATCTCACCTTTCCAATTAGGATTTCTCAAAGGAAGACAAATCTTAGACAATATTCTTTTGGTTAGAGAAATTCTCCACAAAATGAAACAGTAAAAAAAAGGTCAGGGTTTCATAGCTCTCAAACTGGACATGTTCAAAGCATTTGATCGGATGGACTGGTCTTTCCTATACCATATTCTTCAGAAGATTGGATTCGTACACTACCAAGACCAGTTCCACCGCCAACCTCAACATTTTAATCACAAAGACATGAATTGAAAGTCTCATAACTAATAAATTCTAATGGATCTTGGAACCTCCCTCGGCTTCAAGAATGTTTTCATGCTTCCACTATCCAACACATATTGGAAGTGACACTAGCGCCTAGCCAAACCAGTGACCTACTAGTTTGGAAGCACAATGCATCAGACATCTACTTAGTCAAATCAGCATATTAACTCTTCTCATCTTTAGGGGCTTTAGTATCCTCTACATATTTTAACTAGAAATTACTATGGCAGCTAAAAGTGCCATACAGATTCCAAATTTTTCTTTGGAAAGTCCTTTGGGATGGTTTGCTCACAAAACAAAAGTGTTCATCTCGGTTAAATGAACAGGACCGGC
Source organism: Nelumbo lutea (assembly GCF_056320005.1). Lineage (NCBI taxonomy): Eukaryota > Viridiplantae > Streptophyta > Magnoliopsida > Proteales > Nelumbonaceae > Nelumbo > Nelumbo lutea. The sequence continues at coordinate 34,498,765 of NC_142688.1, read as the reverse complement.
TTTGCATTTTTTTGCAAAGTATAAGAAGAAACACTTCATCATCTCCTCTTTTAGTGCCCATTCACACGAGTTGTTTAGTTCGGTGCCTAGATTGGCTTAAACCCCTCTACCATAGGTCATGACTCGATTAACACTATCATCATTAATTGGTTTACAGGGATGCGTTCAATATTGGGTAAGCAGCAAGCAATAACAAACCTAGGCAGATTTGCTTTGATCATCTATCATATATGGGATGCAAGGAACAAGAAACTTTTTTGAAAATTTGATTTGGATCCCATGCAAGTGGTTAACTTAGCAATGCCCTCCCAATGGGAGCATCCAACAAATGAGGGCAAGCCACCTCAACATCAACTACCATCTTCTAGTCATTTGCCTTGTTTATTTACTGATGGCTCTTATGGTCCAACTTCAAGTGTTGCAGGACAAGGTTTCATCATCCAACATGTCACAGAAATTTACACCATAGCAGAAAGAGGACCTTTGGGCACTCTCAAGCTATAATGTTGAAATTCGAGCCATGTTAAGTGGACTACAAACAATTCTCTCTCATGGTATTACTTGTCTTTTGGTATATACAGACGATGCTGCTTTAGTAGATTTTGCAAGAATAGATCAAGTTGCTCACTGGATCGAACAGTTACATAGAAATCACTTGAGATGACTCATTAACTCCTTTAATTATATACATTTTGTACATATTGTAAGCCAACAGAACCAGTTAGCACACATTTTAGCTTACTTGTCTTGTAAAGGACTAATCCGAGTTCGCTACAACTCGAGACAATCCCCTCATATAACTTTCTCTTTATAAATATATATTTCCTTCTCCTTTTGACAAAAAAAAAAAAAAAAAAAAACGAAAGTCTTATACATGCCAAATCCCAATCCTTTATGAAAATCTTCTGACAGTATTGGCCAATCATGATATGCCATTTCTATCACAATTGGCCCAGTATTACATGAAGAATTGTGGACCATTTGAATTCCATTAAAAAGGTTGGGTATACTCTAGGTCTCCAGGTAGGTCTGGGGCCACTGCTTTATACTCTCTAGGCCCATTCAACTAGATCCATTGGGCCCCATAACTTGTGGTGCGTTGCATTTTCATATGTAATTTAATCAATTTACTTCAATAGCATGTGTAAATGGTGAACTTCCAATCATCACCTCACTGTGATGCACGTGGCAACTTATGCAGGTCCAGTCATCCTCCAGCCCCTATCTGACACGGTTCCAGATCTGCTTCTTAATTATCACAATCGGAACCTGGATCTATTTCTCGTATACACATAGCAGTTAGGGGTGGCAAATGGGTGAGTTGGGTTGGGTTGGGTAAGGGTTGAATACCAATCCACCCATATTGACCCACCAACCCACCTTGACCCATTATCAATCCTTTTATGTGTCATAACCCATCCTAACCCTGACCCACTCATATTGACCGTTAATCACCCTCACCCATACTAATCCATTTACTGTCACTTATAAATATAAAAATGGGTTGGGACAATTCGTATATCCGAAATAATAATTTTTAAGAGGAACATCCCTCTCTCTCAAGGTTGTTATATGGCAAAAATGGGTCGGTCGACCATATACCCAAAAATAACAAAATTTTGAGAGGAACGTCTCTCAAGATTGCCACATGGAAAAAATGGGTCGAGGCAACCCATATACCCCAAAATAACAATTTTTTAGATAATAACCTCTCAAGGATGCCACATGAAAGAACTGGGCTGGGTTGATCCGTATACTTGAAAAAAAAAACATTTTTGAGAAGATCATCTCTCTTAAGATTGCCACGTGATAAACGGGTTGAGTTGACCTGCATATTTGAAAAAAAAAAAAACATTTTGAGATAATCATCTCTCAAGATTGACACATGACAAAAATGGGTTAGGTCAACCCATATACCCAAAATTGCAAAAATTGTAGGCAAATGTAGAAAATAGCATAAAATGCAAAAAATAATAAAAAATTCAAAAAAATATAGAAAATACCGAAAATTTGTGAAAATGCAAAAATAAAACACCGAAAAATTGAAGAGAATGCATAACTTTTGTACAAAATAAAAATTGCTAAGAATACTAGAAAATTACAGGAAATGCATGAAAACACCAAAAAGCACAAAAATTATGTAGAAAAGCATAAAAAAAATTATAGAAATGCTGAAAATTTCAGAAAATATAGAAAAATACTAGAAAATTGCAAAAATTGCAAAAAGTATTTTGTAAAAGTGCTTTTATAAAAGCATTTTCATGTAAAAGTGCTTTTGCAAAAGTACATTTATAAAAGTTTTTTTGTGTAAAAGTGCTTTCGTAAAAGTATTTTTCATAAAATTGCTTTTGTAAGTGCTTTCGTGTAAAATTGCATGTGAACATGAAAGTTAATAAAATCTATTTTATTTCACTTTCAATAACAAAATGAAATGTGGCGTGGTAGTTTGGAATTGTAATGAGATGTGGACGTAGTAGGAGGCCTGAGTTCCAGTCACTTCAACTGTTGTTTTCTTGAGATTTGGTGAGTATAGATAGATGCTTAACTTTGACCCAACCCGCCCTGACCTAATGGGTACCTTCGACCCAACCCACCTTGACCCTTTTCCACAGAGCCTAATGCGTTACTCAATCCATATTGACCCATCAATAGAATGGGTGGATTCCAAGGTGGGTGAATTGGGTGGGTCAAATGGGTTGGGTCAAGATTGCCAGCCTTAATAGCGCTCATGAAGTTGGTCTAAGGATCTGAATTCATCACAGAGGGCCTTGTAGGTTTGATTTCACACCCAATACATGGGTGGGAGGTGTTGTGGGGGCACCGATTTACCTTCTCATCTCACTCATGAAGGCTCTTAGCTACGGACAAGATGTTTGGCTCCTTGTCAATTTTAAATGGGTAAATTACACGGACCCCCTTACTATGGGGTCGGTGATAGATGCCAACCCCTGAACTTTAATTTGCAATAAAGACCCCCTTTACTTTGATCATTAGACAAAGACCCCTCCATTAGCCATAGTAACGGGAGGTGGAATTTTACCGAAATACCCCTCTGTTAAGTCATTGGGCGCATATGCAATAATTCAAAAAGATTAAAATGGCCTTCTAACCCTTCTTGTGAAAACCCCTATGTTCTCACAGCCAATTTTTCTCCACTGAACTTCTTGGTAAACCTCATTGTGAAACGACCAATATGGCCGAAGGATAAAGCAATATTTGCTACTAGTGTGTTTGTTCCTAGAGGGGGAGTTTTGACCCACCTCCGCCGTAGAGGAAGTTGGCATTCTTCACCGTTGTCGGAGAAGAACGCCATTTCGTTGCGGTTGCCGAAGGAGAAGGTAAACTGCTTTGTTTTTGTTGAATATAGTGCAAGATAAACTACTCTACTTTTTTTTTTGTGAAAGGAAATATTACTTTCTAGGGTTTCGTTTTGTTAACGGACCTTGTTATTTATACAGATCGATTCTCCAAATTCTAGGCTAGGTTGTATTGTTTATTCCTTTTTTACTTGCTTTGAATCTGTTTTTCGGACTTTTTTGGTTGTACTTCATTGTTGTTTGGTGTTTGATTCGCATGTATGTGGTTGTATTTACTTTCAGTATAATATTGTTTTAGGACTTTGCCTAGGTATTTTAATTTGTAATTGCTCGAAAAGCCTGTTTTATTGAGAATAATTTTGGTTTGTTGCTTAATTGTGTTTTCAGAAGAACATGTGTTGATGAGTGTTGTTTTCTTCCCATGGATCTTCCATTGGTCCCCCCACATTGTGATTGCTACAACTTTACTAAGGTGGTGGTGGATACCCACATACACCCAAGGACTTTAGTCAGACACTACACTTTACTGCTCATTATGTTAATGTGTACAGATCAACATGTGTATAAGGGATGGATGATGGGGTGCTTAGGGGGAAGTCTAAAAAAGAAGGGGATGTATTGAGAAAAAGACAAGGAGATTATTCCACATCTTAGGGGGTTGTTTGTAAATTGAATCTATATGTTGTCTATCTTTAGAGTTCATAAACAGTAAGGTCCCAACATGGTACCCTATCTTCTTTCTATACACAAACGACAGAAGGAAGCCACAAAGAAACACGATTTTCAGCAAGTGCATGAACTCTAAGCCTTCAGAAATAATCATTTGTTCACACTTGCCCTCCAAAGTTTTCACCCGATCGTCAAGCTCAGCAACAAACTTCTCAATCTCCCTCGTAGAAATGATTGGCCATCTCCAGTGATCATAGGTGAAGTAATACCATCTTGGTGGTTGATGGGAACGATCCATTCGAAAAATCTCATGGTTTGACATTCGGTTGTTTACCCTGCATTAAACACTTTTTTATTAGTAAATTATGAACACTGGTAAAACTTGCAACTTTGTGATGGCAGGTACAAAACAATTTCAATGGATTGGAGGTGGCCTCAAACACCCTTATCACACACTTTTTACCACAGCCACAGACTCTTGTCTCAAATCTCAGATCACTTGGTCACTCCAGTGTAAATGTTTACACTCAAATGCTTACTCATTGCTACATTAAAAATATGTTAAAATTACAAACATCCACGAGTTAAATTCGGTTTAACAAAGTAAACTTCACAAACAACAAACAATGTTACACATCATGAGAATTAATACATGGATCATTAACTCAGATCACTTGGTGGCTGGACCATTTAACCCGTTTCATGAACATTAAACACTTCATGATTGGCATTCAAATATCATTAAACCCATTTCATGACATTAGTATAGGGTATTTTTGAAGATCATTAAACCCATCTCTTGACAAGTCATTAAACTCAAGGACTTCGGCCATGGTCACATGGACCGAGTATACTAGCAAGATATACCCAAATAACACCATTAGCAAGGAATGGATGCCATTACAAATTCGGACTGAAGAACATAAAATAATGAATTAAATATGGAAATTAACTAAATGTTTCTAAAAAAACTCTTAGGCTATGTTTGGTTTGAAAGAAAATGTAAACAAAGGAAGGGAAAGGTAGAGAAACCTTTACAACCTTTAAACCATGCAAGGTATAAATGCCATTACAAATTCGGATTGAGGAACATAAAATAATGAATTAAATCCAAAGATTCACTAAATGTTTCCAAAAAAACCTTTATATACAACCTTTAGGCCTTAACACCATGGTGGATGTGAACAATAAGCAAAAACCCTTATCCTTCCATCCTTTAAACCTAACAATAAGCAAACCATGGTGGATGTGAACTCACCAAAACAGGAAGAGTTGCTGCCAACCTTCACTATAAAGCAAAAACTTGAACCGATATATACTACGGAAGAAAAACCACTTAACACAAGCTTCGAAGTGATATCAGGGTTAAAATGGTCCGAAAATATGTCAAAAGGGTGGTTTGGGTATTTAAAAATATCATAACAGTAAAGTTCTAACATTTTACGATGGTAATTGACGAACCGCTAACGGTGGGAGTCTTTGTCGCAAATCAAAGTTCAGGGTATCGGTCACTCATCCCATAGAATAGGGGGACCGTGTAATTTACCCATTTTAAATTGACGTTTGATGCTACCATGTGAAGTGGCTTTCTTTGGATGGAAAATTTTACAACGTAAAGAGAAATTTGGGTTTCTACCAGATAAGGGCAAAAGTAATATTTTTATAAAACAAATAAAATAAGATAACTTTTTTTGGAAAAATATCAAGAAAAGGCAGTCATCGTCTTCCTCTTTGTATTCATGCCAACACACTGGATTTGAAGCCTACGTGGTTGCTCTCTCAAGAGTACCTGAGGGGATTCGTTGTAATATCAAGACTGCTTGTGATATGAAGACTAACTCTGCTCTCTCCCTTGCAAGAAGGAATGGTGGATATGATGTTGAGCATGTGATTAGATGAACTTGCTCGGAAGCTCGTGCTAAGTGGGGTGCATGTGCAGAAACACACCAAGGGAGGGAAGGGGGCTCCTCATGGAAAATTTTTTAAGGCGGTGGAAGCCACATGAATGTTTAGGTGGGAAAAGTCAAGTAGGAAGAATGTAGTTTGTTAGGAGGTCGAGTTGGGACCGAGCTCGACGTTCCATAAAAATCACAAATGAAAAGGAGATGTTGATGAGTCAAGTATTTTCAAGGTGATGACAACAAGGAAGAAGGAAGTGCATTTTGTGTGTGAAAACGGGGTTGAAACCGTTGAGCTGTGGGTTAGGGGTATTAAGATTGTAACCAGCGCTGCTTTGAGTAAGCAACAGAGCCGTAGGTGAAGTTTTGTGGTCTAATGTATGTAAACAAGTTTTGAGAAAGAACTTCCATCCGAGGAGTATTATGTTGTTCTTTTACTGCCTTGCATTGTGAAAATGTTTTTTGATCGCTTGTTGTTGTAAAATATTTTCCTAGATGAGAAAAGAAAAGGAAGATGATGAACATAGTCATTGCCCTTTTTTTGATATTTTTCCAAAAATAATTATCCTATTTTAGTTTTTTTATATATAAATATTACATTTTATTGATATTTAAGACAAAAATTGCCTTTATTTGCTATAAACCCAAGAAATTTTTAAAAAATAGCAAAAAAAAAGAAAAAAAATACTTATTTGGCATCAATCCACAATCAGATTCATCCCCTGTGCGGTGGATGTCTCTTGAAGAGGATGTCTCTTGACTCTCTATAGTCACTGGTCTCTAATACTTAAAATGTACTCATTACCCAACACACGTTATGGGAGTGGGGCCCACATCAGTCAACTGATAATTGATTCTGATTCCATCCATCGCACTATCACCTGTTCATGGGCTGGGTAGCCCGATGGCCCAGCCCAACCCGGCTTGGCCCGATCGGTACCTTGGTCGGGCTTGGTCATGTAATTAGGCTCGTGGGCCTGATCTTGGGCTTAACACAATAAGCCCGACTGTGTTATGGGCCGGGCTCGGGATTTATTAAAAAAGCCCAATTCGAGCTCGATTCAGCCTAATTCAGCATTATATATTTTATAAAATATATAATATGCATTTTATATATATGTATATATATATAATATTTATTGAAATATATATATATATATATATTTATAATTTAATATATATATTATTTTATTTTTTTCTTTATAATTTCTCTCTCACTCTCTCTCTATTCATATGCTTGAGCAGTAGTAACAATATGGAATAAATTTCGGATTCGGGCCTATGTATGGGCTTTCGGCTTTTTATGAAGCCCGGACTCGGACTCGAACCTTACAAAATACAGAATGAAAACCCGGCCCGGCCAATGAAGCTGACATAGTAACTCCATTTTTGTGTTTTTTTTGTTCAAAACAAAAGAAAAAGAAATTCCACATCGTCTCTTTCTCGATTCATCTCTCTTGAATTCAATGCCGTCGTTGTTAAACAAGTCCAGTAAATCCCCAAAACGCGCGAGCGTCCTCCCAACCACCCCACATAGACGTCCATAATGGAAACCCAGTTCACCGATGGGGCCGCCGCGAAACCTTTCTCCGGCCGATATTCTGCTGTAGTCGACATCGATCAGATGCCGGAAACTCCCCAGCGCGGGTCCCATCACCGCCGGGCCCAGTCGGAGACTTTCTTCCGGTTCCCCGACGACATCCTGTTCGACCCAGATGTCGATTTCAATCTTGCCGCCATGGATTTGCCTTCGATGTCCGAAGACAACGATTCTCGTGGCAACGGTGGAGTTCCGGTGCCTGTTGATTCTGGTAAATCAGAGGAATCCACCGGTGACAAGGGGAAGGGAAGATTGGGGGGAGCTAGTCATCTCAGGAGCTTGTCCATGGACGCCGACTTTTTTGAGGGTTTAGGGTTTCAACAGTCGACGGTTGGGATTGGCAAGGAAGGGGAGAAATTTGGCGGGAAAGGGGTTCCAGAGAAGAGGATGCACAGGCACAGTTATTCAATGGATGGGTCGTCGTCTTCATTTGAGGTGGAGTCACTGGAAAGTACGAAGAAGGCGATGGGACCAGATAAGCTGGCCGAGTTGTCTTTGATTGATCCAAAAAGAGCTAAAAGGTTTGATATTTTATTTTTTAACGTTGATCTTGCTTTAGTTTTGTTTAAGTTTAGGCAGTTTCCTTCTTTTCTGCCTCAGAATTGGGTTCTGATTTCTTTGTCTGATTGTATAGTTATAGCGATTTTCCAGGTAGTTCGTCTTGTCCTTTTTTAGGTTTAGCTTACTTAATCTGAGTATTTGGATTTGGACTGCGAAGGAATTCTGTGGAAGTTTTGCAATTGGCCTTTATGTGCTCTTAATTTAGTTGGGTTAGTGATTGAGTTCTAGCATACAAGGCAGAATTGTGGGTCTTCTGCTTTTGTTCTTACGCTATTGATGCAACCCTAATGAGAATTCTAATTTAATTTGTTTTGTTTTCTTCCTGTTGAACCCCGTTATAGGATTCTTGCAAACAGGCAATCTGCAGCACGGTCAAAAGAAAGGAAGATACGTTACACCAACGAGCTAGAGAGGAAGGTGCAAACACTTCAAACAGAAGCTACCACCCTTTCAGCGCAAGTTACAATGCTACAGGTATGAAGTATTCAGATGACTTGTGTTATTATCTTCTATAGCTGGTACCTGGAGAATAATTCAAGCTTGGTCCTGAAAGGCATACCAGAATTATTGTTTCAAGTTGAATTGGAGGGTTATTTCTCATAATGTTAACAATGTTGTCCTTTATATCAAGATTGCAAGTCCTCATTTCAAACAGAAAGGATAAAAAACAGAATCAATAGATTCAGTTTTCTCTTAATTGTGGACATGGATCCACCTGGCCTGGAGCGGGGCTGCGGGGGACAGTTTTTTTAGACTGTCCTTCCACTTTATAGTTCTCAGAGCTTGATTTACACTTTATAGTTCAAATTGGATCTGTGTATTGATCCTCTACTTGTTTGATTTTGAGTGCAAGGCCTTTTATGCTCATTTCTTTTCTTTATCCACCAAATTCATGTAATTTCTGTTCAGAAGGGAGCATGCCATACGTTATAGTATACAAGTCTAACAGAAATGGTGTAACATGGTCTTCTATAAGATCAGTTGTCTGGATTGGGTATGGTCAATTCACATGGTCCTCTCTTCAGAAATTTCCCATTGATACAATTGAAATACCTTTAGTCCTGGTTATTCATTTCAGTTACGTTGTCAGATTTTCTTCTCAAGGTTCGCCCTAGTGTCCATTAGTCAGATTTCATTTAACTTGACAGATTCTTATGTTGAAGGGTATCTTAATTTATGTTAGATGTTGATATTATTTTGGAGTGGGTGACAAAAACAATTGGGGGGTTTAAAGGGAATTTTGTGAACAAGTTTCTTGGCTACACCTCAATCACTAGCCGAGGGAATATCGATTATTAACTATTAGCTCTCATATAGAGGAAAAAGGTCATTACATGCATAAACTTTGTTCAAGACATTGTTCTAGAGAGTGGTTGCTGGACATAATATTTTAGAACAAATTGTGATTGCTAACTAGATGTTTAAAGCAATTTTTAACAGTGAAAAACTGAGAATGCAAATGCAACTGAACTGCAAGGCTTTCCTAGAGCCTAAGTTGCAGTCTGAGATGTGAACCTCAATAAGGTGAGGCTACACTTCTGAAAAGAGAAAAAGAAAAACTTAATATACAATAATATATAAACCTAAGTTCTGAAAAAAAAATTCATAAAGACTACATACAAAGCTACAAATTAGGAGCTTTTTGTTCTTTACCCTAAGGTATATTATTAGAATTTCTCCATCTATCTTGTCAGTTTGTAGTATAACATTGCTGGAATGACATGATCTTTGAAGTCTTCCATATTTTACCCCAATCCTTTAGCAATGACAAACAAGTATAAGATACAGTTTCCCGGCAGAACTGCACTGTTTTAAAGGCTGCTTGCTATGAGTAACGGTTTTCTACTATGATACCAAGTCTTACCGAGAGTATTGATATGATACGTGCCATATCAGGCATACCATATCGTATCTTTAAGGTACCAAAATGCTTCATACACAACCTTGGGTCTTACTGAATATATCGCATTCAAACTCTCTTTCTTGTCTGTTCATTTTATAGTTTACCCACTTTCTTATAGAGGTGTTTTCTCCTGAGCTTAATTACATGATGTTTTAATTCCGAAAAAAATTGACATGATACTTTATTTTAATTAAGACATTTTAATACTTTATTCTCCTGGAAATACCACAACTGTTGAGGGTGAATGTTGCTTTATAATTCAACTTTGAGGTTGTGGAAATTCTCTCAGCTTTCCAAAGGGAGATGGAACCAAGTCATAATTTTCCTTCCTATATGCAGAGAGACACCAATGGTTTGACTACTGAGAACAAGGAACTCAAATTGCGGTTGCAGTCCATGGAGCAGCAAGCACAACTTCGTGATGGTATGTATGATATAGTAAGGCATTTTTATTATGCATTATTTGCTGGAAATTTCATTTGCATGGATGACTTTACCGGTTTTTATTTTCTCTGCTACTACGTGGTGTTTGGTACTGTGGTGTTAGTCTTGGTGTTTGTACTTGAGTTTTTACATTGGATTTCAGGAGAGTGAGATGCTTTGGCATATAATACAGAGTTTATCTTCATTCATTTCCCAAGTACTTCACTTGTGAACACATAAGCTGTTCTCACATCAGCTTGAAAAAAAAAATCCCAACTTCAATACCATTCTAGGTACGTGTTCATCAGTAAGGTGCTCAGGACACTTGTGTCCTTAACGGAATGAGTGAAATTTTCTCATAATACAATTCCTAATAACTTATTGCAGTACTAGATACCACATAAAACACCCGAAGTGGAAATTCTACTCTGTTGAGGGACACATCCTCCCTGCACATAACTCTATGCAAAGAGTAGTACAGACATTTGTACTTGATTCTGCCCAATCCAAAAGGATGGTTTGGAAGGTAAAAGTAAAAACGCCTACATGGTGCCTAGCTGGAATTTAAACAGGAATGCAACACAAAGCAACACCACAGTTCCAAACACCCCCTATTTTGTGAGTTATTTACAAACAAGCGAAAGGTTGAATACGGACATCTTTGTTACTTCAACAGCTTTAAATGAAGCCTTGAGGGGAGAAGTACAGAGGCTTAGGATAGCTACTGGCCAAGTCCCGGCTGTCAATGGCCACTCTTTCAGCAGGGGACTACCTCCACCTTATTTCTCTCGGTCCCAGCCTTTGAGTCATTTTGGCAGCCATCAGACGACTCAGCAACAGCAACCACAGCCACAACAACAGCAACAGCAGCAGAAGCAGCAGCTCCACACATCTCAGCCACTTGCCAATGGCCACACCCTGGGGGGACAGCCACAAGGTCCTCAACATGTTTCCATGGACTTCCATCAAGGGGTTTGATATCCATCCAGGTGCTTAAAATTTGTTGGCAGAGTCTCGCTTTCATGATGAATTGGAATTTGATAACTCGAAGGTAAATTGTTCCAATCATGTCTTGTATATACATGTATTATGCATATTGCTGCTGGTAAGGTTGTAAAGAGTACTGCTTATTCAACAAAAAAGAAAAAGAAGAATACTCAGATCAATTTCTCGTATTAGTCATATGTGTATGCATCTGTAGGATAGGAACCATGTTGTAGAGCAATTAGGTTCTGATGAACTATCTAATCAATGGATGATTGTAGTTTGACCTCGAACAGAGCAATTCATGACATAATGTAGAACATGATTATAAATAAAGTATTAGTATTTTCTGTTCCTTGAGAGTTAAAGGTTCTATTCTTCACAATTGTAATGGAGTTCACCCTAGGATCCTGTCTTGTACGGTTGCTAGGCCACAATTTCTTTTTGATGCTTTTTGCTCCTACATTCAGCTAGATTAAAGATATGCTGGCAAGTTTGGCAACTAGCTGGCTCAAGACATACACATATACACAATGCAGAAGTTATAGAAAGACTAACAAACGAGCAATAAGCCAATAACAGAAGTACAGAACCCCCTAAGAGACCAACTGAATCTTGAATACTGACTACTGAGTGTCTTACATTGAGCTGAGAAATCAACCTTTTAGTAAAGTTAGTTTTGGTAGTTTCTTCCATGAGGCTCGGTCAATGCCACTCAATCAGTGCTGAAGCCCTCCCAAACCAGCCCTGATTTTGTTTTCTCTGTTCTGGTTAAGATAATCTATGAAACCGCTCGGGAAGCAATAATACAGGTTTTCAATAAGGGCTGCTCTGGACTTAGAAGTTGGTGGTCCGAATTTGCATAACATAGCCTAGCATTTCCTGCTCAGACCAGAAATTGCGAACCTAATCGTTGGAATCAGTTTAAGAAAGGCCGGTCTCTCAGTTGGGATGTGGTTTCTAACGTTCTAATTTTCTATACGCCATGTGTCACATTATGTAGCAAGTCCTGTCCCCACCATGTGTCTCATAGATTCTCTGGCATGGACGACTTTTCTGTATGTCCAGCTTCCCTAACCCGTACCATGTGATACTTGTCGGTTTCTTTTATTTATTTTTTATTTTTTAAACAAAACCTTGACATTCTAACAACTGCAAATAGATGATTCCATCCAGCCAAAAATCGTCTGGATGTCCAGGAACAAGACTTCAGTTGCAGCTGAGTAAAATATTCATGAGACAGGAATGGGGAAAATAGAAGTATAAGAATAAACAAAGGCGAGAACAGATCTAATCTTCTTAGCTACTTACTATTAAATCCAAAATGCTTGGCTACAGAAATGTAACACTAGAATGCAAATAACATTTGCAGTACTAACGAATCACTCGTGCATGACACAAGCACAATTTTCCTTCCCTACGTCTGCTGCAATACAAGGGAACTGAGTTTCATCTGCCCACTGCCAATAACTATCAGAAAGGATTTGTTGAAAAAACAAAAGTCAGTTAATTACAAGTTTGACAGAGGAGAGACCTGGAAAAATGTCTTACCAGTGCAAAGTATGTCTAAAGTTATTTCAATTTGTGATATCGGGCTTGCGGGAGTTGACTCAAAACAACCTCCACTTACTAGATGAAAATTTGGTGCTGGAACTGTGAGGGCATGAGATCCTCCCCGACAGTTGAGCAGCGAAAGAATCCTCAAGGATGGAGAGGCCAAGTATCGTTTTCGTTAGTGAAACCAAATGTTCTCTTTTAAATTGCAGGAAAAAAAATTAGGAATCTAGATCAATGGAATTGTTGGGGGTAGATTCTGTTTCTTTGTCAGGTGGTTTGGCTTTGTTTTGGGACAAAGAAATTGATCTGAAGGTATAAACTGTAGACAAGAATCTTGGTCATACAAAAATAACTGAGGGAGATGGTTGTGAGCGTCAGAAAATGGTTCACTAAGGCTGAAATGGAGTCATCAACCATCAATTATGGAAATAAAGGTGATGGAATCTCTAGGAATTGCATTAAAACTAGTTTTGGTTCATAATAACTCCACGATCCAAGGCAATGGTCCAACCAGTCTGGATAAAACTCGAATGGGAGAGGGAAGGGGTTAGACACCCCTCTCCCAGGTCCAATAAGTGGGAACCACATAGGATTCCGGATATGCGCAAATTAAAGCAAACAATTCATTGACTAACTAAGAACAATTAATAATCACTAAAGCTAAGCAAAAATCATTAATAAACCATTACAAGAAAATTCCCTTAATTAAATTAAATTAAACTATTTTATTTTATTTCTTCTTCTTCTTCTTCTTCTATTTAATTTTTTATCATTTGTTTATGTTATTTTCTTATGGAAACCCATTTTTATTTTTTAATTTTCTATTTTTTGGAATCTTTTATTTTTTATTTTTATATTTTTTATATTATTTTTTTACTTCATTCATTTCAATCATTTACCATTCTCCTTTCAGTAGCTTATTTCCCCCTTGTTACCTAAATGAGTAGCCTAAACATCCTACTTCATCCCTTTACCCGATTTATGTATTTTATCTTTTTTTTTCTATATTTTGATGATCGAGTTAGTTTGTCCTTTCTAACCAATCAACCCTTTTAATTTGTATCTTCAAAAATAGAGGGATCATTTTGATTCCTTTACATCTCGTCCCCATTTATAGTTCATTACCGCCAGGGGCAGAGCCAGGAAATTGTTATAAGAGGGGTTAAAACATAAATGAAGTATGGATGGGCCCATGCCGGGGGATGGGAGGGGGGGGCAATCATTGAGATGGAGAGGGAGAAAATTTACATGGAAAGCTATTTTTCAGTGGGGAGTTTCTGAACCATAAGGGGGGCCATGGCTCCCCTAGCTCCGCCCTTGGTTACCGCTTAAATATTTAGATAGATTCAGCATTTTTCACTCCAATTTCATGAAACTGAATCAGGTGATCGTTCAAATCAAATCACACAACCAATTAAATCAGGTCATTCATGGCATCATAATCCTTGCAGCTCCAAGTTCAAGTAGTGAACATTTCTTGGGCACTTCTGGACTTCTTTTTGGAAACCTCTGTATCCTTTACGGTTCAATGAGTACTAGAGGAAGATTGGGGCATGATCATTACAGCTACCCATAATGGTGGCATCTAAGTCTACAACTTGGGTTGGGTTGGTCCAAACCTAATCCTAACCCAACCCGAAAAAGTTGGGTTGGGTTGGGTTAGGTTGATGTTCGGGTTAGGGTTAGGGTTAGGGTTGGCCCCTTAACCAACCCAATCCAGCCCAAACCCCACTCTATAGTACATGTCATATATAAATATATGTTATATGTACTATATTACATTGATTTGTTTAGATGCATGATATTTGTATAGCCCCCACCACATAGTATCATGTATTTCTTTTAAGATAATCACTTCACTTAATCTTAATTAGAAAGACTAAAATCTTAATAACATTATTTTATGTTTTTTAAAAATTTTTATTTTATGTTTTATCGTAAGTTGTAACTCATAATAAACTATAGTCATTTCTAACACTTGTTTTTTCTGAATTTTGTACCAAAAGAACAAAAAAAAAAAAAAAAGAAAGTCAACAAACAAGTACTAATGAAACGTAGGATATATATAAAGTGAAAGTTGAGTTAAGATCTAAAATCGAGAAATTCTATGAGGTTTCAAGGGATGGGAAGAAGGTTGGATTAGAACCAACCCAAACCCAATCCAACCCGAAATTGACTTTGGGTTGGGTTAGAGTTGAAGGAATTTAGTTAGGGTCAGGGTTAGGGTTGGTCAAGTTAGGATTGAGATTTAGAACTTAGGATTGAGCTAGGATTGGCCTCAACCCGACCTAACCTGGCCCGACTTACAGCCCTAGTGGCATCTCAGGATGCAAGGTACTCAACGTTCCTTGAGAGGGCATTTATGTGCTCCAGTCTGGTTATTTGAACACCACAAGATATTGGGCATCCCACAAACTTGTGCCCAAAAACACTAACACTCCCAAGTGGGTATCAATGTGTATGGATATGATTAATACCCATTTTATTATTTTATAAGTATTAGAAGGATGCTTATAAACCCCCTAAACTATTAAAATCCTCAATAATATTTTATTGTATTATTGTATCACTGTGTTCTGAGGTCCACCAATACTGATACAATATGTCAGTTAAAATCACACCATGGAAGAAACCCTCAGGCATGATTTTGAGCAAGCAAAATTAGCACTGGTGGATCAAGAAACCCATAGAAGTGGCTCATGATTCATGTATTCCATTGCCATTTATGTAAGTAGGAAACTCTCAGCTTGACACAATTATCCCTGACCAATCCAACCCACATGAATCAAGATTTAAGAATTGTGTAATGGATGGCCATACTCATGGAATGGACCTCGGCCGTCTGGATTGAAATTTAACTTAGGCTTAGTTTGGGAAGAGTGTAAATACAAAACTTTAGATAAGGCATTTCTAAACCTTGTATTTGCATTGAAGATATTTGTATTTGTACTCATTCAAAGCTGAGCATTATGCTCAGTTTGGAAGGAGTATAAAGACAAAATGTAGAGTGTAAAACATTACATTTTGTATTGCATTTGTATTCATACTTCTTTCAAACTGAGCCTTAGACTGTGTTTGGTTGCAATACAAATGAATTTTAATTGATGCAAAATCATGGTAGTACAAATGATTTGAATGTAAATTATGACCTATTTTTGCTTCAAATGTTAGCTTATTTTGTTTGATTGCAATACAAATGAAGTAAATTAAGACGTGAAACAAAATAAAGTAAAATCCATAAACAAAATTAAACCAGAATTTGCATTTTTTACATCTACACTCCCATGCATTTGTACTAGTGCAAATAAATTTGCACTACAACCAAACATAGCTTTAGGAACAAACAGAAGTGATGAGAGCTCTTTATGAAAAATGTAGAGCAAGTCTTCCGAGATAAACCAAGATATCCAATGGCTTTTGAATATGGCTGCAAATTGGGCTGGGTTAGGTTGGGTTGAGGCCGACCCTAACCCTGACTAAATTCTTTTAACTCTTATCCAACCCAACCGTCTTTCCATCCCTTAAAATCTAGTACAAACTTCTTAATCTCAGATCTTAACTCAACTTCCACTATATATATTAATTCTATGTTTTATAAGTATTTGTTTGTTGATGTTTTTATGGTTCTTTAAATACAAAATTTAGGAAAAAAGTGTTTGAAATGACTATAGTTTATTATGAGTTATGAATTATAATACATCTTTTATGGGCAACAACCTATGGGTGGCAAACAACAGAGAGGAGATAAAGAATAAAATATTCAAAAAACATAAAATATATTATTAAGATTTTAGTATTTCCAATTAGAATTAAGTGAAGTGATTATCTTAAAAGAAATAAATGATAATATGTGGTGGGGGTTATACAACTATCATGCATCTAAACAAATCAATGTACGATATATCATATATATAACATATATTTATATATGACATGTATTATAGTGTTGCGTTTGTATTGGGTTGGATTGTCGGGGTCAATCCTAATCCAATTAGAAGCAAAGTCAGATTCATAAATTTCAAACATAATCCTAACCCAGGCATTATATTTCTTATCCGTCAAGCATCCTCCTTTAGAACTTTTCCATTTTCTTGAGATGATAAATCTTTCTTTTTGCCAGCTGGAATTCTACTCATCTTCCAAACCAAGATATCCAATGGATTTTTAGCCCCTGTTTGGCATCACTCCCCGGGAGTGATTACGTGGATCAGGATGAAAATCACGTTTGGCATAAACTAGTTGTTCGGTTCTCATTCGAACAGGATGAGAAAACCCCTTCCAATACATGATTCCGCGGTGTGGAAATGTGATTCTAGCGACACTGAATCTCCTGCCCCACGGGTACTCTGCCCATGCCTACCCACATATACTATCTTTCATGAATTGGGAACATCTGCCCCTGCATAATACTATCTAAACGATGAATTATTCCCTGTGTGGTTGCGATAAACGTGAACATAATTTTCATGGGCAGAATATCCGGACTCGATTCTGGCACAAGTCCAATTCTTTCCATGTCCTTTAAAAGTTAACGAACACAGGTGCGGGTATCACACGTGAAAGCCATTGTAGTTCGGTAATTTCCCCCAGCGTTCTAACACCATAGACAGAGTATCTTCAACGGCTCTGCTATGCCAAAGACGTGGTCCTTGGACCTTGAAGAAATGCACTTGGGATTTTCTATTCACTTTTTTTATTCATTTTCTATCCGCCGTGAATTGGAACCACATATCTCAGTGAGTAGGAAATTTGGACTCGACGGTGAAGAAGCTGAGGTTGTGAAAGCACTGGCAATTCCCACTGTTTCTGAGGCATGCTGGATAATGGCGTCTCGGCGTATTAACGGTGCTCTGATTACTGATTCGGATGCTTTACTCTCCCGAATTATTATGAACAAGTCGGACAATCAGACAGTCTAAACTGCCCAAATCGGACAATTTTTTACCTGATCAATAGTTTTGACCAATTTTTGAATTTTACTAAAACCTGACCTAAAATCATAATTGGGTGACAATTCAAATGATTCACTAAAAACACTGCCTCTACGTACATCACATACACAAATATTAGGGAAAGCAATTATTCAAGCAAGAAACACTGGGCTGCATAATACAAATCTCAATCATACGTTAGAAGCAAAAATATCAATATGCACAATACAAAATTACAAATCATTGGGTTGCATTATACAAATCCCACGTTAGAAGCAAGGGTCAAAATTGTAAATTTTGAACGTAAAGGTGCATCATCTCAAATTCCCAATCACACGTTATATGCACAAATTTGTAAATTGCACAATTCAAAGGGCAAATACACTACTGTTTTTTTTTTTTTTTCAATTTCAAGAATTGAACCAGGACATCTCAAGGAAGGGTATTACCCTTCAAAACTTATCAAATGTCCTCATACCCAAGAGGTGGTCTTACTATCTGACTGAAAAATGGCAAAGGATGTATAAGTAATTTGGCCTTGGCATTTTCAAGTAGATAAGTTTTAGACATTTCTGTTATTGAGCATGTATGTTAGCAATTTTAGTAAGGGAATTTAAACTTAGAGCAGTCAGTGGGTTCGGTAGAACCCGATGGACTAAATGGACCTGAACCGATTGGGCGGTTCTGGTTCTGGAACTGGAACTGACAGGTCGGTTCTGGGTCCTGATATGGTATTCGGATTTATTATCAGTGCGGAACTGATTCCGTCCAGTTCTGAACCAATTCAGATCTGATCCGAACTATATACATATAGTATATATTATAGTATATATTATAATCGGGTCTATCGGATTAGACCCAACTGCCCCCAAAACCAATTAATTTAATTCTGGGTCTAAAAATTATAGACCCTATCAGGTCCGATTCGGTTCTGGGTCCTCAATATTTCATATCGGGTCAGTTTCAGTTCTAGCTGATCCCAAATCAGACCCAACCCGTTGACTGCCCTAAACAGATCTGAACCAAACCGACCCAGGGTCTGCATTATGTGTCCCAATTATAATTGGGTCAGGATTGGTTTTAGTTGTTTTGAACCAATTATGATCCGGATGAATTATATTTATATTATAACTGTAATATTATCTCATTTTCCTATTTCACCATAAAAAACATGCATTTTTTTTCTTATCAAATTACTTTCTTATTGCATATAGTCCCAATTACAGAACCTATAGGATCTGTTTCGGAACAAGTTCTGCAAATCTGCTATCACCCGACCAGTTGACAACACATCTTAAATTGTCGAGTTTGGACTTTTAGGCCCAAGCCCAAATCAACAGGTCCGTGGGGTCTAACTTTGATTGGCCCAACTCAACTTGTACACCTATTGTATCTCCAAATCAATTTTCTTTTGGAAATACGATCTATGGAGCATACTAAAATCGTACAGTGAGAATCTATCATATATAATCCCCAAGGGGAAACCAAAAAGTTTTCCTTGTTGTTGGACTGAAAGACAGGTCCATCCATATAACAGGAGTCATGTTAATGGCCCATTACCTATGATTTAATTTGAGGAGCCAAACAGGTCCACACTCCCATGATTAGCCAAAACACTTTTTTCGATCCTTTCACCTTTTCATTTGATCACAGGATAAGACTGGACACGTAGTTGGGTTTTGATTTGCCCAAGTGTCAACTGAACCACCTTTTCAATTGCAACTTGGTTTGTCTGGTTGTTTCCCACGAAATTCTAACGCTCCATAAAGCATTACATCTTGAATATAATAAATTTCTCATATTGGTTAGCTATCTCAACTCACTATGCCCACATTCCACTGCATCATGCACAACACCACCAATGGCTCTACTCTCTCCATCCAACAAACTGTTTAAGATAAACCATGTTTTAAAATGGATTCCATCTCATGTAAATTTCCCCTTATAATCAACATGGATTGAATTTACGCAAATGGGTCAATGCAAAATTGGGTTTTGACCCGATATAATTAAATAGATCAGCATCAGACCATACCTGTTTATGCCCTACCATATATAAAGCTATAATCTAAAGATCGAATTTCTTGTTGGATTGTGCTCTGGACCTTATTGTTTTTTATATGATATTTGTTTTGAATTGTTTCTAATGTTTTGTTTTGAGCAGAAAATCATTTTGTTGCGTATTAAAGCTTTTTTTTTGAAGCCCAAGTCCAAAGGGCATTATATTCATCGAGGAAAATTCTCTCATAAAATAACCATTCATTCATGGCTAACCCATGCTCCAGCTTTTTTATATTTATTAATAGGCTTGAACAAACAAAGGAAAAGCAAGGATAGAATAGGATTCATAATTAGTGTGCTACTGTGGCGCTTTTTGAGAAAGTGTGATCACAGAATCATGTATTATGGAGCTTTGCCATAAAGCCCAGACCAAATGTAAGGCTTGGGTTGAATTAGCATAATCTAATATATTCTTTAGATTAAAGTTAAACAGGCTTTTCCCTTTATGGAGTGGTATATTTTAAAGTTCAAAATAAGATTTTTAAAAGTCATGTCTGAACCAAATTTGTTTATAATCAGTCTTTGATCTTTTCTCAAATGATTCTTCTCCATGGTTGCACTTGTTTCGTGTGATGGATGGACCCTTTGAACCCCTAAAAGTAGAACAAACACAAGAACCTAATAAGGCTTCCATTAATCCAGAATTTAATATCTTTCCATGGGTTTTATAACAACTCCCTATGGCTGGCCTGTCTAATACTCTAATTAACAATACCTAATCGAGAATTGGTGCTCTGTTTCTCCCATGGACTGTCTAATTCACAATCCAAGGTCTGATTTTATATTTAAATGTATATAATTGTCAAATTAATAAAAATAGAAAAAAATTATGTCAAAATGCATAGTATAAATCGGGAAAACATAGGAAGTGCTATGTTTATTCACCATCACTTATTTTAATCAATAAGGAAGACTTTCATTATTTCCTATAGGTTGTAAAAAGACTGGATAGGCAGGCACTATTTGTGAGCATAAAGAATAATCACTAAAAAAAAGAATAATCACTTAGGGCCCGTTCTTATTTTTGTTTTCATTGATCAAGAAACTCATGTTCTTTTTTTAGCTTTATGTGGGGTTCATGAAAAATTTATTTTCCTTGGGTGATATCCATCACTTATCCGGGTAAATAACTTTCTCACCTAGGGGAAAGCTGCCAACACTAGGATGGGACAAAATTGTCCCTTTTAATAATGACTTTTTATGGATAAGTCAGTCATTATCTTATTTACTTGAGAAATAAAAGAACATAGGTAAATCCACTTTTTTGGGTAAGTGTTTCCTAGGAAATACTTACACAAATAGGAGTCGATTCGAGTTGAACCTAGACGAATATCTGGCTATTGAAGCTAGGCTCTCTAATAAACTATCAAGCTCGAGTCAAAAGTTTGGAAGTTAAAGCTCAGCTCGACTGCCTCTAATTGTAGGTCTCCCTCAACTATCGAGGTGCCAAATCGAGGTCTCCCTCAGCAGCCAAGGTGACACCCTATATATATATATAGGCTCGCAAGCCGAGCTTTATTAGGCTCAAGTTTGGCTCGAAGATCGGTTTAGACCGAATTGAGTCGAGCTTTTCATGAGCGGAGCTCAAACAGCTCGCTAAAAGCTCGACTTGTGGCCACCCCTATACCCTAGTAAGTGCATTTATGCGACTAAACAACTAACCGAAAAGTGAACCAGGCCTTAATAAATTTATAAGCACATGCCCCATAAAACCCTCACCCTAGTAAGGGTGATCTTTTTTAGCTCAGCACAATCCAAAATTTCTAAGTTTGAGCCTTGATTTTGTGTTTACAACCTACCTAGGCTCAGGCCCGAAAATTTTAGGCCACGTCTGGGCTTAATACTTCAACCCCAGGCCAGCCTAACCCATATATTTAATATATGTATTGTATATTTTCTAGAATATTATAAATTTTATATAAAATGTTATAATATGGCACTTACAATATATTATATATAATATTTTGTATTATATAATATATAAAATAAATTTTATTTGCATTTCATGTCATTTATAATATTTTATACATAAGACATAGGCACGGAATCCAGTCCACCCAGGCTCGGGCCCAAGTTATTAGTAACCCTTCTTATAGTTGCAAAGCCCAGCCCATGATTATCCTTATAGCCTTTGCTTCAAATGATTCAAAGAAAATTTTTAGTACAACTGTCAGAATATTGAATGCTTATTTAGTAGGCTCACAAGGATATAAAATTAATATAATTATGAAGAAAACCAATTTTCCTGGTACCCGACACCCCAACTTGATGGGATTGGGGGTGGAGATTGCCTTGGCGAAGGAGGAACGGGTCAAGGATGGGGAGTGAAGTTCCCGCACCACCTCGGTTCCGATTTTATAATAATAATAATAATAATAATAATAATAATAATATATTATTATTATTATTATAAACCTTTTTCTTTATTTTAAATAAATTTATTTTAAAATTACTGTTATTTAAAAAATTTGGGAGATTCGGGTCCTCACTTGGAATCTGTCTCCATCAGAGATCAGGGGTGGAGGATAACTTTTATCCTCAGTGGGGTTGGGATTGGGAATAGGGATTTATTTCAAAATCTGGTTGGGGACAAGGAATATGATCAAGAACGCAAACTGATCAGATTGGATTCAAATCAGGGTATATTTGAATCCGATTTGATTTGATCGGATCTGATAGGACTTGATTAAATTCGAATCTTATTGGTAAGTCAGATCTTTGGATCTGATCCGGTTCAACTTGTTTTCTTTAAAAATTATTAAATTATTAAAATAAAAATAAAACATACTAATTTAAATAAAATAAAAACAAAAATATAAGTATTTTTTAATTATATTCATCATATATATACATGTTTTTTTAAAAAATAAATAATATAAGAAATTTATAAATAAATAAATAACACATACATATGTATTATAGATTTATATATCGGATCAAATCTTGTTGAATCGGATAGGGGGTGATCCAAATTCGATTTCTGATCAAATCCGATCCAAATAGAAATGATAAGAATTCAACCAAATAGGATTGAATCTTAGATCAGATCATGATCCGATCCATTTACACCCCTAAATATAACCCCACTCTCTTGCCATTCCTGTTCACTTGTTCATCTTTACCCAAATATTGGATTTCCATAACTCATGTCATTACCAAATCAAAAATCAAATGAGGTTGGTCTGAATGTGGCCAAATATCGTCCAATTTAACACTGTACGTATGTATGTACTCTTGAATGACAAATTCTTTAGACTTGACTGTGGAGACCTGGTTTTCATTATGGTAATTGACCTGCGATAGTCATTGGATGCATTTTCTTCTTTCAATTCGTTCCGATTAATGCCATAGATACAACAATTAGGTGGTAGGCAATCCTTTTATCCTATCCACCAACGGCATGCAGGTAGGTGGGGTAGTGTATGTAGTCAAACAGAAGCAGTATATATTATACTATGATCTTCAAACAGAAGCAATATAATCTTACGTGCAACAAGTCTTGTAGCTAGCAGCGTATAAATATATAATGCAAGGTGTTTGAAATCAAAACTCTGATATTAGTACTAACTCTCCACAATTATTACATGCATGATTGTTTTTAATATTGTTACAGATGGTTCCCATAGGAATTTGCATGATACTATTTATGGTTTTGTTATTCTACATCTACATCTAAGGTTTCAATTACATCTAACTCTAATTGAATAGTTCAATTTCAAGTTCAGTTAGGCTCTATTCCAGTTCAAATTTTGGAATAAATTTAATTAGTTATTCGAGTTCAAGTTTAACCAATAAAAAGTTAAATTCATTAATTTGACTTGATTAATGTATGTATGTATACATATATATCATAAAAAATATACAAATATATTATGTGTGTATATATATATATATATAGACAGATAGATATTTTGAGCTTTCAAGTCAAATTTGAGCTCATGGAGTATTTAATTGAATCGAACTCAAATTGGAAAATGTAGTTTGAATCGAACTCAAACTCAAATTCCAAATTAGTAATATTTTAGTCAAGTTGAACCAAGACATGCCAAAGTTTGACTCCCGCGCCTCAGCTCTGTTGCACCCCTACCTAGATCAAAACAAAAAGTTTATTGCAGCATTAGGTGAACCATGCATTGAATGGTAGCCTGCCCAACTGAATGAAGATCAGGTACAGGCCTTGAAAATGGCTCATTCACTCAAAATATGAAGAGTTAAAGTTTTTGTCAATGCAGCTACGATAGCAAGTAACCTAAAGGATAACTAGCAGAGGGGGCCCTGCATTGCAGGGGCTCGCTCATAAACTACCAAGCTCGAGTTCGATTCGAATTAGAGACTTGAGCTCGAGCTCGAACTCGGCTTGAGTCAAAAGTTTGGAAGTTCAAGTTCGGCTACCTTTGATTGCAGGCAAGGATTAAAGTATTGGTATCGAATATCATATCGAATAACTTGGATACGAATACAGATACAATATGGAAACGCATGGAAACAGATGAAAAATATGAACATAAAAATTTCATAATATATTAATAATATTAAATTTGAGGTCAAATAACCATAAATAATGTATAAATGTATATTTTAATCATGTATTTGAAAAAATATATTACAATTAATATAATATGATGCATAGATATCATGCAATTTTATTGATAATGTATCAGTCCAGAGTCCAAAGTGCAAAACATATTTTCCTATTATATTTTAATTATTATATCAATTATTTTTTATTTTACTATTTTTACTTCTTTACATTAACAAAGAGGTCAACCGAATATTAAATTCTCTATGTAAATTAAAATATCCATTAATAATTTATAAAATGTATAATCTAAACATAAAATATATAAAATCTATTAAAATTTCTAAGATATATATCATATGCAAATTCATAATTTTTAACTTTTAAAATGATTATTCCATTATTAATTATATTTTTATTCCTATAATTTTCTAATTAAAAATCTTTTTTTTGGTATAAATGTAGATTATAGATTTGATAAATTCAATTTAAGATTATATTCTTGAATATTTTGTAAACAATGGTTTTATTTTCTAAATAATAAATATGATTTTATGTAATGTGTGTGTGTATCATGTACAAATTTATAAATTTTAAGTACTAAAATAAATATTCCCTTATTAATATTATATTTTTATAATTTTTTGAGATTCAAATAATATTTTGATATAAATGTGGATTTGATATATTATTTATTTCTATTATTTTATAAAATAATGATTTTAAATATTACTATTTTAATTTTTAGTTAAAGTTAACCGTAATATGTATTATTTATTTCAATTGCATTTAAGTAATAAAGAAATAAAACTTTTATTCATTTATTAATGACCACAAAAGATGGAACGACATAATGGCTTATAGGTGTAGATGTTAGGCTCTCTTTTGCTTCTTGACACGGGTTCGAGTCCTTGTGACTCTTTTTTCAGTAGAAGAGCACGTGCATGCGCCACGCGCTCACACGTGTAGCGCATCATACTATATTGATCCATATCGATGTGTAACAACCAATACAGTACAGATCGATACGCGCCCGTATCGGCCCAATACGCACATAGGATACATCTCCAATCGTAGCGTATCCCATATCGGATACTAACGATACCGATATGATACACCTTGCATTGGACTGTATCCTATCGATATTTCAATCCTTGATTGTAGGTCTCTCAAGCAACCAAGGTGCTGAGCCGAGATCTCCCTCAGTGACCGAGGTGCCAAGCTGAGGTGACACACTATGTACACACTCGATTAGGCTCGTGAGACTTTTGATTGCAGGTCTTCCTTGCAGTTGAGGTGCCAAGCCAAGGTCTCCCTCAATAGTCGAGGTCTCCCTCAGATGCTAAAGTGTCGAGTTGAGGTTTCCCTAGTAGGCAAGGTGTCGAGCTAACGTCTCCCTTAGTTGACGAGGTGTCGAACTAAGGTCTCCCTCAATTGTCGAAGTGTTGAGCCGAGGTCTCCCTCAGTGGTCGAGGTATTGTCTAGCTCGAACTCAATTTGAATTAGAGACTTGAGCTCAAGCTCAAAAGTTCAAGCTTGACTACCTTTGATTGTAGGTCCCCTAGCAACCGAGATGCCGAGCTAAGGTCTCCCTCAATTGGAGAGAGAGTGGCATTCTTGTAATTTATAAGGAAAGAGAGAGATGGCAGGAGAGAGGGAGAGAAACATTCTTGTAATTTATAATGAGAGAGTGGCATTCTTGTAATTTGTAAGGAAAAAAGCAAGAGAGAGAGTGTGTGGCGTTCTTGTAATTTGTAAGAAAAAGAGAGTTAGTAGGAGAGAGTGGCATTCTTGTAATTTGAAAAAAAAAAGCAAGAGAGAGAGAGAGAGTTGGTAGAAAGTGACATTCTTGTAATTAAAAGGAAAAAAGCAAAATTTACTATTAGATTCCATTTCTTGCCTTCTCAGGCCTTCTTTCGTACACATTCCAATTTAATGTATTTACTAGCGGAAGAGGCCCTGCATTATAGGGGCTCGCTCATAAATTATCAAGCTCGAGCTCGATTCGAATTAGAGACTTAAGAGCTCGAGCTCAACTCGAGTTAAAAGCTCGAAAGTTTGTGCCCTGCTACCTTTGATTGTTGGTTTCTCAAGCAGCCGAGGTTCCGAGCCAAGGTCTCCCTCAATTGTTGAGGTGCCAAACCGAGGTCTCCCTCAGCTGCTGAAGTGTCGAGCTAAGGTTTCCTTATCAGGCAAGGTGTCGAGCTAAGGTCTCCCTTAGTTGACAAGGTGCCAAGCTGAGATCTCCCTTAGTTGTTGAGGTGCTGAACTGAGATCTCCCTCAATGACCGAGGTGCTGAGTCGAGGTCTCCCTCAATGGTCGAGGTGTCGTCTAGCTTGAGCTTGATTTGTATTAGAGACTTTAGCTTAAGCTCAGAAGTTCAAGCTCAACTCGACTACCTTTGGTTGTAGGTCCCCTAGTAGCCAAGATGTCGAGCTGAGATCTCCCTCAGTTGGAGAGAGAGTGGCATTCTTGTAATTTGAAAGAAAAAAGAAGCAAAAGATGAAGAGAGAGAGAGAGAGTTGGTAGGAGAGAGTGACATTCTTGTAATGTGAAAGAAAAAAAAAAAGCAAAAGAGAGAGAATTCATAGAGAGTGGCATTCTTATAATTTCTAAGAAAAAAGACAAAAAAATGTTGTTAGATTCCATTTCCATCATCCTCATGCCTTCTTAGGTACTCATTTCAGCTTAATATATTTATATAGATATAGATATTGATATTTTGATTCACATAATAGCATATAATACATGCATATCGAAAGAAGAGTGAAAATATATGTATAGCCCACCACCTTGGGTGAGGTTTTTCTTTGGTGATGGTCACTCTTGTAATTTTGTTTTGAATCAATAAATAATTAATAGTTTTCTAAAAAAATAGAGAACCAAACAACTGCTTGCTTTTAACATCTGGGTCTCGTTTGACATAATGCAATAACTTACTTAGCTAGGTGGTAGCAACTCCCCCATTCCTTACTCTTTAGCCTTTACAATAGGGCTGCTGAAAGTAATATCCATTAATCAAGACTTAGAACTCAAATTCCAGTAAGGGTAATCCAAATTTGATCTGTTTATATATATTGATCCACCCTGTATCTCCTACCGACAAATTGTTTATATATATATATATATATATATATATATATAAAGATTAGGCACATATCTCCATGAATGGCAACAGAGATATTCTGACTTCAAACATAAAAAGGCAAGGGAGATATTCCCAATGCACACATGTCCTTCTTTGGGCATGGATTTAGAACAATTTGTGGGTTGGAGATGGGAGTTCATATTCATTAATTAGCATATGATAGGATTAAAGATATAGATTAACATTTTATATTTAAATTTAACTTTTATGACCTGGGAATCCAAGGCAAGTATGTATGGTTACAGGAAAGATTCATAAATTCAAGTTTGAATTAATTTTCAATCAAATTTATTATGAAATATAATAGGCCAGGTAGAAGACTTGAACCTACCTTGACATTATTGATAGATACTAAAACCTCCCTTGTCCAATATTAATGCACTAATTGGAATTAAAACTAGATATACCCAGTTGGATCTGACCCATTATTGCAACCCTACTTTACAATAAAATAAAACCTAGAGACTATGACTAAGACTAGAAGCCCCAACTCTGGTGACCCTTAGAGATTGACATGCATCAATTCCCATTCTGCTCCATCTGCCTCCAACGATGAGGTCCAGCTCAGTATCAAATAATATATAAAAGCAAGGCCAACCAACAATGGTCAATGGGTTTGAGTAGAAACAACTTTGAGAAATGAGTAATGAGAGGATGAGATGAGATTACACCACATACATATTATTGATTGAATTAGAAAATGTATGCCTGGTGGCATTCACGTGGAATCTACACTCCCTCCCCCTCCCATTAACTGATGTGGTGAATGGTGATGTTGATCGCCTTCACAATTTCCCTGCCCCCTCACTAGCCATGAGTGCTCTTCCATATCAGCAATCCATCTTCCTTCAGAAAATAAAAGTAATATGGTTAGCTACTTTAGCTTATGAATGATAAGTTGTTGGTGAGTTACAATGGAAAGCCATGAAAGGATACAAGAAACAATGAGAAAAGCTCAGTAACGGTTTCTTATTTCTTATTCTCCTTTTGCCACAATAACATTAAAGTAGATCTAATGGGTTCAGCTGCACTCATTCTTCAGAGTTCAGACGAGATGCATTCTCTCTGTTGTAACTGTTAATAGACGAGATGCATTCATCTATTTTATCTTCTTCTTCTTCTTCTTCATAAGATTAATCCTGTTATCTTCTTCATTCTTTCTCGGTTGAGATAGGTAGTATAGCCTTTCTTAAGTCTGAAGAAAAAGTTCAAAAAAACTGTAATTAGCTCATGACTAAGGATTGGTCAATTTCCTAGATTTTTGTTTAGGTTGCATACAAATGGGTTTAAAACTTGGTGAGAACCCAAAACATGTTTCTATGCTAATGAGCCCTTCATACAAGAAATGGGTTTAAACAATAGAAAAGAGCATACCAACTTGCTCGAAATTGTTTGTTTTGTTTTTCCATTCTTTTCTGTATCGACTTCTTTAATCAGAAGGCAATTAATAGGGGAATAGAGGTGAAAGGTACCCCTACTGATACATATTAATATATGTAGATACTTTATATTTTCTTTATTAAAAAATGTACTTTTGGATAAAAAAAAAGTAGGATTAATTATATCAACTTAATCACAAGAGAAGAAGTGTTGTGAAGAGCCCTTTCACAAATAACTTCATTTACACAATAGCTCTTAAATGTCTGATCGGCTTGAGAAGGGGACTGTGTTAGATGGGCCCCACTGAAAATACGTGGGGTGGGTCTAAAAATGCCATTATATTAGATCAATTGAAAATAATGGATTTTTTAGTAATTCATATGATTTAGACTTCAGTGCTGATATATATAGTTGCACTATATCATTTCATCTATTAGATTAATCTTCACAGCACTTGCCACAATACTCTTATAAAATATGCAATATTGGCAAATCAAGTCTTAAATCTCTTATCCTTCCTTTTGAGTTTTTCTGTTTTATCCTACCAACTTTTGGTTTCCTCTTGGGGAGCGTTAAGACAATCTTACCAAAGGTTGGAGACCCAAGGCTTATATGATAACCCGACCCATTACGCAACTAAACCGTCAACTTATGAGATGACCCATTACGCAAGGTTGGGCACCCAAGGCTTCTTAACAGTTTTATCAGTTATCACATTATTAAAAGACAAAAGATGAGGTTCATGGACCATGACCATGACTACTCATAATTTGCCACATGGCCCCATCTTCAACCACTGGAACCCATCATTCAATGGGTGCCATCTTGGAGATTAGCATAACTAAACACTTCAGATTGAAACAAAATCGATCACAACCACTGAAAGACTCACAAAATGAAGTAGTAATGGAGCCCCAAACCCTATACAGCCCCCCTTCACCGACAGAGCGGAAAACCAAATGGCCCAAATCTACAAAAGGAAATTAAGGTTGAATTTTTTCGTTGTAGTGGTTCTTGGTTTTGGTTCTTCAAATTGATGATACCTTCTAGATGGGTTTATAATCAAGGTATAGGACACAGATTATACAGAACATGATTGCTTGAATTAATTTCCTGCTTGTAAACTAAACTAAGGTGATAAGGTGATATACAACTAAGCAATGCACAAAACGTAACAAAAATCCATTTTAAATGTCACATCGATTGTGCATTTGTGCCCATTACTGTTACAGCACAGTAGAGCATTGTCCTCGTTCTCTCTATAAACACCCTCCTTTAGGGAGTGTGCCTTCCACACGCCTACGCCTTCATCTCTTCTATATCTGTCATATATTTTCGTTGCTCTTTGCTCTCTTTCCTTCATGGCAGCATGCGCAGTTGGTGAAAATCGTAACGAAGCATCCCTCAACAAGCAAGCCAAAATGGCGGTTCCCCATTACGACGTCGAGCAACAAACAAGCCAGAAGCTTGAGAAGGATGATTTAGACTACTCTCAGAGAGCACAGTGGCTTCGAGCTGCAGTCCTCGGAGCCAACGATGGGCTGGTGTCCACAGCATCATTGATGATGGGAGTAGGAGCGGTGAGACACGACATCAAGGCTATGATACTAACTGGGTTTTCCGGATTGATTGCCGGAGCCTGTAGCATGGCAATTGGGGAGTTTGTTTCTGTTTACTCTCAGCTCGACATAGAGATGGCTCAGATAAAGAGAATGAAGGAGAGTGTCAACAATGGACCTCAGGAAGAGAGGACGACAGAGCGCTTGCCGAACCCCATCCAGGCAGCTGCAGCATCAGCGTTTGCGTTTTCGGTTGGAGCATTGGTTCCACTCCTGGCGGCATTGTTTGTAAGGGAGTATAAGGTGAGGTTGGGTGTGGTGAGTGCAGCTGCTAGCTTGGCGCTGTTGGTGTTTGGAGGAGTTGGAGCAGTGTTGGGGAGAGCACCAGTTGTGAGGTCGTCTCTGAGGGTATTGATTGGGGGATGGCTAGCCATGGCTATTACTTTTGGATTAACCAAATTAATTGGATCTAGTGGCCTGTAGAAGCCTACAATTAAGGTGTTTATTTCCCTCTTTTGTTGTTGTGTTGTTTGTTGTCAGATACGTTAACATTAATGGAGGGTTGAAGGAGGTTCAATTGATGATCATAGATTTGGAGGAGGATTCGTGTTCCTTTTTATGAGCAGAAGTGGGTCTTTTTTTTTTCTTTTTGATCTTTTCCTTTCTCTGTTTTTTTTTTTTTTTTTGTTTCCTTGTAGACCTTTTTCTAAAGTATGCTTTGTTAGGACTTGGACGTCTAAGTGAAACGTCGTCAGAGTACAAATAATAAATATTTGGAGCTTGTATTATATTCTCATGTTTTGATTCGATTACGGATAGCCTCATCTGCAACCTTTAAACGCAGAATCCGCAGATAGTAAGGCTGTGCGTGGTTTGAAGGAAAAAGTAGGGAAAGGAAAAGAAAGACGGGGAAACGGAAAAATAGGTTTTCTCACTTTTCCCTTCCTTTCCCTACCTTTTTCCTTCAAACCAAACATAATCTGATGTGACGGAGAGAGAGAGAGATGAATTCTACTCTATTCCTACTCAACCAACCCGACTCTGGTAACCTTTGGCATGATTGGTTTCCGAGAGCCTAGGGTTTGGAAATAGATTCTGATATCATTTTTTTTTGATAAATGATAGATTCTGATATCTTTCTGGGCAAACAGGCAAACAACCAAAACAAAATTTGCGTGTGGGTCACTAGATTATATACTTTACCTCGTATATCAACCAATCACTGTGAGGCTTTGAGGCATATTTTATACTATCAAAAGCATAGTTCGGTAAGAGTATAAATACAAATATGTACAGTTAAAATACATACAAAATAATACAAAATATAAGGTTTTGCACTCTACATATTTGCATTTGTACTCCTTCCAAACTGAGCCTAATACTCAGACTTGGGAAGAGTACAAATGCAAATTTCTTCAGTGCAAATACAAGGTTTAGAAATGCCTTATACAAGGTCTTGTATTTGTGCTCTTCCCAAACTGAGCCTAAGTTAAATTTCAATCCAGACGGCCGAGGTCCATTCCATTACACCCATTCTTGAATCTTGATTCATGGGTTGGATTGGTCAGGGGAAAAAGAGCCAGTTCATCCAACTATGACTGTGGATTTGTGGATTTATAGAATCAAGGAAATAAACAAGGTTCAAAGTTTCAATACAGAATTGTACACTATAACTTCTACCCCACTATGTTTAACATTTAAACATGTAGAATTTACCTAAAAGGAATTTAAGCACCACAAATACCTAGTTCAGGGGCCTGAGATGAAGAAAAATCTTCGTTCTTATTTGTACCATAATGTGAATGAAATGAGCCCTCTAACTGAGTTGTGATTAAACCATCAACTATGAGAAGTGCTTTACATAATAGGTAATAAAAAAATGAACAAATTGGACATGAGCTCCGCTCTATGCATGACTATACATTTTTAATTATATGCAAAAAAGGTAAAAATTATATGGAGAAAAGATTATCTGCCATTTGGTGTGCCTGCAAGAACATCTGAAACAGAACATCATGAATAATTACAGGGTTTCAATGGCAAGAAAAGCTCAGGATCCCTTTGCGCCTCCGCTCACAGGTTGTGCACCAGGAGCATCATTGGCCAATGTCAGGGACCTGATACCTTGTCTAAGCAACAATTCTTTGATCTCTCTATAACTCTGAAGTTCTTTCAATGCATCAGCAGCTGTCTTGGATACAAGAAGCCTAGATGGAGTGAAACCTGGACAGGAGGCAGCATTCTGAACCTCTCTAACTTCCAAGTTTGAGGTCTCCTTGGCATTCCTGGTGCTTTTTCTCTGGTTTTGAGGCTTGGGGACATGTTGCAACTTGAATGAGGTAGGATGACGATGGAGAGATGGTGCTGTCTTTAGCATGTTTACAAGAGAACCTAAAATAGCCTCTTGGGACTTCCTGATTGGGAGTTCACCAGGCTCAAGCAGCTCACTAAGAAACCTTTTTTCATCAAAAGACTCAGATCTGTAAGAAAATAAACAATATTATTAGAATAGCACAGTTGAACATTTAGGAAGGAGGAGATGTTGGTGTCACGCAATTTAACACAAACCTCAGGAAGTAAGAACAGATAAAGATTTTGTCATTTTAATAGCATTATTAACATACTCTTCTATTTTTTTCCTTTGTGTAGAACGTATAATACTACATCTAATACTGGAAAATGGTGCAACATTTAAGAATGCAACATGTAAATCAACTGAACGGTTTAACATAATATCACTGCCACTTGGTCAGTTCAGATAATTGCATGTAATATATAGAAGGCCTGACAAGCTCATTCAAGCCATTACATGAGACTCGGGTTAATTCAGAGTAGGGTTACTAGCTTGCAAATGCAACAGTGGAAATAGGTCTGAATTGGTTCAAAATCCAAACAGTCTTAAGTAAACAAGGAACTTTACAGTATCACAACCAACAAAAACTGTGAAAGAATTCAGAATAAAGTACATAATTTTAATATAGGATAAGGTCTAGTGAAGAGCATACAGTCAATATCCAATTGATTAATTCACGTGCTACTAGTTATTCAGTCTTCATATTTTTTATTAGGTATTCCTTTACAAATTCCCAGAAATTAAATAAGAGCAAGAAGAAAAAGAGCTCTTAAAGCATACATCTTTTTAACATAATAATCCAATGCCCATTAAAAGAAACAAGAAATTGAAAAAGAACAGAAAGAAAACAGAAAAGTAGATAAGATCTACATCAATTTTTAAATATGAAAGCAATTTTGGTTTTCCTTAATGAAGGCTGAGTTTGTAAACAATGATTGCAATATTTTTGCTAAATTGAAAATATCATCTTAGTTATCTGGCTTCAAAAAAATCCTAGTTTTTCAATATCCAAGTCAATAGTTCTAAATTTATCATCCATGAGCCACATCAACTTTACATCCACTTTTAACACAATTCCATGCCATTTCAAATAACATGCCACAGCTACATGGGGTCGGCTACTTTAGCACATCTCTGCCAGTGTGATCTTGTCTTACACTGATGGTCCAAGCCAGGATAAAGGAGGGTTGCATCAGGTCTGCAGCCAGCACTAAAACTTTTTGCTAAACTCTCATGCCATCCCACACACTAGCTCAACAAGTTGAATCATAAATAAATTACACAATTGTTATGTTCGAGAGCTTTTTTTTATTTAATCAAAATAAACAAAGGACAAACATTCCATTTATCAATCGTCTGGCTTTACCAAGAAGATAGCAAATGGTTCCTACAATAAACTCTTCCTGAAGTCTCAAAATTACAGTCATAGAAAGTAACTTCTGGTAAATATTGTGTTTCTTACAATGAATCTGTAGGGATAAAAGTGATGAAGACCAAATGAAAAGATGAGTCATTAAGGTTTAGGATGAATTAGTGATGGTCTCAGTGCTGTTTGGTAATTCAGTAAATTGTGGTGGTCTGTGATCTCTCTCTCACTCAATCTTTTTTTTCTTTTTTTTTAAATGGATAATAAAAATAAGGAATGGTTCTAATACTACATTACCAACAATTCTAGAAGGATCAGGATTGCCAACAAAGATCAGCACGGTTTGAGTCCTTGGATCTTTGAAAACCAAGTTTACTTCTCACATCCTATGGGGATCACATTATTGAATTGTTAGCTTTTTCATTATGTCGTCCTTTCATGTTTTGAGAATTGCTAATAGCATGGAGAATTATTTAGCTAGGCAAGGAATCATTAGCAATCCCTATCAGTGGCAACTCTATTCTCTATTGCATTTAATTCACTAAAAATTTATTAACAGTCCAGTTATCAACACAGACCCGAAGGAACATGAAGTAAAACAATAAAAGAAAATGCCAGTATTGATGTAAAACAGCAATCAATAGTTATTCAATGATGTACCTGGTATGTGGACCCATTATAGCATTATCATTATCATCAACAGCAAATGGACAGGAAAAATCAGAACCATTGAACTCATCCTGGAAAGACAATCTGCTGGATCTCCCAGAATAGACCTTCTAAAGGCATACAAACACATAAATTATGCAAACTGGTGACTTATGTAAATGAATATGAAGAGTGTGATAAAAAGAATAATTACCAAAATACTACCTTCAGAGCTGTTATGCATGTCTGAATATCTCCAGACCTCACTGGAGTTTTAACATTATCAATCTGTGAGCAACCAGGCATTGTGCCTTTTGAGGAAGGAGATAGAGGCAACATATGACTGTCGGATAATGTGTTTTCAACAATCCTAACTGCAGGTACTCCAGCTGGAGCACTTTCACGGGGCAAAAGAGCCTTTAATTGATAAACATCAGGTACATTAGTTGGTGGAGATGGAGGGGAGAGAGACAATGTAGATGATGACAAATACTCTTTGAAACTTCTGTTCTTCTTATGAACCACCAAACTTGTATTGCTCGAATGATGTGATGGGTTTACAGGTTGATGGTGATTGGTACTCACACCAGAAGGAATAACACAAGAACCAGAGTTTGTTGGTGAGGGCAACAATGAAGATGCAGAGGCTCCATAATGATCACAACTCCAACTGTGCCTCCTAGAACATTGAGAGGAAGAAGGCGAACCTTGAGACACCAATCCTGCCGAAGGAAGAGAAGAAAACCTTCTAAGAGGATTTGTTGTTGGGTTCCCCACATAATCTGGTATGAGCTTTGGGGAAATTGGGATTGAGGGTTCAGAGTTAATATCCAACAGTGTTGGATAATACAGCACAGAAATACAAAGCCTGCCACCATTAGTATCTATTGGCATGAACCCAAGTTGCTGCATATCCGCCTCCTCTGTTCGTGTAAAAGGCTCAACAAATGAACGAACACTTTGTTCAAGGCTAAATGTGTGAAACTGGCCTGAAGAACTGAGATCTTTGAAGAGTTTGTATGCAGGTAATAGCCTCAGAGTCAGATATAAAGACCTGAACAATATAATGGATTTCTTATACAACGAAGGAGAGCTAGTACTACCCGCCCTCTTGCTCCATGCACTTGAATCCTTATTCATCCGACTCTCGTACTGCACGATCCACCTCTCTATGATTCTTTCTCTCTTCCCTTCCGACCCAAATTCTTCCTGCCCAGGATTCCGACAATACGGAAGCCGCTCTTTGAAAGAGTGGTTCCTCGTCAGACGCCTTATTGGGGAACATCGAATAGGATCCCAGCCCATCGGTCTCTGGAAGAGAATCACATCGACCACCATTGGTTCCAGATTGCTCTGGCGCCGGAGGTCAATGTTCTCTAAAGCCGACGGGCAAGCCCGGAGTGCTAAGTTGAACCATTTATCTCTGGGCTTGACAGTTGAAGATGAAGAAGGAGACGAAGATGGTGACAAGAGAGCCTGCTTACCACTGTAATACCGGGAGGAAATAGAAGGAGACCTTGACTCCAGTATTATGTGGAGACTCTTTGTGAAGAACTCATTAATTATCTGCTCGATTTTTTCTGATTCGGAGTGACAATTGCTCTGAGAAGAAGCCATAACACTCACACTCGAACTCCCTCTCTAAACAAAAAATTTAATCAATGTAAAGCCATTGTAATTTGTAAACTCGAAACTCAATGATCCTTCGACAACTGTGAAATAGAAAACTTCAGAATCCATTTAAAAATCCACCGTCGCCGCAACAGAGGATTCAATCGTCGTCAGGCAAATTGTAACTTGTAAGCTAACAAAAACAGAAAAAACGAAGCCTTTTGAACTGAAGAGAGAATTAAAACATGCAAAATTCATCGAAACGAATATAAAAAAGAAACTGGGTGACAAAAAAAAAATCAGAAAGAGATAGAAATCTGAATGACAGCAAGCACTAACTTTATAAGGTTCCTTCATTGTTGGAAAATCTGGAAGGAAAGTAGGAAAAACCCGTTAAGAATGGAGAGGATCCCGATTGTTGGGTGGGGGTCCAAACTCCTAAGGCTTGAGAACAGAAGAAGAAGAAGAAGATGGATAGGTCACGCCTTCTGCGTAACTTCCTAGTCAGTCAAGGAAGCAGAGAAAAACAAAAGACGAAGCATCAACTAAGGTGGAGAAAACAGTATTGAATTGAATGTCGTTGAAGTTGCAAATATGGATAGTTAAATGGGTTTTAGGAAATTAATTGGGCTGATGAGGCCCAATCTGTGCTTGAGGTATTGCAAATTGGGCCTGGCTTAAGATGTACACAGCTTACCATTTATGTAGGGGTGAATTATAGATGGTTAGGGTTTGGAGGAAAAGTTTCCAAACCTCAAAACAACTTTGGGTGAGACTTTGATCTGAATAGTGTTACTAGGTCCCCACTTATCGTTTATTCTTTTAGGTTTCGTGGGGCCACACAATGGGGTAGTCTATCTTTGCTACGGGTGTAACTCCGGTTGGTCCGAGTTAGCTTTTGAATTTTTCTCTTTGAGCTGGGCCATTCAAATTTTGACAAAAGCCCAACACGAGCCCATTCAAATTGCACCGGCAAGTCTTGTGGTTAGCAGATCTTGTCCAACCCCAACCCTCCACCTCACAGTTATAAAGGCTTGAGTATCAGATGTTGAGAAATAATAGATGCCCAACTGTAGGTTAGTTGGACATAAATCCAAATAAATTCCGCCCAACCTCGTATAATGAAAAAGTAATTGGGCCATTGAAGATGGGCTGGAACTTCCAAGTCACAAGAGGCGTAAACGGTAAACAGATGGAGAAGCGTGCCCACAAGGAATGCAAATCCTACAGTAACAAGGCAGATGGTGCATGCGTGTGGGAGTTCGCTTTCTTTTCTTTGGAAGTTTTTGTTTGAGCTGCATCAATTCTCATCTGATGATTAAGCCACCTTTGCTTTTTTAATAATATTAGTGGAGAAGCACTAATGCTAGTTATAGATAAAACTATAACTAAATTTATTAATGTAAATTAAGTATGACAAAGAAAATACAATTTAGAATGAAAATATCGATTTGACTCTAAGTTGGGAAGAACTTGGATTTAGGCTATTAGAAAGTGGTTTGATTGATGTTTGATAATTTATGATTATTTTTTTCCTATTATTTTCTCATTTGTTTGTATATATGTTATTTACTATATTTCATGCCCTTTTTTGTATTGTCTTAAATTGGTACTTTTCACTACTTCATCAGAAAATATAAAGTGGGGTGTGTCGTGCCGATACGACACGATTTTGTGGGTTGTCTATGCTTTAACAGGCTGTGTCATGCCGACACGTGATCTTGGGTGGGTCATTCTCTACCTGAAACTCTTCAAAGGTTAGGCTTGCAACACAAGCCCAGGCAGGCTCAGCCATAGGCCGGGGTGTGAGAGGCATGATTTAAAAAAAAAATTGAAAAAGATAATGAAAAGTTAAATAAATTAACAAAATAGACAAGGAATTGAAAAAATCTTAAAATTTTATTCTATATGAATTTTGATGTATACAATTGTTTATATATGACATTAAAAAAATTATGATATAATTTGCATAAAGTAGTATATATATATAGATAGATAGATAGATAGATAGATAGATAGATAATTTGTTCTATATCGTGTTGACACACAAGCCTCAAAACCCAAGCCCAACACAACTCGGAGGTATGGACTGGCCCAATTGCTACAGTGATTGAGTTATATTGGGTATAACCCACTTTATAGTTTCACATTTATGAGAGATCAAACATTAGAATAGCATAAAATGATGAAGGTAAAAATGAAAGGATGCAACTTTGATTGATAGTGAGTATGTTAATGGTTAGTATTCATTTTTATTGGAAAAAAACTTTGTTTCATAGTGTACATCCCATTTAATGATAGGTTAAATAAATATTGGAATAACAAAAAACATAGAGGGTAAAAAGGGATCATTGTTCAATCTGATCCTATTTTATTAGATTTGGATATCTTCATTACGGATTTTCGGATCCGATTAAAAATTGAATTAGATTTGGATCACCCCTATCCGATTCAAAAGGATCCAATTTTTTGTTTATATTATATTTTATAAAATTTTATATTATTTATTTTTATTAGAAAACATGTATATATGATGAAAATAGTTGAAAATACTTTCATTTTATTGTTTTTCTTTTATATAAATTGTTATATTTTCTTTTTTAATAACTTATCAAATTTGGAGCTAAATCAATATTTGTGAGATCTGGTCGAATTGGATTGGACCTATAATTTATCAGATTGGATTTAGATATACCCTTATTTGAATCCGACTCGATCCATTTGCATCCCTATAAAAAGGGAAAGTGTAATAAGGATTTTTGACGAAATATTGTTACCACATCCTCATTTTTATTATAGAAATTATAGAAATATATAATGGTTATAGAGAAATTAGGGTATAATGGCTAAGGAAGGACAATAATGGAAATATAAAATATTGTATATACTATTGTAAAATACAATTGGAATAACAATGACTAAAGGGGGGTAATAATGGAAATAGATAATCGATTACACATCTATCATTCTCATTTTAATAGAAATAAATAAAAATATCCTATTTTTATTCCTCACTTGAATTGCTATGTCATAAAAATCAGGATATAATGACTAGGGGCAATAGTGAAAATAGAAAATTCAAGGTCTTTTGACGATAACCATTTTCATTTTTATAAATGGTACAGATATTTTGGGGTGGGGATGAGTAGGATATGGTATTAGGCTAAATTTAATCATTTCCGACTTGCATAGGAAAGTATATGAACTTTATTATTATTATTATTATTATTATTATTATTTTGTAAATATGAACTTTATGTATTAGGTGTTGAATTTAATAATCTTTTGAATTTTATGTGAAGGATAATTGATAGTTTATGTGTTTCATATGTATTAATCAAATAATTGAATTTTTTTTGTTTGTTCATGCTTTTTTTACTTATTTATTGCTTATATACAACAATAAATAAGAGGGAATTAGATGTAGGTTTTAAACCCAACACATCCTACCACTAAATGTGCGGTGGGAAGGATCAGAGAGGGTTTTGCATTTTCATGTGTAGGGAGGGTTTGGATCCTCAAAATCCATCCCACTATGGGTTTTGGAGCAGGTATAGGTTGGGAGGTTTAGGGAGGCAGGTATGGTCTATAATTTACAAAACCCTCCCTGAACTTGCCCCATTGCCATCCTTAATGGCCAAATCCTTATTGTTCTATTTTTTGTGAGCCCCTACCAAAAAAAAAAAGACAATAAAGGCTTACACCAATTATTCATTGAAACGGAAACCCCAAAGAAACCCATGCCAATGCCAGCCAAATTAGGAATAGCAAGTGGCCTGGTCTAGGGCAGAGAACCC
Organism: Nelumbo lutea; assembly: GCF_056320005.1. NCBI lineage: Eukaryota > Viridiplantae > Streptophyta > Magnoliopsida > Proteales > Nelumbonaceae > Nelumbo > Nelumbo lutea. The sequence goes on along the minus strand of NC_142688.1, from coordinate 34,458,479 downwards.
AATCCCTCTATGCTTTTCTGTGAAATAAAAGACTAGTATCTCTGTCAACAACTCTCAAGGCTGAAAAGAGGTGGAAGCAAACCTTCAAAGTTTTGGATCTTATGATTCATCATCATTGTCTTTGCCTTATCCCAAGTATATGGGGTCGGCTATATGAATTCCATTTTGTCAATCCCTTCTATTTTAAAGTCATCTCAACTATTAAATTATTAGTGCATAAATCATTTCTTTCTACTTCCATCATTGTCCCTTTTGGTCTACCTTTGAACTTTTTTAGCCACTTTAACATATAACTAATTACTTATTTTAACTGGTGCAATTGATGGTCTTCTATACATGTGCCCAAGCCATCTTAATATGCTCTTTCTCATTTTATCACCTATTGGATCCTATTATTATGATTTTTTTTTGTGCATCAGTTTCTAAAAAAAAAACAAGGTCCCTAATGAATGGATAGCATGAGACTCATATAGAAATTTTGATGTGCATGGTTATCATACCAAAGAAACCAGGGGTACAACTTGAGCTTTGTGCCAGGGTTGACCTTATCATGGACCAACCTAAATTTGGGCCAACAAGGTCGACCTTATCATGGACCAACCTAAATTTGGATGGTCCATGTCAGCATGTCTCTCCTTTGAGAGAAGCTATTTATCTTTTTTCTCCATTTTTTGCATTTTTCTTATTTTCTTTTATTTTAAAAATATAAAAAAAGTAATCATTACCTATTTTGATTAGATTAATAAAATTGCACAATATTAAAAAGAGAGGGGGAGAGGGAGGGAGGGAGTAGTAATACAACATAATAAAGTAAAATATTAATAAGTCAAATAATATAAATAGGTTGAGGTTATACAATCAAACATAAAACAACAAAAAATATTAGTTTAAAAATCCACTAAACATCCACTTAAAACTAATAAATATTAACAAAACTTAGTAAAAATTAAAAACACTAATAAAAATCAAATTTAATAAAAAATAAATAATTAAAATATATTTTTAATCTATTATTAATATATTATTTTTATTTTATTAGATAACTTTGTATTAATATATTTTTAATTAATTAATTAATAATATTGTTAAAATTAATAATTTTTATGAGTTGAGACCTTTATTGTGCATAGTTCCCGTACTACACAAGAGACTTATTTAAAATAGAAGACCCATTAAAAATGATATAAAAATAAAAAATTAATGAAATTTTAAAATGTAGAACCCATTTTATCATATATACGAAGAAGACAAGCTAAACGGGTCTGTATAGAAACCCGTATCATGTGATACACCACATACAGTAGTAGTAGTAGTAGTAGTAGTAGTAGTAGTAATAATAATAATAATAATAATAATAATAATAATAATAATAATAATAATAATAATAATAATAATAATAATAATAGTAGTAGTAGTAATAATAATAATAATAATAATAATAATAATAATAATAATAATAATAATAATAATAATAATAATAATAATAATAATGTATATATAATTTGAAACCTAAAAACTATAATTAATAAAAATTACTAAAATGAAAACAAATATTAAAATTTAGCAAGATTTTATCTAGCAACTATTAAAACTTAAGAAATTAATAAAAATTAGTATTAATTTGTACTTAGGGATGACCATTTATAACAATTAGTATAATTAATACTAATAGGATAAATAAATTAATAATAATAAATATAAAATTATAAAAAATTATAAAATAATCATTTATTAAAAATAAAAAATAATAATTATATTTGTATTTATAAAAATTAGCATAGGTATTTATCTATTTTTTCATTTTTTTGTATTTTTCTTATTTTATTTTGTTTTAAAAATATAAAATAAGAATTATTTTCATTAGCAAAATTGTATATCATTAATATTTAAAGTTGCACACTGCTACCAAGATATTATATTATTAGAGAGAGAGAGAGAGAGAGAGAGAGAGAGAGAGCGAGAAAGAGAGAGAGATTATATTACAAAAGAGAGATGATTAAAAGTAGACTTGTTCACGGGCCAAGCTTTGAGCCTGACTTTACACTATATTAGGCCCGAGCCCGAGCCCAAGCCCGAGCCATGAATAGGTCTAATTAAAAGAGAGTTAATGAGAAAGAGAGAGATAGCATTTATATTATTAAAGAGAGAAAGAGGGTGATGCAAGGACGTTTGAGTATTTTTGACCCCCCTTAAGGACTAAAGAACTCATGATGCAAAACCCTAATATTAATAAAGTAATAAAATATTATTAAATTAATAATAAGATAATAATAAAGTAATAGTACTATAATAAAATATTACTAAAATTATAATAGCAAACAAATATATTAATGATTAAATATAATAATGTATAAATAAAATATTAATACAATATATTTTGGGGTAGAAAAATAATTTTAGTTATAATAATATTACTACTAACTAAGTAATAAATAAATAATAAAATAAAAATATTGATATTAATAATTAAAAATAAAATATTAATATAAAATTTTAATTATAAATACTAATATTAATTATTAAAGACTAATAAAATAATAATTAAAAAGTACTAATAAAATAATAAAATATTAATAAAATTGTTAGCTGATTCCAATTCCAATTCCAAATGAACCAAACCATAGCAATTAGAATCCAACAAGTATGTATACATATATATTATGTATAACTATATAAAGTTTATAATTGGTAAATTTAACATTATATATACATTTATTACAAATATATGCTTTAAAAGTAATTGATTTTTAAAACTTTTTTAATTTGTCATTTTAAACACAATAAGATGGTTGCAGATTAAATGCGGAGATGATCCAAAACTCAACATAAGAATCATATGCAAAATGTGGATCTAAATTTCATAATCGAATGTGGATAAGGATGCAGTTTGTTCAAATTTAAATCCAAACCATTTACAATCCTACTATCCACATTGTGTGGGGTTGGTGTAGATTTGAGCTAGACTTAGCTCAGAAGAAAATAGTTGATTGAGCCCAAAAATTTGTTGGTTTAGCCAGGTTTAAGCTAAATTATAAATGATCATTCCTAAGTTGGTATCTCAATATATTTATAAGTAGGGTCTTTATTAGTTTTAATAATTTAATTAAATTTTATAATTTTTAAATATAATGCAAGTGGTTTATTTTATTATTTTTAATAATATTTTTACTTTTTATTACTATTTTTTATGAATTACTGAATTTTTAATAGTTGCTAGATAAAAAATTGCTAAAATTTAATTTTATTTATTAGGTTTCAAATTATAGTTTTATGACAATTAACTAATTAATAGGATTTGAATGTGAATAGGGATTGCAATGTCCTCATCCCATTTGGTACTCAGCTTCCCGGATTCGATGGGGTTGATGATGGATATTGCCTTGGTAGGGATGGAGATTGATAATGATACCCAATCGAGGATGGGGACGAGGATTACCTTGAGGTTGGACTCAGATTAATTTAATTATGACTAAAAAAGTTAATATATATAGATTAATTTAATTATAATATTTAATGATTAATAAAGCAAAATAAAACACTAACGGATAAAATGAAAAAAAATAATCATTTATTGAATAATTAGCAACAGTTTATTATTTTTATTAAAAATATTAATATATTTAATCTAAATTATTAAATTATTTTCATAACAAATTACTAAAATAAAGATTACTAAAATTATAAATATAATTATCAGTTTCCATTGTTTCAATTTTCCTTAATACATTTCGTGCATCACACAGCTCCCACTAGTAAAATAGCAATGTCATTGGAACGCAAAAGGCCGAAGCGCTTCTGAGAAGCCCTGCCAAACGCAGCCTTAGACTGATGGATCATGGAACCATGGAACTTAGCAATCACAGAGTAAAGCCCGAATGGTTGACTTTCGACTGATGTCATTGATCTGCTGCTTCCTCTGGGAGGAGAACCGATAACCAAAAAAATCAGCCCCCGATAACGTTCCACAACATTCCCCTCGTGTGTGTATTAGGAACATTTTCTCATGAAAATCTTAAAAATGATGATGTCATCATCCGGAGATGTTTCCAACACACGATGTAGATGTGCTGTGGACATAGTGGGGGGCTGATTTAGTAGGGAGCGGTACGCCTTGTATTCAACAGTCAATTTTCTTGATGCATGACGTAGCAAAACAACTGTTCCCTTATACTTTTGGTTTGATCCTTTCCTTCTCCCCTGCAATCTCCCTGCCAATATTTTTGTTTTGTTGGGTTTCTTTAGTTTAGACATGTCCTCATTGCTGGAGAAAAGGGATCGATGATACTCTGTCTCTCATCCACAGAGAGAGATATCAATGGAAAGATGAGTAGGTATAGCCACGGAAGTGGTGCACAGTCATCCAAGAAAGAAAGGATAAGATTTTTATCCTCCTTGGCGTTAAAGATGAACCTGTCTCCGAGATCGAGATATTATCAAAACAACACACTAAAACCAGAAACCTACATTTCCAGGAAAAGCTAAAGCTAAAGCGAACTCTGTAAAATAAAGAAACCCAAAAAGAAAGTAATAGCTCAAAACTTTAGTTTCCTCCCTTTAATTTATTGGATACCGGCCTCATTTTATTATTTATGTACAGTACTATAGTGGAAAGGATGAAACCTTCATCTTCCCATGCGGTTGGGTGCTTGAATGTTCACCCAGTAGGGTCAAATCACATCCGAAAGCTGGTTTCAAGCTTTTTCATGTTTCGGTTGGGCAGGCTACAGGTGAAGCGATGAAGTAGTGCTTATCCTCCCTAAGTATTGGACCTTTATCACTTTTTGGACGTGATGTAGATCAAAAGCTCCCCTCAACCATTCCATGGAGACTCTACCCATCCCATCACCCAAAGTAACTCTAGCACAGTAGGTGTAGGGCAACCCATGAACACCATTAGCCATCCCTCCTCCACAGAGCCCCGATCCTTCTTCACTAACCCTATTCTCTTTTTGATCTTTTCCCTCTTGTCCTTTTGCACTAGCTAGTCTCTCTTTTTTGATCTTCCACTCAAAGTGATCCATATTAATCTTATCAAAAAGCAGAATTGGCTCATAAGAAATTGAAAAAGACATGGACTAAGATTTGATCAACATTAAAAGAAATGTTTGTTACAGAGAGCTAGCTAACTGCTGGTGGGGTTGTCCTGGAAGGCTTGAACCTTCTTCAGTTTTCAGTTTTGAGCTGAAACATTTAAGCTCCACTGCAGATAGAGATAATCATTAAATTAACATATACAAGTAATTTCCTCAGGATAGAGTTGCTGAATGGATCTTCAACCCACCATTGTTTGATTCATAATGATCATCCCTGGGTGTGGTGCATGGTTTTGTCCGGAATTTGGGTTAGTTGCAATGGACTTTAATTGATTTCTGGAAGCCTCCCACTGAGCCGCTGACTGCCAATAGATCAGCACGTGTATCATATTAATAATTGAATTTTATTATATTTAAGTGAATTCATCATGTCCTTTCACAACTTTTGAGATTATTTTCTAATAAAATAAGATTCTTGTCACTACAAGAAATATGCCCTTATCCGTCGATGTAGCTCTAAATGAGTTATTTCGACGGTCACGGTCTATACCGACGGATTTTGTCCGTCGATATAAGGTGTAGATACCTATATCGACGGCTTACTAAACTATTGGTATAGGTTCAGGCAAGACCAACACAAGTAGTCCGTCGGTATAGGTTCAGGCTATACCAACACAGTTAGTCCGTTGGTATAGGTTCAAGCTATACCAACACAAGTAGTCCGTCGGTATAGGTTCAGGCCATACCAACGGAAGTAGTCTGTAGGTATAGGTGCAGCAACAACTCACCATCTAGAAATCCTAGATTACAGGTTAATATCTGTTTGTGGAAAGAGTAGTTTCCAACCCGATGTTATTTCTTTTCCTTTTTTCTAATGAAAATCTATTGGTTTCAAAGACACCACCTACCTAAGGCCCCAGAATTGACAGGGCAAGTCAGTGAAAGACAAGTTAAATGACACCCTCACTAGGAAGGAAAGAAGAAGAAAGATCCAACCCCATAGGCTGGCAGAAAGCAATAAATTGCCACCAGCCGATCAAAGAATCAACTAAGATACTTTAGAGGTTTCCGCCTGTTTCAACAAGCAATCAGAATGACAAAAACCAAATCAACCTAGAAAATATCCTCTTCTATTAAGGAAGACTGAAGTATTGCTTCCCTCGCAGATCCCTTAGACAATAGCGTATATCATCCATCTTGATGACAGTTCCATAATCAAAGAAAGAAACTAAGTTTCTCCCAATGACAGTTCCATAATCTACAGGTATTTCATTTTTGGATCAATTTCAGCTTCACAGAGTAGCTATCTATTTTGCACTGGTGCAAAACCATGACAGTGCAAATGATTTGAGTGTAAATCCTAATCTATTTTTTATTCAAACTTCAGCTCATTTTGTTTGATTGCGGTACAAGTGGAGTAAATTACTTGTATTTGAAAGACACCTTACACGTTATTTTTGACAGAAAATTACCTTTTGGGCCTCAAGTTTAATTTTTTAATATAAAAATTGAAACTATATGCCAACTCAGCATAATAGACGCATTTAGAGAAAAAAAAAAGCCTAAAAAATTATTTGATTGATAAACGGTTCTCTCCAAAATCATGTGAACTGTTTATCAAAAAAACATCAAATTTGACGTTTTTCATTTTCAAACCGTTTTTTACTGTTTGACATTTATATTGAATGATTCATCCCTGATTGAACCTCTAAGTCATGAACGTGTTTTTCCAGGGTGATGCCCAATCTAATTCTCTAGACATTGGTGATTCCATTGATGATTTTTCTTCATCTTAGCAAAAATGCAGGTGGCAACTACACAAATAACAAAAAATTTATTTATGATCCATCAGAAATGTTACGAATCAACTTTATGGTTTGTGTATGTAATTATATAAATCATGGTTTTTAAAAATCGCTTTTTTCCTTAAAACCGTTGATTTTGGTCAGTAAACCATTGAACCAGCCAATTAACCTTTTGAACAATTTTAACTATTTTCTATTTTTTTTGTCAGAACGGGCCAATCATTCAAGTTGAACTATCAGACCGTTCGAACCGATAACCAGACCCCTAACCAATTCGGTCACCAATTTATTTTTAAAAACCATGATATAAAGCAAGATTCTCATTTGATCCTTATTTTATTGTTGGGGTTGGGTGTTTCTTTTTCTCAATTAAGTTTTAGGAATCAGTGTGATCAATCATGTAATGGGTCCAATAACACAACCATAATTCCGTATCCTTTTTCTTCTAAATAAATTCCGTATCCTTTTTATAATACATAATTCTGTATCCTTTTCTCAACTCAGTAAGATCCTTAATAAGACTCAACTTGAAACTTACTTCAAATTAACAAGCATTTGTTGTGGAACTCAGTCAAGTTCCTGAATCTTCTCCAAAGAGCTTAAAATACAAATTTCTCAGAATCGCATGTGGAATTCAGAACTTGGTGGACATTTTTGTTTATGAGAATCTGATTTTGCCATCTTATAAATAAATTGATAAAACGAACCAAACTCTTCAAAAACTAGTTGTCAAAACCTCGTATTAATTCCCAATAAATTAGGTAGGTTTGCCATTAATGCCTTTATCCCAGAAAATTGTGATACATCAGTGTTATGTTGAAAAAAATGATGTTCCAGGAAATGCCTATTTATTTGGAATCGTTTTTTTATAAAAAACGGTACTCTAAGTCATGCCTTAAAAATCGAGAAGGCATGGTTTGAAATAACACCGAATTTGATGTTTTTTCAGATTACATGCAACTCATTGGTGCCACTAAGGGCATGATGTGGCAGTGACGTGAACTTTCTATAATAGAACCGATGCTGAAAAGAGACATAGAGCACTAGGACCAAACAGAAAGTATTGTTGTTGCTCTAGAAAACGTCTACCTGACAGATATATGTTTCCAAATAAAAAAAAAAACACTGCTTTCTCACTTCCAAACATATACTTAGTTTTTCTACCCAAAAAAAAAATTCAATAAATTAGTTAAACCCACTTGAAGAAAAGGAGAATCGGTTACTGTTATCTCCATGTGATTTCAATTTCATAAACAATAACTTTCTGCATTATGTGTGGGCCCCATGCCCATAAAAATGTCCAAGTTGGAGACACCACTTAGGTCGATGGAAAAGAATGGAAAAGAACATGTTAAAATTAACAAAGTCAGATACTCAAATCAGTTTTTTCGTTGGGATGTATCCAATGAAAGAAATTTTCATTTTAATTTTATTTTATTTTATACTTTTGTTCTTCTCTTCTGATTTAACCTTGGTCATGTATTGATTTTTTTTTTTTTTTTTTTTTTTTTTTGTGACTGGTCATGTATTGAATTTGAAATTGGGAGTTCCTAACATGTATATGTAATGCCAGAAATACCCCAACAGGAAAAACTTAAAATTGTTCTACTTTAAATATTAAAAACATAAAAGGATAAGGACCACTATGGCCATCAAATTATATAACTTATTTAAAATAGCCAATGGCATACTCGGTGAATACAAGAATATTCAGGGGTATAAATATAATAGACAAATTAATAGTTGATCTTCCCCTCCTTCCTAGATGCTTCCACTCACTAATGAAAAAAGATAAAGAGAAGCTTATCAACGATGATGAAGACTTGTCAGTTCATTGAGGATTTTGCCTTGCTTAGCCACCTTCATCTCTACCACAAAGCAGCATTAACAGTGAAGTCCAATACATAAGAAGATATAGATGGGGACTGGGGAGTTAGAGGACCTTTATGAAAATAACCCTAACTATCTCTTTATGGCTTTATGTTTAGCCTATCTCCCATAATAGTATAATAATGGGAGGAAGGATATCTGATACAGCTGCCCCCACTTGTTTGTTTGGAAGTTGGAACCACTTTTATACCCCCATTTGAATCTTTAGCAGCCCCTCTGCTTTGGATGCATAGTTGTTCATGAACTGGATAGCTTCAATAATCAATCAAATCTTTTTTTTTTTATTATTCACCTTTTCATTCTTTATATCCTATGAGATTCTATGTGTATCTAATGGATATTATTGGTTTGATTAAGAGCTACATGTAGACCTTGGTGGGCCTCTTGCAATCTGATAACAAGGCTTGTGGGCCCAAATGAATTGAACAAAAGATGGGATATGGTGGGGCCCAAGATGGTCTAATCACGATTAATTGGACAGCAATTGAGAGTAGCTAACTTGAGCTTTTTTTTTTTTTTTTTAATGCTGTATGTACCACCGGAAACAAATCTTAGTTAGTGTAATTGCGATAGAAAAACTAATTAGATAATTGAATAGAGTTAAAGAAATGGGTTTTAAGTACTCCACACAAACAGATAAATTTAACAATTGAGATCAAGTAAATGAGTTTAGTTAACACGATTGACAAAAGGTAATAGGTGGGCATATATTCCACATGAGTGGAGGCATATGCTTATTCCGTTTTTTACCTGTAGAAATGAAAGTTTCTGTTAGCGATCAGTGACTCGGTGCTACCAGTCTATTGTTTCTTAAGTGAGTCGGCATGACTCGCTTTGTGTAATAAATTATAATTAAGCAATGTTATTGTTGACTCAGTACTCAGCTCACTCGTTCGCATTTTTCCAAATTCATATCAATCATCTATGGTTAGAAGTTGGAATTTGAACCCGCTCGTTGTTGTTGGGTGACTGAGTTCATCTCACGGAGTTAAGGCTTTAGAAAGAGTATAAACATAAATATGTACATAATGATATAAAATATAAGATTTTGTATTTTATATATTTGATATTTGTATTTGTACTCTTTTTAAATTGAATCTTGCAAAGAGTATAAATATAAACTTGTAGAGTTTAAAATCTTGTATTTTCTATTATTTTGTATGTATTTATATAATATATATTTGTATTTGTACTATGAGTGAAATTATATTGCATAAGCTCTTAGAAATATAAAAAAGAAAGAAAAGAAAAGAAAAAAAAGAAAAAAGTAATAAAACTCGACAATAAATAACTATTAGGACCATACTCTTTTATACATAACATGTAACGCTCAAATTTTCGTCATATATTAGGGTGTATTGAATCGTATTGATCTTGTCATATATCGGGGTGTATTGTATCGTATTGAGCTCGCCTTGATATGTGAAATATTAAATTTTTAAAATTTTAATACTTTTCAGGGGAAATGATCTTGAAAGATTTTGAGAAAAAAAGTAAATAATACATTGATCAAACCTCCAATAAGTTATATCAAGGTGTATTGAATCGTATTGATCTTGTCATATATCGGGGTGTATTGTATCGTATTGAGCTCGCCTTGATATGTGAAATATTAAAATTTTAATACTTTTCAAGGGAAATGATCTTGAAAGATTTTGAGAAAAAAAGTAAATAATACATTGATCAAACCTCCAATAAGTTATATCAAGGTGTATTGAATCGTATTGATCTTGTCATATATCGGGGTGTATTGTATCGTATTGAGCTCGCCTTGATATGTGAAATATTAAATTTTTAAAATTTTAATACTTTTCAGGGGAAATGATCTTGAAAGATTTTGAGAAAAAAAGTAAATAATACATTGATCAAACCTCCAATAAGTTATATCAAGGTGTATTGAATCGTATTGATCTTGTCATATATCGGGGTGTATTGTATCGTATTGAGCTCGCCTTGATATGTGAAATATTAAAATTTTAATACTTTTCAAGGGAAATGATCTTGAAAGATTTTGAGAAAAAAAGTAAATAATACATTGATCAAACCTCCAATAAGTTATATCAAGGTGTATTGAATCGTATTGATCTTGTCATATATCGGGGTGTATTGTATCGTATTGAGCTCGCCTTGATATGTGAAATATTAAAATTTTAATACTTTTCAAGGGAAATGATCTTGAAAGATTTTGAGAAAAAAAGTAAATAATACATTGATCAAACCTCCAATAAGTTATATCAGGGTGTATTGAATCGTATTGATCTTGTCATATATCGGGGTGTATTGTATCGTATTGAGCTCGCCTTGATATGTGAAATATTAAATTTTTAAAATTTTAATACTTTTCAGGGGAATTGATCTTGAAAGATTTTGAGAAAAAAAGTAAATAATACATTGATCAAACCTCCAATAAGTTATATCAGGGTGTATTGATATTTTGAAACTTGATCACATGTGCAATCAAATCTCCAGAAATCAAAAACCATGATTTGATTGGACCGCCCAAGTTGCAACCTCCCCCCCCCCCCCTCCCTCCTCTACACACACCACATACATATACATTTGAGTTCAGCTTCCATCAAGGCAATACCTGTTTAAGCAGCTTTTACAGCCTTGCATTGAGAATATCTCTCATGCGAGATATTCCTGATGCAAAGTTGCAAGAGGCTGTTAGGAGGGAGTGAGCACAAACTTGCCCTGACTGAAGCGGATCTCTCTACATTTACTAATACGCTGAATTATGATTGGTCAAGTGGCCAGTCCATCAAACTCACCCCTTTTTATTACAACGATCCAGTGAGTTGGGGGACTCTTTAAACGATTTGAGTTGAGGCTGACTCAGAAAAACTTTGACGTGTCATTTACTCAGATCCAATACTATGTGCAACGGATAACAAGTTATCTCGCGGCCAGTTTACCTCTCAAGCCAACCTTCCCATGTCAGCTAGGCAAGGGATTTTGTTTTGGGAAAATTCCTATTAGTACCATTTATTTTGGGTTTTTTGTCATTTTGGTCCCCAAATTTTAAAATACGACGATTCATTATCCGAACTTTCAAAATGTGTCAATCCAGTATTTACCGTTAGTTAGTTGTTAATCAGTCATCAAAGTGGTTAGTTAGTTGTTAAGTGGCATTTGAAAAAGATACAAATACCCTTGAATATCATCTAATTTTCTTTATTAATCATCTAAATATTGACAAAAAAATTAACAATTTTAAATCATTGTCTCTTCTATTTAAAAAAATTGGGATGAACAGAATGGCCGCTAATACATGATTCTAACTTTCTTGAATAGAAGAGACAAGTCTTTGAGATTGTTAATTTTTTGTCAACATTTAAATGATTTATAAAAAAGATTAAATAACTTTTGAAAGATATTTGTATATTTTTCAAATGCCACTTTACAGCTAGTTATTGAGTAGGTACTAAGTTTGGTACTAAATCATCACATTTTATTTTAAAGTTAAGGAACCAAAATAACAGTAACCCGAAAGTATAAGATACTGATAGGGAATTTTCCCGTTTCTTTTTCACTCCGAATATCCTTTAATGGCACAGAATTATAGAAAGATACTGAACCAATTATAATATGCCACGCCATGTTTAATATCTGGGACCCACATCTATAGAGCTGCTGAGGTAGTGATTGGTGTATAGTAATAATCCCATCAGTATTACTATGTAGAAGTAGAATAGTAGACGAATTGAAAGCATTTCCTTCCCTCTTCAAAGTCCTGTGGGGCCCATCTAGCAATTAGGGATATCAACAGCTGTTGAAACTTGAAAATTGAAAGGATGTCGCCACCTGGCACAGTCTCTCGCCTGGAAAGTGGCATGGGCCCAGTTAGAATAGAAAGGCCCATAGGCTACATGGGCTTAGTGGAAGCTCCAAATTAGGGGAAAGTATTAATTAATAGAACAAAAGTCTTAATTTTGATATGCAGTGAAATTTTTAAACATAAGGCTGAATATTCTCCAAATATTATGCTTGTTTTTTCTTTTATTATACTCAGCTGAAAAGCTAAATCAAGCAGCCTCATTTATTCCCCTCTATATATCCCCCTACACAACCAACCTCCCATGGAGAATCCATTTCCATCAACTCATCTCAAATAAGCTCCCAAGTCCCAAACATGTTTCTTTCTTCGTCTTCCTCAAATCATCCTTCAAATTTGCTCCAAGATTTGCCGAGAGATGTCCGCTCAAGAAGATTGTTACTACACACTCCCCTTTACCAGCCACCGGGCACGGCAGCCCCGCCCGGCACTGCAACTACCGGCCATGATTCATCGGAGTCATACACCAATGGAAACAGCTTAGACGCCAATGTAGTAATGATCCTCTCTGTTCTTTTGTGTGCATTAATCTGTGCTCTTGGGCTGAACTCCATCATCAGGTGTGCATTAAGGTGCTCAAGGCGAGTGAACTCTGATCCATCATCCAACAACACAGCCAACAGGTTGGCTAACACAGGAATCAAGAGGAAAGCCCTCAAGACTTTCCCCACACTGACTTACTCTACTGGGTCAGAGCTACCCCGGTTGGACTCAGAATGTGTTATATGTCTCTCAGAGTTTGCTCCAGGGGACCGTGTCAGGGTCCTCCCCAAGTGTAACCATGGATTCCACCTCCGGTGTATTGACAAATGGCTCACTTCACACTCATCATGCCCCACTTGTAGGCACTGCCTGATTGAAACTTGTCAGAAGATCGTCGGCTGCAGCCAAACTAGCTCATCGGAGCTGCCGCGGCTGCCGCCGGCGGCGCTGGCGATTCCACCATTGGCCAGAGGGGTTTTGCCATTACAACGTGAAGGTTTGATGCCTAGTCATTAGGGTATTTGTTAATTGTTTTGTTTTTCAATTGTACATACTGTTGATTGGAATGTAAACTGAGGGACTAGAAGTTTAGACATTAGTGTGTTAAGATCTTCCCTTGGGGCACAAGTTGGACCCCAGTATCTTTACTCAGCATAGAGAGAAAAGGAAAAGTGTGTACTAGTTGTAATTTGTACAAATCTGAGTATGTGAATCTTCATTGTTTTCGTTTGTTTCTCCCTCCATGCTAGTCTTTTACATAAAAATATAGAGAATCTACATTCTTCAAGAGGGTGAGAGAGAAAAGAAGGAATCAATAAAGAAAAAGAGGAATGGGGTTAGTTTTTTTCTTATCCAATGAAGCTTAGAATCAATGGAAGATGAGAGGGAAACCACTTTGAGCTTCAAATCAAATGCACTGTAAAGGGGGATTCGGATTTGGGACCTAGTTCTCAACTGGGCGTTTCTTTTAGCTGGTTGCTTCTGAAGTGACACTACTTAATCTGTGAAGTGGGAGCCAGGAGATGGGTTGTGATAATTTGATCATAATTAACTTGGTAGCATCAAATATATGCTTGCCGTTGGATAGAGATAAGATGGGAATTTGGCGTGTGATGCCATGATACATTAACAGAGTCCAAAACTGTGGGGGGGTTCAGTTTACCTGCCAATTTATACATATATACTAATGCAATATTAACAATCACATTAGTCGATACTAATCCAGGCTTTATACACATAAAACGAGTCATCAGTTGAGAATTTCGAATTCTTTCAAAATTACCTTTTTTTAGAATCGGGCTACAATGAGGTCATCCTCATGGAAACGACAAAGAGGTCTTCCACCCTGTGCATAGAGGATTTAGACCCAACATCAACTAGGTTTCAGCTATAAGATCAGGTCAGGTAAATCTCAACCATCTGATTTATTTTAGATTTATTAATCTTGAAAGATAGCCTCACCAACATCCATAAGGTTTAGTTTCATAGCCCTCTCTCTCTCTCTCTCTCTCTCTCTCTCTCTCTCTCTCTCATTTTGTCTCCATTTCTCGAATACACATTTGGCCCTACCAAGCTAATCTTCCTAGATAACCTTAACATGGTTTTGTGGACTTGTTTGTAGACCATTTTCAACAATTTTCTTGACACTCTGGCTCTTACACTCTCCCAGCCAGTTGAGTTGATGCAGAGAATTCCAGTTTGCATGCTCTTTAATTCTTCCATGGAATCCCATGACCACAACTTGGAATATGTCGACATGAAACTCATGGCCTCAAAGACAGGCTTACTCTTCAATTCTTCACTGTTGTTATCAGTTATCACCTTACCACTTGTTCTCATTTAAACTGCAATTAAACAGGCTTCAGATTGGTTTTGTCTTTTTAATATTCAACTCTTCAATGGAGTTCTAGAGAAGCATTGCCCCACTTCAAAAGCTACAAATTCCCAGTTCCTTTCTCCTTATACATTAACAGTATTACTATAGCATTGATGTTCATCTTTTCAATTCTTTTACTTTTTTTTTAACTCAATTCTCTTAACGAGAGCATATGGTCTACCCTGCACTTTGCGGCGACTGCGAATCCCTTGGGTCAGCCAATCTTCAATGTGAAATATGTGCAATTACCAAACAAGTTGCGGATAGATTTTGGAAGATAAGATGTATCTGACTCAAAGATGAGACGATTGCCATTAACAGGAATTATCATATTATATAAGATTGGATAAGAGAGATACCTTCTATAGTTAATAGTTAAGGATCAAAGCAAGTAATTGCATCCATGCTTGAAGGATTCGGTCTCATGCCTGCTGCTTTAATGAGCAACAGCTTCTCTCTCAGACTTGCCCAGTCAAAGATATACGCTCATAGCTTCTCTCTCATGCCTGCTGCTTTAATGAGCAACAGTTTCATGGATTTTATGACATATATATAATTTGAGTGATAAGTTTAGTTGAACGGCCCACCATATGTTCCCTGCTCCAAAATAACGTAAAAAGAAAGGTTGCAACTAGGGTGATGGACCTTAAGCGCTTTTAAACATTGTTATAGCCTTTTCTTTCCAATGCTTTTTTGTTTATTTCTTTTAAGTGATACATGATAAAATTAAAATAACAAAAGAAATTAGTTTCAAGAAGAAATTTTTTCTTGATTGGTAGCCATTTTGATCATCAAAAGCGATCGGCCCTATTTCATTGTCTAATGAAAAATAGAAGAAAGAAATAAAGATATCCACAAAGGGCATCTTATATTGAGTTTTAAGCAAGTGTCCTTACAATATATTTTTCTTTTGTTAGTATAATTAAAACAGACAAGTTTATTAGGGAAAGCTCTACGTAGCATTTGATTCTTTGCTGACCAACTAGGATATAAACCTTTCCAAATTTTATGTTTTTTCCTTATAAAATTTGTAGAGAGATACCAGATTTCTGTGAAAATTTTGAAACGTTTGTCAAAAATAAATTGTTTTTCTTTTGCATATCTTAGTTCCCATTAAAAGCCTTGTACTTAATTATCATTGTTCTCCCTTAATCATAATCTTTTAATTTAAATTACTTCCTTTTCTTTTGGGTTGACGGAAAGATGGACAAAGGGTTTAAACAAATCTTGGTTCTTGGGGTAGCCCTACCCAAAAGGCCCTCAAAATCCATCCTGGGTAACATTAGATATAGAAATCAGCCTTAAGTTTGGCCTGGACGTTGCGAATTTACGAGGATTCAAGGTTGAAACCTTTCTTTTCAATATTGGGCATTCATAGAAAAGACGGTTTTTATCCTCAGTACTCACTTAAGAACTCACATTATGGGGCAATATGCATGCCTCTTCTTGCACGGAGATTTCTTTGTTAGAATTCCACCTCTTAATAGAAGCCATAAGAAGTCCATTCAGCCAATAACCCACCCAACAGTTGAGATGGTCACTTCCTGTCCCTTCTTAAAAAATGATTAAAAATAAAAGTATCGACATGCTCAATACTCAAAAAAAAAAAAAAAGAGTAACAAGCATGTTAAAGGCTCAATTGTTAATACCATTAATTCTAACTTTTCTTTTGGCAGTTAATTTCAAAAATGACTACTACCCGAAGGAAAAATCTATGATGCGGAAAAGATATGATATGGAAAGAGCTTTTACCAATTAAAATCCACCCATGAATTTTTATAAATAACACTTTATCCATTACTATGTTTATGATTCCAGTTTGGTGGTCAGTTGTTTAACGGATATCATATCTTCGCCATATCATAGTTGAACTCCTACCGGAAACATCCCCATTATTGACAACATACGAGTACGGGAGATGTTACCCGTCTGTGACTGCAACGTGCTGTGTGGTTGGTGTGAGGAGCAGATCCAGTCCTGTCCATGGTAAAGGTAAGTAGACTTCCTCTGCACTCTGCTCTGTCTTCACCCCTTAATTCCGTTGTAATGTGTAATATGTATGACAAAATGCCCAAAAGACTTTGATTTTTGGGTTACATTTCAAGACAGATCTCATTAGAAGAAGATTTTCCATTGGTGCACGTGCACTTACATTCACCCCATATGGATCCATTGACGGCCTTGGAAGGCCTAGGCCTTGTTTGATGATTAAGTACATTTCAACATAGATTTCATTAAGAGAAGTACTTGTTTCTAAGAAGTTAGAAGTACTTATTTTAACAACCACTTAAAACTGTTTGGTAACCCACCTTTCAAATAACTTATTATGTCTTTAAACACTTATTGAGATGGGGATGTTTGGTAAACTACTTTCCCCATAAGTATTTATATTGACGCAAATGACAATTTTAGCCCTCACTTCACAACCACATCTTCTATTTATTGTTCTGATGCATCCAATAACTATTTATGCTTCTTATTATGTTTCTTACTAGTAGAATTGTGATTAGAGCTCTTTACAATAGCTTCTTCAGCATCCAAAATTTCTTTATCCACTAACGAATCAAGAACAGATGGAATTCCATCAAATAACTCATTGATCCCATCATCTGTTCCCCGCAATCTTCCACCTTTCACCTTGAACTTCTTCGCATGTTTCCTTTCCAATTCCAAATCTTCCTCAGCAGACATAACACCTTTCTTCATCTCCATTTCAATATACTCTTCAAATTTTGTCTTTGATTTCCTCTTCAAATTCTTCTTCCGCTTCACCATTGTTTCCATTGTATGATTAGAATCACATGATAACCGTCGCTGCATCGACACAAACCAGGACACCCTCAATGCACATTCCCTCTACCAATTCTACAGAGACCGTTACATCACCGGTGCTATTGATTTCGCCTTTGGTAATGCAGTCGTGGTGTTCCAAAACTACAAACTGATTGCTTGAAAAACTGCAAAGCGATTGCTCGAAAAGCCATGAATGCACAAAAGAACATGGTGAGTACACAAGGCTGGATTGACCCCAATCAAAGTATAGGAACGTCTGTCATGTGCAATCTAACATCAGAAACCACATAGATCCAAAGGGCTGGTCAGAATTGAGTGACGATTTTGTGTTAAAGACATTGGAGAGTTCAATCAACTATGAGAAATTCCATTCTAACAAAAAATAGGGTTTTTTAAAAGGATATGGTAATAGGAGTGTTTAATCTACTGAAACAGGGATTAGGGCTTCTGATGACTGATGACCGCCGATGTGAGGAGTAATGGTTCTCGGAAGAAGAAGAAGATAGGATGAAGAGGAAGAAGAAGAAAGAAGAGTCATTGGGGAGACTAGAGAAAACTTTTCTATATTTACCGTCAGAATTCTTGTCGCCACCAATGGAATGATTTTCTGAGTTATGGCTTAATTGGGAGAAGTGGAGGAAATGGGAGGGGCTGAGAGAGTTTGAATGAATGGAGAAGGCTGGTTCGCCCCATTTTTTTTGGAGAAATACTTAAAAAAAAAAAAAAAAACAACTTGAAATCACTTTTTTAAACTACTTCTTTATAAAAAGAAATATTTCTTCCCCACTTTTTTACCAAATACACAAAACCACTTAATGTGTAATCTCTACTCTTAAAAGAAGTAATTCTCAAACACTACCCTAAACCCTTTTTATCCACCAATTGCTTCCCAAAAGTAATTCTCTGGAGGATTGAACTTAGTGGCAACTATAACTAGTTGGTAATTCCCATCCAAGAGAGGCAGGTTACCGACACTAAGGGTTGGCTTACTCTCTCCAACACTAAGGGTTGGCTTGCTTGGAGTGCAATATCATTTCCACTAGTGCAAAAATATGGGAATGTAAATGAGTTACAATGCAGGGTCTGGTTCATTTTTGCTTAGGATTCCAACTTGTTTGTTTGAAATGAGAATGAAATAAAACAAAACTTAGAATGTGTTTTTGAAACCATAGGCGTTTATTGAATAAATGCTACCACATAGACACCACTTCAACATTTCCCCTATTATGCAGATCCGTACGCATATAGACTTGCAAAAATAAGCCTTAATTTATGTATACACCTACTGTTGGGTGAAGCTTCATTTTCCGCTTCCCCCAATAAATTGGTGCTTATTCATTATTTTGCTGATGTAGTGTCTAATGACGCCTAAATGTCAATAAACAGGTTCATTATTACTTTTCTCAATTTTGCAAACAAATCAAGTACAAACATTAAATGAATATTCAAACACAAACAAAAGTAAAGCTCAAAGTAAAATTAAACCAGATTTTACATTTGCATTAACAAGCAATTGTATGAGTGAGACTGAGAACGAAATTGCACCGCATACAAAGGAAGCCTAAAAGCACATTTGCCGAACCATCCATCCATCCATACAGTTGAAAGTAAAATCAACACCCCTACAGCTTCAGTTGACAGATCAGTTATCTTGCAGAGGGGTGTTTCTGCACCACATCAGCTCTTATGATTAATTGATTATTTTCAATTTACCTTATTAATCTCTAGGCGTCATCTCCTGCATTTTTCATCTCACAAAATTTCACTATCTTCAGCATTATCACAAAAAACATCAAGTCTTCAACCAAGTCCAATTCTAGAATCATGTTTTATTGGTCTAACCCAAGATCACTGTTCAAAAAAAATTATACTTGGTGAGAACTAGCACCAAAACAAACATGGCTAGTTTGCAGTACACAAAAGCCAATCAAAATGTTCGGAAGTAAAAAATGGTAGATAAGATAATGGTGCAGAAGATACTACATTTCATCTACTTGAGTTTTGTGAAAAGCTTCGGCGCAACCTGGGTTTGTGAAAAAACAACAGTATCAGAATAAAACCTGGAAATAGCATTACTAAACCAATCATGTCAACAACATTGAAGACTTACACATTTGTCCACACATGACCAATAGTCAAAGTATTGTCCTGTGCAGTGTTTGTGACCAGTTTCATCACCTTGAATCCTCTTAACACATGCCTGTAATAATTGACAGAAATTCAATCCAATATCTGCCAACTGATGGACACCTCCATATAATAAGCACTTACATGGTCTCCATGGGAAAGTAGAAATGCAACTGTTAAAAAGGAAATATTTAAAATAAAACAAATGGGAAAAAAATGCAAGCCTATAATAAACCTAACTACTACAATTAATCTATGCTGCGGTCCAGCCGTGGTTGAGACTAAGAACAGATTTGGTGAAGGCAGTCGAAATCATGTCCTAGGTATTCCCTAGATGGATGCCTCGGACTATTGATGGTGGAGTAACAGCATAAAGAAACAATAAGGACCAGGTTCAAGTAAAGTCTAACTGACCCAACCATAACCAGAAACAGTAAAGGACAGTAAGCAATTAGTAATGTGCCCAATTGTTCCTCCAACATTTTGAGAAAAATATGCCTCTTTTAAGCCTATTCAAGAGGTAACTTTAACAGGTGGAAGCATTATTGCTAATTTTGTGCCCTTAATTTCTAAACAATAAATTTTATGCCACACACACTTGATTTGATCCAATAGGTGGTCTAACTTCTAGATTACTAGGATAACAAGAAAACATGATGCACATGCACATTTGAAATTATGCCTGCATTCTGTTCCCCCCATGATATGGACGGAATTTTTTTCAGGCAGATATTTCAGCTATTATTTATGCTCCATTTATAGAGAAAACTATGTGTGCCACCTTTTGAATTGTTTCGATGTAATAATCATTAATCATGTAAAATAGCAAAGAAAACAAAGTTTTCATTGGGGAGAGGGGAGCAGCTCAAAATTCAGTTGAAAATTTTTCCCTCCATTTTATGGAGAGACAAATACACCACTTTAGCAGGATTGTACTCAGAAAGGCTATGTTACCAATCTTCCTGTCTACCTTTTTTGTACATGTTCCTTTTTTTCACAGGAATAGCTGATCAACTTTATTGATTAAGGAAAAGAAAAGTACATGTGCAGCGTGATTACATATAGTGCCTTAATGTTAGATTGGCAGCCTAAAATCATAAATTTTGTTTTCATTACAAATTAAACCCCCCAACAAAGTTATTCGCTGTTTGCCCCTAGCCTAGCCAGAGGATTGGCCAAGCTATTGGCAGATCCTTAGACCCATGTACAAGTTACAAAAAAAAAAATTAAGAGATTCTATGGCATTCTCTCTAGGAGGCCAGGTTACTCAAAAGAAAGATCGTTTTTTTTAGCAAAGGTTAAGTATAATTGTATTGATGTAAAAGGTCCTTTGTACAAAGAAAGATCATTTGTTGAGTTGGGCTGGTATCTATAAGAGATACTAATTCAGCTTGTAAGGTATTCTTTAGTGCTATGATATTTGGATGCCTGTACAGGGGTGCCATATCATGCAGGACACTTCAATTTTTAGTGTAAATTTCGTATCCAATGCCATATATAGCCGTGTTTTTGCTGTTCTTCAGTGTCCTTGGGAAGTAATTGAAGTTGTTGATCCTTCTTTAACAGGACATTAGATATGACCTAATCTCTATCACATAGTCAAATTTTTGGAGGATTGGAGAGGATAAGCTTTTATCTCAACTTTTCGCAAGGCTTTACGACCTCTCCCTATGTAAAATATGAAAATTGCTGGATGTTAACATTTACAACACTTACAACTCACTTGATTTAAAGATGCCTTCTTTCTACTTGAAAACCTTGCTTCTAGATCCTTTGGACCATTTCTCTTGCTCATCTTTCTTCAAAAACCTAGATGAATCTCCCAAATCCCCTTTACCTTTTTCTAACAAAAGCACTCTTGAGATGACCCTAGTCAAGCAAACAAATGAAGCTCAAAGCACATTTACACTTCTCATTTACACTATCATGCATCTGCTTTTCATATACTAGAGTTTCAGCCAGTTTCAGATTTAGCCAGGCATGGTTTCAGGTTGGGTCGAACTACCCTAAGCCTTAACCTGAGTCCAACCAAATCTAGAAGCAGTTCTGACTTAGGCCCACCCCTAGCCCAAAGCCATAAAGTCCCAGTTCAACCCAAATCAAAGTCATGCCAAAGTTCAGGTTGGACTGGCCAGCATTCAGTTTGGACCAGACCAAGTTCCGGCCCTAATATGTAACCCAAGAGTATTTTACAGTAGTCTTCATACTTAGAACATTTGAAATTCAATAAGCTAGACTTGAAGTACCTGATATTCAAGTAAAGGTTTAACACACTTCGGCTTGCAAGATTCCTCAAAATACTTCTTCTGATCAACAGGTTCTTCGTCCGCCCTAAATAGCAACAAATTGGTCAATGGGGAAAGAAGTACCAATCAAAAATAAATAGAGGAAAGTAGACTTGAATGTCTTAACACCTTGACCAAAAAAAGTAGCTGACAAAAATGATCAATAAATATGAGTAGAGTACAAAAGTAAAGGGAAATCAAATAAAAATTAAAAAAGGTGAATTGATTAAAAAAATCAAATAAAATTGAAAAGCATGAACCTTTCCAACCACTTTATCATTATCCCCATCTGCCTTATCCCACCACCTATGGGCTCCCCCGCCTTCTCTATTAAAATGTCTAGAGGGTAATATTTTCTAATAAATAATTCATCAAAAAATTATTTTCTAATAAATAATGAGCTAAAAGGTCTTTTTCTCTTCATGATCCCTAGTCTTTTTTTTGTCTAACTGTTCTCTTTTTAGAACCTTCAAGTTTACATAAACAATCCCACCAATGCTTTATAGGGGGCATGTTTTTTTATCAATAACTGCAGATTTATTAGATTAGAAAAATATGTGTAGAGTAAAGTACAAAGAAAGAGAGATAAGTTCTCTTAACCCGTTGTACTCTCACTTCCATATCTTTGGTCAAGCAGTTAAACTTTTTTCTTCTCATTGTTGTAGTTCCACAGCTTCATTCCTTCACTTGTTAACCACCGTACTACCAGCTTGGAGTCTCCTTCAGTGATTAATTTATTAATGTTCAACTGCTTTGCTCTTTTTACTCCTTAATCATCGAATCTCCTTCAATGATTAGTTTATAGCAGGTGTGCTTCATATGAAGTTTCCTTATCAGCTGGATATCTTGATATCAGGGAGCCTGCTATTTTGACCCTTATGAAGGAAGTTTTCAGTACCTAGTGCAGTGGGCCTCATGGTTTTATCACCAAAAAGCTTCTACTAAACACAGATATATGATTCCTTGCTTTTCTTCTACTTTCTGAGAGCTGTAGAAATTTTTTTCTTACTAATCATTTCTTTTGGACAAACAAATGTGGATTGCAAATATAGAAATATGTGTTACGAGGAGTACAAGACAGATGGACAATGTCTTCCCAGAAAAGCATTTATATTTTACCTTAATCACAAAATGGGTCTACTCCAACCATTAAAGAAGTTATTCCTAAATGAGCAATGATTTTCCTAAGAACGAATTATCAAAAACATAAACAACCCCACAATTGCTTTCATCAGTCTTAATTTTACGAGTTCAAATCAGCCCCCCCCCCAACGTCCCACAGCACATCCCCGCCGTGTATTTGGAACATCTCCCGATGATGACATCATCATTTTTGGTATATCATTGGGAGATGTTCCCAATACACGGTGGAGATGTGCTGTGGGACGTTGTGGGGGGGAAATCTTGTGGGGGGCTGATTTGGTCTCTAATTTTACATGACTAAACCACCTCTGTATATTTTTTTCTCCTGTCTTGTTGTCAATTGGCCCATGAATATGCTACGTCATAATTTATCCCATACTACTCGCCCATCCCATGAATATGCTATTTCTTGACTGCCCAACATATTGCATCGCAAAGAATGGCCAATCATATAATCACCCTATAAAATACTCTTTAGTTTTAATGATGTGCATCAATTGCATAACACTCCAAAAAAAAGGCGCTTTTTTTTTTGAAAATTAGCAAAAATGCATTTCATCCACTCAACTATAACTCTATTGGCAAATCACCTTCATTCTCTCTCTTCTCATTGACATTTAACAATATCGGAATTATTGCTTTGAGACATCCATTAGCACATAATTTTAGCCATCCCCTATTTGTACTACAGTTTAGCAAAGCATGGAACAATCAACTAGCCAGTTGAAGGTCATATGAATTGCATGGTTAACTAAATGGTTGATGCCCACGATGCAGTCATCTGGGATTATTATAAATAAATCATCTACATTGATAAACAACCCCACCTGGTTGACCTAGTCAATAGCTATTTTAAATTTTTGTTTGTGCCAGTCTCTAACCATTTAATATGAATATGGGCTGATGTGGCCCACAGGGCCCAAGACATGGACAATCCAGAGGGTCCATAATTGGATGCATGTGGTAGAATAAGTCTAGGACATATAAGAAAGCTCCCTATTTGATCCAATTAGAAAACCTTTCCTATGCAATATAATATATTCCCCACTCTTTTCTGATCATCCATGCCTGACTCCAAGAACATATTAAGCGTCGAATTATAAATCTGCCACAAAATAACACCCTGAATCTGCAAGGATCAGATGACATTCTAAGTTTGTAATGCGATATGCTATAACTAGCTTTTGTAACATGATATGCTATGAGCCACAGACATCCATATGCCTCCAAAATTGAACAAGAAACTAGCTTACTATTGACAAGAACATAGAAAAAAAGATAACTAGTGCATAATGAAGTTCCAGAATCACAAACTTGCATCATTTCCATTACCTGTGAGCTCTGAATTACTAGAAAGTAGTGAATATTTACGATTTAAAATACAGACAAAAAAACTTAAAAGCTCAGGATTAATTAGCATAAATAAAAAATTAAACATAATACGCACATGGTGAATGAAGGTAGAACAGAAACAACTCAATGTAACAGGTTTACCAGTTTTGTCTGCACCAAGAAAAAGAAAACAAAACAAAAGTTGCATGTCAGAATAAGAAGTCAATAAGATGCATCAACTCTAAAATAAAAGAAAAAAAAAACACTCCAGAAGCCTATCAGGTTGCAATCTAAATTATTGTTATGCTTCTTGTTCCAGATAGAAGAATAAATGAAATATAACCAAAACCACGACAAAATTTGCAACTGAGACTCCTAGCAAAAGCACAGCCCAGTAAATTTCAAATTCACATTGGTCAGAGCAAAGAAAAAAAAAAACAAAATGACAACATCAATGATTAGCATTATTGTTGTTATCATTTTGTTGTTTATGACAATGATAGCTTTTCAACCCATTAAGTTATGGAGATTTCTTAGAAAAGCTTGTATTGCTTTAGCTTTACTAGGGTAGTCGTTGAATTAGAGAGCAAGATGGTTTTGTCAAAAATGAAGTCATTGGAAGGAACCTAGAAGGCTAGGAGTAACTCCAATAGGTGATAAAATGAAAGAAAGTAGACTATGATGATTTGGTTACATGCATAGATGACCATTGACAGCACCCATAAGAAGATGATCTAACTTTTTTATAAAATAAGAAGCTATTAGTTGCAAGTTGAGGGGGCTAGATGGGCTAGGGGTAGACAGGACTTGTTTAGAAGTCAAGCGCTCATAATTCATAATTTAACAATGGATATGGCTTTAATCAGAACGAATGACAAAACATATCCGACCCCATATAGTTGAGATAAAGATGATGACGACGACAACAATTATAGCTTTTAAACTTAAACGAGAGGTGGTTCAGAAGGCACACAATAAAACAAGTTATCAGCACTCGTGCATATGTCAATACAGAAGCGAGTACCGGCATCAACCGTTCTCCAGTCCAACAGTCGGCACCTTGTCCATGCATTTCACCGCTCTCTAATACAACGACTACCCTAGCTACTAAAACTAAGACATTACAATCCGTTCTAAGAATTATCCCCAACTTAATGGGTTAATAACATTTTGCTTTCTACGTTTTCTATCATCCTCCAAACGAAAGCCGATTTTAATGGTAATCTAATAACTGATTACTTCCCATGTTAACTCACCTAACTATCCAAAAAATGCTTCAGGGATAATTGCATTAGCAGTGAAGGTACAAACAAAAAGGCAACGATTTAAATAGAGGTTGAGCACGAGAGATGGGAAAAGAAAAAGATATTACAGATCTAAAAACCCTAATTGGCAGATCGGAACATAAAAACAAAGAGATACTGGTTACCAACGAGCTTTGGTCCAATTCCAGAAAAAAAATACTACAGATGTGTTTCTGAATTGAATCAATGGAAAAAATAGAGTAGATAAGACCATTACCTCTTGAGTCGAAGCTTGAAATCGGCAGCTCTTCAGATTTCGCAGAACTTTTCCCCCGCGACGACGAGTATTAAGGGCGCGCTAGTCCGTTACCGTTCCTACGCTTTACACGTTATGAGACTGAAACCGTTGGATTGGAACTTTCAGTTAAAGGAATCTGATGGCAAGTTGGGCTTCACAGTCCATGCAGAATCACTTTCATGCTAGAACTTGGGTAGGCCCAACCCAAACCCAGCCCAGCCCATCCAAAATCCAAACTTTTGAAAAGGTTGAACTTGGATATTCGGGCTTCGTTATGGACCTGGGCCTAGAAACTGGAATTTGATCCCACATCATGTTGGGTTTGAGTTGGGGTTTGGATATGTTGGATCTTCAATCCTTATTTCCTACTAAGTCAGCGATCACTGATTAATACTCTCGTTTAAAGGACCTTAATTAAAAAAAGGGAAAATTCCCGATAAGTACCCTGTACTTTGGGTTTAGTGTCACTTTGGTCTCCAAACTTTAAAATGCGACAATTCAGTATCCAAACTTTCAAATCGTGACAATCTAGTACCTGATGTTAATTAGTTATTAACCAGCTGTTAAGTAGCATTTGAAAAAGACATAATGCCCTTCGAGTGTCATCTAATTTTTTTTATCAACCATCCAAACATTGACAAAAAATTAACAACCCCAAATCCTTGTCTCTTCTATTCAAGAAAGTTGGGGTCATCAGAATGGACACTCAAATGTGACTCCAATTTTCTTGAATGGAAAAGGCAAGGTTAAGGGACTGTTATTTTTTTGTCAATGTTTAGATGGTTGATAAAGAAAGTTAAATAACACTTGAATGGTATTTTGTGTCTTTTTCCAATGCCACTTAACAGCTGATTAACAGCTAGTTAACAGTAAGTACTGGATTGTCATGTTTTGAAAGTTTGGGTACTGAACTGTCACATTTTAAAGTTTAGGGATCAAAATGGCACTAGACCCAAAGTACAGGGTACTAATGGGAATTTTCCCTTAAAAATATATAAAAATAAACCAAAATAAATCAAGTAATAATCTACCAAAAACAACCTAGAGCCAACAACAAAAAGGTTGAACTTGATGAGGACCTTTACTTGTTACTAGACTGTCATTCATAGGAAGATGTTCATAATAAACAGTGGTGGTGTTCTATGGTGAGGATTTGGGAACCAAGGTTTTAAAAACCGACCTGGAATAGGAATCATTTTGGCCACTAGTTTTCTGGGTCGATGGTTTGATTGCCCGGTTTAAATGGATGGCCCATTCCAATAAAAAATAAAAAATAACCAAAACCGTTGAACGAGTCAAACGGATCAATGGTTCGACCACCCGAGTCAGTAGGTTATTAACAAATTCAACAGCTTTTGATCAGTGAACAGGTTTGAGGTAAAACGAAACCGATTGCCTAGATGATTCTTGGGCTGAAGGATCTGACTGTCCAAATCAATAATGATTCGAAAATATTCATGGGAACAGCTCATGGATAACAGATCCAGAGTGGCATCATCATCTTCTAAGCCTTATCCTAACTATATAGAGTCGGGTATATAAATCCTATTTCAATTATTCCGTTTTCTAATTTTTAGTCAGTGCCCCATATCCATCCCAATTTATGGGTGCCTAAATAATTTCTTACTATTTCCACCCTATTTCCGTTATCAACATCTTTGGCCCCTTCAACTTGTCACTTCTTCTAATCAATACTGTAGATGGACTTATGTGATGGACATCGATGGAGATGGAATTAATTGTTTAATCTCAAATTAAATTTAAGTTGAACATCATATATATGGTTCAAAGTTGCAATAACTGACTGATTTAAGGGGCGTCTCAACAACAAATGACCAATGTAGAACTGGTCAAAATAAACATCCAAATTCCTAAATCCTAATCAAAGCTGAAGTCTAATTAAAACAGGGCGAAGTCTAACCAGTGGGCCGAAGTTCTGAGCCCAGACCCAAGTGGCCAAGTGGGCCAAGCTTACATCCATTTTCCTTCTGGAATCATATCCAATCCAACTCATCAAGACATCAACCATTGCTTCCACCGGTAAAAAGTGCAACTGAGCAAAGCTGTTGCTACTAGACCATTCATAAACTATAATACAAACGTACCAGAAAAGAAATATACTAGTACTTCAATAATAGCTTGACATCGAACATTTCCTCTTCTTTTCATTTTTAACAGAAATGCATCTAACCATCAGACGGTAAAAATAGGGCCACGTTGCCCTGTTATCATGTATGAAGTTTAAGATTTTCTATCTCCACTCATCCACCCTTCAAAGGTCTTCTTTTCCTATTAAGAAGACGTCATTGGGTAGACAAGGAAGTCGATGGTTGCAACGTGAAACGTGAAGATGGGTTTTGATTTCTGAACCCCAGTTTAGTTGATATTATTATATTGATTTGGGCCTTCTTAAGTGGGCCCACTGAAAAAGGGGTCCAAGCATCCAAACGCCTGCCAAGTGTTCATATTCCATATTCCACTTAATTGGATGGGTCAAGGCTGATATTTCCTTAAAGACTACTCTGACAGACAACTAATTCATAGTCATTATCTCATTATGTATACGTATATTATATACATAGTTAATGACTTACGAAGAAGTTGTAGAAATTGTCTAATCTCGATTTTTTTTTTTTTTTTAAATCCATGAAAAGTGCATATCACCAACCTCAACCACAATCACAAAGCAGTCAGATTAAGCAGGTTTACTTTTGGAAATTTGATTAGAATAGAAGATTGGCGCAAACTTCCTTATTATTACGTACTATTTTTTTAAGTTGGGAAAGGTAGTAAATTAAGTGGTATGAGATGCAATAAATAGTCGTGAGTACTGCCGTTTAGGTATTGAGGTTAGTTGGTCAAATTAGTAATTGACTATCATTCCGTGTTAATTACTTCTCCTCTTCAAAGGTGGGTAAGTAATTTATGTTTACATTGATAACACGATTGATAACACGGTTTCCTCTCTTGTCTCTCTTTTTATCCGGCTAACATGTATTGTACAAGAACACTAGAACTTTATTTACCCAGACAAATGAAGTCTAAAAAACACTTGCTCGGGTATACGTATTTACCCAAATAAATGAAAACAAACAGGACCTTAAGACCAAATATGAGATGCCCTCAGCTCAGTCTATATACCCATTTTTTTTGGAAGAAAGGTTTTTTGTAAAATTGCTTGTGTTGATGGAGTTCTCCTAAGTTTCAATAAAATAGATAATGTAGGCTCCCGACAATATAGGGTCTTGGGAGTGATAGATATATGCCACCTTACTGATATCTATAGATACATAGAAAAGCTATTTCCAATATTTGAACCTGGTCACCTAGATCACAATGCAGCAACACAACTGTTGTACTAAGGCACATCCTCAAAGACAAACAATCTACTTAGTAGAGCAGCAATTGACAGTTTAAATTGAATGCAAAGTGAGAAGGTGCAATTGGCTCAATTGGTAGGGATGAGATTTCTTGAAAGTAAAATGATGTGAACACTTTGAGAGTGTGTGCAGTTGGATGCCTTGCATTCAGAGTATTTGCATGATTTTTGCTTTTTAGAGATCTAAACTCCAGTTGTTTAAGTGTATGGTTGGTTGCAGCAAAGACTTAGATCAAATCCCAGGGGTTATGAATTTGGGAGATAGACTGCGCACCCCTTGTGTAGTCCAAAAAATAAATAAATAAATAAATACAAAGGGTAGGAAACAATTAAGAAACTAAAATCACTCAGCCACTCAAAGATGGGGTTGGGCCAAAGCAGGATGCACATGAGGTTCACTGACCTCTTTTTTAGAGGGACACCAAATGACCATGGGAATCATTGGGTCCTGCACTCAAGAGTTGAGATAGATCTAGACAAGCTGTGATCTGTTCCTTTTTGAGAGAGAGAGAGAGAGAGAGAGAGAGAGAAAAGTGGTGGGTGATGCAAAAATTCTATCAATTTTGGTCATTGAGTCATTTTGATCATTAGCTTATTTAGGGGTCAACTATGATACCCAAAAGACATAATACTGAAAAAACTCTTAACCAATCAACATATATCATAAAAGAGAACCACTAATCAGGTGATATGTATCATAGTTTATAATAGGTTTTGATTGGTCAAACTCTTTCAATGTTATGTCTTTCCAGTAGCATAGATTTTTCTTGTATTTCGAATTTGTGTTAAAATTTACAGGAAAATATAAAACTATTCTGAATTTTTTTTCAAACTTATTATATAAAATAAGCATAAAATATAAATAATATAGTTCAAAACTTTCATTAACACTTGTATTTTTAAGGTATTTGACCAGGTCAACATTTTTAAGAACCCAACAACCAAAAAGAAGTTGTTTCGATTGCTGGTTTCTGATTTTGACGCTTCAACCATCTGATCCAGCCTAGATCTGAAAAAATTGCTTCTAGTGGTCATTTTGGATTGCCGCTGGGAGGAGGGGCTGATGAATTCATGAACATCTTTTATATATATATATATATATATATATAAGAAAAATATATTTTATAATATACATTATGAAAATATATCTTTATATTCTATATAATATAAGAATATACTATACTATATAATATAATCAATCTTAATGGTTTTAGTCAAATTGAGCCAAGGCATACAGAAATTTGGCTTGGCTTGACTAGATTGCACCCCTATCCGCTGCTGCACTCCCATGTGACACCCAGTGAAAGGCGGGCCTCCTTTTAATGGAAATTAAAAGCAGTTCACAACTTCCCATCTGTTGATTTTGAATTTAATTCCATTGCTGAATTGTCTTTATTTCATTGTATTTCATTGGAAAATGGCAACGACCATGTCTTATTATTCTTTTTCCCTCTTATTTGATCTATTCTTCTTTTCTTTCTACATTCCTCATCAGTTGAATAGTTGTGCAGCAATTAATAAAGACACTTGATTCCTAGAGAAAGAATGCTCCACGATGTATGAGGTCTCCTCTTACCTGGTTTGGAGTGTTGTTGGAGAAGGATCTTCTCTGCTTTTGTATGTTAATATATTGCGTTTGACAATTTTCTTGTTTTAATCATTTGTTTTCCTCCAAGGGTCCATTTGGTTCATGGGAATAGAGGTTTAAATTCAGAATCAGAATGACTCTGTAGAATGGCATTCCCCAATTTGAGGGAATTGCCATTCTCTACCCTCCCTTTAGAATGAGAATCCATTGCAATTGAATCCAATTCCAATTCCAGCTGAACCAAATAGGCAGAAAAAGAATAGACCATTCTGATTCTGATTCTGACTGTTAACCAGACCGATCTTAATCTTTCTTATTAAGGGAGAATTGCTTAGTTGAGACCTAACAGTCCAGATTATCTGAACATGATGGTTATCTCAGGAGCTAAATCTATTCCACATACATACATTCCTTATTCAGTCGTAGTCATATGAATGTCTCAAGAAGTAAGCATTCAATTCCTTTTTTGTTCTTGTTCTTTTCCTTCCTCTCCTTTCTTCTAAACTTCAGCTGTTTAATTATCAAAATTAAAATTAAAAAATAAAATAAAAGAAAGAACTTTCGGTTGCCCAGTCGGCTGAAACTCTCCATCATGAGAGATGATGACGTGGCTGACAAGTGGAGCCCTTTGAAGCTGTCAATTAATAATAAGTCGGTCCATGAAATTAAAGATTCGTGCGCCACCATTGTTTCTTAATTGGCTCAGCACTTGGACTGATAAAACTTAAAAGTCATCCTTCTTAATATGAATGCTTCTATATATCGAACCAGATGGTCTGTCCCCACTTCAGCCAACCGAAAAAGAATAGCCCCCAAAAGGGGTTTGATGGACAAGACTGAAACTTGCCATGAGCAAAAGGTGGTGGAACCACAACTGTTGGGAGCATTTTGGGCCCCATATAAACTAAGCTGATAACTACATCGCCTTGAGATCTACTTTGGTTGGGTGAGAAATTAATTTTAAAATTGTTTTTTATTTGTGCAAATAAATTTCCAAGAAGAAACATTTTTAAGATATTGTTTTGTTTTTGGTGTTTAGTGGAAACCCAGGAAAATTAAATTTTCAGTTGTTGAATCAATCAATATTGGAACAAGTCCAGTTATTAAAATAATGGTGGTGCCATTAGTCAATATCGTTTTAATTTGCAAATATATCATTTATATACCTTCTGTTAGACTTGGGGCTAAGAACAACTAACCCCAATCTAAATGTTGCTTTATTTGCAAATGTTGTGATTTTAAGCACTACAATGACACTAAACTTGAGTTGGATGATTATATCATATAGTGGGTTTGATCCTTACATTATTAGAGTTGGTAGATCCAAACCCACCAAGCTGCATTTCAATTGGAAGGGAAGCAACAATTTTTGAGTAAAGCATAAGAATGTATGAGAGGGGCCAGGGGGTGGGGAGAGAGATTGATTAATGAGAACAATAATAGATAATCAAGTTGAAGGGGCTACATGGGTTAGGGGCAGATTGAAAAAGGACTAAATGGTTCAAATTATCATACACTCCGATGTATCCAAAGGGGTGTATCGGTAATTTGAACCTAATGCACCATATTTTTTAAGTTTTATTTTTCAAATTTCAGAAGAGACTTATTTTAATGTTATTTAACTACTAAAAATAAAATATAGGAGTTATTGTATCAAAATTTTGAACCTTAGGAATAATAAAAAAATATTTAAGTGCCAATAATTTAACAAATAGATATAGCACTAAACATAATAATGAAATATTGAAACAGGATTAAGGCATCCGACCCTATATAGTTGGGACAATATTTAGATGATGATGATAACAAATATATTGAATATGATCAAACCCACCAAAAAAAAAAAAAAAACTCCTTACACACAAACATAGCTGGTCCTTAATTTGTGCATACTTCTTAGATTTAAAATTTCAAGCTCATTTTTGTACGCTTCAAACACTTATAGGGGCTGTCAACGGGATGGGTCTGGGTCGGGATACGGTAGAACCGGCCCCAATTCAACAAGGCAACAAGAAATGTCAAGGTCTTGGAACCGAACCAGACCCTCTAGGGTCTGTAACTTTAGACCTAGAACCGAATCGATCAGATTTCTGGTCACCGGTTATAATAAACCTGCTAAACACACACACATATGGCTCAGATCGGATCTAAGCCGGCTTGAGACATGGTAGAACCAGTCGCAACCTGATAATAATTGAGACTAAAAAACAAGAACTAGAACCAAGCCATTGGTCTAATTCTTGGAACCGGAACCGATACAATCGGTTCTGTCCATCGAGTCAGACCCGACCCATCGAGGCATCGACAGCCCTAATCCCTTAATTGTGTTTCCAGTAATTTTTATTTCACTTGTAACGTCGAATTTACGGACTCACTTTTACAATTATGTCATTTGGAGATGGAAAATTCTGCAAAAAAAAAAAAAAAAAGCTGTTCCCAAAATGTATGACTTCATATTCAAGGAAAAGTGAAGGAGGCCTGAACTTGTATGTTCCCCTTCCCTCCACTTATGATGTTGACAACAATATACAAACTAAAGGGACAGACCAGGCCTTTGCTCTATTTCCCAATCAAATATTCAATTGCATAATTTATTTTGTATTTTACTTTATCATTATAATATAGTAGTCTTCTCACTTTAGTTTCTTAAGAAGGTAACAAATCCTATTCCTACACTTCTATTTCTCAAAAATTGTGGTACATAGATGGTGAATAATATAAATATGGCTGCAAATAGAAATACCATTTGTCCTAATTTGAATTCAAATACAAGCTGAACAAGGCAATCCAAAATTGGCCTATTTTATAATTGGATTGAATATGGATCCATTCAATTTAAGTTGATATAATCCTATATATATTTAAATGTGAAATCTATGATGCTGAAAAGACATGAAACCAAAAAAATTTTGACCAATC
Organism: Nelumbo lutea; assembly: GCF_056320005.1. Taxonomy (NCBI): domain Eukaryota; kingdom Viridiplantae; phylum Streptophyta; class Magnoliopsida; order Proteales; family Nelumbonaceae; genus Nelumbo; species Nelumbo lutea. Next base: position 34,424,449 of record NC_142688.1, on the reverse strand, counting down.
AAACCCTCCTCCCCAATGAATTTTGATGAAAATTTACCGTTACTATTTTTATGATGTTGATTAATTAATTATAAGTTTTTCTGATATCATGTTATTTAGGTATCATAGTCAAACCCTTTATATGCAGACTTACCTGCACACCATAGATTGAAGTAATTTTGAGTCATTTTATTCACAATATACAATACCAAAGTATTTTCTAACTCATTTTTATTAATTTTTTACTTATTTAGTTTAATATATTAATGGTATATAATATCTGCATCCAACCCAAAATAAGGATCTACGTTAATCTGATTCAAATTCAACCCATTCACTCTCATAAATATTAAATTGGTGGAAGATAATCCTTTTCAGTCTTGGGTGGTTATACCACACCTCGATTTTTATTAACTGATTGATAGCTTTTGAGAGAGAGATTACAAAGAACCCTCTATAAAATAACAGTATATGGATCATGAAGGGAAGCCATATGAAACCAACAAAACATCATTTTGGAATATGCGTACGGCACATTGCCCATTGCTCATTGCCCATTGTTTGATTTCAACAAAAACAAAAAAACGAAAATCATGAAGGGAGGCACCCTCCAAGGGATACACAACGGTGTAGTCCATCCCCCAAACCTAAAAACACTTCAACCCATGTACAGGCAGGATTTGATCCCAAATTTCCAGTTACAAGATCTTATTAATCAGATTGAAAGGAAAGATAAAGCAACCTGGTGGCTTGATTCAAAATATTGATACACTTTGATGATACGCTGGAAGGTATGCATGGGTACATATAAAGGTGTCAATGGACCGGGTTTAGACTGGATTCCGTTCATTCCAAAATCAATTTGGACGGATTGGATGGACCAAAAAGACATAGTGGATTTGATCAATTCGGTCCAAAATATTATTAGATTAGACCTGATCCGTCTATAATAAATTTATATTAGATTTGGTTGGATTAAGCCAATATGCAATCCATTGATATAAGGTAAAAATATAGGTGTCAATGGACTAGATTTGGGTTAAAACCAATCTGAATTAAAATGAATTTGAACAAATAAGATGATCCAAACATTGAATTGACCGATCCAAAATGATCCAAATTATTCGTTGAATTGAATTGGACCTGATCCATTTATAACGGACTCACATTGGATTGGATTGGATTGAACCAAATCCTGTCCAATAGACACCCCTAGGTACATGCCTCCCTTTTTTTTAAAAAAAAAAAGTTCGGGAGCTGGTCTTAGCTCTGCTTACCCTTTGAAATTGGTCAAAAACCCAAAAGAATTAACCTGCCAATGCAATATGTTGTTGTTGATCCTTGATTTAAATAACTTTGTTTAAATTGGTTGTACAACTCCTATAAATTGGCGATGCTCTCTTGATAATGACCCAATTTCTTATTACATGGATGTGATATTTGTTTTTATGGTAATGCTGGAAAGACATGATACCGAAAAAACGTGCAATCAATCAAGCAGATGAATTTTGATTGTTATAATTAGTCCAAGCCTTTTAAATATCACTTCTTTCTGACATAATAGATTTTTCCTTTTTTTTTTATTCTTATAAATGGCATTTCCTTGCGTAAGAAAAACTATTTAAAACACTTTGCCAACTCTGCTAAATTTCGTGCCATTGTTTTCCTGTATAATATAGGCTTCCTAAGGAAAATCAATGTTTCATTTTTTTTTCTAAGCAAGGTTTTTAAAATCGAATCAGATAGCAAATTGGTTGAGGTCTGGTTTTTGGGTCGGATGGTCCAACCATTTGAATCAAATAGATGGTTGGTTTTGACAAAAAATAAAAAAAAAAAAAAAAAACAAAAACAACCAAAACCATAGGACTGGTCAAACAATTAGATCACCTAGATCAGCAGTTTGATGACTAAATCTACGATATTTTACAAAATAATGATTATAGGGTAAAATGAAACCAATCACCTGACCAATTCCTCATTTTTCGGTCCGACCGTTTAATCCAATCTGATTTTGGAAAGCATATTCCTAAGAGTGAAATAATATTTCATTTTCGTTTACCATCTATGAACCTGATGGAGCAGATAGCTGAGGGTAACTCCGCAAATGAGTTAATGAGGTGGTTACACAAGCCATTTATACTATTTGAGTGATAGCCCGAACCCCTTTTGGCGAGTCCATTTGCTGAACTATTAATTATTCATAAGTTTATAACCATGAATGCCATTTGCTGAAACCACGGGGAATTTCGTTAGATTATTGAATCCACTACCACATTGACTTAGGCATGGCAATGAGGCACTGTCTGACTCGTGAGATCAGAAAGACGGGTGGCGGTGCGGGCGGCAGCGGAAATGGAAACCGGGCAATTTGAGTCTTGTTTGGCAATATTTTCATAAATTTCTGCCTTGCAACAACAATTTATTTCTTATTCTTGGACGGCAAACTATTTTTTAATATCAGTTTTGTAAATCCATCCACATTAAGCATAAAATTAATCATACAAAACGCGTGTCATGCCATATAGGGGGGCTGGAGGCCTAAAGATCTAAATCAACACTCTATTCACTTCCTAAGACAAGATCTATGCAGTAATAGGAGAGATTTCACCCAATTGGCATATAGTAACTTGAATTCATGAAGATAACAACAAAGGAGAATATGCTTTTAAGAAGAAATAACAAAGCATGAAAAAGTTTTAGGACAAAAAAATAGAGCATACAAAGTTAGAAACACCAACAACAAAGAAAACCTTACCTGTGTATGAGATTATGACTAGAAAATGGTTGTTAGAAATAGGGGTGGATTTGAGCCGAGCCGAATAGAACTAGGCTCGAGCTCAAGTTTAGCTCAAGTAAAAAATTCATAAGCTCGAGCTCAATTTTGAGAAAATTTAAGAATTATAATAATTAATAATAATAATAATATTTTTATTATATGTATATTATTTTCTATCATTATATATATAGTCGAGCTCTTGTAGGCTCGAGCTTGGCTCGTTTAATAATCGAGCCAGTGAATTGGGCTCGAGCTCGAGCAACTCGTGAAAAACTCGGCTCGTTGCCACCCCTGGTTGGAGATGATAAATTGGTTGTTCGCTGTTGGTCCTTAACACAATGTGGGTTTATAATAGGAGCACTGGGAAACCAATGAAGAAGATTGCTTGAGGACTAAGGCTTGGAGGGGTGGGGAGTTTATGTCGTTAATGAAAAATGACAATGTTGTCCATTCTCTCACGTGGGAAGGGCAAATATGTGTTCGTAAATAAACTGGAACAATGTGGGAACCGCACATTCGTTGAGAATGTGTTATCCAAGAGTGTTGATTTGTCACTCCCAAGGCTGCATTTGGAAACGATGCAAATAAGTGTGAATGCAAATTGTAGAGTGTAAGACGGTCCATATAAATTGCAAAGTTGGGTTAGTTTTGCATTGACAAATTTACCTTTTTACCAAAAAAAACTTTAGCCATAACGGATGCAAATACGAATTCCAATAAAACATATGCCTTTTTTTTATCAAAAACCCACTTGAATGCAAATTTATTTATTTTTTATTGATGTACTTTTACATCTTATTATCAATGCACATATGCATTAAAAAATGTATTTTCTGTCATTTATCAATATATAAATGTAATGTTGCCAAACATGGTAAAAGTAAATTAGAGTGCAAATTTACCCTGAACTAAGATTTATAATCCATTTGCATCGTTTCCAAACACATCCCAAAAAACACAATTTTTAGGCATTTTTCTCACTCAAGAATGACTTGTTTTTCGCGTTTTTTTTTTTTTTTTTTGTCAAATATATTTCTATTCGAAGGAAGCACTGAGAACAAGAGAAACACTCCCTCACAGCTTTACCAGACAAGCCCCAAATCAAATCATCCCTTCTTCCTTTACGAGTAGGACTGTATGCGAGTCGAGATCTACTGAGACCCATCATCGATGGTACCATAACGACAATCATGTCTGCCACGCATACCACGTATAAAGGAAGTACGGCTACATGCCTTCATCCACCAACATGCAATTTAGAATTTACTTGCAAAAAATAAATAAATAAACAAAAATTATTTATAGAATTCAAGCGAAGCCAAGCCGAGCCGATTTGAGACCAGAGCCTAGACTCGAGAGGATGGAGAATTTTCTGTAACCGGCTGGGCCGGCGATTAGTGGTTGTCAAGGGAAAGCACACTGACTGGACGCACGCCAACCCGGACGTCCCGTTCTGGCCGCCCAATTACGTGGCAAAGGTCAGTCGAGACCGAAAGCTAGAACGGTCGGTGGGGATCCAATATGACCAGGCAATCGGACGGTCGTGGGATCGAAAAGGCTGTCAGCCAGGTCATCCCATCTTTTCTCCTGGTCGAAATGATTCTTCCACTTTTTTTTAATAAATTTGGTTTCATTTCATTTGCATTTAAATTCACACCCCCGATTTGGCCTTCGCCTGCCCACTATATAAATATATATTGTCCATTTAGCCTTTTACTCCACCGTTTTCGGAGTTTATTCCGAGAAGAAGAGGCAATACAGAGACGGAGACAAAGCTCATCGTCCTTCGGGATTCTTCCGTCTTGATAGCGGAAGACGAAGCCGTGGTTGCGCTTGGATCCTAAGGTTCTTTTATTAGGTGAGTTATTTCCTTTGTTTTGATGTAATTCCTTATTCTTTTTGAGAAATGTGTGGGGATTGGAAAGATTCAATTTTTTCAGAGGTATTTTTTGTGAATCATGCAGTTTCATTAGGAAAAGAATCAATCTTTTGTCACCCATCTTTTACTCACTGTTTTTTTTGGGAAGATTTTGATCTTCAGGATCTTTGTGCATGTTAATCTGATCATCTTGTAGTGTTAGCAATTCTGGGTTTCTTCATATATGCTCAACTTGTGAATCCTTCTCCTTTCTGATTTGTTGATCTATTGCTTTCATGCTATCGGATTTTGATCTTTGGGAATTCTCTGTTTGAGGTGATTATTTGTTTTTTATTTTGATACAATATGTTTAGCCATTGGAAAAAGTTATATGATTTTGCAAAACTAATCATATTTTTTTTTCGTTTTCAATTTGAACTTCGAAACCTTTTGGGTTTGCTAATCGAGAATGCTGAGAATTGATAAAATATAAAATATAATATATATAAAAAATAATTAGTTGATCTTGCGACACTGATCATAGTGGACTGGATCATTTATTATTGTTCTTTCTCTCTCTCTCTCTCTCTCTCTCTCTCTCTCTCTCTCTCTCTCTCTCTCTCTCTCTCAGCACTCAACACCCTCCTTTCACATACAGGTCTATAAAAGATGGCCGATTCTGAGGATATTCAACCCCTCGTCTGTGACAATGGCACTGGGATGGTCAAGGTTAGTGAGTCATATTTTGATAAGTTGTATTCCTGTATCCTTTTGTGGGATTTAAATGGGCTAGTTAGATTCATAAACCTTAACCATATTTTGTAATTTGTATCCATCCACAGGCTGGATTTGCCGGTGATGATGCTCCCAGGGCAGTATTTCCCAGTATTGTTGGAAGACCTCGACACACAGGTGTCATGGTTGGGATGGGGCAGAAGGATGCTTATGTAGGAGATGAAGCCCAATCCAAGAGAGGTATCCTCACCTTGAAGTATCCCATTGAGCATGGCATCGTCAGCAACTGGGATGACATGGAGAAGATTTGGCATCATACCTTCTACAATGAGCTCCGTGTTGCCCCTGAAGAGCACCCAGTTCTTCTTACAGAAGCACCCCTTAACCCCAAGGCCAACAGGGAGAAGATGACCCAAATCATGTTTGAAACCTTCAATGTGCCTGCTATGTATGTTTCCATCCAGGCCGTCCTCTCTCTATATGCCAGTGGTCGTACAACAGGTTAATTTGCAATTCATACCACCCTGTATATATATTGAAATCTTCATTAATTTGAGTTGGGGTTGGTGTTTCTTCATGTACTAAAATTGGGTATTTGTTTTCAAATTTCAATAGGTATTGTGCTGGACTCTGGTGATGGTGTCAGCCACACTGTCCCGATTTATGAAGGGTATGCCCTCCCTCATGCAATCCTCCGGCTGGACCTTGCTGGTCGTGATCTTACTGATGCCCTCATGAAGATCCTCACTGAGAGAGGATACTCCTTCACCACCACTGCTGAACGGGAAATTGTCCGTGACATGAAGGAGAAGCTTGCCTATGTGGCTCTTGACTACGAGCAGGAGTTGGAGACGGCCAAGAGCAGCTCAACAGTGGAGAAGAGCTATGAATTGCCTGATGGGCAGGTGATCACCATTGGAGCTGAGAGGTTCCGATGCCCAGAGGTGCTATTCCAGCCATCTCTGATTGGAATGGAAGCTGCAGGCATCCACGAGACTACCTACAACTCCATCATGAAGTGTGATGTTGATATCAGGAAGGACCTCTACGGCAACATTGTGCTCAGTGGAGGTTCAACCATGTTCCCGGGTATTGCAGACCGTATGAGCAAGGAGATTACAGCTCTTGCTCCGAGCAGCATGAAGATCAAGGTGGTGGCACCACCTGAAAGAAAATACAGTGTCTGGATTGGAGGGTCAATCCTTGCTTCTCTCAGCACCTTCCAACAGGTAAGCTTATGCTAGCTATTTTTGTTTTTGTTTTTGGGTGTAAGTCTATAATCAATGTATTGACTCTTGTATTTTTATGTGTCAAATGGGTACAACAGATGTGGATCTCCAAGGGTGAGTATGATGAATCTGGTCCCTCGATTGTTCACCGGAAGTGCTTCTGAGTTCAATCAGAGTGTTGGTGGTGAGTCGGTTTCTTTCATGCAGTTGGCTTTCCGTGTCATGTGTCATGTGAACTTGAACGAGTTCTGGGGAGTTTATGGGGTTAATTGGGGAGTGAGTAAAGAGGGGTATAGCAATATCATAATTTGCTGCTTCATAGTTTTTTCATAGAACAACACGCCACATTCTTAGTAGAGAGGACTGAGAAGCCAAAGTCTATTTGCGATGGTTGGCTGGAAATGGAGCGCAGATGATAGATACTCTTCTTCATTCGCTATGTCCTCTCCTTGTAGTAGAAGGATCTGTAGTAGGCAAGAGAATTGATGCTTTTTTTTTTTAATTTCTTTCTCTTATTTACTGGGGAGGAGAGTTTTGGGACAGCTATGTTAATATTTATTGTATGAGAAATTTGATTGTAGCTTCAGTTTGCGGTTATGAACTATTATTAAAAAAAATGGAGATATAATACAATATATATATATATAGAATATATATATATTATGGTTTAAGTTTTCATACCTGTTGATATACGTTTTCTTATTTCCACTTCATTTCACAAGCATTCTGGGAAAATAGTGCAAACACACTACTCTGTTCCAACGTTTGCTTCCTGTTGTGAATGGTGTGGGCTGGTTGTTTTGAATCCAGGTCCAGCTTCTAAATGATAACAAATAAAAGGAAATACAGAATCTGAAGTGAGCATTCGTTTTGTTCGGTTAAAAATCGAACTTTGCGAAAAACTGAACAAACCGAATCTAATTTTTTTTTTCGGTTATTTGGGTTGATTTGGTTAAAGCATAATCTGCTTGTTACTCTCCATCTTTCCTATGCATTTGTGCAAGTGCATCTAAAATTTACGATACAAAGTTTAAGCAAAACATTTAAAAACTAAAGAATCCGGTGGGCGGTGGCTAATACTTGTACTCAGAGATTCAAATGGTTAAGAAGAAAACAAGGACTGTAGATTGAAAGGAAAAAAAAAATATTTGTGTTCAGAGATTCAGATGGTTAAAAAGAAAACAGGGAGTGAACTAAAATGAACTGAAAAACTAAAGATTAAAGAAGACCTCGTCGGACTAATGGGTTTTGGCCTATGGTTAATAATCTTTGACCTTTTCATTATATTTGTATATTTACCAAATTATTCCTAAAAGTTCGGTTTTTTGGGTTTTGACCAAAGGCTAATGACCTTTAAACTTTTCATTATATTTGCATGTTTATCAATTTATCCCCTAAAAATTTGGTTTTTTCGGTTAACTGAACTATTAAATCTCACCAACTGAAACCGAAAACCGAAGTTTGGTAAACCAATTTTTAAAATCGAAACCAAACCAATTTTCAAAATAACCAAACTGAAAACACCAAAACCAAATTTTCAGTTCGGCTATTCGGTTTCAACCGAATTATGCTCACCCTTAATCTGAATCGATAAGATTAGGAGAGTAATCACAACAAATATATGTGTCTACATATTCCTTAGTCATAGCCCTCTTTGACAAGATGATTCAAGTCTAACGTGGCCATAACTTTTCCCAAGGTTGTGTGGTGTATTCTTTTCCACCACGGATTTTGGACAGAAATGGCTTTAGTGAACCCAGATTTCCTGCTAATTTTTCCTACCCACTCTCCATCTGTTGTGAATTGCAGCACACATAGGAAATCCTGTTAGTCTAGGCTCCGTGAATTGCAGCTATACATCGAAAATCCTGTTAGTCAACTGATGCGCTACTATGGTATTAAAATCCAAAGACCAGGCACAGGGCAACGAGTCTTTGCTGATTAGAACAAGGTTTTGTTGAACACTTTAGTCTTTAGCTGTTCAGGGGGCTGTAGATCTAATGATAAGGTATTAAGTCAGTATTAAATAACGAAGTCTGTATTTTTTATAATGGGGCTCATGAATTTAATACTGGCTTGGAAATTCTTCATTGATTCCACAGCCTGCTGAACAATTAAAGTATTCAATAAATCCGAATTTCTCTGATTATATTAATTTATACCAAATCCCTTGCTTTATGTTCACGATACTCTGGAATGACTGAATTGGGATCTCCTGCCAACAAAAGTGAGATCTATCGTGTATGAGACGTCAGGTGTATGATGATTTTGGTAGGATGTTCGAATGAATTTTGTTGACAAATGACTATTGCTCTTTCTCTCTCTCTATTCAGATATGACCATATACATGCACGGACTGTTTGATAGAGGTCATGTTCGTTCAGTGGCTTATCAACCTCCATTTAGTGGAAAGGCTACAAATGCACGCAGGAAGAAGACTTTCATTTTGTGAATTCACGTTGGCACCCAACAGAATGCGCTCCTCATGCACATCTCAGCATGCATTGAAAACATCTTCCATACTTGTCATTGTCCAAATTTAATTGGGATGTGGTATGGGGCACTGGTGGGGCATCAATGCAAACTCTCATTTTGTGACATTTTCATTTGGATGAGAGGTCAGAGAAGATAGACCAAAACCAAATCATTCATGGACTCAAACCATACATGCCTGGTTTTTAGACAATTCTTGTACACATCTTCGCCTTTAAAGTCTTCCCTAAGAAACAACAAATAACTTTAGAAATGAACTAAGTTTTTTTTTTTCTTTTTAGGCATTGTCCAAAGGTATCGACGATACCAGAAAGAAATTATATCCGAAAATGACCAATCAATAGATATCATAAACGTATTAACCAGTATTATCAAAATTCAAAAATGTGTTTTGATGGGTGAAAGCTCTTATGGTACCATGTTTTTCCAGAATCATAGATATTCCCTTATCTAAAATCCTCTTCTTCCAAATTCCCAATCCAAAGGATTCAAACTTTTAAATTTAAAAATAAGAGGGAAAGGGCTTTAATGACCTCTTCCTACTACATATTACATAATCTCCAAGTCTGCAATATGTTTGCTGGGGATTTTGACCTGTATCTGTTTTTTTTCCCTTTTTCTTTATCAACTTTGGATATTTTGATCTTGAAACCTTTTGGAAGATCCCCTCCCATTTTTGGATTTCCTACATTTTTTCTTCCTGTTTAATTGAAATAGGCATTAATTCGAGAAAATTTCCTTTAATTCTTGGTAGAAATCACCGTTGGTTTGGGTATCTACCATTTATGACCACGACTGTATTACTGAATTTTCACTGCATTTTGTAGTTGGGTTTATTAGAAAACTACTGATTGAAACATATTTTCTTTTTGGCTGATTGCTCAACATTGGATTTGTAAAATATTGGTTTCTGTTACTTTTCTTGCTATTTCAATCTTTCCTATAATTCACTTTGCTAGAATGTTGTTCTCTGTTTTCAAGTGCCAAAGCACAGTTTGGATTTACAAGTTTTCTAGTTAAAAATTTGATATCCACAATTACTTCATAGTCGATCTGATGCAGTCATTTGCTGCTTGTGATTGCAGTCGGGATGTTCCAAACCCCCAGCAACATGCAATTTCCAATACGAAAGGCCAATCGTCTGGAACAAAACAAACACAACAAGCATTCTCACACTGTGTTTGGTTTGAAGGAAAAAGTAGAGAAAAGAAAGAAAAAAGTTAAAAAAAACCTTTACAAACTTTGTATAAATTTCCCTACATTTTTCATCAACTCCCTTCCTTTTCCTACATTTTCCATCAAACCAAACATAGTCTCACTAATTGTGCTGCTTGGGACAACCCCACTAGAGAGCTCTGTTTCAACTACTTCAATAGGGAGTTGATTGCCCTCGGGCGGTGTGATTACCAGAACGAATGCCGGTGCCGGAGAATTGGATTACCATCTAAGATGGAAGTGGAGAGAGGGTCGAGCGGGAATGGGATGGGACGACCTAACATCCGTCTCGTTAGCTCCGCACGCGTGAAGATGGAACTCGTGTGGGAGGACAGGTGTCTCCTGTACGGGAGCAGATTTGAACTCGTATATCTCACAACTCCCCTGATCCCTCATCGTTTGTGGCCCATTGCCCACCTACAGTCTACAGAGATATACAACTACCTTCTAACACAAGGAATCTTTCCCATCTTCGACAACAAGAAATTATCCAAATTTCTGTGTTCTTTATTTCATTTCATCTCAAATACTAAAAATGAAATGAAATTCCCCGGTACTATAATTGATGTAGCTCGATCAGAACCGGTCCGTGCTGGAGTGATAAATCAGACAGGGAGTGCCTTGAATCTGCAAAGAAGACAAATGTTAGAGAGTCTGGGTTGTGCCCAGGCGAAGAGGCTCCGGCGGTAGAAAGGAGCAGAGTGAGAACGAAGGCTTACAAGAGCATACCGTTTGAGGGCGAGAAATTACCCTTATATAGACCTCTGAGAACGGCCAGAACATTCTTGACGTGCTTAGAAGTAACGAGCCTTAACCATCAGAATTTTAGGGAATACTCAGGAATGGTCGCTAAATCAATCACTCCTCATTTCCCCAAGAAATGGGGGAGATTCATGTAACAGTTGCTACATTGTGACATATCCTTCGAATACCTCGAGGTCATTAAATGGCTCGAATGGTACGAAGCGGATAAATCACGTAGGTTGAGCTCCATGAGATCGGGTAACTCATCGGATGCTTGGGCCGCATAAACGCTTCAAGGTGATGACTAATGTTTCAGGTCGATCCTCCCAATTTGTGTTCAACTAAGCTCGGGTGCATCTGATTGGCATGAACCGTCCTACTAACGGATACTCTTCGAGGTATTGCCACGTTAATTACATGAAAGCAATCATCAATAGTGATTAAAACTGTATGATAATTCATGTAAGCTCAGTTTGGAATGAGTAGAAATAAAAATATGTAGTGTAAAACCCTGTATTTTGTATATAATTATATTGTATATATTTATATTTGTATTTTTTTTCAAAATTGACTTTTAATTGAATATTAGGGTCTGATTGACATCAACATTGACAGAGAACTGACACTTGACGAGAGAATTCGATTTTGAGCTCATATAAGCTTATTTTTGGTTTTTTAAATTTTTACCAAATTAGACTTCATAACTTTCTCGGTTTCTTAACTCATACAACGTCCTAAGTTGTTAAATGAAAACCTACCCAAACGGACAACTTCACTCCTATCCCGAATTTCAACCATTAAGGGCATTTTACATGTTTATTGGGTTGGGTGGAGGATGTTATGGCCCATGGTCAAAGTGTATATAAATCTAATAATGTGATCCAGTTGTACTATTGTGCATGGTGTTGGTCGTTTCGGTCAATACAGGAGTTGATTCATCTTTAAACCCACTTTTATGAAATATTGTTGGAGTGAGATTCAAAATTTCAAAAATCTGTTATCCCTCCCTTATGTTCTTTGGATTGTCTTTTCCTCTTTCATCTTTTGAATACATCTCCTTGTTCCATATTGCTTGGGAAAGGAGTTGTGTTTGAGTATATCTATAGACTTATTCTCTCTATAGGTAGGGATGCATAGGAGAAAAGCATTATAGATGTTTACATGCATATGAGGGGTTGGGGGTGTTTTTCACACATGCGAGAGTAAGGGCGTGTGTGTGTGTGTACGTGTATGTGTATATGCATATGTACATGCTAAATAATTAACCTAAGTGAGTGTAAAGTGTGATTGTTTCTAAAAGAGATCTAAGGTTTGGATTGTTAGAATCATATTCAAAATTTCAAGAATCTCTCATCCCTTCCTTATGCTCTTTGGGTTTTGTCTTTTCCTCTTCCCTCCTTTAAATATATAAAAAGATTCATTGTCCCACATTACTTGGGAAGGGAGTTGAGTTAGAGTATATCTATAGGCTCGCTCTCTCTATGGGTAGGGACACATAAGAGGAAAGCACTATATATGTTCACATGCATGTGAGGGGGGTTAGGGTCGGGTCGGCCATGTATGTGTATGTGTATATGTGTGCTACATTAAATTGTTTTGCTTTTGATCGGTTCAAACAGTTTGACTTTTGAATTTCAAAGTTTATTTTTCAACGTTTTCTTCTTTGAGTCTTTTCGAATAGGTGCATTGATTTGCAGATACATCTCTTTGAAAGGATATTTATGTGTCCATTCGAGTGACTGAGAACAATTTATAAAAGAAGTATTGGTCAACCCAGAAAAACATATTAGTACACACAACATATCTTGCTCTCTTTGTCGAGTGTCAACTTTCTAAGCATCATTCTTGGTGGTTCACAAAAGTCTGGTAAGCGAGTGCACGCCTACTAGTGGCCTGTGGGCTGTTTTATCTTAGCAACCAATTTACAATTACCCGACTATACTGTTGGAGGCAAATAAAGTTTTAAGGAGAGTGACCAAATGGCATGACTCAACCCTCCTAATTTCTCTATTTCACAATTCCGCATGTTCTCAATTTGAAAAGCAATTACCGATAAGTTACATTCTATCTTTTTTATTGTTTACCAACAAATACAACTTGGGGATCCTTTTCGGTTTTTCCATCTCTCATATCACATCGAATAAACTATAAAGGAGAGAACATTCAACAATATGGGCTGCAATCCATCCATGCCTTATGCCCTAATCGGTTTTGCTTGCATGCTTCAAGAACTTATAATTGGGCTTGGGCTCAAGTTTCGCTTGGGTTTATGATAAGGCCATTGGTGAGTTGTGATTTGTGAGTAAGGGTGCAAGTTGGGTGGGTTAGGCTTGGTTCAAGGTTACATTAGGCCCAATTCCAAGATTTGGGTCCAAATCCAGATTGAGTATGATCTTCCTTATATATGTATGGATGTTCATATGTAAATATGTAAACAAATGTGTGCGTGTGTGTGTATATAGCGGGGCCCTGTGGGATGCATAGGATGGGGCACTCCTCTTTGTCCCTCACTCCTGTAGTCAAACACTCTACCCCATTTCTAGTCATTTTGGGCCAAAGGACCTACAACAAGTCACTCCCTTCATCTGACCTCAACTCAGGAGTGGGGGGCAATTGATGAGAAAAGATTTGGCCCCAAATGACTAATTTGATGAGCTCATAAGCATCAATCCAATTTGCTCCCAAGCCAAAAGAATCTAAGGGTTGAATGCGACATTACACAGGAATTTGCCACATTGACTATCGAGGCACAGGGGCGAACTCATCTGCTCGAGGAGAGGCAGAGCAGGCACTTCGAGGACATCTACCATACTAGGGATGCAATCATCAAAGAGTTCTACAATTCATCCGAACACCACAAGAGCGAAGTTCATCATGCCAGCTCAAGAGAAGCTTCAAACTATCTGAATACCTCCTCAGGTCGCTCCACTTACATAAACTTCAATGCAATGTCCCTCAAGTCGGTCCTCGAAGGAGTAGCTGACAAGGTTGATGCGGAGCCTGAAACCCAGGTGGAGGACAATTGTAAACAAGTCGACCATGTTTGCATGTATTCTAAGGTTCTGAAAGCAAACTAAATTTCATTTCCTTTGTTTCTCCATTTTCTTTATCAGGTCGGCATTGAGATACCGACGTCCTTTAATATCAATTTAAGTGTAGTAGTGGCACAGTCAAAACGCTGCCAAGCTAGATAGATGGGGGTCGACTTGCATAGGTCGGCCTACTTGTTGCCAACGTGTTTAGAGGTCGGCTTAGGGGGGCTTGATGCTAAAAGCAAATTATTTTCCCCCTTAGAGTTTGATTTGACCAGGTTGCTAAAGCGATTACTCATAATTTCAACCGTCAAAATGATGTCGAGCTGTTGAACTACCGATGTATCCCAAGGTCGACATAGGGGGCCTTAGCTAAAATCAATTTGACTTCCCCTTAGTAAATTTTCGCCAACATGTGTGTACTACGAGTTAGCTTGTCCAAGTCATCAAAGTGGGCCTCAATTAGGCCACCAAAATTTTAATAGGCTAGTTTGCTCTTAACACCTCAGCCTATAGACATCTCGTCACCTCGGTAGGGCTAACTTGCGAGGGTGGTTCCACAGTCTACTAACAATCAACTCCGACGGGGACCATAGAGGGCTCGACCTACAGGGCAGCCTCACCTTCTGTTGGTCGTCAACTCCCACAGGAACATGGAGAGCTCAACCTATGAGGGCAGTCTCAGTCTATTAGTCATCAATTCTTGTAGCATGTAGGGATCGATCCACGTGGGTAGCCTCACAGTCAGGGTTGGGAGATTTTGTCTAGGCAAGACTACTGGAACTTGTCTAGGCTGATCATTCTAATTCTGCCCCCTTGTGATAGCATGGTCAATATATGCATCATTGTTGGTGTTAAATGGTAGGTCGGTGCCATGGTTACACTGTGTCAGCCCTCAAGTCAGTGCCATGGGGGGTCATTGCGATAGCGCTCTACTAACATCATGACACATGGCATATCAAAATAGTTGGATGACACCTCAACACCACATAGGCGATGACTTGCATTAGCCAAAATGATGGAGTCTCAGCTGGCGACCTACCTCCACTGGCTTGGTGACCTGCCTCCGCCAACCAACTAAAGAACTAGCAATCTACCTCCGCCGACCTAATGGAGACCTAGCGATCTACCTCCACCGATCTAATGGAGACCTAGCTGGCAACCTACCTCTGCCGACCTAATGGAGCCTAGCTAGCGACTAGACCTGTTCATGGGCCGGGCCGGGTCGGGCTCAAGCCAAGCTTTTACTCTTTATTAACAGAAAAATGTTAGACCCGAGCCCGAGCCTGGCTCGACCAACGGGCCTACAACTTGGGCCCGAGCCTGGCCTTGATAAAAAGCCCGAAGCCCGAGCTCAAAGCCCGTCCTAATAAAAGAAATTTGATTTTTTCCCTATTCAAATGGACATTATCTATTTTAATTCAGATGTTTTTTCCCCTATTTAAATGAACAATGGGCCTACAAGTGAATCAACAACCTTCTTAAATCAAAAAATTTATTCAAATGGACATCACATTGGGTTTTTACTTATGTTTAACTATAGGTCAGGCCGGGTCGGGCTTGGGTCAGGCTATTTTGGCAAAGCCCGAGCCCGACTCGAATTTTATGCGGGCCGGGCTTTTTGGCCCGAAGTTAAGACCGCAGGCTAAAAAGCCTTTTCAAGCCCGTCCGGGGGCCAAGCCGGCCCGTCGGGCCACCCAACCTATGTACAAGTTTACTAGCGACCTACCTCCGCCGACCTAGTGGAGCCTAACTAGCGACCTACCTCCGCCGACCTAGTGGAGCCTAACTAGCGACCTACCTCCGTCGACCTAATGGAGACCCAACTGACGACCTACCTTCGCCGACCTAGTGGAGCCTAACTGGCAACCTACCTCCGTCGACCTAATGGAGACCTAACTGGCAACCTACCTCCACTGACCCAACGACCTACTTCTAGAGACTTGGTGACCTACCTCCACTAATTTGGCAACCTACCTCCAAAGACCTAGCGACCTACCTCTGTTGACCTACTAGAGACTTGGAGACTTACCTCATGTGACCGTTTCTGGTCACGTACCAATTTTTGTGGTGTATCAATTTTTTTTGGCTAAGTACCTCGTCATTTGACCTACTCCCAGGAGAGTATGGTGGAGCTCCCTGATGGTGAAGTGCCTGGTGACGAGCTCCCTGGTGGTGAGCTACCTGGTGACGAGCTCCTTGGTGGTGAGCTACCTAGTGACGAGCTACTTGTTTACAAGCACCTTGGTGACGAGCTCCCTGGTGGTGAGCTACCTGGTGACGAGCTCCCTGGTGGTGAGCTACCTAGTGACGAGCTCCCTGGTGGTGAGCTACCTGGTGGTGAGCTACCTGGTGATGAGCTCCCTGGTGGTGAACTACCTGGTGACGAGCTCCTTGGTGGTGAGCTACTTGGTGACGAGTTCCCTGGTGACGAGCTCCCTAGTGGTGAGCTACATGGATGGACTCGTCATTTGACCTGCTCCTAGGCGGCCTGTAACTCAGAGGGTGGTGGAGCTCCCTGGTGTAGCGCAACCCGACTGACCTCTGCATGAGGTGATCTCCTCTCCTTTGTAGGCGGTGGGAGCTGAGAGACCTGCGAGAACTCCATCTTTTCCTCCTCTTTGTAGGCGGTAGGAACTAAGGAACCTGCCAGAACTGAATCAAAGGACCCGAGGGTATTTACCCGACAGGGACTCTCCGATGCCTAAGTTAGCATTCTGATTGCAGAGAGCTTTAAGAGAAATGAGAGAGCTAGAGAGCAGGGATTACCTCCATTTTTCCATTCTCTCCCCCCCTTATCTTTGGGGGTCAGAGTCCTTATATAGCGGTGTCTAGTCAAATCAGGCGTAACTGCCTCTATCAAGTCAGGTATAACCGCCTCTGTCTTTCTGTCGCAGCTGTTACTAACAGAGTTGAGGTGGCGGGTGCAGACAACTGTTGCAGGGTACGGCTCTGCTAGGCAAGGGACAACTCTTAGGGCTGGCAGGCACTGCGCCGCCTGGCGAGAGACGTGGGCACAGGTGTCAGGTACGGTTGTCAGGCAGGAGATCTTCCTACGATACGCTGAGCTGCCCCTAAGTGGCGAACTACCCATGCTGAGATGCCTGTAAGTGCTGAGCTCTTCATAAGACGCCAGGCAGCCTGTGTCGAGCTGCCTATGCTGAGCTGCCCCTAAGCGGCAAGCTCTTTGTAAGATGCCAGATTGCTTGTAAGTGTCGAGCTGCCTGTGAGGTGCTGAGCTAAGCAGGTGTCGAGCTGCCTGTAAGTGCCGAGCTGCCCCTAAGTGGTGAGTTCTTCATAAGACGCTAGACTGCCTGTAGAGTGGTTGAGCTAGTTGTTAAGAGGTTGCACTTAATTGGCATGAGGTTCCATGTGTCATATTTTCACTAGAGGGCCAAATCCGCCCTCATCAGAAACCTATTTGGCGACTTCATACACAACTCGAGAAACTCGACAGAGCAGCTAGTAGTACCTCATCCAAGGTCAGCTTATACTACCTCTTCGTTACTGATCCAAGGGACCTCAACGTGAGGAGCGACATCCTCGAGGACCTTGCTGACCAGACTGAGGTCCAGGTGGCAACCTACGAGATGTGCTCGCCAAAATCTTCCTTTAACAAGTTATTGTTTCTAAATTCTCTAGGTCCACAACTCTTGACCGTTACACCTATTTTTTCCATACCATTCACATCAGAGTTGATTAAATAGACTCTATCCCTCTCTTGCGAATATGACAGATGTGGTTTCCTGAGAATATCGAACATGTTACAAGAAGCTCCTGATTCCTTATGCCTATGTAAAGGTCTCATTTCCAACATCAAAAGATATGCATAATTTAGTTCTCGTAGCTCTCTAGCTTTTTCATTTTTAGTTCTCTTAAAAATCACTAATTTGTTGACTTAAGTATCAGAATGCCTACCCTGAGTAAAGCAACCCAAGCACTCTGACACTAT
This sequence comes from Nelumbo lutea, assembly GCF_056320005.1. Classification (NCBI taxonomy): domain Eukaryota; kingdom Viridiplantae; phylum Streptophyta; class Magnoliopsida; order Proteales; family Nelumbonaceae; genus Nelumbo; species Nelumbo lutea. The sequence continues at coordinate 34,406,436 of NC_142688.1, read as the reverse complement.
CTCTTAACAAGCCACCCTAATAGACTATATAACTCATCATTATTTAGTTCGACATTATCCAACTAGGCATCCGAGTCACCTTCTAGCTAGGAATTGTCCAATTCAACATCTGTGTCATCTGCTAGTAGGGAGCTGCCATATATATATATATATATATGAATGTGTATAGTCAAGCTGAACTTGGTTGAGACAAGATTGGTCTAGGTTTGGGCTACCTTAGGCCAAGACCTAGGCCTAACTCGAAAAACAAAAGACCAACTTCTTGGATTCGAGCCTCTTAACATGATGATAAAAAACCCAAGTCCACCCATCTAAATTTTGGGGTTGGGTAAGTTCAAACTTAGGTTTGGCCTGCCCAAGTTTCACCCATGGAAGAGGAACTAAATAACGAATTTTCACCTGCACCCCACTAGTGCCCCACAACACATCCTAACCGTGTATGAGAACATTTCCCGTACTTGCCATTGGGAGATTCTTTTAATACAAAGTTGGGATGTACAGTAGACACTTGTGGGGCACCCTCTATTAGGGCTGTCAATGGGTTAGTTGTGGGTCGGAACTTGCTAGATGAATTTGGCTTCAGTCCAAGCACCTCTAGTCACACATTGGGAAGACGCGTCACGCATCTCCGAATCATGTGAAGGGCTAAAGCATGCGAGAGTTCACAACCATCCGCCCTCCTCTCCTCTAGCGTACAAGACATCTCTCCTCCTTCACTCTCTCCCCATCCATCCAGCAACGACATTACAATTATCACCGCTGGCGATAAATAATCATCACCGGCGGAGGAACTATCCTAGCTTCAGCATTTCAAACCTGAGCATCTCGAATTCAGCACCTCCAACGCGAGCCCGGATCATCTGCCCACATTTATCGCAGCCACATGGAGAACATCTCACCCTTTGCATAGGGTTATGCAAGGGTACCCTATGCAGGGGTAGATGTTCCCAATTCACGGGAGGTGGTATATTGTGGGTAAATGTGGGCAGGAGATCCGAAGTCCTCCAACGCAGGCCCCACATCCATGACATTGCGACAAATGTCAAGGGTCAATTCTTCAAGCAAGGGAAGGACGACAAAGAACTCCTCAAGAGCTGTTCGATTGATTTGGAGTGGAGTCAAGGGGCAATTGGCCCCATGGCGAAAGCAGGGAAAGGTCGAGGTGGGTGACGGCCCTGAAGCTGGTGGGAATGAGGAAGAGGGTGATAGAGGTGGGCGCCGACCGCTCCAAAAATAACCATTTCTGAAATACCAGCAACATGGCGTTTCGGGTCCGAGTGTCGATCATTAGGGCGAAGATGTTGGACAGTATCACGTCCGGCAAGTCATGGAAGCGGATGTTTCCGGCGGCCATTTTCAGGTGGATTCTCAACGATGATGTCGAGAACAGGCACACATTACATAACCAGAACTCAGAAAAGAGAGAAAAAGGGAAGTAAGAAGTTCATGTGTGTGACGTGGCGCGTCTGAAAAGTCATGGAAGTGGATGCGAGCTCGCATGCTTCAGTCTTTTACACGATTCGGTGACGCGTTGTGACGGTTTGATATAGGCTTAACCTTGCCTACGCTTGACAGGCTTACGTTAGGGACATGCCCGTCATTTTCGCCTATAACATTTTTGGGAGAACTAATGTCATCTTCAAGCAGATCACCAGAAGCTTAACGTACTCTTTGAGGAGGGGTGGTCGACCACCTTGGGTGCCTAACCTTGGCACTCCTAGATGTTTATCCCCTTGCGGGGCGGCCCTGGTTAACGGCTAGCATGGCTACCAGGGTTCCTCATGGGCGCACACTTGCTCATGGGGACAGTGTTGGACCGGCACTATGCTACCGATACTCAAGGGAGGCTTGGCATGCGGGCTTGGCTCAAGCATGACCCTTCACCACGCCAGTCCCTTGCCCAAGCTGAGTGAGCTATCCCGTTGCCTCTAGCGCACGGGTGTGCTCCAACCCAAGCGGTTGCCTATCATCATGGCACACAGGTGCCTGTCATCTTCGGTATACAGGAGACCCCTCACATCGGTGCCAAGTCACCTCATCGGCGCATGATCGCCTTGCATTATGGTTGTCCCCCTTTAGCACGTAAGTGGCGCCTCCCATGGACCGGTCTAAGCCAGGAGAGTGCCCCGACCAATGGACTTGAGGTCATGATCCAATGCTACTGAATTTGGTGGAGCCATCCCATCAGACAACTCCTAGCCTCTATGCGTACAAAGGCTTGCCTTGGCCAGGATGCCGCACGGGTTTCTTCCGTTGTAGAACTACCCCCGTGACAGTTGGTATCAGAGCGAGTTGGCCAATTGCAGCCACAGTTGGTATTCAACAGATTAGCCCAGAGCCAGTTGAAGTGGTCATTTCGACAAGCAGCATTTTGTGGGGTGCAGTCCCTAGGCACTTCCACCCAGGATCGAGCAGAATTCAAATCAGGCCTGATAAGAGGCCATTCATTGTTCGTGTCCCCATTCCAATGACACTAAAACAGCTTCCCTTGCGGGTGCAGACGCATTGGTTGTTGTCCTCATGCAGGGGCAAACGCATTGGTTGATAGGAATGTGGGTACACTGCCCGAGCAAATTGCTTATCAGGCCTAGCAAGACGCCATTCAATGTTCACGTTCCCATTCCAATGATCCTAAAACAACTTCCCTTGCGGGTGCAGACGCATTGGTTGTTGTCCTCATGCAGGGGCAGACGCGTGGGCCTTGTTAGGAATGTGGTTACGCTAGCCGTTGGAGCATGGCGGCCCTACATCGGCAAAGTTTCAGGTGGACATGCTCAGTTTTCAGGTTGAACACTTGCAGCAGCAGAAGCTCATCACAAGGCGAGTGCATGTTCGGTAACTCATGGGTAAAAGTTTCCACACTCGCACAGATTGCGGTCTGGTCTCCTTGAGGCAGCAATAGTGGGGCCCCCTCGGAGTGAAGATGTAGCCCGAGTCGGCGAGGCGAAGCGTAGTTTCGAGGGCCAAGAAAGCATAAGCCATGGCTAGGTTTGAGTAACCCACACAGGGCGAGGTGAAGTCTGCAGGCCAGCATGGTGAAAGGGTACCCAGGTCATCGCCAACATGAGGAGTAGACCTATCAGTGTGTTCGGTAGCATCGCTGAAAAGATACCAAGAAGACGGTTGATCCTTGAGGTAAGATGATACATGGGGCGGACCTCTGCGAAGCACCACACACATTCCTTCAAGGGTCCTTCTTTCACAGTTCAACGGCATAGCCATTGCGCGGTTTGAGTAACATCAATGGGGTGAAGTCCAGGCAGGCCAACATGGTGAAATGGTTCCATCCCATAAATGGACACCAACATAGGCAAGACCCGGGGTTGACCAGGTGAGCCCATGAACTGGTGGAGAAGTGGATGGCATGGGACACAGACGTGCATTCACGTGAAGACCACTGTCGAGGTCGACAATGGATTGAGTGGGGGAGCCTGTGACGGTCTGACACAGGCTTAGCCTTGCCTACTCTTAGCAGGCTTACGTTAGGGACATGCCCGTCAGTTTTGCCTATAAGATTTTTGGGAGAACTGATGTCATCTTTAGGCAGACCACCAGAAGCTTAACGTACTCTTTGAGGAGGGGTGGTCGACCTCCTTGGGTGCCTAACCTTGGCACTCCTAGACTTTCATCCCCTTGCGGGGCGGCCCTGGTTAACGGCTAGCATGGCTACCAGGGTTCCTCATGGGCGCACATTTGCTCATGGGGATAGTGTTGGACCGACACTGCGCTACTGATACTCAAGGGAGGTTTGGCATGCGGGCTTGGCTCAAGCATGACCCTTCACCACGCCAGTCCCTTGCCCAAGCTGAGTGAGTTATCCCATTGTCTCTAGTGCATGGGTGTGCTCCAGCCCAAGCAGTTGCCTATCATCATGGCACACAGGTGCCTGTCATCTTTGGCATACAGGAGACCCCTCATATCGGTGCACGGTCGCCTTGCATTATGGTTGTCCCCTTTTAGCACGTAAGCGGCGCCTCCCATGGACCGATCTGAGCCAAGAAAGTGCCCCAACCATTGGACTTGAGGTCATGATCCAGTGCTACTGACTTTGGTGGAGCCATCCCATCAGGCAACTCTTAGCCTCTATGCGTACAAAGGCTTGCCCTGGCCTGTCTTGGCCAGGACGCCGCATGGGTTTCTTCCGCTGTAGAACTACTCCCGTGACAGCGTGGCACATTCTCCCAATGCACGAACGGGGCCCTAATTAAAGATGCCTGGACACAAGCCGAGCTCTTGATAGATTCGGTCCCGGAACCAATTAGAGAAATCATGGACCCAGACCCTATAATTTTGGACCTAGAAGTAAACCGATCAAGAAAGTTGTGAAGAGAAAAAAACCGATGTAGTGCAACCGGCAGCCGGACGGCGAGAGATGAATGATGGACTATATGCAGTTCAGCAGTTGCAAATCAGTGATCAAATCAGCAGATGTAGCCAGAGTTGACTCTTGACGGACGGTCGGATGAACGGTTGCCGGTCGGAAGAATGAGAAGAGAAACTGAGAAAGACTCGTGTCTGTAACTTCTATTTTCTGGTTTGTGTGATTTGCTTCCGGCCTCCACTCTCCAAGACAGCAATACTTCTTCAGAATGAGAAGAGAAATTGAGAAAGATTTCAGTTCAGAGACGAAAAGGAATTGTCCCATCAGGACATGTTCTAGAACCAGAATCGGTCCAATCTGTATGGGTCCATCGAGTGACCCGATTCATTGCGGCTATGGCTCTGTAGGGCGCAAATATGAATTCCTAAATAACCCGTTCTCTTTGAAGCAATTAAAAATTGAAGAAACAGCTTTTAAAGATCCACGAAAGAATGAAAAACCAGAGGTCCCAGATCGCGATCCGTGTACTCTGAAATAAGACAATCCTGACCGTTTCTTGCATTTTAAATCCAACGATCATAATATACTCGCGCCACTTTTCCGAAAATTTAAAAGATTTCACTCCTTGCCAGGTTACCTATAAATATTACCAGGCTCCAGGCAATCATACTCAGCCCCAGTCGAGCCCAAACCATTTCTGCCATCATCGATTGCACTTCGCCCAGAAAAGGAAACCCTAATTCATTTTATCCCTTCATTCTTGGAAATGGCAAGAACTAAGCAAACTGCGAGGAAATCCACCGGAGGAAAGGCCCCAAGGAAGCAACTCGCGACGAAGGCCGCTCGCAAGTCTGCTCCGGCGACTGGAGGAGTGAAGAAGCCCCACAGGTTCAGGCCTGGAACGGTGGCTCTTAGGGAAATCAGGAAGTACCAGAAGAGCACTGAGCTTTTGATTCGAAAGCTTCCTTTCCAGAGGCTTGTTCGTGAGATTGCGCAGGACTTCAAGACGGATTTGAGGTTCCAAAGCAGCGCCGTGTCTGCTTTGCAGGAGGCAGCTGAGGCTTATCTGGTTGGCTTGTTTGAGGATACAAACCTATGCGCCATTCACGCTAAGAGGGTTACTATTATGCCCAAAGATATTCAATTGGCTCGGAGGATCAGAGGGGAAAGAGCTTGATTTTGTTCAATTTCTCTCTTTTATTTCCTTTACCATCTGAGTTTATATGTATCTCTCCAAAAGGCTTTAACTACTTGTTTAGATTTGTGTGATACTCTAGAACGAAGAATACAAGGACTATTAGCAAATTACAGAATCAAAAATATTGTTCAGTGTATTTAGTTGTCGAAGTGATGTTGTTTAATCCATTAGTCATGGTTTGTTTGGTTATTCTCAATTTTTCTGATGTTGCAATTTCCAAAGGATTAAATTTGAGATAATTCTTATGCATTATTTTTTGGGCAATTTAGAGGAGTATTTTTCATTGAAATCAAGATCCAACGTATTGTAAACGACTCGTGAGATACTCCATATCCGGAATATCGTGATACCTTAACCCCTTGCTCAATATAATAGAGGGAATGTAAACGCAAAGATGTAAAGTTCAGGGAACGTCAGCACTATGTCCTTATCATTTTCCTTTGTCAGAAACTACAGAATAGGTTTAATTTTCTTTTGCTAGGTTGATTATGGACAAAACACAAACTCAATTTTAGATTTTCTGCTTTGGTGTTCAAAAAGTGTTGATTTTAGATTTATTGTTTTTTTTTTTAATTCTTTTTACCGAATGCTTAAAACATTAGCCGATTCAGTTTTATTTCCCACGAACCAAATCTCAAAAGCAGAAATTTATCTAAATGGGGCTAATTAATCTATGCAGGCGCGTTGTACTGGTTATAATGTTATATGTGTTTCTTATTTCTTGTGAGTAATGTCTTTTTTTTGGATTTTGAAAGAGGGGAAAGTTAGTTAATGGGATTTTAGTTCTTATTGTTCAAGAATCTTATGTTCTTTTTTTAAATTTATGTGAGGATTGAAGAAAGTTTATTTTTTTGGGTATACTCATCTCCTAGGTGGATAAATAATTTTCCCACCTAGGGGGAAATTGCCAACACTTGAATGGGACAAAAATGCCCATTTTAATAATGAAATTTTATGGATAAAATGGTCATTGCCTTATTTACATGAGAAATAAAAGAACATGGATAAATGCACTTACCCGAGTAAGAGTTTCTCAGGAAAAACTTATTCCAATAACTTCGTTTACCCGAATAAGTAATTTATCGAAAAGTGAATAAGGCTTAAATCTCACCATGATTTTTCAGTACTTCTCTTAAATTTATTATAATTTTTCAAAATGTCTAAGAACCCATATCAATAATTTAACATTAAACAAATTAAAGGGTGTTAATAGGTTACCATTTTGACATTTATTATGTTTGACCCATTTTTCTATATTTCTAAATATTCCGGTCATTATTCCACTCAAAACCCATTTTGTATCTTCCTTACAGTACTTTCAAACAGTACAATGAGAACAAAATGTCTCTCAATAAATAAAAATCTCATATATAAGGCAATTAAGTGCTTAAGGGTATTTTAATCATAAAAATATGTTAATAAGAATGATTGGCCATTTAAGGGCAGTTTAGTCATGAAAATTTGCATTTGTTATGATGTAGACGACTTCTGTCACTGTACAGTGCTCTAACGGATGTTGATAAGTTAGATTAGTGTAGGAGAAATGCGAAAAGTCATTTTATTGATTTTTTAATTTAATTTTCTAAAGTACTTATTGACAGTGCTGTGTTTCATCAAAACCATAGAATCTATGAAATCATTGGCTGAGAGAACACATCAAATTGGTTTTTTAATTAAAACAGTGGTGTGTTTCATGGGGGGGTTCGCAATTCGCAACTACCACCGGGTAAGTTCTTACCTTCTCGGTTCCTAAGGCCTGCAAATTCAGAAGCGACTACCGGCCAGCTTATATAATCACCTGGTAGAGTTCTGTTAATGGGCATAGCCAACTTCTGAGGCAGACTTCTTGGTATTGATCAGAATGGGTACTCCCCAGCAGCAGGAAAACGACTCTACCCCGAAGCATTCATTTTTCAGGATGCCTTCGGTTTTGAAGAAGTTTCTGAAGGTTCTCAACAGAGACTACACTCACGAGACTCGGAATGTGTTGTTGCTGGTGGCAGCGCTGATCGCAACCGTGAGCTTCCAAGCCGGAGTCAACCCTCCCGGAGGTGTTTGGCAGGATGACGACGGCGGCCACAAGGCAGGAAGATCCATCTATGCTGATCATCCGGTCGCCTTCTCTCTGTTCTTGATCGCTAACACGTTGGGTCTGTCTGCGTCCATCAACATCATTGCCTATCTCACTTATGGATTCCCTCTGTACATGGAGGTTCTTATCGCTATATACTCCATGATCGGTACTTATGCCTCTGCAGTAGTTGCAGTCACACCCAAGGGATCGGTCAAGTTTCGCTACATCTTGATCGCGGCTGCGATACCTTACGCTCTACGGTTTGGAAAGCAGCAGTGGTTCTTCAAGGAGGACACGACAAAGAACTCACAGAAAGGTCCAGAACACTGCTCAGATCATCGGCCAGCAGAGCCAAGCGGCCCAAGCGAGTGTGAAAACTGTAAGGTGGTTAAGGAAGTTCCTACCAGCAACAATAACCCGGAAAGTGCTTAACTTTGATGTCTAGTTGAGCTGCTGTTGGGTTCCGGTCTAACTCTTTCTCTTTCTCTGGGCTTTAATTACAGTTTGAACGTTTGATTTTTCTTCTGTAATTCGTCCCTTTTTAGTGTAATCAGCCTGGTTTGTGTCCATAGAAACAAGGAGAAATATATTTAAAAATTACTGCTTTTTCATTATTAATGAACAAGAAAATCTGAAACATTGCTTTACGAGAGAGAGAGAGAGATGCTCAAAGCCGAATTGCCATTAAATTCAAACTGAAGCAAAACTGGTTCTTGGGTGGAGAACCCAACTAACCAATTTGGTTGGAGCTTGAATTGCAATCTAATATTCTAATCAAAGCATTCAACATGCATTCGGTTAAAGAAATATAATAATTAGGACAGCTATTTTGTGAACAAGAATATTAAAAGATCGATTAATAAAACAAAAGTTCACAGAGAGAAAGAAGAATTATCCTTTATTCAGAATCGATGTTTCAACTTGTGTCAGACCAGGGTGGTCGCAATTGCAATGCATCGGTGCGTGGGGGTGTCTCTATGTCTATGTTACAACTTCCAAGTTCCAACATAACAAACCCCTTACATGTTTAACCTTGAACCATCAGTGTGGCTTTATCGCCCAGTCATGTGAATTAGGACCAGTCCTGTCGCCCTTAGAAACGCGGAAGTGTTATAATACCTACATAAATAAATAAATAAATAAAGGTTAAATTGCATATTAGTAATTTGGGATTAGTGTCATGCCCAAACATTATACTATCAAAATTAAATAAATAAATTACATATTAATACCTTATACTTTAAGAGTAATTTTGAAACATGCTATTGTAATACTTGAACGATATTGGCTTCAATAAAAAAAAAATAGTATTACTTAGGGCATATTGGCTCTGAAGTCTGATATCTGAAAATGCAATAATTACATTAAGAAATATATTGGTATTGGTGAAAATTTCTTTCCTCTGAATTCTGAATGTTGATAATGTTGTTATGAACTCTGAATTCTAAATTTTTAAAATCATCAAATATCCATTTTGATCCTGTATATTAGAGTTTTTATTTGTCTTTTTTAGGGTATCATTAAAACACAAAAAATTGTATGATGACACTTTAAGAGATAAGATATAAGAGGAAACGAACAACCAATTTACTTTTATAGTTAAAAAATTCCTCTTAAGAGATAAGAGTTAAGGGGAAACGAAAAGGCCCTTAACCTATACATGATAATAACATAATGTGTCATTAACCTATAAATCCCATATGACTAATACATCCTAGAGGTTATTTTTTATATTTTATTTTGAATTTTTTTAAAATGATGACATTATAGATTCGCCTGGTGGTGATAGGCCAGGTCTAGCGTGTATTTTCGTAAAGATATAAGCAATATGTCATTGATATATGCTAGCTTCAGTGTTGTCCATTTTTTGGTTAGGCGTCAATTCATTTTGGATTTTGGTCACTAAGCCATGGATCATAATGGTTCAATTGGTGGAACAATTCAAATTAACATATCTCTCATATTTATCCTTAATTATTGTAATACAAGCATACACTCTACCGAAAGGTCATGCCTTCGTATGACATCACTAGAAGGTGATCGATGACTTGGTCCTCAGTCTCACACTGCCAGATTACCATTTCAACCATTTCCAACAGACAAATTCAACGTTTGAAAGAGTCAAGGAAATATATAGAAGTAGCAATTGGGGGTATTACTTTTATATTATATTATGATAAAAGAAATAATCTGATTGATTTAAATTTCCCCATTAAGGGTCCATTTGGTTCGCAGTTAAAATTGAAATTGGAATGATTCATTCTCATAGTCTATTTGGTTCATCAGACAAAATGGGAATGGAAATTGAAATTGAAATCAACAGGAATAGAATTATTCATTCCCATGGAAGGGGCAGGGAATAGCCATTCCCTCAAATGGGAGAATGCCATTCCAATAGAAATGGAAATGAGATTCCAATTCCATCAAACCAAACAGTTGGAATCAGAATAGCCCATTCTAATTCCGATTCCAAACCCCTATTCTCATGAATCAAATGGGGCCTAACTATTCTAAATAACCAGCTTTTAGTTATACATGAAAAGTAATGATCACCAGTCAAGGTTCCAACTAGACACAATCTATATAGTTGAGACTGCTCTTACGTATAACCATTGTAAATAAGCAAAGAGGGAGTAATCCGGGGTCGGACTTGGTTAGGAACTTCAGTGGTTTGCATGGCCTTACCATGAATAAACTTCAACTCGATGGGCATATCGTGTATGTTAAATGCGGATGGATGAATAAACTGGGCACAACTTGTTATAATAAATTCTCCTGGCAGATCCACCAGCTGCTTCAACCGCTTCCTTTGCCCTAGTTGTCACCTAGGCACCTGCAACACCCATGTACATTGGTTATAATTGTGTGAATGCATGCAGAAAGTGAAGGGGCATCACTGTTTTAGATTTAACCAGTGAATACAACAAGGTGAACCTTCTTACATTTTAGGTAGGAGACAAGGACAGTGGAGACGTAAAAGTAACTATTAGATTGATTTGATCAATTAATTGGCTTGAACCAAGAACCTAGGGATATGTAATATCATATGCATTAATTTTGTTGAACAATAATGATGTACTAAGAATATGTTAGATATAAAAGTGATGTATAAGATGGATGTCAACCAGAAAAATAATTGAACCCATCTAAAACTTGTATAAACATCATAGCAATACAAGGATAATTATAAATCCCTTCTCTAATGACCCTTGATTTCATCAAAGTATTTAACTCCCTCCCTGTAAAATATATCTAATTGTGACCTCATTAAATAATAATCACAACCTCTAAGGACCTCTCCCAATACCTATGTTCCATCCATTAGCATTAACAAGAGTCATCTTCAACCATCAATAATTAGGGCCTCCATGGGATACAACCCTAAGGCCTATGGCCAAAGAAGACAGCCATTGCATTTGCTTATGGAATGATCTTCTTCAATGGGAACACCACATATGAGTGGTGTTTATAGTGCTGTAACAAAATCAGTTTTATGCAAAAAGGTTCAAATGCTCCTTTGTGCAAGGACAAATTGAATATCTTGGCCGAAATGGTGGGTATAGACCTAGCTAAGGTGGAAAGCATGGTATTCTGGCCCAAACCAACTAATGTTAAAGCTTTGAGAGGATTCTTAGGCCTAATTGGTTATTATAGGAAGTTCATTCAAAACTTTGGAGTCACTAGCAAGCCCTTAACAGAACTGCTCTAGAAGGATAATTTTCATTGGACTGAGGCTACTAATAAAGTCTTCAAGTCCTTGAAGAAAATCATGGTCACCACTCTTGTTCTTGCCTTACCTGATTTCAAAAAAGAATTTGTGGTAGAGATTGATGCATGCCACTCAAGCATTAGTGTTGTCCTTATGCAAAATGGAAAGCCATTAGCATATCTCAGCAAGGCATTAAGCCCCAAGAATTTGGGCCTCTGTATCTATGAAAAAGAAATCATGGTAGTAGTTTTTAGCAGTCACAAGATGGAGGTCTTACCTATTGGGACAATAGTTTACTATACGAACTGACCATCAAAGCTTAAAATACTTGTTAGAACAGAAATTGTCTATTACTCTACAACAAAAGTGGCTTGCTAAGTCATTGGGGTTCAACTACAAAATTAAATATACGAAGGGAGTGGAGAATAGAACTGCTGCTCTTTCTAGGCTATGAACAAGATGATAAAGCAAAAGAACTCATTGCAACCCTTCGCATTAGTAAAAATGTTGAATCCCACTATCAATATCACTAAGGCATTTTGCAGTACTAAGGCAGAATTTATGTGGGCTCTAGCAACACCCTAAAGACACAAAATTCTTAATACCCTACACACTTCAGCTATAGGGGGCATTCAGGCATGCTACAATAGGATTAAGTCTCTTTTCTATTGGCATATCCTAAGAATAGATGTTCAAAAGTTTATGACTAAGTGTGATTTATATCATTAAAACAAAGAAGAGATTGTCCCTTATTTGGGGTTGCTTCAACCACTACCTATACTCTATTAGTCGTGGAGCCATATTTGCATGGATTTTGTCAAATGACTTCCTAAGTTAGCAGGCAAAGGCACCACCATGGTCGTCATTGATAGGTTTACCAAGTATGCCCACTTTATTCCATTGGCACATCCATTTTCTATTGAATCCATTGCTCTCTTATTCCTATATCACATCCGCAAAGTTCATGCATTACCCCAAAGCATTGTCACAAATAGAGACAAAATCTTTATTAGTGGATTTTGGAGGGAACTCTTTAAATTGTTAGGGACTCAGGCCCATTTCAATTCATCCTAGCATCCTCAAATAGATGGACAGGCTAAAAGACTCAATAGGTGTTTGGAAACATATCTCTGATGCATGACAAGTCAAAAACCTAAATAGTGGTGCAAATGGTTGTCATTGGCTGAATGGTGGTACAATACCAACTACCATACTGCCTTAAGAATGATGCCATTTAAGGCCCTCTATGGTTATGCTCCACCCCAATTGTCTACTGGCCCACAATTGAAGTCTACAGTAGCAATAATTGAGGATTATTTGCTACAAAAATAACAAATGGTACAACTCATCAAAAATAATCTCTCACTAACACAAAATAAAATGAAGCAATTGGCAAACAAAGGCCACACTTAGAGGACTTTTTAGATAGACGATTGGGTCTACCTTAAGTTGCAACCTTACAAACAAAGTTCAATAGCATTAAAAAGACACCTAAAGCTTATGGCCAAATACTATGGACCCTTTCAGGTTCTCTTGAAGATTGGTACAATTGCTTATAACTTGAATTTACCACCTACTCCATTGGTGCATCTTGTCTTTCATGTTTTCAAACTCAAAAAGGACAATTGAGCCAAATATCAGTCCCCAACCCACTCCTAATGACGAACTTGAATAGTGAATTCCAAGTTCATCTAGTAGCAGTACTACCACACCAAATGATCAAATACCATAATGCTCCAATAACACAATATTGATTCAGTGGTCACACACAGTTCCAGATGATGTTACATGGGAAGATTGGAGCTCCATTCATAGCCGATCCCAGATTTCAACAGATGATTACAATTGTTAAAGATTAGCTATAGCTGAGTTGTAATAGATTTTCCCTCTCTAATTGTGTATAAAACTCAATTGAGGCATTGAATTGAAGGGAATAACAGTCTCGAGAATTTAGAGAACTCTCTCGTGGTTCTAGGTCATACCTAGAGAGCTCATACTGGCTCTAGGTGTATCTTGGAAATCTCCAAGTTACAGTTCAATTGTAACACAAGCAGACTGTAGGCCCAAAATCCTTGACTAAAGAATCCCAGATGGGCTGAGGATATCATATCAATTAGTGGAGATTGTAATGAGATTGCTACAAAAGTGTAGTTTGGCTTGGTGTTAATCGAATCGATGCATCAAACAAGGAAGATAATCTCCTTTCTCAACATTTTTCTACCCTTGAATTTATACCCTCCATGAATAAAACAACTCATTTAAAATTTCACTTTGTTGCCCTTCCAACCAGGAAGGAAAGAGAATAAAGATAAGTGAAGTGGAAGAATAAGAAATAACCATGAAGGAATCATCTTATAAGTATTGGCTATACAAAACATCCAGTAAGTATATAAAGAGACATTGAAGATTGGAATCTACTATTTGGTCCCTGATGGTAGATTGATCATGGCAGCAGGTCAAGTGGAGATTTGCACTGCAGTTCTAGTGGTGGAACTCTGTGTCATTCGGTGAGGATTCTCTAAAGCTCTTTAGCAGGGTTTGAGTGCATTCAAATGCCCATTGCCTAGGAAGTTGTTCAGCTAATTAATCAGTAACCCATGGCACCCATTCTATCCTTGTATCTAGGGGTGGATACGAACCAAGCTTTTCACGAGCTATTTGAGATCGGTTTGTATCTTAGATTTTCTTTGTCTGGGGATGGGAGAGAAATAAAAAACCCTCCTAACATTCAAATGAATCTTGAACTACCAAACTGGTTTGAAAAGTGAGAAGAGAAGACTAAGAACATGCCACCGCCAAAGAGGATTACCTATGGTCTGCAACTCTACAATTCCAAGTCTCCTCCTCCTCCTCCTCCTTATTCCAAATTTTCATATGGCTTCTACAGGGACTTTGTAACGAATAAAGAGCAAGTGCGAGTGTGCAATAAGCAAAGACACCACCGCCGAAGAGACCTATGGTCAACGACTCTACAATTCCAGGTCTCCTCCTCCTCCTCCTCCTCCTCCTCCTCCTCCTCCTTCTTCTTCTTCTTCTTCTTCTTCTTATTTCGGATTTTCTTATGGCTTCTACAGGGACTTTGTGATATCAGGTAGGCTCAGATTTGAGCTCGAGTAGGCTCGGTTCATTATCGAGCTTGAGCCGAACCGAGCTCGAATGCAAGTGTTTTTTATTGAGTCGAATTCGAATTGATATTTCTAGTTCAAATCGAGCTCGAGCCTGAATTTGAGCTTGATATTTTATTGTCGAGCTGAGCTCGAATAGTCAAATATTTGGCTCGACTCGGCTCGTATCCAACCCTACTTTATCCAATGGTCCAAGATATTATGCTAAGAGGAGTTTATGAAGAGTTGGTCGACTATATTTCAATTCAAGCAGAGAAGAAGAACTTCTGAGGAAAGGTTAAAAAACCAATGACTACGAGTTGAAAAGATTTAAGCTGAGTTGAATTTAAGTTGAGTGAAATCAAAGGAGAGAGAGAGAGAGAGAGAGAGAGAGAGAGAAAGAGAGAGAGAGAGAGAGAGGTCCATCACCAACATGAATTTTGGTATATTTTAAAATTTTGAAATAAATATCAGAATACATTTAAAGTCGATTTAAAAACCAGTACAAAAAATTTAGAATATATTTTAAAAATTAAGTCTATTTAACAAAAGTCATGGTATGTCTTACCTTAAAAACCAAACGTTTAGAACTAGCCCCCATAGAAGACTAGCAATCTTACAGGGCTAGCGTCTAATATAACAACGGACCCAGAATTGAGCCAATTATTAATTGGGACTTTCGGATCTGGCCCAATAAGACCCAATTATAATTGACAATACTACTTCTAAGTTCTAACATGTAGGGAGTAGGGACCAGGAATTTGATCCAAAACAATACTACTGTAAATAAATTTGTATTTGAATTTTGGATTCGGACCGACATAACATTTAAGCAAACATTCATGTAGCCTATTCACAATTTTCCTTTTATTTCTTTTTTTTATAATGATCAGGGGTTGGAAAAGAGGGCTGGGATGGTTTAAACCTTTAAAAAACTAGTAATTAAGTACATGCATTGCACGTGGGAAATTTTTCTTCATATCAATTACTTGAATTTTAGATACATCATAGTTAAGATAGAATTTGAAAATTAACAAAAGTAACAATATGATTAAAAATAAACTTAAATGCTTATACCAAATAACAATTATTATTATTCTTTTTTTTTATCATTATTATTAAATTTTGTGTTCCATTTCTATCATAAATAAAAATAGCTTTTATTTTAACAATTATTTTTATTTAATATGATGAGTATATAACATTAAAAATGTTTTCAAATGTTTTTGACAAAATTCTGTACATTTTCATTTTTGGTGTTCTATCTCTTTTTTTTTAATATTTATTATTCAATTATGACATTATGGGTTTCTCAGAAAAGTTGGATCATTGACCCACCATCTAGATAAGAAAATAGGTTTGCTTCCGGATTAGTTTTAAATTAGGGAAAATTATAGTTAGAACCGGATGTACATTTAAAATTAGGCTACAGCTTAGTCCAAAAATCAACAAAATTTTGACAACCGACCCTACATTTCAAATTATAAAAACCCCAGCCATGTCATCAGAAGCTTATGTGGCTATTGCCAACATGGGACTCTTAATCTATATTTGACACAACAAAAAGCTTATACTGAAATTGCCCTTTAATGTTGGGT
This sequence comes from Nelumbo lutea, assembly GCF_056320005.1. Classification (NCBI taxonomy): domain Eukaryota; kingdom Viridiplantae; phylum Streptophyta; class Magnoliopsida; order Proteales; family Nelumbonaceae; genus Nelumbo; species Nelumbo lutea. The sequence continues at coordinate 34,390,432 of NC_142688.1, read as the reverse complement.
GATTAGAAAATAAGAAAATGGTTTTTAGTTTCTCTCTCTCTCATTCATCTCTCTCTGCTTAATAATTGTGATTTGAAAATAAATAAAAATGGTTTTCACTTTCTGTATTTACGTTCTCTATATTAATTTCTCTCATTCTCTCTCTACTTATCGTTTTCCCCAATCTCTCTCATTTCTTTCTTAGTCAATCTCTCATTCTCCCGTAATTTCTATCGTTCTCCTTTAGTTTCTCTCACACTCCTCTTGCTTTTTTTTATTTTTTTTATTTTCTTATACACTTATATGGTATTAATCAAGTCATATAAAAAACATGAGACCAAGTTGGTATAGTTCAAAAATCATTACACCAATTTGATAAAAATTCACAAAAAACTCTTGGCTATGAAATTTATATCAATTTGATAGAAATTTATAACTTGATTGTACAAGTGGTTGGTCTCTTTAGTTCTTTTATATGGTCTGATTAATATTATATTTAAAAAAAAATGAGAGAGGTAGCGGGAGAAAGACTAAGGGAGAACGATATAGATTGAGGGAGAAAAAGATATTAACCAAGAGGAAGAATGAGGAATAAGAATGTGTGTGTGTGTGTGTGTGTGTGTGAGAGAGAGAGAGAGAGAGAGAGAGAATGGGAGATAGACCGAGATTTTGATTTGGCTACATACCGAAGCTAAGAGAGTGGGAGATCAATAGATGACTACGAGAGTAAGAGAAAAGGGAGGGAGATTGAGAGATGGTGAGAGTGGGAGAGAAACTGAAAATCTATTTACGGTATAGGTTTTTTTTTTTTTGTGTCCAACATGGATTAAGAGTCCCATGTTGTCAACAACCACATAAGCCTCTGATAACATGACGGGGGTTTTATAGTTTGAAATGTAGAGTCAGTTGTCAGAGTTTTGTTGGTTTCTTGACCAACCTACAACCCAAACCACTAACCCACCACCCAAAAAGAAAAATGGATTGATTTTTAGGTTGACGTTAAATCTTGTATTATATTTTCATCATTGAAAAACTTTTTTCTTATGTATAATACTTATTTTTGTTCAATATAATGAATGCATAATATTAGAGATGTACCCTTTATTTTGTTTTTTATAAATATATAACATTAGATATGTGCCCAAAATTTTCTCTATCTTCTTTTTTTTTTTGTGATTCTTTGTATTTTCTATTTTTAAAAATTTTATTATTTGACTATGACATCATTTCATTTCTAGGTAGATTTTAATATTGGCATTCCATTTTCATCATTAATAAAAAAAATACTTCTTACATTTCATACTTATTTATTTTAAGTGTTTTATTATTTAATTATGGAATTATTTATTAATCCATTTAACCCCAAATGATCAATTGTTTGCCCACCACCAAGAGGAAAGAAAATGCTTTTGTATTACTTTTCAAAATATTTATTTTTGTACTATTAAAATTAATATTGTGAATTTAATTACAAGAATTTAAGATGAGAAAAATATATCTTAAATATAAGATTTAATGAGAGAGAATATGAATATATTTTTATTTCCAATTGGTTTTAAATTGTACATTCAATTTCCATCAATAATAAAAATATTTCTTATTTATCATACTTATTATTGTTTAATATGTATGTTAAAAATGTTTCTATTTTTTTTTTATTTTAACTATTTTTTAATTTTATTATTTAATCGTGGCAACATGGATTAGCCCATTTGACCCAAAATGGTTTAATTTCTTACCAACACCTAGATGAAAACTCTACTTTTTCAATAGATTTTAAAAGTATAAGTTTTTATGTTATTATAATTATTAATTTATTAAGTATGGATTTACTTAATAGAACTTAATGATGAGAAGAAACAAAAATGACTTAAATATAAGATTCATTGATTAATAAATTAAATATTGGATTTATTGAGAGGGAATTGAATGTATTGAATATCATAAAATTACCTCTTTTCAACTTATTTAATATCAATAACCAGTTACCCTATTTGCCCACACTTTTATCAATAAATTTAAATGTAGAAGGGTAAATTTTGTCCTAAAAAATTCCAAAAATATTCTTGAGGTCATTTGTGTTTTTTAAAATTGTATAATTTTGTATATCAATATATCCAAACGTATCTGATACACCGATGTCAATAATATATGCACCATATCTATATTTTAATCCTTGGCCGCCCACCAATCTAACCAAACCAACCTCCTACTCAGGCTGAACTGGCAGTGATTTAGATATCACATGATCTGAGAACAAAGAGCTTAGTAGTTAGGACTGCCAATGAAGCAAGGCTTCCATTGCAAAAATGACAAGAATATTACGTGCCAGCTCCGTCAATCCTGACTTGGGTCCTGCGGATGGATGTGGAGTATTACAGGGTAGAATACTCAATTTTGATGCACACAACCTATGAGTGAGGAGTCGATGATGGAAAATGTGAAAAAGGAATACTGGCCTCGAATTTAATCGAGCTCCTTGAGGCTCCAATTCAAAGCCAACGTGCCCAACCAAACCAAAGAAATTGTATGAAGTTGATATTAATAATGATTAACACATGTAAGATCATCAAAGAAGCAAAAAGAAAGCAAAAAATCCAGAACCAGAAAAGAGGAAAGAAGAAAGTCCAAATTCAATTCATTCATTCCTTGTAGATGCCATGGTATAACAGCATAACAATCACAGAAGGCTTCTCTAGTTACAATGATATAGGGAAAATTAAACAGAATATCATACATCTGGTTAGGGGGCTCATTTCTTCCCTTTCCCTAATTAACACGAGAATTACAATGTGAAGGTTACAATAATACACAGTAGATATGGTATTGCACATGCATCTCCCTGGGCTTGCCAAATCATGCTCTCTCATATCGGTTATCATGCAACTGCAAATTAAGGAAGACCCCATCTGCTGGCACTTTTGGTGCCCTTTGCTGACTTTGCATGCTTACCAGTTACCAAAACATCTTATACGGAAAGGTGTCATTCATGCACTCGTGTTTCAACTAAAAACTTCATTATCCAACCAGTCAGACTATACTAGGGGGATCTCCAACCCAATTGCAAACAGCACGAGGCCAGCGAGTTCTGATGCAATCCACTAGTGGCGCATGCTGTGGAGGATCAGGTTGAATCACTTCAATAACAGTATCTTTACCACTGTCATTCCCACTTGGACCAGGGGAGACAACATCCGCCAAAAATTCCTCAGGTGTCCACCTGGGTGGCACTGAAACTTTTAATTTGGTGAGTCCCGGTCTCTGTAGTGGACTCTCACTTCCAGAGGTTGTTTGACTTCCATTCAGTACAGACTTCGCAATTCCATTAAAATGGTAGAGATCAAAAACTTTCTTGCCCATCAATCCTGTAGAATCTTTCAGACCTCCTGAATTCTTGTCCAACTCCAGCACAACCTGCCAAAATTCACTCCATACTATAAAGCCTGTGCTGCAAAGGTGATTAAGCTTCTCAGGTGGCAGAGTGATGCTTGTTTCCCTGAGAACTTGATGAAACCCTTCCACACTGATGAAGCCTCCTCCTCCACTTTGGTCTTGTGCATCAAATGCTTTCCGGATCTGTGATTCCCGCTCTTCGAATTCATTCTCATCTTGGACCCTGGTATCAAGAGCAAAGAGAACTGTGTAATGTGATTCACTTCCAACTACCCATATTGGCCATTCTGGGCATTTCAGATTCTGCCCAACCTTACAGAAATTGAGAGACTCTAGAAGAGTGAGAAATCCAACTTCTACACTTGTAGGTATGCCCTTCAGAAACATGCCACCTCCTAGATCCATCCTCCCGTCAAACACATTAGGGACAGCCTGCCCGCAAAGCAGTAGGTTTACAATTTCCTGTTCCATGACCATCAAGCAGCAAATAGTATTATTGTCCAATTCAACCAAATTAATGAGGGCAGCCAACAGCCGGAATGAACCTGGCAGAACAGATATTACAGTGAATCATGTACCTGTGAAGCATGTCCAAACGGTGCAGTGACTAATGGTAAGCTAGGGTCATCTCTGTCTGCTTGAACAGACTCCTGAAACAAGAAAAATTTTAAATGCTTAAAATGATAAACTGGAATTTTTTACAAGACTGGTATCTACCCAAGCTGCATAGAGATCAATCAAAAGAGTAAATTTGGCCCCATTAGAAATTCCCAGCTTCATGAGAGCCAATTCCTCTTCTTTTTTTTTTCCTTTTATTTTTGATAATTAACACCAAGTAATTCATTCACATATCATGCTACCCAAAAAGCTGGATAACAGGGAAAAACAGTAAGACAAATACAATGCCGGCCAAAGCTGAAAGTAAAGCAAGACAGAAATCAGATGCTATGCAAATCCATTCCCAGCCCATGAGTTTACTATACAAGGTTTTCCCTAGTAACCATTCCTCGTTCATAGAAGAGCTCTCCTCGTTCAGTAGTAAGAGAATTGAAAAGCAGTTAAGAACAGGAAGAAATATCAGTTGATACTGGGGAAGGTTCTCTGGCTAACATTGGGTTTGCTTTGTGCTTTGTAAGCTGAAGCTAGGAGAGAAATTTAACTCAAATGCATGAGAGAGAAAAAACATGAATGTTATGAACTGAAAAACATACCAGTCCTCGAGAAAGTAATGCAGAAATGAGAAACAGTATTGCCCCCATACGACTTTGGAAAACAGGAAGCATTGACTTAATCCCATGAAAAGCATCCATCTTTGAATTATATGTATTTACTCTTAAAAATTTATGCAAGTCTGAAGCTGATTCAACCTGAAAACCTTCCAGGGATTTTGCAATTGTCTGTAGATTAGACATAATAAACTCACCATAAGCAAATCAAGACACAGATGAGAAAATATAGAAAAATAACTCTAAGATTGATCTATATGAGTGAAAATGCAATGTCAACTTAAAGATGACCAGAGACCACCTCATCCTTTTGACCATCTTCAGAACCTTCCTCAGCATACAGGCTGAAAACACTCAAAGTTGCAACAATAGCTCTTTTCCTACTTCCACATGAAAATAATATTTCTACTATACTTCGAACCAAAGCTCTGCAAAACATTAAGAAAGATGTCTAAATATTAAATGTCCCATGCAGAATCCCAGCAAAAGTTTCAGGAAAGCACTTGACTATGAACAATCGTCCAAACCTCCTAGATATTTGTTATGGTTGGTTATAGACTCAGACAACACTGCCAGTGTGATATTGTCTTACAATGCCAGTCCCAAGACCAGATAAAGGAGGAAGGTTGTGTCAGGTTACCAGCCAGCACTAAAACTTTGCCAACCTCCTATGAAGATGACTAAAATTGTTTGAAGGCAATCTATTGACCATTTCCGATTATCCCCAAGAAGAAAAATGACTTAAAAATAATAAATTACATAGATATTTCCATTTCCAAGCACACTGATTTTTCATTAGTTAAGTTCAAGAAGATTGAGAAAACAAGCGTTGTAAGGGAACAAAGTTAGTCAAAGATAAAAAATTGATACATAAGCAAGATAGCTAGGAAAGTAAAAAAGAATAGATGAGCACATATAAATAGCAAATTACTTTACACTGACAAAAATTAATGAATCTTTCAGGGGGTTAGTAAACCAAAACCTTTGATGCATCCATGTACTGAATTCTTTATTTTCACACTATAGAAGAAACACATACAATTATCAGGAATCACAATATAGAAGAAACACAAGCACATGCAATGATCAGGAAATTATTGCAGAAGAATAATCACCTTGCCCTTACAGCTTCAGTTAGAGAAGCAAAATTACCCGACGTGACACATTCACTTTGAGACAATCTCCTTGCACCCGTATCTTGTGACATCAAGTTGGTTGCACTTTTACCTGCTTCACCAGGGAAAAACAAAAGGTATTTGAGGACAAAGGCCTGCACGAACAAAGAAAGACAGCATTGTAAGACAATAACAAAGGCTATAGAAGAAAAAAGATCTGCATAGGCATCAAGTACTGAAATATACCATCAAGGTAAGCAGCATAATGGACATAATCTCATGATTCATCATACCAACAAGAATAAGTTGGCCATATATGATAGATAAAGATCAACACAACAAATATTGATCCAACTCAAGATGAACAACAAACAAAATTAAGAAAATGAATGATCCAGAGTTACAGACGACAAATATTCATACAAGATCTTTACATCAAAGACGACGGCAAAACATCTACTCGTAATGATCAGCACTAAAACCAAGCAAAGAGAAACACATTTTTTGTAATAAAATAAATTTTATTAAAAATAAAAAGAGAAAATACAAGGGAAGTGACCAATAGTCACCTAGTGAAAACAACAATATAACCCTACAAACCAAGAACCATGAAGATCACACAATGAACCAAGACAAAGGCGCAACACACCCAACTCCATCAGCAATAGCAACCAAACCAAATCCCAACCACTGGAGACCCAAACTAGAAAAATGAGAAAACAACCAGCCACAAAAAGAAACTCCTATTTCCCAACAACCTTGGAACCTTGAAACCCAATAAAAGCAAATAGAAACTCAGGCAATTATTAACCAGATTCCCTGGCAGCATGAATCAGAAGTTCTTTAATCCTCTTAACCTTCCTACTAGGCCCAACCCCAAAGAATACCACCTTTTAACCTTGTGAATACTTTCAAGGGATTGTTATGCTTCAGCCATAAAAGTTTGGTTTAAAAGCATCTTCAGGAGGAGGAGTCTAACCTATAAGGGACATATCTTTTCAGAAATAGGGGTAGATACAGAATTTCCTTTCTGAAATTTGAATAAAGTCAGATGCCAAACATATATCAGCACTTCCACTTAGATAGCAACAGTTTGATTTGTCATATCTATATACATATACACATGCATCTCACTTTCTCATCCACCATCTATTTTCTGAAATTTGAATAAAGTCGGGTGTCAAACATATTCCGGCACTTCCACTTAGATGGCAAGAGTTTGATTTGTCATATCTATACACATAGATGCATGCACTTTCTCATCCACCATCTACATGAAGCTTCAGTTACATCTACTATCCCTATTACATTCTTTTAAATTGCACCATAAAAGCCAACCAATTTCAGATATGTGCCTTTTAACATATCAAATTCAAAATAACCATGCAGACATTTTGCATTTCAATATTTTCCAAAATCCCCATGTCAAATAGCAGAGGTGCCAAACTTGTAATGTGGGCCTCTAGAAAGTTTTTGGTTTTGTAAATGAACTTTATTTTGGTGTGTGGGTGGGTGTACGTGGGTGGGCGACAGATAGAGAGAAGGGCTGCAAACAGATAATATCGAATTTGGTAAGGGGTATATCCGATTCTATTCAATAAGAAATTCAACCGATCTGGATTCGATAAGAACCTGTCAGATTTCTACGATTATAATTCGGATTTGAATTTGATTATCTTATTGGGCATCCGATTTGATTTGGATTGTAGTAAAAAAAACTTGATGATATAATATAAAAATATATTGTATTATTTATAAAATATAAAAATATATTGTATTATTTATAAAATATAAAAATATATTATTTATATAATATATAAATAATATATAATGTATAATATTTCACAACTATCAGATAGAATTCAGATTCAAATCAGTTCAGATCCAACTTATTTGTAGCCCAGAGAGACAGAGAGAGAAAGACCATCAAAACTTCATTAGGGCAAACAAGAAAAGGCAAGGTTGTAAATTAAAGACTTAGCAATTAGGCATGGATGGAACAGGCAAAATTGAAGGGTCTACCGGTCTGGTACTAACAAACAAGTATAAGTTATTCGACATTAATTTTGGATGCATTGGCTGTTCTTATAGAAAATAACATAAATTCAAAAACATATTCTTCAAGGAAGTCTGAATGCATTACATGGGTCGATCAAATTGCAAATTGACAAAGATGCAAATAGAAAATTATGGCATCACCTGAATGGTTGCTAAAACGCCACAAGGCCCACCTTCATGTTGCACAAGGCCCATGGATGTTTCTGGATCAGAGCTAAACCTATAATAAAGTTTTATGAAGCAAATAAATAAAGGAGCTTGAAACCACCATTGTATTATACAGGACTACAAATCAATAATTAAGAAAGAGAAATGTGAAGCAGAACTCTAAAACCTCTATATAAAAGCAACATAAGAAAATAAGGGAAAGATAACACACAATAAGGAGATTATTTCCATAAGAGAATAAGACAGCTGCTAAACGTTGCTACACTCATTCTTCCACTGTGCATCATACAATACTCCCGCAGTTGGATTTCAGCTTTCAGTACAGAATATAGATAGTTAACCTCATAAAAGGGAAAAGACAATGGAGACAACAGGGGTGAGGGTCCAGAAAACAACACAAGGTTCTTGTAACTGAACAATGCCAAGGAGACATGAATATAGGAGTTTTAAAGATATACAATAACTGAACAATGTACAATTGTTAATTGGTTATTTGTCCTGAACTGAACTTGTATGAGGTTAAAATTTAGGAATAGGGGATGGAACCAGAGCTTCAGCAGAAAACAACACAAGGTTCTTGTAACCAAGGGCAAAGCAGCTTTTGGAGAGAGAGTGGGGGAGCAGGGGTGGGGAGAGTAATATTTTCTTCTGCTTGCAATGAAAAAATATCAGACTTATCATTTCATTAACCTATTATATGTTTTCACTAAATACCTTTCTGATTTTCCCAGTAACTCAAAAAAGGATGGAATCAGAAATATAGTATGTAATATCAAGTATTCTAACCCATTGTGTCTGCACTCTAATGAGCATCACCACCTAGTTGATAGGCAAGAAAAGTTCATTAGGGTATGAATGGCTGAAATCATAGAGATAACATTGATATTATCAAACAATTGAGAATCATGGTGTTGGCAAACATTAGGTGTCTAGGTTTCTAGTTTCTACAGGCAGGTTTCTGTATCAAAGTCCAGCAGAATTTCCACAGTGTAGCATTATGATTGGAAAATTAATGTATATATGATATTTCTAATACAAGGCATAGTATGAGCATCACCACCTAGTTGAAAGAAAAGTTCATTAGGGTATGAATGGCTGAAACCATAGAGCTAACATTGATATTATCAAACAATTGAGAATCATGGTGTTGACAAACATTAGGTGTCTAGGTTTCTAGTTTCTACAGGCAGGTTTCTGTATCAAAGTCCAGCAGAATTTCCACAGTGTAGCATTATGATTGGAAAATTAATGTATATATGATATTTCTAATACAAGGCATAGTACCACAAAGTCAAAAATTTCACTTCCATTTTCAGATGTGATTTTAAAGAATAAAGAGCCAGGTACTAAACATCCATGACAATACAAATGATAGCTCTACAGTCACCAAAAACGCAAAAAAATTACAAAACTGATCAAACAAAGTTGGACTCCTGATACTCATCCAATTAAAAAATCAAAGATTTGGAAAGCGAAAAAGCAATATATGCCCTTACCTTATACCCTGATTACTCCATTGAGCAAGAATATCCCTCGAAACGCAACCTCCAAAAACCATTGAAAACAATTGTTCTGCTTCTGCAGGCAATAATTCTTCCCCAATATTCCCATTCTTTGCTTCCTCCCCCGTATACAGCATCTTGGATTTGTCTCCTACAAAGCCTGAAGTAACAATCTTTTCCGCCTTTAAAACGGGATCGCTCGGCTCCGGCGCGGCAACCACTACGCTCTTCTCTGCCTTTGCGGTGGCAGCGTTCTTTGCCAACATCATCCTCTTCTCTGCCGCCGCAGCCATAAGCTCCCGCTGCAACTTTCGATTCTTCGCCTCGGGGGACTCCTCCAGATTGGAAGAAACACTTGTAGTACCGGCATTCTCCCTAGGTTTGCTCCTTTTTGCCTCAGGGAGCGATGGTTGAAGACTCATACGCAAAGCCATCTGCAGGTCTTCTTCTTCCTGATCCGCCATGAAAAGCTACTTCTCGTCCAGATCAGAATACAAGCCCTAGCGACTCCGATTCAAAATTCCCAATCGGTCTAAAAGCTGCATATAAAAATCAAATTGTCCACTGATCATCACTGTTTGTCGACCCGTCTTCGTTAGTAACTATTAAATGAGAGAACGAGAGATCAAATATCGAAACCCTAAAAAATTCAAGAAGAGCAAAAAAAGAAATTTTAATTGCTTGACAGAATAATCAGTAAACTTTTCATCTTAATTTCACCGTCAGTACGCCGGCCAGGCCGGGGAAACGGAATATATTGAAGTAACCTTAACCAACGATCTTTTACGTTATCAGGAGGATACTTTGTATAAAATGACTGTTTTATCCCTGCTCCTCAAGCATTAGTAGTACGAAGTGTCGAAGTAATCCGGGAAAATGAATGGACGGTTTCAGTAATTTTAAACTTCTTATCAGTCTGTAGAAAAAGACCGGCGGAGACTTGCCATTTATGAAAGGCTAACGTCTGTGTTTTGATATCAAGTCCATCAGGAAATTGTTTATAACAGTTGAAAAGCAATTTGAAGAAAAAAGAAGAGAGAGAGAAACGTTCTCTGCGGTCAGATTGGCATCTACTTCGGGGTGATGAAGGTAATTGATGAATCAATTTTTCGTGATTTATCAATTTTTTGTGTTAAGTGCTCTATCATTTGGTCTACTTCCAATGGTTGATGATTCAGAGGCCGAAGTGAACTTTTGCTGGATGAAGACCTGGATGCCGAGCTGACCAGGCCAAGTTGGGGGTAGATTAGGTGTCGAGTTAACTGGGCCGAGCTGGGCAGGTTAGGTGCCGAGCTTACCAGAGGGTTGAGCTGGGCAGGTTAGGTGTCGAGCTGACCAGAGGGCCGAGCTACCTATTAGTTGTCGAGCTGACTAGAGGGCCAAGCTGCCTATTAGTTGCCGAGCTTACCAAAGGAACAAGCTGCTTGGTGGAGAGCTGGATTGATTGTTAAGCTTCGTAGTTCTTTAGAGACCTGCAAGAAATCAATGTCAGAGGACCCGGGGTGACTAACCCGGCGATGTCGCTCTAATGCTTAAGTCAGTACTCTCATAGTAGACTACGAGCTAAAAATCACAAATTGTGAGAACTAGAATATGCATACTTGCCCCCCCTATGCCATTGGGGTTGGTGCCTTTATATAAGGTATTGTTCGGCGTGGGCTTCACGCACCGCATCCGAGATTACTGAGAAGTTGTCTAAGTGGTCCGAGATTCCTTGAGGCAACCGCCATGCACATTGACCACCCTCCGGATCGTTCGGCACATGGGCCAACTTCCAAGGATCGTACGAGTGTTAGGATATGCATGCCGAATTTGTCGGTGAGCACGTGCCAGGTCGCCAAGTCGGCACCTATGCCAGGTCGCTAGTTGTTCCGAGATGCCATGTGTCACAATGTTATTGGAGGGCCAAATCCGCCCTCATCAGTAATAATTCTCATCATCTACAAATTAATGGTCAGATCACTTGTAATCTTATACTGTGAACCAAATTCTGTGATTTAAGTAAAAATTCTAATTTATTTTTATTCTAAATTTTACCATATTTTGTTTGATTGTAGTACAAATGAAATAAAATAAGACGTAATAAAATCTAAAACAAACAAAAATTGTATTCTTTTCAATTGCACTCCTATGCATGTATATTAATACAAATAAAATTGCACTGCAACAAAACATAACCAAAAGAACAAATGAAAGCCCGCTTGTTTGTGGTGCAATTTCATTTGCCTTTAGCATTAGTAGGGATGCATGAAGGTATAAATGAAAACAATGCAATTTCTGATTTACCTCTGCTTTGGATTCTGCCTTATTTTTGTTTCAGTTTTATTACTTTATTGCAGACAAATATGATGAGGCAAAAAACAGAAGTAAATCAGAATTTGCTCCCAGATCGTTTGCAATCTCATATTATTTTTGCATTGAAAATAAAATTGCACTGCAAACGAATTACGCTTAACAATCATAAGATGACTCATTTAGTTATTTATAGTTTGGGATGACTAATTTATATGCACTCATGCAAGTAAGTATTTAAGGTTTAAGAGCTGCATTGGAACCAAGTATTTAAGTATTTATATGATTAATTTATGTGCCATATGATATATGGAATTTGGATTTAAGGTTTAAGAGCTGTATTGGAACCAAGACAAGTATATTTTTATAAAGATTAATTCATTTTCCCTTGTTACTTAAATGAAATAGAGTAAACCCATTACTTTTTTTTAACCCATTACTACTTAGATATCTTATAAGGAAATCCTATAAATCTTCAAATATAAATAAAAATAATAATGGGTTAAAAAATAAAAAATAGTTTACGGGACAAACTTAGGGTTAATGCTATTAATTAACAAGTAACCTATGTAAGAATATTGCCTTTTTTTTTGAGTGTTACAAGTAGGGGTGGCAATGAAGTGAGCTTTTCAAGAGCTATTCGAGTTCAGTTCGGCTCGATTTAAACTGAGCTTTGAGTCAAAGTCAAGCCAAGTTTACAAACTCATTTGTTAATCAAGCCAAGCTCGAGCATAATAAAGATCGGCTCATGAGGCTCATGAGCCTAATCGAGCTTCTACATACATACATACATGCATACATTATAATATTTTTATTTTTATTTATAATAATAATAACTATTTATTATAATTATTAATTTTTAAATATCAAATAAAATACATTTTTTATATATAATTTTTTTACTTTTATAAAGTAAAAGCCGAGCCGAGCTCAAGCTCAAGTCTCTAGCTCGAGCCTCATACGGTCTTGGCGAGCCAAGCTCGAATAACTAGCTATTCGGCTTGGCTCAGATCGAATCCACCCCTAATTTCAAGTTTAATTTAAACCATTGTTTTGAAAACTTTATCAAGCATTAAACCTGAAAAATAGGGTCTTGCTTAGGGCTCCCAATGGATTGGATTCAGCCCAATGGACCCAAATTGATTGGGCCGGCTGAATCTAGTTTCGGGATCTGATGGATCGGTTCCAGCTCATGATCTATTGTTACAATTATTATTGATTCGGAACCAGTTCTACCCAGTCCCAAGAGCAATGATATCTTTGATTTGTGTCCTATTTAACACCAAAGTATGAAAGAACATCTTATTAAATGAAAAAAAAATATATACATTTGGCTCAATTTGGAAGCAGTACAAATGCAAATATGCACAACTTAAATACATACAAAATATAAGGCTTTGCACTCTATATATTTACATTTGTAAAACACGAACCAAAAATACATAAGGCTTTGCACCGAAGTTAAACTCAAATAGAAAATATATGAAAAGAAAGATTCAACAATGGCCATGGGCGTGTTCACTCATTGATTTCATAGCCGGTTAACCTTGTATGCCTTTGTTCATAGCTCATCCGATACTCAAAAACAAATATACCAGGTTCCTGGTTCAACTTGGTTTAGGTAGTTCAATTCTAGTTAAACTAGAATGCAGATGGTTTAATAATGTACTTGGATGTCTCTTACACCTCTCGTTATTTATTGCCCTGGAGTCTATTGCATATCATGTATAAATTTTGTACTGATAGTTATCAATTTCAGGACATAGGTAGGGGTGGATTGTTATCTGAAAAAACAAAAAAAAACAAAAAGGTAGGGGTGGATTCGAGTTGAGTCACGTTGATATCTGGCTATTTAAGTTTTTACCAAAAAAATATTAGGCTTGACCTTGACCTTGACCTTAATTTGAATTAGAGACTTGATCATAAATCCAGCTTGGCTCAAAAGTTTGTACACAATTAGGCTTGAGCTTGATCGTAAGCCAAGCTTCTTATAAAAAAATAAAAATTATTTTTTATTTTGCATACAAAAAATAAAAGTTATTTGTTATTATACATAAAAATAAAAATATTATATATAAAAAATATTATTATACATATAAAAAAATTATGTATGTATGTATGTATGTTTTAGGCTCAAATAAGCTAACAAGTCTTATAAATTGAGTTTCATTAGGCTCAAGCCCAGTTTAAATTGAGCCGAATCGAGCTTTTTACAAGCCAAATTCGAATAACTCGTGAAAAGCTAAGTTTCCGCCTCTAGACATAGTCACATAGGTGATGTTCTTTTGTTGAACCAATTATGGCAAGCAAGAAATGAAGCTATATTCAATGGAGTACCTCTTAATCCCTGCAAAGTCATCATTAGGGTTCATGACAAATATTGAGTGCATGTTGCCCTCTATTCATCAAAGTGTGAAGTTGTCTACCATCATTGTTTGGCTCAGGGGGCTGCACCCCATTGGTGCACTCAACATAAGTGTTGAGTGGGGTTATTTCCTTCTAGTCTCAAATCTGCTACCCACAATATGTCCCCACATTCCTATTCATGAGCAAGGTTCAAAATTTCGTTACGACCGATATGTATTGTATCTTTGAGGTTCTGGTACGGGGAACGGTACCAAATCTTTAGTACCATTCCGTTTCGCCATTCCGGAAACATATTGTGTCCATATCAGTAACGTTTCGGTGAGTATCAACCTATTTCGGTGTTGTATCGGCCGATACAATGTGATTTTACTATTGCAGAAAACCAAAAAAAAAACTTCATTCGAAAGAGGACTTCTAAACCCATTTTAGAAGCCCTCTTTCTTCCCAAAACACTCTAGAAACCTTCATACCATTCTTGGGGATTAAAATCTAGCCAAAACCCACCAAAACATCCACAAATTTCCAAGATCCAACAAGTTTTTCAAAATTGTTAAAAAACGAGCAAAATATGTTTTTTCAATTATTTTACAATCTCAGCCAATGTTTTTGTGTTTTTTTAGTTTGGATGCTTAGAAACATCTTTGTGTATGTTGATATGTTATTCTTGTGCAAAAAAATCCCATTTATTTTGCTCCTATATATAGATCTTTGTGAATATTTGAAAATTTTCTAGAATATTAAAAATCTGAAAGAAATGAAAATTTTAGGTTTTTTTTTTGTGATCTACCTCTAAATATTGATTACGTTGTAGATCTATGGATGATCTATCATGTCCATATATCAATTTAAATTTCTTCTAAATAATTGATTTTTTTATTTTTAGAATAATATATAATATATAGATAATTTATTCAGTTATTTTGTGATTTAACCCTATAGGTTGAGTATATTGTAGAGCTAAGAATGACATCAATACATTGAAATATCATATGAAATATTTAATTTGTTTTTATTTTTATTTTTATATTATAAATATTTATTTATTTCTTTAATTTTTTGCTATGATAAAATTCTAATAATAAATATTTACAATAAATATATGGATGATCTATTATGTTCATAAACCCATTCGATTTTTCTGTTACATATTTACTTTTTAAATTTTAGTTTACTTTTTAGAATAAAACATGCAAAATAATTATTTAGTTTTTAGAATGAAATATGCAAAATAAGCATTTCATCTATTATTTCCATAAATTCATTCAAATTTTCTATTACATGTTTACTTTTTTTTCATTTTAATTTAATTTTTAGAATAAAACATTAAAAATAATTATTTGAATAAAAATAAATAATTATTTAGTTTTTAGAACAAAACATGCAAAATAATTATTAATTTTAGAATAAAAATAATAGATGTCCATGAAGCCATTCAAAAAAAATATTTGTTTAATTTTTAGAATAAAACATGCAAAATAATTATTTGAGTAAAAATAAATAATTATTTAAAAATACAGAAAAATGTTTGATTCAATAATTACAAATTTTACATAATTATTTGATTCAATGATTGTTAATTGCTTAAATGGATTAGATAACACTTGGAAAAATGTTTAAAACAATTAAAAGTATTTTTTAACAATATTTAAAAATATTTAAAAAATACAAAATAAAAGGCATTGGTATATTTCACATGATAATCTATAATTTGAATGTGAATATAACTGTGGCCTCAAAATTTTGAAAACAGTTATTATTTGTTTAATTGGATATTTGTGTTAGATAATA
This sequence comes from Nelumbo lutea, assembly GCF_056320005.1. Taxonomy (NCBI): domain Eukaryota; kingdom Viridiplantae; phylum Streptophyta; class Magnoliopsida; order Proteales; family Nelumbonaceae; genus Nelumbo; species Nelumbo lutea. The sequence goes on along the minus strand of NC_142688.1, from coordinate 34,374,544 downwards.
ATTGAAAAAATATTTAAAAATAAATAAAATTTTTCATAATAACAATTGAAATTTAATTTACTAACACATTAACACTTAAAATTGGATAATTTTCATAATAATTGAACTTTTATGTGATTCATGACTTCATGTAAAGTTTTAACTTTTAAACATCATATTGGGATTCAAATGTTGAATTTGTAAATTATAATAGATTTAAAATTTGAAGTTGGAACTTGGAAGATTGGAACTGAATTAAGTGTTTTATTAAATAGTATGTTTTTTGTTCCCATTTGTTGATTATAATATGTTTTTTTTTTATAAAAACCAATAAAAACACGTGATTTTTATGTATAAATAGCTCCTTTAAGTCTTATATTTAGTGATATTGTTGTTTATTTATGATTTATTAGAGTATTTATAGCATTTCCATGTGTTTTCATGCATATCTTAATTTTTCGTCTGTATCCATGCGTATTCCGATACGTCTCTTAAATTTGTCCTTCCGATACGCATAGTGTTTCTAATACTTTGAACCTTGTTCATGAGACATTAAACCAAGGTTTTTAAAACCGACCTAGACAACAAACCGGTCAGGGATCCAATTCCCAAGTTGAACGGTCAATCCGTTCTAACAAAAAAATAAAAAACAATCAAAACTGTTGATTGGTTCTAATGGTTCAACCGCCTAGGTTAATGGTTTGCTGACCAAGTCAACCTTTTTTGACAAAAATCCGGTTTTGAGGAAAAATGGAACCCATCACCTAACCAATTCCCATTTTTGAAAACCATAAATTATACATTATAGCTGCACATTGGAAATATTTCCCTTGTCAATCATGGGAAAAATATTCCCAATACATGACCGTGGTGCTCTGTAGGGTATGGATATAGGAACAATTTGTGGATAGTAGATCAGAATAGTGTTTCTTTCTGCCCATTTGATACCCAACTACCCATCCCCATTTTCCAAGCTAACTTGGCTGAAGTGACAACGTTGAGGGTCTAGCATTTGTTATTGAATTGTAGTTATCTAATTATGTACATTCTTGAAGGTGATGTTCAATTCATTGTCCATCTTTTGGTGGCTGATTTTGATCCACCAAGACCGTTTTGAACTGTACTTGCTGATGTAGATCTGTTTTTAATTGTGCTTGTTGTTGGTTGTACCCCAAGAACAAGAAGAAGAAGAGTTAGATCCCCTATGCACGGGATCTAACTGCATATCATAAAAATCTCCCATAATTGTACTCAATAGATTTGTGCTTCAACGAATATAACTGGGAGATTAAAAATGAAAGAAAAAGTTAATATAATTTTCAATTAAAAAATCGAACTTCAGCAATTTACACTAATTTTGTTCTACCTCATTCTTTAAGATAAATAACTCAATTTATTCATACTTGTTAAAGAATGGATAACACATATAAGACCATGCAACATGTCAAATGTGAAAACAATTTCTTACAATTAAAAAAAAAAAAAAACTAAAAGCATAGATGATTATTAATTATGGGCCAATTCAGGATGACAAAACTTGTTTGTCTAATTTGGTTTCATGGTTCAACCTTGTGATACTTTTGGCAACATCAATTGGATACAATTTTTATGAAAATTTGAGAAATGAGAACTATTTCAAGCAAAAAGAATCTAACTTATCTAGCTGTAGTCCTTGTTCTTCTCTAGTGTGTTCTTTTTTGGTTTTCAAATGTTAGGGTTTTTGCTCTTTCTAGTTCTTTTCGTGTTAGAATCTGATCAATATCTAGGGTTTCACTTTCAAAAATCCTCTTTTACCATCTTCGGTTTGTGAAGCAATGGCCAATTCATTTCAGTACTCGTCGGCCAAAAACAGTTTCCATACGGCGATCTCGACGCTCCCTCGTCTATGGATCGTTCTCGTTCCAGAGATGATTGGCTCGTCCTTATCTCTTTGTCGTCTTCAATTTTATAATCATCGTCATTGCAGCTTTGTCGAACTTCCAACAGAAGCTCTCGGACAAGAGCGGAAGCGAAGAAAATGAGAGTCGACCCGAGAAGCAAAGGCGGAAGGTTTCGCAAGGAGTTTGGTTGGAGTTAACAAAATGGAAGAAATGCAGGTGGAGCCAGACAAGAAAACAATGGTTTTCGTTGAAAAATCTGGTGTCATCATCGGGGGTTTGGTCAGATGTGTCCTGCATGACCGATTTTGACGAGAAAACAAGGCTGAACTCCTCGACCTCTTCTGCCATTGTAAAAACAACGGGGATGTACCGGAAAACCGCCAGAGACACTGCAACAGAGGCGAAGCCTGTGGGACATCTAGGGCGCGTTGTGAAGGCGACGGTGGAGAAGAAGGTGAGAGGTCTAGGGAGCGAGGCAAAGCGGGAGGAGAACGACACGCTGGATGCAATGTGGAAATCGTTCGCAGACAAACGGAATCCGGCGACACGATAATTGAGAAAGAGTGACACGTGGGACACACCACCTCGAGTGGTGGTCGGAGCAGAGTCGGAATTAATGGCGGCAGCTAAGGAAGTCGGAGACGTTCAACGACACTGCATCGTTAGCATCATCGGCTTCGTCTGGGTCGGATTCTTCCTGAAGGAGTGGGGGGCTGAGGAGGGAGATAGTAATGAGTCACAGCGAATTGAATAGCGAGTTGAAGCATTCATTGAGACGTTCAGACTGCGGAGGCTGGAGTCTTACAAGCGTTATCTTTTATTAATGGACCAGAAATTGGTTCAACCCAATCCGATCAAATCCAATAAATGCTCAATTCCTGTCTTACTGGTTCTTTTAATCCATCCAAATTGATTTTGATTTGGATGGAATCCAATCCAAAAGCGGTCCGTCGACACCCCTAGGCTGGTTCAAGTGGACTTCGGCCCATGAGTGTGCAGCCTTGAACGTGGCCCAATTATGGCATACGTTTTACACTTTTACTTATTTATGTACCATTAGGTATGGGATTAACATTAGCAATCGATTATCAATGTGCTTTACAACCCTTAGGGCTGTTCATAAGAATGTCCAACCCGATCAAACCGACCAATCCTGATCGATTCAATCCGAGTCAATTGGGTTTTCATCAGTACCGGTCGGTTTTGGGTTGGGCAAATATATAAACCGATATATTGGGTCGGTTTCGGTTTTTTTGTGTGAAAATCGAAACCAATCCGACCCGAACCGAACTAGAGTTCCTACTTTGAGTAGTTTCCTACTTAACTATAACTAGTCTTCTACTAGAACTAGAAGGCCCATTAGGCAATTACAATTAGAATAGGCAATCTATCATAGTTTCTAATTTTCTATAATCTTTTATACCAAATAGACAACTCATTAGGCAATTACAATTAGAATTCAATTAAGTGTCCTTTTGTATAGGAGCAAAACTGAAACCAACCCAACCCGACTCAAACTGACTAGGTCGGTTTGGCCTATCAATAGGTCAGTTTCAGTTTCAACCTCAAGTAACCCGACCAGATCGAATCAGTTGGAAAAATCTCAATAAACCGACCCAACCCGACCCGTGAACACCCCTACCCATACTGTTATTGCTTTTGGTGTTTGGGTGTTTTGTTAGATAGTCTCTTGTTGAGATTTGATCTCTATTGGAGGCTTGTGGTCCTCCTTTGTTCATGTTTCATGGTTTTGTTATTTGTGCAAGAGATCTCACAAGGTTCCCCTTTCAGTGTTTAGGATCAGTATTACTGCTAATATTACTGATTGTAATATGCTGATTATATTCTAAGCATTTTTTAATGAAATTTGCCTTTTCAGACTAAAAAGAAAATAACTAAAAACCCGTTTGTTTGATAAATTCTTATGTCATTGTTTTATTTTCAGTTTTATGCATCAAATTGATATACATTCTTTCACCAAACCTGGTTAGACGAATAAAAAGAAAAAAGGACCATGCACTCCTAAGAAATTCTCTATAAAATTTATCCAGAGATTTTCTCCTCACAACACTTCAAACTGAGCATTCAAACCATCTTCCCATGAATGAAAAGATTTAATGCTCTCAATGCTCAGCTGGAATTGCTACGAGTACGGTGTGAGGACAAATTTTGTGAAGATGAAACCTGATTGGTTATCAAAATTCCAGACATGTTGGCACGAGAAATAAGTGGAAGCTGGGTATCAACCGAGGATCCCCTTTTGTTTAATATTTAATAAACTCAAGCACACTCCCAGGGGCCTTTGCTCTTTCTAGTCTGTCCATACTCTACACGAAGTGACTTTAATTTGTCTCACTTGTTTCATTGATAGATAAGTTCTTCTATTCCTTCTGATGGAGGGTGATTTGGCCCGACTTCATAATAAGGAGACACGTAGACGTGGCTCGACATAAGTGATAACTCAGCATAATGAGCTCGTTATAATTAAGCGTAACAAGCTTGCTATAGCTCAGCCTGACAGTTCGCTACAAGATAATACTCCGTTATCCCGAGCTAAGACTCTCCCAAGTAGGGAGCACTCCGAGCTTCTCCCAAATAGGGAGCACCCCGAGCTAAGACTCTCCCAAGTAGGGAGCATCTCGAACTGAAGACACTTCAGATTAAGCTTGCCAGCTCCCTAATTAGAATAAGCTCGCTCCTGTCCAAACCTAAGTAGGCTACCTCGGAGACCTGCCTCAGGTAGAAGCACATCGGCACATCACTAACAGCTTGGTGTAAGGTAGCTCGCTGCAGAGCAGCTCGGCGTATCACAGGGGGTTTCCTGCCTAACAACTGTACCTGCCAAACCTGGACATTGCGCCCACGTCTCTCACCTGGCGGCGGCGTGCCTGCCAACCCTGAAGGTTGTTTCTTATCTAGTAGGACCGTAATCTGCAGCGATCACCTTTACCCGCCAGCTCAGCTCTGACAAATAGCGGCCAGCCACTCCAAGCCGTTATTTGACAACAGATCACCACAACAGAGATTCGGAGGTGGTTGCACCTGACATGTCAGGATATTAGTATATAAGGACCCCGACCCTAGGGGCGAAGTTATTGCGTGATCATCACTCTAGCTCTTTAATTTCTTTGCAACTCTCTCTCTCCCAGCTTTCTATCCGATTACTAACTTAACCATCGGAGTGTTCCCGTTGGGTAAGCCCCCTGGATTCCTCCATCTTCTTCCTCACAGATATCTCTCGTTCGTCGCCAGTTAGGAGCATAGCCACTTCCAACTAGAAGTGACTAAATCACATCATCACCTTCTTTTTTCATGAATTTCAAATAAAAAAACAATCAATGAATCAATTTTGTGTGGTTTGTATGAATAAAGGTTTGAAATCGGAATTGGAATGCCCAATTGTTTGATTTAACGGAATCTGAATTCTATTCTCATTCTTAGATATGCTTTTTCGATGTAGTGGTAGAGATGCTTTTTAGACAACAAAAATATCATTAGAAATTCGACTCTCGGGCAAAAGATGATTAGATTCGTCTCATCTGTATCATCCACAGGGCATTTTACACAGTTGCACCCACTCCAAAGCTCCACAAGCTAGAGCATCGGAATCCTATCTATGAAAGAATAAGACTAAAAGGCTGTGGCTTTCAGATCACATCAGTAACCCACAGAGCACATCTCACATGCGTCCCACATGTATATCATGCATTGGAAATATCTCTGATACTTGTCATTAATGTTTTTAATATATTGGAATGTGCTGTGGGGTGCTATATATAGGGCGCCAGTGTGTATATTAGACATCCTAAAAATGCATTGATGCCTTAGCCTTTCCTACCCAAATGGGCCAAATTTTTAGAAGGCAATTTCCAGCAAAATCAGCATATTCGTATCCGTATATGCTCAAGCAAGTTTTTTAACAAGGCAGTGGAAATTAGGCTCTCTTTGGTTTAGAGATTTGGAATCGAATCGAAATTGGTTCCCCCATTTGGTTCGGTGGAATCAAATCCATTCCCATTCTTGCTACCAGCCCCTCCCTTAACTATAAAATTTCATTCCTATTGATTACTTGATTTCAATATTTATTTTCATTTCTGTCTAAACCAAACAGACTATGGGAATAAACTATTCTAATTCTAATTTCGATTCTGACTGCAAACCAAACAGACCCTTAGACAATTAGATGGTCTCAACCCTCGGGCTTTCATAAGCATGGAAGAGAATCATATGAGTAAGCAATCAATTAGAATAAAAAGTTAAGGTTTCAATTAGATATGATGCACCCATCCTGATATGAGGCATATTGTATCATATCTTTGGGTTTTGGTATACACCTATTTAAAGGTGTTATGAGAAAACTGCTTTTATTATTGATTATACAATATAAAAGCAGATCTAAAACTGAAATTTTGAAAAAAAAAGGGGATAATAGCATATAAGGGCAACTTTTGGACCCTAATATCAGTAAATATAATGTTTTTAAAAGAATTTTAAAAATGAATTAACTTTTGAAAAATAATATCAATAAAGAGCAAAATTATTGTTCATCTTCTTTCTCTTGCAATCTATTCACTAGCACTGCTGCCTCCACCTATCTCCGCCTCCGACAACATTGTCGGTGGTGGGCGGAGGCAAAGGTGGCAGCGGCGGCGCTGGTGGTTATTTCTCTGCCCAATGCCCATCTCTGCTTCCACCTCCGACAATGTTGACAAAGGTGGGTGGAGACAGAGGCAACGACGGCACTAGTGGGCGGAGGTGGCACCGGTGGGTAGAGAAATAACCACCAGCACTACCTCTGGCTCCACCCACCTCCGACAATGTTGCCAAAGGCAGAGGTGGAGATGGGTGGAGATAGGAGGAGGCGTTGTCGGAGGCAGCGGCGGACAGCGGCGAGCGGCAATACTAGTGAATAGATTGCAAGAGAAACAAGATGAACAGTGATTTTGCTCTTTATTGATATTATTTTTCAAAAGTTAACTTGTTTTTTAAATCTTTTAAAAATAGTACTTTTACTGATATTAGGGCTCAAAAGTTGCCCTTATATGCTATTATCCCAAAAAAATAATAATACTAACAAAAATAATAAGCATGAGTAAAAAAGTATCGATACATCCCTTCAAACATTTTACAGTATTTTGTGCTCATCAGGCTGGATCCATTCAGATTTTGACGAAATTAAGCTCAACGAGAACCCACTCAAGTTGCACCCTTAGTGAAGATACACAATTGTGAATTTGGAAAAAAGGTTTGACTATGATAATGGAAAGACTCGATATTAGAATTTTTTGTGACCAATTAATAAGCATGTTAACCAATCAGATGGGATTTATAAAAATTGATGAATGGATTTTGATTGGTCAAAACTCTTCGAAGGAGAACGATGATTTTAAAGTTAGTTTTGAAATACTGCTATTTTCATAAAGAGAATGCCCTCTAGGCCTCCACATCAATACCCTTTTTTTTCGATATTATATACTTACACGTTAAGAGGAATCCAGGGTGGGAGAGAATAGAATACAAGAGAGGCCCACTATAGAGAACCTGAATTTGGTCCTAGGCCTCCCATTTGGAGGGTGCCGAGTGACCATTTCAAGTTTTCAACTACTTTTATCATCATCAGCGCCCATATCAATACTTTGAAATCAATCTAGATGAAATCAAAGCATTCACACACGATGAATAGGTGAACAAACAAGCTGTTCAATAGTCAGCAACCATATTGATCAGTTTTCTATAAACAGGAATATTTGATGACTCGTGTTATAGTTGGCTTCTTTATCTACTATACCATAAATCTGTTTATGGGGTTAGGTGTGGGCACACCTTGCAAGCAAGAACCTAAAAGGAAACTCTTACAGATCAGATAGGATGGTCATGAATATTTATATATATGTTAAGCTGAAATGTATACGTTAGGAGGACAATGGAAATAGAATTTAATAGTAATTTTTGTCTTTTTTTTTAGAAATTATAAGAATGCCATTCTCTACTAATTCTCTCTTTCATTGTTTTTTTTTCTCTCAAATTACAAGAATACCACTCTCCTATCATTTTTTTTCTCTTGTTTTTTTTCTTTCAAATTATGCCACTATCTCTCCTACCAACTCTTTCTCTCTTTTTTTTTTTATAAATTACAAGAATGTCATCTCTCTCCTTATAAATTACAAGAATATCACTCTCTCTCCAACTAAGGGAGACCTCAACTCGGCATCTCGACTGCTAGGGAACCTGCAATCAAAGGTGGTCAAGTTCGAGCCGAGCCGAACTTGAACTTCTGAGCTCAAGCTCAAGTCTCTAATTCAAATCAAGCATAAACTAGATGACACCTCGACCATTGAGGGAGACCTCAACTCGGCACTTCGGTCACTGAGGGAGATCTCAGCTCAGCAACTCAACGCCTCGCCTGTTAGAGAAACCTCAGCTCGACACTTCAGCAGTTGAGGGAGACCTCAATTTGGCACCTTGGCAATTGAGGGAGACCTCGGCTCGGCACCTCGACTGCTTGAGAGACCTACAATCGAAGGTAGCCAAGCTCGAACTTTTGATCTTTTGACTCGAGTCGAGCTCGAACTGGAGCTCAAGTTTCTAATTCGAATCAAGCTTGAGCCTAATAGTTTATAAGCGAGCCCCTGCAATGCAGGGCCCCCTCCGCTAGTAAATATATTAAGGTAAAATGTGTACGTAAGAAAGCAAGAAAGCATGAGGATGAGGGAAATGGAATCTAATAGTATTTGTTGCCTTTTTTTCATAGAAATTACAAGAATGCCACTATCTACCAACTCTCTCTCTCTCTCTTTTTCTTTTTTCTTTCAAATTACAAGAATGTCACTCTCTCCTACCAACTATCTCTCTCTCTTGCATTTTTTCTTTCAAATTACAAGAATGTCACACTCTCTCCTACCAATTCTCTCTCTCTCTTTCTTACAAATTATAAGAATGCCATCTCTCTCTCCTTATAAATTACAAGAATGCCACTCTCTCTCCAACTGAGGGAGACCTCAGCTCAGCATCTTGGCTGCTAGGGGACTTGCAATCAAAGGTAGTCGAGTTCGAGTCAAGTCAAGCTCGAACTTCTGAGCTCAAGCTCAAGTCACTAATTCAAATCAAGATCGAGCTAGATGACACATCGACCACTGAGGGAGACCTTGGCTCAATACCTCGGTCACTGAAGGAGATATCGGCTCAACACCTGAACAACTGAGGGAGACCTCAACTCGGCACCTTATCAACTAAGAGAGAACTTAGCTCAACACCTCACTTGCTAGGGAAACCTTAGCTCGACACTTCAACAGCTGAGGGAGACCTCGGTTTGGTACTTTGGCAATTAAGGGAGACCTTGGCTCGGCACCTCGGCTGCTTGAGAGACCCGCAATCAAAGGCAACCGAGCTTGAACTTCCGGGCTTTTGACTCGATCCTAATAATTTATGAGCGAGCCCCAACAAAGCAAGGCCCCCTCCGCTAGTAAATATATTAAGCTAAAATGTGTAGGTAAGAAGGCTTGAGGATAAGGGAAATGGAATCTAATAGTATTTTTTGCTTTTTTCATAGAAAATACAAGAATGTCACTATCTACCAACTCTCTCTCTCTCTTTTGCTTTTTTTTCTTTCAAATTACAAAAAATGTCACTCTCCTACCAACTCTCTCTTGCTTTTTTTTTCTTTCGGATTATAAGACTACCACTCTCTCTCTCTCTCTCTCTTTCTTACAAATTACAAAAATGTTATATCTCTCCCCTTATAAATTACAACAATGACACTCTCTCTCCAACTAGGGAGACCACAGCTCAACATCTCGGCTACTAGGGGACCTGCAATCAAAGGTAGTCGAGTTTGAGCTTAACCGAACTCGAACTTCTGAGCTCAAGCTCAAGTCTGTAATTCAAATGGAGCTCGAGCTAGACAACACCTCAACCACTGAGAGAGACCTCAGTTCAACACCTTAATCACTAAGGGAGATCTCGGCTCAGCACCTCGACAACGAAGGGAGACCACAGCTTAGCACCTTGTCAACTAAGAAAAACCCTAGCTCAACACCTCGCCTGATAGGAAAATCTCAGTTCAACGCTTCAGCAGCTGAGGGAGACCTTAGTTTGGCACCTTGGCAATTGAGGGAGACCTCAGCTCGGCACCTTGACTGCTTGAGAGACTTGCAATCAAAGATAGCCGAACTCAAACTTTTAAACTTTTAACTCGAGCCGAACTCGAACTCGAATTCAAGTCTCTAATTCGAATTGAGCTTGAACATGATAATTAATGAGCGAGCCCTGCAAGGTAAGACCCCCTTCGCTAGTTATTGTATTGATTCACACGATGTACTTATTCGACCGAAACCAAAGCCGTACGACCTAGTAACCAAAATTCGGGTGAATCGATTTGGTCGAGTTTGGAATTTACTCCACATGCAATTTCATCCTTATCAACACCATTAGTTCACTACATGCCTGAACTAGCATTAGCATGTGCTGGTGGGCACATTCAAAAGAATCTATCTCAGTCCGCATTTGCTATCCACACGCTATCTACCAGCAACCTAATTTAGCTACGACATGGTTTTAGCGCCGTGCAAGAAGCAACGCAATATCAAACCATCTATGTATTGTTGTGGGGCCCCATTTTTAAATACATCCAAGGTCGTGATTGCCAGCTTTAGTCCCGTACTAAAATCATGTGGGTGTTTGGTTTTATTGTGTTGTGTCTTTTGCATGTCATTCACTTTTGGCCATTATGCTTTGGTAGGTTCACTTGGTGTAAATGTTTTTACTTTTTAATTTTGGGTTATGTAAAGTTAGAAAACATTATTTTGATGTTTTTACTATTATATTTTCATGACTAGACTGTTCTATTTTTCTAATTTTCAATGTATAAATGCGACATATATATAACACCATAATAACAAACATCCATCCCCATGTCTTAGCAAAATTAAATTCATCAATAAAACAGCACAGGTGCGCACACCCACTACTTCTCCCCATGAATGACATGTTTCCAAGGCTCAGTTTGCAAAGAATACAAATGCAAAATACAAGTTTTTGCACTCAACATATTTATATTTGTACTCATTTTCAATTAAGCTCAGTGTGAATCTAGATTTGCTGTTCACGTTATAATACTTACAGAAACATCTCCTTACTTATAAGTTTTTATTCATGGGGAGATATTCTTTATACATGATTGCAATATGTTTTAAGGTTAGTGTGAGACATGCTCTATAAAGAATAAATCCAAATTCCTAATGTGCAGTCCCAATAACTTGTGGATAGCAAATCCAAACTACTACATTTATTGAGTTCGCATCCACTGTCCCTTGGGGTTTTGTCTCAAACCAATAGCAATATGACACATCAGCCTATTTTCCTCATTTCAAAATTAAAGTGATTTTTTTAAATGATCCGCATGTTAATATTGGTTTTGAAAAGAAAATTTTCTGTTCCCAGGGATAAACAATGTAGTATTTTACAGAATTTAGATCTGTTCCTCACAGAGCACACCTCATAGCCCCATCTTGCCATATATTTAAAACATATTCCCATGAATAACAACACAAAAGACCAGAGCTAAGGAGATAATGGTGGGATGAGGTGTGAGGAGCAGATCCGGACTCGCTCTTACATATCATGTCCCCTCTCGTTTAGCCACATGTAATCCACGTCAGCACAAGAAGGTGAATAAATTCAGGTTTTGGTTTTAGGGTTGGAATCTTTCAATATTGTGGCCAGTTGCCACGTAGCAAGTGGGACAAATGGAAGAACCCCTTGTTAGGTATCAACTCTGAACGAATATCTATCTATCTGCAAACCCTTCTCTTCTGTCAAAGTCTATCCCACTCACTCGCTCTGTAGTTAACCCTGCACCGAGGGGCCAATGCATTTGTTCTCGGCAAATCAACTTGCGAGGAATGCAAGGCTCCCCTTCAGCTAAATGACAAAAATAAAATTAAAAAAACAGAATATATGTCTTCCTAGAAGTCCGCCGGTTCGTCGGCTTCAAATCCGAAGACAAAACCATAACTGCCGAGAAGACGCTATCTTCGGTGACGACTGACGACCACGAGAGGGTTGATCAATGGCGAAACAACCACGTGTCAGTCGGAACTTCCATTGGCATCAGATAGCCCTATCCCTTCCCTTCCCTGTCACTTCATCACCTTCAGTAGTCTCATGATCGTTACTCATCATCGACGCTTACATATATAAAGAACGCACGCAACAGTCAGCCATAGCGAGTAGGACCAGTACCAGGTTCTTCAGTTTCAGTTCTAAAAGGTTGAGCTTGGATTCTTGCGATCATCCAAACACTGAATTCAATCTTTTCTATGGTGATATTCAATATACAGATGTTCTAAACCTCCTTTCTTTCTTCTTTCTGAAGGTTTCGGTCGCCATGGATCACGCGGCGGATGCTCACAGGACTGATTTGATGACCATCACCCGTTTTGTTCTTAACGAGCAATCCAAGCACCCCGATTCCCGTGGAGACTTCACCATCTTGCTCAGTCACATTGTTCTCGGTTGCAAATTCGTCTGCTCCGCTGTCAACAAGGTGTTCTGACTGACTCATCACTTCGAAATCAGAATCTTATCTTTAATTTAGGATTTTTATCATGTTTTTAATTTAATTACGATAAACTTCAATTCTGTGTTCTGCTATTGTTACGATTTTCAGTTCTTCATTTCTTTTGTACATTCTACGTTGGAATATGTATTGAGGAGGAGACAGGGGAATCCTGATTTCTGAATTTGAACAAACATTTTGCGTTCCCTTGGATTAAAAAGTTACACCTAATTGGGGATTCTAATATTGATATTATCTATTGAGCTTCGTCCCAATTTTTCTGCTCTGACTGATTATTCTTCTATACGCTCTTAATCTTAAACAAGAAGATCGATGCATTTATCTGCCATGTGGTAATGAATGAATCAGACATTATTTGCTGTTGTTGTAAATCAGAATTGACTTCTGAAAATGGGATAGGAGTCCTTTGTCTGTATTCCTTGGTCTACCTATTCTATTTTATAGGTACCGGTCATCTATAGATTTCTATTTGTGCAGGCGGGTCTTGCAAAACTTATCGGACTTGCTGGAGAGACCAACGTTCAGGCATGTCCTACTTGCATTTTAAACCAGTGATTGTTTTATGCTGTGTGCTTTATATAGCTGATGTATGCCTATTCTGATTTCAGGGTGAAGAGCAGAAGAAACTTGATGTGCTTTCCAACGAGGTTTTTGTCAAGGCCTTGATAAGCAGCGGTCGAACAGTATGTCTGAAATTTTGGGGCTTATGTATTGAAAAGAAGTATCAATGAGTTATTTCACTTACATAAGTGAAATTTCTTTTGCAGTCTATCCTTGTTTCTGAAGAGAATGAAGAAGCAACCTTTGTGGAGCCATCAAAACGTGGAAAGTGTGTGCTGAGACCATTTTCTCTACTGGTTCATTTAGATCTCGATTCCTGGAGCCTTACTAACAAAATTAATGTTTTGAAATATTGCTAATAGTGCAGGTACTGTGTTGTTTTTGATCCGCTGGATGGATCCTCTAACATCGACTGTGGTGTTTCCATTGGAACCGTATGAACCTAATCTCACAGATCTAACAGTTACTTTGAGATTGTTTCTGGGAATTACTTTATGGTCTAGATTTTAATATTTTTTAGTAGTTTTTGTTTTGAATTGGGGTTTTCATTGATGGGATCTCATCTTTTCAGTTGTTAATCTATTTGCATATTTATATATTTTTCATTTAGATATTTGGAATCTATATGGTGAAAGATAGGGAGAACCCAATTCTAGATGATGTGCTAAAGCCTGGGAAGCATATGGTAGCAGCTGGCTACTGCATGTATGGAAGTTCTTGCACGGTACAAATATCAAACTTCTCCCAAGTGTAGACAGCATTTCTTTCTTTAGTGGATCTTGCATTTTTTTCTCCTTGCTTTCCTTTTATGGCGGTTCGGTCCACACCAGACATGGACCTTGTAATGTCCCAGTTCTGTTTTGGAATTCCTCTAGCTGTGTCCAAGATTGCAGCTTTCATTCCCAAACTTGGTCCTTTCTTAATGAGAAATTTAATTCATGTTTGTCCTTCGTTCTTTATATGAGATAAATGGTGCATGAGATTTTAGCCTGTAGTCTAATGCATTTTAGTTGATGTTATCTTTTTCTTTTTTCTTTTTGAATTTGATCATTGCAGTTTGTCTTGAGCACTGGAAGTGGTGTCAATGGTTTCACACTTGATCCTTCTCTTGGCGAGTTCATACTAACTCATCCAGATATTAAGGTTTGTACCAAAACAAAGAAGAATTCTCATAAAACATACTGGTATCAATAATTTAATGCCTTAATCTTTTTAACATATGGTGTGTTCATTATCTGGTTGTAATTCTCTATTTCACAGATCCCAAAGAAAGGTAAAATATACTCAGTAAATGAAGGAAATGCCAAGAATTGGGATGAACCAACAGCCAAGTATGCCTCTACAAATTTTATGTTTTCGTTTTTTTTTTCCGTTTGTTACTAATTAGATATGTAGGCCACAATTCTCTGACACTCTTTTGAATTACAGATACGTGGATAAATGCAAGTTTCCTAAAGATGGTTCATCACCAAAATCCCTTAGATACGTTGGAAGGTACGTGCTATACTTGTTTAAAATCTTTTTATATTTTTGCTTTTTGCTTTTTTCCGTGCCCGGGAGGGAAGGGGTATTATACAAGGATCATGCCTCTACTGCTCCTGCTTAATTAGGCTTGTACATACTGCTACTTAATCAGACTTTCAGTAGCTTACTCGATTTAGGTCAAATTTGGGTTAAGCGCTTCATGGGCCAATCCACTAGTTTTGATGCATGTGGAGGAGCTTGATACTAGAATGCGTTGGTAGAAAAGTACTGAACTTGCAAATACAATATAGCAGCTAAGGAGACAGTGGTGCTTTACCTATATGTTATTTAACATGCAAAGAAAGTATCCTGTGCTTTATCTAAGAACAATTCCTTTTAACAGTTTGACTTGGTTCGAATTGCTGTGTTACATCACTTTAGCTCCATTATTGTTAATAATCCGATGTCAAAATTCTCATACCAAATCCACTGCTTATATGAGATTTTTAAGTGGATTGATTGAATTTGGCTCATCGTTGTAAAGAAATTTCATTTAAAATTATTTTTGGTAAGACCTTTTTAGCATTCAATTAAATCATAAGATAAAGATGATCCATTATTCTCTCAGATTCTAATGATAATGGCATGGTTCACAGTATGGTAGCTGATGTCCACCGCACATTACTTTATGGGGGTATCTTTTTGTACCCTGCTGATAAGAAGAGCCCAAATGGAAAACTACGGTATGTACAGAAAATCATAGCTTGGTCCTCTATTATCCTGTTTTTTCATACAAATGAGTGATAAATAAACCTGTGGAGCAGTGTTCTCTATGAAGTCTTCCCAATGTCATTCTTAATGGAACAAGCAGGTGGTCAAGCATTTACTGGCAAGCAACGGGTATGCCCCCAGATATCATTCATTAAAATTGGCACATATTTTATCCATCTCCATCCCTCGTCACTGGATAGATTTTTCTTTTTGTTTATTTTTCAGTTTATTTCCTAGTTAAACCTACCAAATAGAATCCTCTTAGAACCTAATTTTTTTGCTAGAAACATTTACAAATATAAATTAAGCAATAAACCATCAAATTAACCTCTTGAATGGCAACAGGCCAGTTTCTTAGCAGAAGTTCCGTACTTGAACTTCAAACCACCTTGTGAGGACAAAAATTGGAGTCTCTGCTAATCAATCATGTTGGTCATATTGCAGGCACTTGACTTGGTTCCAAAGAAGATCCACGAGCGGTCTCCAATATTCCTCGGTAGTTATGATGATGTTGAGGAAATAAAAGCACTGTATGCTGCTGAAGGGAAGAAAGAATAACCTGCAAACTGCAACCCCTCAAACTAAAATTTTATTCTTTGTTTTGGTAGTATATCAGATCCATTCTCTGATCTTCTGCTTATAAGACGAAACATTCCCTAGGATCTCTTTGTAATCCAAGAAACAATTTCCTAAAGGAAAGGTTAGGATTCAAGATCCATTTCTATTTCTTATAAAGTGATTGTGTCATGGTCTACTGGAACAACAGAATATCTGCATGAAAACGAGTTCATGGTGCAATATCATGCATAGTAGGCTAGGCTTGGTAGCAATAACCTCCTGGGTTTTAGCATTCAACCCTGGGCCGTTGCTATTTCAGTATTTTGGTAGAAAATTGAATTGACCTTGCAGTGGTTACTTGTTAGGGCCAGATTTGATTTGGAATGGGATCAAATGCACAAAAAGGGGTGGCAAATGGATGGGTTGGCTGAGGGTTGAAATATCAACCCATTCATTAATGTGAATATGAGAGCATGATATTGCACATGTTGGTGAAAAATGAGATTGAACATGCAGCCTATCAATTGGCATAGGGCATGTCATGTAGGGAAGGATTATCCTTTACCTGATTTTGAAACATTTCCTCGTACAAAGAGTTATTCTTCCAAATCTCCTACCCACCCAATGAAGAAGATAATCTGATATAGAAATTGTTCCTTGGGTCTCTGTCACCCTGAAAAACAGATAGATAAATAAATAGTATAACATCGCAATCCTATTAAGACTTGAAAGAAAAGAAAAAGGTAGATAACCATTCTCAGAAAAAAAAATAATTACAAAATAATTTACAACAAACCATATTTATCAGAATCCAACAAAGAATGAAACATTTGGCTTGTAATTGCAGTAGTAAAGATTACAGAAGCACATCCACTGGCACAAGGCACAGATTGCTCAATTGGCTTATCTTATATTTGTAAACAACTTTCTCCATATCTTCCCTATGCAGAATGTCATGTTGTCTTGATTCCAAGAAGTTGGTATCATCATCAATTCATCATCAGCCTTCTTATCCCCACGTACATGGGGCCAGCAGTCTATCCTGTTGATCCATTTTGTTTTAAGGCCACACCTTTTTCCAGGAGTAAGGAAAGGAAAAGAAAATATGAATCCAAAATTTAGTCAAATAGATTTGAGGCTGAAAATGCACAATAAAATTTCTATCTTACCAACATGGATGACACTTACAAAAATCATCCCAAACAAAATGATCCAGCCCTTGGCAAAATTCAGTTGTTGGTCTTACCAAAGTAATACTATAAGGAAGATCCAACAAACAAATGCATTCTTGAGAAAAACACTATTTGCTAGCAATATATAAAGTTACTAGGCTTAAATCAATGCTGCTGAAACTTCAGACCCAAGTGGAAAAAATGAATTAAAAAAAAAAAAAAAAAGTAATGTCTTAAATTGAGAACCCATCAAATGAAACTATGAAACAGCAATCAATTTAAAACATCTAAAATGGCTGTCCATAAGCTGGAGGATACCATTAACAATATTAAATATGCCTCTGCCACATGAGGGTATTTTTCTATGGTTTAGGGTTTGTTTAGGCACCTAAGACAAATAAAGCCCAATAAAATACCTCGAAATAGCAGTCTTAATTCAATTAGTACCAATATTTTGGCTCTTGGCCCATTTTGAATGAGGTTGGTAGCCCTCAGCAATGACCAGGTTGAAATTGATACAGCCAATAGATCAATATCTTATTCTTACCAAAAGCCAGCAGCTTGGTAGTTGGGTCAAATTACAGATAGTGAGTATCTGTGTGATCTGTTTCTTTGCATGCATTAAAGCCCAAATCAGCACAGTTCAGATCACAGAAGTTGATCCTTCAACCAACAAAGTACAACCGGTTGTAACCACTCACTATCACAGATGTTCTTAGCTCTAAACAAAATCTCCATCTGTTAAAACACTGACAAATTAGATGAGCTTCTCTTCATGATCATTAGCAAGATCTAAAGAAACCATTATAAATAATGAGTGAAAAGAACAACAATCTTTCACCACTATTAGTCAGAGGAGATGCCAAAAACTTCCTCAGCTACCTGACTCACAATATAGAAAATACAGAAAAGAAAAAAAGAAAAGAAATACTAGCATGGTATATTTCATCCTTCAATACAAAGAATCATTCTGTACTCTTCTGGATAGACATAAGCTAGGGTAGTTGCTAACCTTAGTACACATCTAAACAAGCTGTTCATCCTTGTAGTCATCACTCTTGCCTCTCTAAAATGTATTGTCTTAATGACCCAAGGCCCTCAGATGGTTAAGAGTTTCCCCTTCCAGCTATCTGAGAATCCCCTTCTACTTCAGGTCTCTCTAGACTCAAGGAGGTTGAATGATCTCGTTTGACAAAGATGAAACAAAATATAACAAAGAATACATTATACATGAGGTTGCCATATATAGAGAAAATAAAGAAAGTCCATTCTCTTGCAACGTGCAAAGAGCTCAGTTAGTTAAAAAGGAAATAACTCATACATGCCAAATGAGTTTAGACAACTTTGGGCTCTAGTCCTACTGTGCCAGAATAGACTCCAAAGGAGATGAATGCCACAATAGATGGATAAGTTACATTTGGGTCCATATCAGATATCAGATGAGCCTATAGTGAATCTGAATTTCCACAGGAAGCTTATATAGCCTAGCTGCATGCTTGTAAAGCTTCTAGCTTGGCTCATGATTTCTGTTTTTCACCCCTTATAGTCCATCTTGCACAAACTTGTTTTTGTTTTTGTAATCTACCCATTCTACTAACAAAATCCTTTTAATCAAAATTTAGGAACTCCATAGACGCTCCACTGGCCACTTGAAGATGATTCTTGGCTGCCATATTACGGAGAAATGTTTTAAGTAAGCAATACCTCAAAAATCTGGAATTGAATATTACTAATTTAAGATATTAATGATCATGGCTCATAAACCAAAAAGGGAAAGCAGGAAACCAAGCAGTAGCTGTGATGCAATGAGTATCAAATGCTGGTAACAGAGAATAGGAGAAGGTTTGATGGTGCATAAAATCCACAACCCATACTTGACAATTGACATTTCAATGTCTCCTTCTCAAAAGTTCAACTTGCCAACCCAAATGCCTATAGAGGCATTGACTTTAGAACATCCATGTAGGATGTAGCACAGTTTGTTTTGGAACTCATGGTCGTGGGCCTAAACAGTTGATAAAGAGACATAGAAAGCAGATTTTAGTAGGCATTTCTGAAAAGTTTTCTCAAATGTTCAGACTTTGATTTTGACACCACCTACAACATTATGCAGTTCACATTATCCTTCTAAAACAGTTAGAATTGGACATGGCCACCATAAGAACCATTAACTGTTGATGGCATGGGCAAATGGTAAGAGCACCTGTTCCTGATCCTACTCCTGGTCTATATAATCTTACTCACCCAAAAAATACATCAGATTTGTACTAAGATTTCAAGCTCAATGTTCTTATTAAAACACTTCAATTTTGGATACCCGATATTCTTTCACAAGCACAACTGTGAATCTACCGGGCATCATCATCAAAAAGAACTTTATAGAACCGCTTTCTCTCTTCAGGATCATATAAAGTTCCTTGCTGGCCCCCATTATCATCTTGTTCTGATGTTTCAGTGGTTTTTTTCTCCCTTTTCTCTGGTCTAACCAAAATTGCACCTTTCTGCCTCTTCTTCTCCAAATTCAATGCATGCCGTCTCCGATTATATTCATGAAGCCCCTCCTGCATGAGTTCCCCAAATTTCTCCTTGACAACAACAATTGGATCCTTATTAATCAACTCTGAACCACTGTAACCTTCTCTGAGAAGAACTGTGTAAATCTGATAACGATTAGAAACATAAAATATGCCCGGATGCTGTAGAAGCATGACATTCAATCTCTCTGGTAAATTTAACTCTCTCCTAAAATGACCTACTTTTATGATTGACGCTTTCTTCCACAGAGTCAATGACAGTAATTCATGCACCAGACCCACTGCCCTCTTCTCCATCTCCTTTGATCCTTCGCCAAATCTACCATCCGCATAAGGCGATATATATGGGCTTTCATTAAATTCATGAAATCTCTCCCATGATTTCATCCAAGTCGAAGGCAGAGAACAAGAAAAGAGCGGTTCAGTCCCCCGCTCTCGAGCTTGGGTTTCTATTACGGAAACTGCTAAATTAGGGTTCCATGATACAAGCTCAATCTCCATGGAGCTCCGTCTTCCACTGTAACTAACAAGTCGAAACATGTCAGGATATTTCGGTACAATCCTAATTAAGTAATCATCTGGAAACCCAAAATTTCTCTTCAACTCATTGAGCTTCACCACATTTAACTTTTTATTGGAGCTCATCATCAATAACTTCGCTAATCGCTCGACGAGCACCGGCTCCTGCTGATCCTTCACGGATTCTTCCTCCTCTACCAGGGACATCATCCGTTTTGTTAACCGGCAATACTGGTCACCGTTCTCGAGATACACCTCGAAGCAGCATGGATATTTGTTGAGCCAGTTGAGGGCTTTACCTTGAAGATCGAGAGTCTTGAATTTCTTCTGGAGAAATCGAACTGGTGCAACCTGATTAGGGCATCGAAGGATGATATTCTTGATTTGGTTGTTCACGATCCATCGACGGTTCCTAGAGAGAGCCGATTCAAGAGATGGGTCCTTTTTCATCGACCATAGAGAAAAGCCACGGAGGAAAATAATGCATGGTTGAGAGAAAAAACTGGGGTTTCGAAGATGTAAAGTTATACGAGATGCGATAACCGCCATTTCTGTTCCTCACTGTAGCAACTGGCGCTTTCTTTTACATCTTTCAAATTTGCGCCGAACTGTTCAGTTTTATATCTTGTTTTCGCTCTATTCAACTTTTTTTAGTTTCAGATCAGAACGCAGACGACGGGCGCCGAACGCCGCCACCGGACGCCCCAAGTAGCCGAGTAAGTAACCAAAATATTTAATCTAAATTCGATCCCATCCGTTTGCATCCCTTAATTACCTCATCTCATTGGGTATCTGCGACGGCTTGAAGTCTCCAACCGATCCAAAGGCACTCTCACTCCCCTTTCTCCTCTCTGTCTCTCTGCATGTGTACGAACATGAAAGCGGGAAAGCCTCGGTTTCCTAAGTTCTCTCTGTACCTGCCTCTTTGGCCTTGTTCGTTTTTTCAGAATCCGCGTATCTGTTTTAAATCGGATTCGAATCGGATCCGAACTCGGAGTCGGGTCTCAAGCCCACAATTCGCTGTTTGTACATTTGATACTTTTGTTCGGGAGTGTAAGAACCGATAGGGAGAGAGAGAGAGAGAGAGAGAGAGAGAATGGCCACCAAAGCTATGCAGTTTGCGGTAAAGAATCCATTCCATTTCTCACCTGGAACATCGCCAAATCCTGTAAAAGCTGGGGATTTCACTATTAGGTGCTCCGTTTGTCTCCCTTGGTGGTGGTGCTGTTGGTAAGTCGTAAGAATGGCCATCAACTTCAGTTTTTTGCTTCATTCTTCCTTTAAGATCATGGTAGTTTTATGTATAAAACTTTGAGCTTGGTATTCTTTAATTATTTTTGTCCTGTTTGAGCTTCTGACTCCTTTGGTTTGCAATTGTATATAATTGATGTAGCCTGCACTATATCAATATTATAAAACACATTTTCAGTAATTTTAGAACTTGCCATTGCAATAGGTTCACCAGGGAAACTCTCCAGTACCTGAATTTGTCCTAATATGATGCTTAATCCTGAACGTCCAATTTGTCAAATGCTCAAAGACATTAAGAATACTTTACAGAAGAATCTGTTATATGGTTATATGGCTGAATGAGGAGTTGACACAGAATCCTTAGGCCATCTAAGGGCATGCATGTACTAGGTTGTAGGTGCTTATTCCATTGGCATGAATAAATATGTCAAGGGAGCTTCTTTCTTTTTATTTTTCACTTAGGCTGTGTTTGGTTTGAAGGAAAAGGTAGGTTAAGGAAGGGAAAGGTGGGGAAACCTATACAAGGTTTATAAAGGTTTTCCTACCTTTCCCTTCCTTTCCCTACTTTTTCCTTCAAACCAAACATAGCCTTATTGAATTTAGGCTGTAAGTAAAGAGATCTTAATTGTTTAACTGATTCCAACTAGACATGCAGCTTTCATATCCTAGAAAACATGAAATTCCTGTTTTAAGTTATTTCTCCACATATGGAAATTTCTACATTTACTCACGTTTGTACTTTGTATTTAATCACAGTATATTCTGTTCAAGTCAAATTGATTTAATTTTTCCCTTTCCATCCTAATGTAGACTTGGGGGAAAGACCATAGAAGGTAGCAGATGCTAGAGTTGTACTAGAGGATGGTTCCACATGGAAAGCAAAGTGTTTTGGTGCTCCAGGAACCCAAGCTGCTGAGGTGGTTTTCAATACATCTCTGACAGGGTAGATTGCCTTTTTCTACTTTTTTTCTCGCATTTTCATTTATTTCAGGGATTTCTGGTTAAAAATGATTATTTTTACTAGATGGCAAGCATATAACTTTTTTAGCAATCATTCCTTCAGACTCATTTCCCTAGACCTACTGTTTTGCAGGTTTGGGGGTGCTAATTACACTGTTTCAAGTATGATTAGAGTTCTACTCACACCATTGCATGTACAGCTCTAATTCTCTATTTTTTAACTGTATACAGCTCTATTTTTTTTCTGAGGAGGATTAGCATTCCTCTTTGCAGGTTTCCTGTCTATGAATGACCTTTTTCCCCTGTAACTACTTTTTGAAAGTTTAGTGCCAATAAAATCATATAGAGGCCCATTCAAGGTTGTCAATTTCCTCCATCATTTTGTTGGAATACGTGTGCCTTTTCCTAATTTTTTGGATCCTAGTTCCTAGACTTCGGTCTCTTTAACCTAACTGCTATCTTCCTAATCTTTCTTGAAAACCGTATTTTCATATATTTCCTATTTTTTGTTATAAGAAAATCTAGAACTTCCATGTTCTTAGAGCCAAGCATTTGCCTGGCTGATAAAACGAATAAGATAAATTCTTTTGATATACTTAGAGAAAGAACGCTGATCAAATACACACACACAAAAGAAGAAAAATAAAATAAACCAGTAAACCTTCTTCATAAAATAATCGAGTCCTCAGAGGAAAGGAAGACTTTGGCTGCTATAGTTGTTTCTGAAGGGACTGTAAAGTGGTAGTAGTATTTTCTAGTATTTTCTTTTAATTTTCTAGTATTTTTTTATCAGAAATAAAGATTGCTTCATTAATTAAAATATGTGGAGTTAATTACAGTATTTTCTAGTATGTTGCACAATGTTTTTTAGCTTCTTTGTGGTAATGTTATTCTCTAATGCCTCGTTTTATATCCAAATTTCTTGTTCAGGGCCTTTGGGGTAATTCCCCTTTCTCCTTTCCTCTTTGTTCTATATTCCTCCTTTTTCTCATTCATAGAGATAATTTGATAACAGCTGAAGTGGTTGATCTGAATGACTTATTGCTTTACCTTTATTAGATGAAATGGTATTATAAATTTATAATAAGATATTTGAGGGTATAATAATAAACACAACATTTCATTTGGATATTAAGGAGATCGTAACCTACTTAGGGCCTGTTTGGGAGGGCTTAAGCTTAAGTTAAGCTGTTTACCAATAGCAGTTGGTTAGTACTTGGAAGCTTTTGTCATTAAAAAAAGGGAAAATTCCCAATTAGTACCTTGTACTTTGGGCCTAGTGTCATTTAGTCCCCGAACTTTAAAATGCAACAATTCAGTACCCGAACTTTTAAAATGTGTCAATCCAGTACCTTCCGTTAACTAGCTGTTAACCAGCCAGCCATTAAGTAGCATTTGAAAAAGACACAAATGCCCTTCGATTTTCATCAAATTTTCTTTATAAACCATCCAAACATTGACAAAAAATTAACAGTCCCAAATCCTTGTCTCTTCTATTCAAGAAAGTTGGAGTCATCAAGATGCCCACTGAGACATGACCCCAACTTTCTTGAATAGAAGAAGCAAAGATTTGGGACTGTTAATTTTTTCTCAACGTTTGGATGGTTTATAAAGAAAATTAGATGACACTCAAAGGGCATTTGTGTCTTTATCAAATGCCACGTAACAGCTAGTTAACAGTAGGTACTGGATTGACACGTTTTAAAAGTTCAGGTACTGAATTGTCGCATTTTAGAGTTTGGGGACCAAAATGACACTAGACCCAAAGTATAGGGTACTAATTGGGAATTTTCCCTTAAAAAAACATTATGGTAGCTTAAAAGAAATAAAATTTAATGAAAAGAGAGGAAAGATAATTTATCTTATATGAAATGTTTAAAATGAAAGACACTAAAGCTGTGGCAAAGCTACAAAAAGAAGCTTCAGGTGAGAACCAATAATGTGGATGAACAAGGCACCTTTGGCTCCTTGTATGTAAAGTTGAATATTGTCGTTCAGCTTCATGTGCTTCAAAATTCATAAAAGCTGAAACGCAGTGATGAGACCAACTGATGGTGGCTCAGTTGTTAGAATCACTGACTCGTTGTATGTTAGGAACCTGCCTAACTCAGGGCTCTTCGAGGGGCCAACCTCCTGAATTCTTGGAAGGAGAGAGAGAGAGAGAGAGAGAGAGAGAGAGAGAGAGAGTTTAATGCTGAAAGAGTCCTCCTCTATTCCTTTTCTGCTTTACTACTTATAGTGTTACAATCTTGACTGTTACAGCTGTTACAAGTGAATGGCAGTTGTTACAAGTGGCTGGTTAGTTGAACTGATGTGGCCTCCTCTTGTAAAACTGACTAACTGCCTTCTGTTGGTCTGTTCCAACAGTCTTGACAATCCAATTGGATGCCAGTGGTTACAAGTGGATGGCAGTTATTACAAGTGGCTGGTTAGTTGAGCTGACGTGGCCTCCTCTTGTAAAACTAACTGCCTTCTGTTGGTCTGTTCCAACAGTCTTGACAGTCCCCCCTTCCTTTAGGGCGACCTTGCCCTCAAGGTCTAATGTGGGAAATTTGATTGCAGATCTAAGTAGGAAAATTTGAGTCCATGTGCATGAATATGGGCTGATCTGGGTCTCATCTTTGCTTTGTCAGTGTTGCAAGACTAATGGGCCTTGGGCCCTTGCATGTCTTCCCTTGTAGATGGACTGTAGAGTTTCCTGATGTGAAGTCCATGGTGAGACGGGCCCAGTCACAGACCACGGGTCCTAGCTGCCTTAACCATTGAATGCCTAGCACCACGTCTGCTCCACTGAGATGGAGAGGATATAAGTCCACCGCAAACTGATGACCCTGAATCTTTAGTGGTAGGCCCATGCAAATGCTATTGCAAGAGAGACTGTTACCATTGGCCACATGAACCGTAAAGGTCGTTGTTGGTTGCACCGGAAGTCCCATTTTATCCACCAAGACTTGAGTTATGAAG
Organism: Nelumbo lutea; assembly: GCF_056320005.1. NCBI lineage: Eukaryota > Viridiplantae > Streptophyta > Magnoliopsida > Proteales > Nelumbonaceae > Nelumbo > Nelumbo lutea. The sequence goes on along the minus strand of NC_142688.1, from coordinate 34,349,355 downwards.
TTAAGGGAGCTGCCACTGTCTATGAGGATTGACACTTGGTGTCCTAGAATCAGCCCTGCAACTCTCATTGTTTGAGGGGACGCAAGTCCCATAAGGGCTTGTAAGGATATTTCAGGTGTGCCATTGGACTGTATTTCCCATCCTAGGTTAGATTCTCCGCACCCAGGGATGTCATCTTCCTCTTCGGCATCTGTTTGGAGGAGAAACGCTTGTTGTTTCTTGCAACGATGGCCCGGCCCAAATTTCTCTTTGCAGTTGTAACAAAGACCTTTGTTTCTGCGGGCTTGCATCTCTGCCCAAGTCAGCCGTTTGAAAAGAACCAGTGGGCCTGGGCCCAGTACTCCTTCCTCCTTGTTTGGTGTTGTTGTCTTTTCTTGCTCCCTTCTTGCTTCTGGACCCCATGGTCGCTGCACCTTTCTTGCTAGACTGAACTTGTCCTCATACAATCTTGCTAGTGCTGCCACATTGATGACCGAAGTGGGCTGCATCGCCTTCACTTCCAGTCGCAATTCTTCTTTTAGGCCGCTGATGAAGCTTCCCACCAATGCCTTCTCCATCCACCCTTGGACTCTCACGGCTAGCCTTTCGAACTTCACCTAGTATTCTTTTACTGATCCCACCTGCCGCAACTTTGCCAAATTTTCATCAAGATCTTTGAACCCAGATAATCCAAAACGGACAGTCATGGCGTCCGTGAAGTCTGCCCAGGTTTGACGAGGGTGCCCCCTTCGGTACCATTGAAACCAGAGGATGGCTTCCCCTTCAAGATGCGCAGAAGCCAGAGCTACCCTATCTTGCCCCGGTGTTTCATGGTAATCGAAATACTTTTCAGCTTTGAGAATCCAGGGAGTTGGGTCGCCGCCTGAGAAGATGGGGAAGTCGATTTTGGCTATTCTTGTAAGTGCCCCTGTTCTGCGGTTGTTTTCATTGTTGCGCTCTTCTTGGCTTCCTCTGTCAATATTTGTTGTCCCCTGCTCCAGTCGAAGGAGGAGAGCAGTGAAACTTTCCTTCATTTCTTTGAGATCTGAAGACATTCGATGGATCTCGACTTCCATCTAATCCACTCGGGTGTCTATTGATGTGTTTCTTGTGTTGGTCATGCTGGCTCTGATACCAAATTGTTAGGAACCTGTCTAACTTAGAGCTCTTCGAGGGGTCAACCTTCTGAATTCTTAGAAGGAGAGAGAGAGAGAGAGAGAGAGAGAGAGAGAGAGAGAGAGAGAGTTTAATGCTGAAAGAGTCCTCCTCTATTCCTTTTCTGCTCTACTACTTATAGTGTTACAATCTTGACCATTGCAGCTGTTACAAGTGGATGGCAGTTGTTACAAGTGGCTGATTAGTTGAACTGATGTGGCCTCCTCTTGTAAAATTGACTAACTGCCTTCTGTTGATCTGTTCCAACAGTCTTGACAATCCAATTGGATGGCAGTGGTTACAAGTGGATGGCAGTTATTACAAGTGGCTGGTTAGTTGAGCTGATGTGGCCTCCTCTTGTAAAACTAACTAACTGCCTTCTGTTGGTCTGTTTCAACAGTCATGACAATCCAATTGGATGGCAGTTATTACAAGTGGCTGGTTAGTTGAGCTGATGTGGCCTCCTCTTGTAAAACTAACTAACTGCCTTCTGTTGGTCTGTTCCAACAGTCTTGACATTGTAGCAGAAACCTGGGATCAAAATCATCAAATCCTGCTGCCACCAGGGTTGGGGGTGGGCCACCCCCTTTGTGTAGGCCCATGAAGCCAAAAAAAAAAAAAGAAAAGAAAAACAGTGACGAGAGGTACTCATGTTCACTAAGAGACACATTCATTTAATTCTGCCACTTCAGCCATTATCAAACGGCCCCTTAGTGTGTGTGTGTGTTTTGATAAGAAGTATAGTATCAATTCATTCAAAAAGAAAAGTACAATCAGAGGCTGTAATGAGATACAAGAATAGATTCAAACCACATCACCATTGGGGGATACAAACAGACTTTCAAAATTAAACAGAGAGCTACAAAAAGAACTGTCAACTTTAACTTATTTGATGACCAAGAACAGAGCTTCCCCACAATCTTCTGCCACACTTCATCTTCTTGACAGCTTTTGTTTTGAAATATCCTTGAATTTCTTTCTTTCCAGATCACCCATAACACTGCTTCATTACAAGTGCCATAATAATAATGCTAGTTTGCATGAATAGAATTTGTAGCAAGAGTTTTAGACAATCAGTCAGTGAAAATGATTACAATGATGAGTTATTGACAATTATCACAGATGTGGTCAATTGTTGTTGGACCGAAGTTTGGTGCTGACAATATCAATTGTAGAAATGACAAAATTGCAAAAACTAAGTACACACCCCCCCCCAAAAAAAAAAAAACACTCTAACCAACTCTATATGTGTTTTCATTACAGATACTGATAGTGCTTATATGTGTGTTATTCATAATGTGGCGTTTGCTGTGCTATGGACCAAAAACTGTATAGGCCCTTACTTTGAGTGTGTTTCTGTAGGTATCAAGAAATCCTTACAGACCCTAGTTATGTTGTCCACTTTGTCTTGATGACAATCCTGCATCTTGGGAATACCGGCATTAATTTTGATAGGTTTTGTCGGTTCAAGTTATGACCTATATCTTCTACTGTCATACAATGCTTCCTGGATGGTTTAGTGATTAGAAGTTTAAGTATCAGGTAAGCATACTCTGCTATTGCTCTAATATTACTTTAGAAGCATATATGAGCTCTGATGGTATTTTCAATGAACTGTTCTCCACTACCTCAAACTGGTGATGCAAAGAAACTCTTGGTAATTATTTGGCACAAAGGAACACCATGGAATAAGTGACTATCAGTATTTTATGTGCTTTTCTTTTCATACAACTTGATGTAACCGTTGTCGGCCACGTACCAATGTTTTGTGATGTAAAATTTTTTGGCAAAGTACCTCGTTATTCGACCCGGTGGTGGCGTACCTTAGTGACGAGCTACTTGGTGGCGAACTTCCTGGTGGCGAACTGCCTTGGTGGCGAACTACCTGGGGGCGAACTGCCTGGGGGCGAACTGCTTGGGGGCGAATTGCCTGGTGGTGAACTCCCTGGTGGCGAACTGCCTGGGGGCGAACTGCCTTGGGGCGAACTGCCTTGGTGGCGAACTGCCTGGGGGCGAACTGCCTGGGAGCGAACTCCCTGGTGGCGAACTGCCTGGGGGCGAACTGCCTTGGAGGCTAACTCCCTGGTGGCGAACTGCCTGGGGGTGAACTCCCTACTAGGCGGTCGATGCCTTAGAGAATGTTGGAGCTCCCTGGTGCAGCGCAATCCGACTACCCTCAGCATGAGGCAGTCTTCTTTCCTTTGTAGGCTGCGGGAGATGAGGGACCTGTGAGAACTTCATCTTTTCCTCCTCTTTGTAGGTGGCGGGAGCTGAGAGACCTGCGAGAACTCCATCTTTTCCTCCTCTTTGTAGGTGGCGGGAGCTGAGAGACCTGCGAGAACTCCATCTTTTCCTCCTCTTTGTAGGTGGCGGGAGCTAAGGGACCTCCGAGAACTCCATCTTTTCCTCCTCCTTGTAGGTGGCGGGAGTTGAGGGACCTCCGAGAACTCCATCTCTTCCTCCTCCTTGTAGGTGGGGGGAGCTGAGGGACTTCCGAGAACTGCATCTTTTCCTCCTCTTCGTAGGCGGCGGGAGCTGAAGGACCTGCGAGAACTGAATCAGAGGTCCCGAGGGTACTTTCCCAGTGGGGGCTCTCCGATGCTTAAGTTAGCACTCTTATTGTAGAGAGCTTTGAAGATAATATGAGAGAGCTAGAGAGCAGGGTTACTTCCCTTTCTTTTCCATCCCCTTCCCCTTTGGGGGGTGAGGTCTTTATATACCGGAGTCTTCGCGGGTTAGGTGGGTGAAAAGCCTCCAAACGGTAAGACTCGTCGCATCCGGTCAGAACCGGGGTACGGTGGTGAACTCCTCGAGGTCGTCAGGCTGGCGCTTGTGTCAGGCAGCCAAGTCGGCACCTGGGCCGGGTTGTCAGAGGGGTGCCTGCGTCAGTCGGCGGGTCAGTGTTTAGGTCAGGTCGTCAGGTCGGCGCCTGTGTCAGTCGGCGGGACAGTGCCTAGATCAGGTCGTCAAGCTGGCGCCTGTGTCAGTCGGCGGGTCAGTGTCTAGATCAGGTCGTCAAGCTGGCGCCTTGGCCGGATCATGCGCTAGGCTGGTCCAAGTCGGCCAGGTTGCGCAGGCCGTGCACAATTCGCGCACAGTTCGCGTAGGCCGCGCGCGCCGTGCAGTTCGTGCGCGCCGCGCGCAGGTCGCGCCAGGCCGGCCAGACAGGTGCCCGGGTGGGTCACCAACTTCGTAAGTTTGTTGGCTGGGTGTTTTCCTAGTTGTCACGAGGTGCCACGTGTCAATTTTACTGGAGGGCCAAATCTGCCCTCATCACAACTCATTAAATATTCTATGGTTATCATAGATCCTTTCTCCTGATTCTTTAACTTTGCCCTCCAATTTATTGTTTTCAATGTTATTCTCGTATATAATAGATGTTGTGGACACTAGAGCAATTACACGTAGATCAAGAGATGGAAACCTTATAGCTGTTATTAAAACACTGATGAATCCTAACTGTTGGAATTGTCCTGCAGATGGGATATTGTTGGTAAGATTAGGTTCACTGGTTAAAAGGTCGAGAAGCACTAGTTTTGATTCACATTGTTGCAGCTTTCTTCTATGATCTAATTAAGATTATAAGGAAACTGTCTGAGAAATCAAACCTCTTGATATTTCTTTTGCAATTTTGCAGGTGTTGATTTGATTAGTGATGTCTTCTGCAAGGCCCCATATAAATGGGTTGATAAAACAGATTCAAAATGAAAATTCAAGAATTGTGCTGGAGATGGAGAAAGCTTTCATGTTAGTAATCGCTGTGTCAAGAATTGTTTCTTATGCTGTTGAAACAGTGAAGGAAATTCTGGGAAAAGTTCATGTTTATGGAATTTGCACAGGTCATCAATTGCTTGGGCAGGCATTGGGTGGTAAAACCTATAAAATGAAGCTTGGCCATAATGGAGGAAACCACCCAGTTCACAACCTTAGAAATGGCTGTGTCAAGATAAGTTATCAGGCATGTTCATTTTCTTGTGCATTTATGTGTATTTGTTAATAAAACCCTCTTAATTTAATTTGAATTTAAAGGTAGATGGGTATTAGCCTGGTAATTACTGTAAACATCACCTCAGATTTAATATTAATCAAAAGATAATATGGCACATCAGTGTCTTCTTCCTGCTTATTGTCATTTGTTCTGTTAAAAAATCTGTGTTGCAGAACCATAATTATGCAGTTGACCCTGCATCTCTTCCAGGGGCTGGTTGAAGTAACCAATCAACCTGAACGATGGAAGTTATGCTGATCTTGCTTTCCCTGGCTTTATATATCATGTCTCTGCAGTATCACCTAGAATATCCTGGGCCTCATGATTCAAATCCCGGTAACGAATTAATCTTAAACCCTTAATCCCCAATTAGAACATGATTAACATAGTCAAGTATGCCACGACATAGTTTTGCACGAAGCACACTTTGGGCTTTCTTGTAGGAAAAAAAATGATGGGGTCAGGTAAGGAGGGTTTGTTCTTCTACACACACACACACTGCATTACTTGACATCCATGCTTCACCACGTGGAGCTGCTGGTGTTGCAGGCATACACATTTGCTTGCTCCGCATGCACTAACGTGGGCATATTCTCACATAAGTTACTATTTTGTCGTATTTTTACTCATTTTGTAGAACTGCAAATACCACATAATGATTGATCGGATCGGCTGCCCACTGAGTGCACACCACAGCCCAATTCAACTACCTCTCCTCTGGAGTAATGTCCAACAGATCAAAGTTAGTTTAGAAGCTAATAGATTCTGGAATTACGGATCAGTAAAGAAAAGGAGAAGAAAATCCCAATTTAAGTACGATACGCAGGTTTGGTAAGAAAAGAGAGTAAGAACTAACTAAACTGAACAATCGCTTCGGTCATTACATTCTTCATTTGATGTTAATAGATAAGTCTGAACCCTAGACGGAAACATATAAAACCAAGTAGCAAAGGAAACAAAAGAGAGCAATTGAGTAAAATCAAGCCCTCTCTCCTCTGATTCTCCTAGCCAATTGAATATCTTTGGGCATAATAGTAACCCTCTTAGCGTGGATGGCACATAGGTTGGTATCCTCAAACAAACCAACCAAATAAGCCTCAGCCGCCTCCTGCAAGGCCGCCACAGCGCTACTCTGGAACCTCAAATCCGTCTTAAAATCCTGAGCAATCTCACGAACAAGCCTCTGGAAAGGAAGCTTTCGGATCAAAAGCTCAGTACTCTTCTGGTACTTCCTGATTTCCCTAAGAGCCACTGTTCCGGGCCTGAACCTGTGGGGCTTCTTTACTCCTCCGGTCGCGGGAGCGGACTTACGAGCAGCCTTCGTCGCGAGTTGCTTCCTTGGAGCCTTTCCTCCGGTAGATTTTCTGGCAGTTTGCTTGGTTCTTGCCATTTCTCAGAACAGAATGATGGATAATGAGAGAAGATAAAAAGGAGCAACAAAGGATTCGCCGAACTGCTTCGATTGGAGTTATAGGGGGTTGCCTAGTTTATTTATAGGCAACCTCTCAAAGCGTGAAATCTTTTAAATTTTAGGAGATGTGGCGCGAATAGATTATGATCGTTGGGTTTAGAATGAAAGGAACAATCAGGATTCTCTATTAGAAAGTACACGGATCGCGATCCGTGACTTTTGGCTTTCCTTTCATTCTTTCGCGGTCCTTTTTCTTTCGTGCCTCCTACGGGTCCTTACGGTTTCGTGCCTCTCCTACCACGTTTATGATTCTCGTTTATTGTTGATTTTCGGATATCATATCTTTTCCATATGATAGTCCAATCCTAACAGAAAAAAGGAGGAATAAAGAAGTCTGTTTATAAGAATAAAAAGTCGGTAAAGACTAAGCCATCAACCGGAAATGATGAAACGGCCATGACATTAATTAGGAGAAATGGAAAGGAGGGAGGAGAAATCAAAAAACATCGACACCCTATAACATAACATCTCCCAAATGATAAGTATGGATGATGTTTCCAATGCACACTCATATGTGCCTATGGGGCATGGGGCGATCTCTATGGGGGCACTGATGCAAATTTCAAAGCCAAACATTCTATTAAGTCACTTAAAAATTATTGACGCCCCATCTAATGATCCATGTGGACTTATGTGATTGGATGAAATTTTGGCTTCACCATCATCCGGAATCGACTAATAATTGGAGGAAATTGTTGGGTGTTGAGTAGGGATGTTCATACTCCAATTTGGTGCGGTTTAAAGAATATCTCAAACCAAACCAGTAAATTACGCTTTGGCCATTTGAGAAATTTTTAAACCAAACCATTTTGACATGGAAACCAAACCAGACCAAACAATTTTATTACGGTTTGGTATGGTTTCCAATACGGTTTGGGGAACTTTGGACCATTATTTGATTCTATTTGGCTTAACCCAATTAGAAAGTCCAAATAAAACTCCTCTAAAAATTAAAATTTAAAACTTCTATTTTTTTTTATTTTATTTTTTTATTGTAAAATAAGAGAGTTTATTATATATTTATAATTCTATACATTCATTTAGATATGCTATATTATATATACATCATTTATTTATATAATTATATACATACATACACCATTTCAAAGTTTGGACCGAACAAAACCACAAACTTGTTTTGGTTCGATTCAATAATCCAACTCAGTTTGAATTAAAAATGGATCAATTTGAGTTGTGTTGTTCCTCTATTCTAATTTGAATGGACCCAAGCCATTTTGGAGTAGATTTCTATCGGGTCGGACCAAAACCTGGTCCATTGATAGTTGCAATTGTAGGCCTTTTTTTTGGGTTTGATAGATAATATGAAAGTATTGTATTAATGAAAAGGAGGGCGAGAAGCCCTCAATCGAATACAAAAGGAGAGTGCCTATTGATGGAGCGCAATCTGGCCAGTCTTAGCTGTTAACGATTTCGCCTCTAACTTGAGCAACGAGGAGTCTGAAATGGAGAAGATGAGGGAACTCCGGGGGGAACCCGATGAGATAACTCCAAAGCTCAATTTAGTATTCTCTCAAATGCAAAGTAAAGACCAGATGGCGCAAAGTTCACATACCTTGTTGTTGGGGGTAAGGGCCTTTTATAACCACTTTGCACACTCACTCCGAGGCCTTTGTCAGGTCGAGTATGATTACCTCTGTTTCTACCGATTCGGGTGTCATCCTTTCTGCTGGGACAGAACGGCCACTGCTCCTTGTCGAAGCCATCTCTATAACTGGAGATGGCGGTGTCAGGTGGTCGTTTGAAGTGCAACCGTCAAGCGTCAGATCCCAAGTCAGACAGGTGCGCTGCCCCTGGGTACGAACTTCCCCGGTGTCAGGCATGGTACGGTTTGTTCAGTTTGGCATCCTGGAGGCGAAGTGTTGGAGTGGTGAGCGAGGTGAAGTCTTGAGTTCGGAGGCATGTCCTGTCTTGCCATAGTGCAGGTCTGTTCGGTGAGGTGTGTCCCGAATTGCTATAAGGCAGGCCAGTTCGGTGAGGTATGTCCCGAACTGCTATAAGGCAGGCCAGTTCGGGTTACTGTCCTTTGAGTGGCTTGGGGCCTAAGGGAGAGTTCGGTCCGCTGGTTTCTCCCCTTGGTGCTCGCGCCTTAGGCGTGCTTTTGTGCCGAGTTGTTGCCTTTCCCACGTGTTGCGTAACTATGAGGTCGGGCCAAATCTTCCTTCATCAATTGCCCCCCACTCCTCGCGCCAAGGGTCTTGCCCTGGCGCGGGGTGTGTGCGAGGTAGTAGGTGGATTTGTCTCATTCTTCGAATCTTGATAGCGCGAGGTGCTTTGTCGAGGTTCTTCAGTTTTCTGGAGTGTCCAAAAAGGCGGGAGACGTGCCTACCTGCTTACAAATGTTGGCAAACGTGGCGGCGCGCGTTTATTTTAAATTTCAAAAATCGCGTCGTTGGGAGATGTGACAACGGGTCTTTTGATTTTGAAAAAAGCGTGCCACTACCGTTTTGAGGAGACGTGCGTTGGCAGTTGTCAGTTGCAGAAAGACGTGCATGGCGCATTGTCAGTTTTAGAAAGACGTGCACCGGTGCATCGTCTGTTTTAGAAAGACGTGCGATGACATTTCATCAATTTCAAAGAGACGTGTGACAATCACGTCTCGGTCTCAAGGGACGTGCGGTCAGCGCGAATGCAGGTCGTCGGATTGGCTTTGATCTGCACTGTTGGTTCTTGGTTACTGTGGCTATAAATAGTAGGGGACCCCAATCGATTTGTCACTTCTGCGATTTGCTTCTTGAGCTCGCGTCCAACTTTTCAGCTCGAGTCCAGGCTTTCCAGTTCGCGTCTAAGCTTGTTATTTTGCCTCCAAAGTTTTCTTGCTTGTTTAAGTTTTCGGAGCCTTCAAAACTTTTTTCGGGTGAGTACTTTCTTGAATCCACCTTTTCTCCTCGATGTCTAGCTTGGATAGCTCAGACGATTCTTCAAGTAGGTCTAATGTAGGTTCTACGAACCGAGTCTCATCCCCTGATGGCCTTAGTGATCCTAAGGTGGAACTTGAGGACAAATTCGAACCCGTAGGCTGAGCCGCTTTGGGCACTTTAGCGTCTACCTCTCGTTGAGGTCGGATGCTAGATAGGTTTGGTCCTTCGACCATGATGCCCGAGGAGCTCCAATCTCTTATTATTTCTAACAATTTGCCTGGTAGGTATGCCTATTTCATTCCTTCGGGTAGTTTTCCTTGGGAACGCGGTCCTAATGAGATCGTGATATTTTGGGAGCAGCTCGTTGCGGGGCTGTGATTGCCTTTCCACCCCCTTCTCGTCGAGGTCATAAACCACTTCGGCGTTACCGTTGGCCAGCTTCATCCAAACTCTATTCGGAATTTGGTCGGGACAGCCTCCCTTTTTCGCGAACAGGGCTTCCCTTTAGACTTGAAGATATTCTCCTCTATTTTAATGCTCAAGAAACAAGCGGGTTCTCTTCCCGGGGGAAGGCGGGCGTATTACCTGTCTCATCGCCCGGGTTTTAAGCTTCTACTCGAACTTCCCAACAAGGTCCCGCACGTGGAAGCGGGACTACTTCGGGGTGCGAAGTGCACAGGGGTGGCCTTTCCAGACCGGGTGGGGGGAGACCGCTCTTGATTCTGGTGTCACTCTCAATAAAGAGACGGTGAAGGGCCTCCGGCAATGGGCACGGCAGGGGTTAAAATGCCATCAGTACCTAACAGAGGGCAAGCTTATTGCGGTTGGCCTGAGTTCGGGTAGGTTCCTTGTTCATAGGTTTCTTGTTCGCTTTGTTCCTTTGTTTTTTTCTGATGTTGAACTCTTTTCTGTAGGTGTGATGGACTCAGAGAGGACTCATGGGGGGTGCCTGTTCCAAGGCAAGAAGAGGAGGAAGCGGGTCGCCAAACGAACTCGTACCGAGCTGCCCCAGGATGAGGAGCCTCAAGTTCCAGACCACACGTCGGAGGATCTGCCCAGGGAGCCTGAGGTGGCTCCTTCAATGCAGGAAGCGGTAGGGGCCCCTTACGCCGAGACCACTCACACGGGTGCTCCCGCCTACTCTAGTATTCCTGCTTACTCTGGGTCCGCTCATACGCGAGCTGGGCCCTCAGGCTCGGGAGCTCAAGTGGAGTTCAGGAGCGTGTTGTCGCCGAACTACGCTCTTCAGAAGAGTAGGGAGGCCACTTTCCCCGAGGAGATCGCAGTGTGGACCAATCTTCCCTTGAACCAGGTCGTTTGTCGTGTCGTAACTCGTGCTATGGTGGTGAGTCAAATTTCGTCTTCCCTCTTTGTTTTCTATCCTTCTTTCTGTCATTAATCACTTGTTTCTTTTGGTAGGTGAACTCTTCTATTCACGCCTTAGCGGCCCAGGTGGAGATGAGCTCGAGGCAAACGTGAGCTGTCGAAGAGGCTTTTCGTGCCACTGAGGTGAATGCCCGAGCTGCTGAGGCGGCCGCTCATGCTACCAAAGAGGCTGCTCGCGTTGCTATGGCTAGGCAGGCGATGTCTTAGCGGGATGCCAAGGCCATGGGGGTAGTCGTGAAGCATATGGCGGACCTAAGGTTGGACCTGCAGCATTAGGTTGAATATCTTCAGAAGGACATCAGGGAGAAAACGCATATTTTTTTCCAAGGTATCGAAGATGCCAAAAAGAAGGTCGTTGAGGACTACATCACCTCGCCGCGTTTTGACGACCTGATGGTAGATTCTTATAGAAGGGGATTCAAACTAAGCCGGTGGATGATCCGAAACACGTACCCCGACCTCGATATTAGTGCCATATCCACTTCGCGTATAACTCAGGAGATGGCCAATGCTGCTGATGGCAAACTAGATTCCGAAGGCAAGGCAAGGCCTTCGGGTGTCATTGAAGTGCCTTCTGATGGGGAAGAAGTAGCTCCGGGCTTGTAAATTTTTTTTTTAATGTACTCTTCCTTTTCTTGCAATGAAATAGACAATCTTTTCAGTTAAGTGTTGTTCTTTTTTTCGAACTGATAATATGACCGATTTGTTTCTTGCCCGGGTTATTGCACTCGCGTGACATGTTTCGGTGTTTAATACTTAGTCTCTGCTTTGCTTTAGACTTGTCTGATATTTTGCCAAACTGATAGTATGCCCAACTTTTCTTTGCTTGTCTATGCCGAGGTTCCTCTTATTAGCTTGGCATCCTGGCCCTTTGTGGCGATTTCGTTCACTTCGCTTGGCGGTCTATAGGTAGTATCGCCTTAAGTTAACGATGTTCCACGCTCGGGGTACTTGTTTGCCTTCTAAGGTTTTGAGCTCGTATGCCCCCCCCCCCCGAGCACTCTCTTTACTCTATAGGGCCCTTCCCAATTTGGTCCAAGTTTGCCCACGCCGGGTTCGGGCACCATAATCTTACGGAGAACCAGGCTGCCAACTCGGAAGCTTCGTTTCTTTACTCTGGCATTGTAGTACCGAGCTACCTACTGCTGATAGGCCACTGTCCGAATGTGCGCGGGGTCTCTTACCTCGTCCAGTAGGTCGAGGTTGGTATGTAGCTCATCTCCGTTCGTCTGATCGTCATATGTTTCTAATCGCAGTGTAGGTACTTCGATTTCCGCTGGGATTACCACTTCGGTGCCATAGGTGAGGTTGAAGGGGTCTCTCCCGTGGCGGTTTTTTCTATAGTTTGGTGAGCCCATAAAACACTTGGTAGCTCTTCCGCCCACAACCCTTTAGCTCGGTCTAGACATGCTTTCAGTCCGCGTAGGATGGCTCTGTTCATTACTTCTCTCTGACCGTTTGCTTGCGGGTGCGCGACCAATGTGAAGTTCTGCCAAATTCCCATACTCTGGCACCATTCTTTGAACTTTATATCCTCGAACTATTAGCGGTTATCGAAGATCAGTACCCGAGGTAACCCAAAGCGACATACTATGTTCTTTTCAAAAGAAGTTCTATATATTTTGGGCTGTAACTGTTGCTAGAGGTTCAGCTTCTATCCACTTTGCGAAGTAATCTACTGCCACCACTAAGAACTTTCTCCCACCTGTTGTTGACGGGAATGGCCCCAGGAGGTCGATCCCCCATTATGCAAAGGGCCATGGGCTGACGAGGTATTTGAGGTCAGAAGTAGGCTGATGGTGGATATCGGCGTGCTTCTAACACCTGTCGCATTTTCTAACGAGCTCGACGGCTTCTACCATCATCGTTGCCCAGTAATATCCTTGTCGAAGTGCTTTTTTGGAAGAGTGCTCTGCCTCCCAGGTTTCCTCTGCACAGACCTTCAAGAGTGTCGCAGAGTACGAACTCGGCTTTGGTAGGTCGCAGGCAACGCAAGTAGGGGAGCATGTAGGACCGTCGGTACAGCCGTTCGTCTATTATGATGTATTTGGCTGCCTGGCGCTACACTCTCTTGACTGCATTGCGGTCTGCAGGGAGGGTTCCATCTAGCAAGAAGCTCGTGAGTGGGTCAATCCAGCTCGGCTCTGCTTCTAGGATGAGAGCGACCTCCTCTGCCCCACCGAGAATGCTAGGCCGATGTAAGTCCTCTATATACATGGTTCTCATGGTGTTGTGACTCGTGCTGGCTAACCAGGACAGAGCGCCGGCCTCAGTGTTCTCTAACCTTGGGATTTCCCTGATGAAGTGTGACTGGAAGTTGAGCAGGGCCTCTTTTCTTTCGCTAAGTATGTGATCATGGAGAGCTCGCGTGCTTCGTACTCACCCGTAACCTGGTTGACCACGAGCTGGGAATCGCTGCAGATGACTATGGGCTTTTCTCTTACCTTTTGTGCTAGGTTCAGCCTGGCTATTAGTGCTTCGTACACTGCCTCATTGTTGGATGCCGCGAACTCAAAGCGTAGTGCATATTCCAATTTTGTGCTACCCGAGCCGCATAAGACTATTCCAACCCCGCTGCCCTGCTGGTTCGAGAAGCCATCTACGTGAATGATCCAGGGCTCCTCATCCTAGTTCGCACTTGGCCTGACCAGGAGAGATGCCACACTGGCTGCTACTTCACGAGGTTCAGACTCTATTGGCTTGGGAGCTCCGGGTTCACCCGAACTGGGGATCTCGGGATCAACCGGTCCAGGGGCTTCGAGGCTAAATGTGCACTCGACGATGAAATCTGCTAAAGCTTGGGCCTTAATGGCAGTCTGTGGCTTGTACTGGAGGTCATACTCACTGAGTTCGATGGCCCACTTCATCAGCCGACCGGAGACCTCGGGCTTGAGCAAGGCTTGTCTCAGAGGTTTGTCAGTCAGGACGACGACGGTGTGAGCTTGGAAGTACGGGTGAAGTTTTCGAGCTGAAATCACCAGTGCGTACACTATTTTTTCTATCTGCGGGTATCTCGTCTCTACACCCTGTAGAATTTTACCAACATAATAGACGGGTCGCTGGACCCGATCTACTTCCTTTATTAGTACCGAACTGACCACCTCGCCGCTCGCCGATAGGTACACTTCTAAGACCTCGCCCTCCTCGGGTCTGGCTAAGGTTGGCACTGTGGCGAGGTGGTTTTTAGCTCGTCGAACGCGAGTTGGCAATCTCGGGTCCATTCGAACCCTTTGCCTTTGATTGCCTTAAACAAAGGCAGGCAGCGGTCTGCCTATTTGGACATGAAGCGGCTCAGAGCGGCTATGCGGCCGTTTAGCCTCTAAACCTCTTTTACTTTTCAGGGTAGTCTCATATCTAGGATGGCCTTTATTTTGTCTGGGTTGGCCTCAATACCGCACCGGTTGACAATGTACCCTAGAAACTTACCCGATGTGACACCGAAGACACACTTGTTTGGGTTCAGTCTCATTCTATATTGACGCAGAATTTGGAAGACGTAATCTAAGTCTTTTATTAATTCCTGTGAAAACTGTGTTTTGACGACCATGTCGTCTACATAACATTCTATTTTCGTGTCAATTAAGGGCCGAAAAAGCTTATTTACAAGTCTTTAGAAAGTCGCCACAGCATTCTTTAGTTCGAAGGGCATGACCTTGTAACAGTACAGTCCGAACTCGGTTATGAAGTTGGTTTTTCCTCATCAAACTAGTCCATCTTGATTTGGTTGTAACCTGAGTAGGCGTCCAAGAAACTTAGCAGCTCATGTCCCGAGGTCGCGTCCACTAGGCGGTCAATTCGGGGCAGGGGGAAGCAGCCTTTTGGGCAAGCTCGGTTTAGGTCGGTGTAGTCATAGCACTTGCGCCACTTGCCATTTGCTTTTTTCACCAACACTGGATTGGCTACCCAGCTCGGGTAATGAACTTCCCTTATGAAGTCCGCTGCGAGGAGCTTTTCGACTTCTTCATCGACCGCCCTCCAGCGCTCTTGGGCTAAGTTGTGTTTCTTCTGTCTAATGGGTCTAACTACAGGGTCAGTGTTGAGTTTGTGAGTTATAAGGCTAGGGTCAATACCGGGCATATCCGCTGCGGACCATGCAAAAATATCTAAATTTTGAAGTAAGAAACTCACTAGTTCAATTCGTAGAGGCTCATTCACGGAAGCACCGATCTATAGCATTCGCGCGGATCTGTAGTCGAGGTCGGGACTGCGACTAT
This sequence comes from Nelumbo lutea, assembly GCF_056320005.1. Classification (NCBI taxonomy): domain Eukaryota; kingdom Viridiplantae; phylum Streptophyta; class Magnoliopsida; order Proteales; family Nelumbonaceae; genus Nelumbo; species Nelumbo lutea. The sequence continues at coordinate 34,334,283 of NC_142688.1, read as the reverse complement.
TTCCTCGGTGGGCGAAACTCATTCCTTGCCCTGCTCCGTAGGCCGCTCCAGTTTGAGGTCGTCAGCTGCCTTGGTTTTTCCCTTTAGGGCGGCAACATAGCATTTGCGGGACTCAAGATGGTCGCCCCGCGCTACCCCCATACTGAAGTCTGTGGGGAACTTTCTTGCCAGATAGTAGGTGGAGACCACTGCCCGCAGAATATGCGTAATTGGCTGCCCTATTATGGCATTGTACGGGGAGGGGGTCACGACCACCAGGAAATCGTGGTTGAGTCTTACCCCGCAAGGCCATGTGCCGACTTCCACAGGTACTGTTATCTTCCCCAGGGGCCTGACTTCCTCTCCGCTGAAGCCCACCAGAGGAGTGTGCGCAGGCTTCAACTCGCATCTATGCAATTGTAGTTGGTCGAACGCCAATTTGAAGAGGATGTCCGCCGAACTGCCTGAGTCCAGAAGTACGCGCCGGACTTTGAAGTTGTTGATCCTTAGTTTTATGACGAGCGCGTCATCATGGGGATAGTGAACACCTCGCGCGTCGTCTTCTATGAAAAAGATCGGTTCTTCCGTCTTTGGCCTCTTTGGAGGGTTTTGCTCATCTCGGGCCGCCTCGCGAACTAATGTCCGTGCTGCTGCCGAAGTGCAACCTGCTACCACCGAACCGCCCACTATCACGTGGATGGTTCCCCGAACTGGCTTCTCTTCTGGGGGAGGTTGCTGCAAGGCTTCAGCCGGTCTGCTGCTGGACTTGGGGGCATCCTTTCCGTGCTCCCCTTGCCAACCTGCTTTATTATTATTGTCATTATGTACAAAATTTCTCAAGTATCCGCGACGGATGAATCCCTCTATCTCGTCCCAGAGATTATTACATTGTTCAGTACTATGACCGTGATCTTTCTGAAAACTACAATATAGATTTTTATTTCTCTCGTTTGGATTACTCTTTAGGCGAAGTGGCCACTTTATGTAGGGGGCGTCCTTGATCGTCATCAAGATCTCGGTCCGCCTTGTGTTCAACGGTGTGTAATCCGTCCGAACTGCTAAGGGAGCTCGGGACGACTGGCTTGGTTTCGCCTCTCGGGCCTGGCTTCTTCTATCGCCTAGGTTGGAGGGCTCGCCTTCTCTTTTTCTTTTCTCGACCCCGCCTTCGGTTCTTTGGTTGATTTCTTCCTCTGTTCTCATGAACTTGTCCGCGAGCTTGAGAAAATCGCCCATGGTTGCTAGCTGGCTGGCCACCATGTGCCATTTGAATTCTTTGTGCGTTACCCCTCTTTTGGCCGCTGAGAGCTGTACCGCGGGGTCTAACCGTGGTATCTACAAGCATGCTTCATTGAACCGCTTGATGTAGCTCCAAATGGATTCTCCTTCCCTCTGGATTACCCCGAAGATACTTTCCTCGGTTCTGGGGCACCGCTTGCTGGTAACAAAGTGTGCAGTGAATATCTGCATGAACTGGGCCCAACTTCTTATTGACCCGGGAGCTAGGTTTCGGTACCAGGTGTGGGCCACCCTCTGAAGGTGGTGGTGAAGGCCACACACATGCATGACTCACTGGCCCTAGCGAGATTCATTTGTGACTGGAATGCGTCGACGTGATCGTTGGGGTCAAATGACCCATCATACTTGTCCAGAGTGGAAGTTTGAAGTCTCTAGACACGGGGACTGTCAGAAGTTCTGATGAAAGGGAGGAAGGAATTGAGAGAATTGGGATAGTTTTTACCTCATCCGAGCTTGTCTCTTCCTTGCCTCTGAGCTCGGGTAGGACATGGGTAGCAGTTCGGCGACTTCGCCGGTGCCTTCTTTGAGCGGGCCTGGTGCTGTCATTGCTGGCCTCCATGTTTTCGAGCTCGATGGGCCCGGAATTTTGGTCTATTGCTAGGGCACTGAACCGGTTCTCCGTGAGTGGGAACTCAGGCTTGGAGCGCTGATGTGACTTTGTGGGCGAGCTTCCTGACCCGCCTGCGAGCTGTGAGGCGGGGGTAATTTTTCTTTGCTTTCGGCCTGGGGATGAGGCCTGACTATTAGGGGGTTCTAGGGTTGGGAAGCTTCTCCTCGGTGAGGTCATCTACCTTGAGGGGAAGCCTTAACTGGTTCGAAACGGGGTGCCGGGGGGGAAGCAGTGACTGGTTTAGGGGTAGTTGAGGGAACTGCTGCTGATAATGGTGTTGGGAGAGGTGGTGTAGTACCTGTTGTTGCTGGAGTTGGTGCTGCTGGAATTGTTGCATTTGGGCTTGCATTGCACGCATGCATTGCATTTGGTCGTCTAGCTAGTTCTGGCGGGTCGCTAGTGGGACAACAGTTGGTTCAATGAAGTTTGTTTCAATAGGGAGTGGAAGAGGGGTGTTCGACAAAGGAAGGTTCAGGGGCGCCACTGCTTGTGGCACATTTAAATTGGGGATCCCATCCACTGAAAGAGGGATGGTGAGCTGCCCAATGCACACCACGGGAACTTGGAGCTGCTCTCCGATGATGGTCATTTCTGTGCCACGTCCGGCATTGTTGGAGGAAGCCATGGGTGTTGGAGTTTTTTGGAAGAAGAGTGGTAAGAGAGGTAAGAGGGATTTAGAGGGAGGTTTTTAGAAGCTTTCCCACAGACGGCGCCAATTGATGGAGCGCAATCCAGCCGGTCTTAGCTGCCAATAATTTTGCCTCTGACTGGAGCAACGGGGAGCCTGAAACGGAGAAGATGAGGGAACTCCGAGGGGAACCCGGTGAGATAACTCCGAAGCTCAAGTTAGTATTCTCTCAAAAGCAAAGTAAAGACCAAATGACACAAAGTTTACATACCTTGTTGTTGGGGCCTTTTATAAGCACTTTTATTCGGTTTGTATATATAAGTAGGAACTACAACAAAACAGCCACATTTTTGCTTATATTTCATGTAAGGGCCGTTTATCACTACACTACGATATCTCTCACACTCCTCATGTAAAATTGTTTTAAGAAAAAAAAATCATGTACGAAAAGAACTAAAGATACCAACAGAAATTAACTAAAAAAAAAAATGATGGACAACCACTAATCAAAAAGGAATTAGCAAGCACGTCCATAAAAAGCTTCGAGCACCTAACCCAACTTAGAAGCACCCTTTCCACTTTTTCTAGAACCTCCGCTTCAATGGATTTAGACTCAAAAATCCTCTAGCTGCGCTTTTTCCACACCACCTAGAAAATTGCTAAAGGCTGATACTTCCACAAGATTTGGCCTTTCTTTGAGAAGCAATTTACCCTCCAACCTGAGATTAGATGGGCCACAAATGTGGGGAACACCCAAGCCACTTGGAACAGCCTGAAGAAATGGCACCAAACTTGGTAGGTGTAGGGGCAGTGGGTCAAGATATGATGAATGGACTCATAAGCTACTCCATAAAGTCTGCAAGTGGAATCTAGCTCCATTATGCGTCTCAACAGATATTTAGTAGATTGAGCCTTGTCCTTAATAGCCAACCAAACAAAGAATTTGATATTTGAAGGGACCTAAACTTTCTAAATCCAAAACCATGGACCCTGACCACCCCTGTTAGTAGAAGCTTTGTAGCAGCAACTAATTGAGAATTGACCCTTCTTCCCGATTGCCTGACATCCCTAGAGTTGGGATTGGGTTGGATAGCACTCAAGCCGCTTAACAACACTCCGAAGAGATCCACTTCCCAGTCATTTAAATTCCTAGGAAATCTGGGAGCCCACACCACTTACCCACTAATAAGTTCATAAAAATCCTTAACGGCATCATCCCTATTCACAGAAAAGCACGAAAAGAGGGTGAAACAATTACGCCGGAGGAAGATTTGAACACCAAGTATCATTCCATAAAGAAGCCCCCCTAGACAAGGCCGAGTGTGATAAAACAGTCCACAATAGGTCCAACCTTCCCCTGAAAAGTCTATTTTCTTAGAATTAATGCCGATGTCTTTGCTTGGTTTGCTGCTGACATGCATGGAATCGACCGTTCGGTCATTACTGAGCGTAGACACGAGTTCTAAGTCAGTCCGACAAAGAAAGATGAATTTTGCACCGAAGCATTGGAAGCTATAGGAGAGGAAAGTGACGAGCTACTCAATGTCGGGGGTTCATCTGAGAGGTACATTACCCTAACTGGTTGTGGTTGTCAAATGTGGTTATGGTAAAGAAAGCTAATGGGAAATGGTGGATCTATAATGACTTCACAGACCTTGACTGAGCCTGCCTCAAAGACATTTTTCCTTTGTCGATGATAGACCACCTCGTCGACACCACCGCAAGGTACAAACTACTCAGCTTCATGAATGCCTTCTCTAGATATAACCAGATCAAGATGCACCACGAGGATGAGGAGAAAACTTCATTCATCACTAAGCACGGCACTTACTGCTATAAACTCATACCCTTCAGCCTCAATAACGCCAAGGCTACCTACCAGCACCTTGTCAACAAAGTTTTCAAGGACCAGATGGGGGGAACGTCGAAATCTACGTGGATGACATGGTGGTGAAAAGACTGAAGGCCAACAAGCACACCGTGGACCTAGCCGAGACCTTCGACACCTTGCAAAGATACAACATGAAGCTCAACCCCAGAAAAGTGTGCCTTCGGTGTCACATCAAGCAAGTTCTTAGACTTCGTCGTCACCCAACGAGGCATAGAGGCTAACCTAGAAAAGATCCGAGCTATATTGGATATGGCACCACCCCGATCGGTCAAGGAAACTCAACGACTTACCAGTCGAGTAGCCGCCCTCAGCCGCTTCATGTTGAAATCGGCCAACTGTTGCCTACCCTTCTTCCAAGCCATCAAGAAACTAAACAACTTCTAATGGACAGAAAAATGTCAACATGCCTTTGTAGAATTGAAGTCCTACCTCGCCTCACCTCCCATCCTCACTCAACCATTTCCAGAAGATGTCTTGTACTTATACTTATTAGCTGAAGTCATCATCTTGGAATTGATCAAAGAAGATGGAGTACAGAGACCAATTTACTATGCCAGCAATGTTCTATTTAATGTTGAGACCCGATATCCCGAGGTGGAGAAGTTGGCCTTCGCCTTGGCGGTCTTGGCCAAGAAGCTTGGGCCAGATTTTCAAGCCCACGCAATCACAGTCCTAACCAACCAACCCCTCAAAGCCATCCTCACCAAGCCCAAGACCTCGGGACGACTAATCAAGTGGGATATTGAGTTGTTTGAGTTAGAACTCCAATACCAACCGAGGCCTACAATCAATGCCCAGACCTTAGCAGATTTTGTGACAGAGTGCACCTACAGCCAAGCCCTCCATCGAGCCCTCGAAGAAGAACTAGAAGAAAAACCTCGGCCAGATGAAGGAGCTCGGCCCACCTGGAAGTTGTTCATCAATGGATCATCCAACTCCAAAGGAAGTGGAGCCGGCCTCATACTCCTCACCCCGGATAACACCAAAGTGGAATACGCGCTGAGGTTCGACTTCTCGACCTCCAACAATGAAGTCGAGTATGAATCCCTCCTCGTCGGAATACAACTCATAAAGGACCTCAACTCACAGTACATTGAGGTCTTCAGTGATTCCCAACTGGTGGTGAACTAAGTTAACGGCGAATACGAGGCTAGGGAGCAGAGCATGACCAAGTACCTCACCAAGGTGCAAGAACTAAATCGCCACTTCCAACACTTATCCTTGTGATAAGTTCTACGGTCCGAGAACATGAGAGCCGACACCCTATCAAAGTTGGTGAGAACCTCGGGTACAGCCGTTAGTTGCACTATTCGCATGGAAAAGTTAGTCTGGCCCTCCATTAAAGAAGCCCAAGTCCTTTTGGTATAGGTCGAGCCGTTTGCGGATGGATCCTATCGTCAACTTCCTTATGACCAAGCAGTTGCCCGATGATAGAAAAAAGGCCAGACGAATCCGACGTCAGGCCGCACACTACACTTTGCTTGAAGGGAATCTGTACTAAAGGTCATTCCTTTTGGTACAACACGTCCATGAAAAGCTGAGAGTGAGTACGTGCTCTGAGAGATTCACGAAAGCAACTGCTGCAAAAAGCACTAAGGCAAGGGTATTTCTAGCCAACAGTTCAGAAGGATGCAACCGAGTTGGTGCAAAAATGTGATAAGTGCCAATGACACTCCAAGATCTCCCATCGACCGACAACAACCCTATCGGCCCTTAACAGCCCTTAGCCCTTTGCCAAATGGGGCATGGATCTCCTTGGCCCCTTCTCGCAAGCCACAGGCAATAGAAAAGTACATCGTCATCGCCGTCAACTACTTCACCAAGTGGGTCGAAGTCAAGCCCCTAGCCATCATCACAGCTAGGATGATACAAAATTTATTCTAGAAGAACATTATCTGCCGCTTCAGCCTCCCCCACGTGCTAGTCATTGACAATGGAAAGCAGTTCAACGATGCGTGATTTCGAGAATGGTGCGCCTCCCTCGGCATCAAGCAGCAGTACACCTCGGTAGGCTATCCTTAGACCAATGGCCTAACTGAGGTCACAAACCAAACTAATGTGGAAGAGTTGAAGACCAGACTCGACAAAGCCAAAGGCCTATGAGCCAACGAAATGAACATCGTCATGTGGGCATAGCGGACGACACCTCGGACAGCTATGGGAGAAACCCCGTTCAACCTAACTTATGGCACCGAGGCTATCATCCGAATAGAGATCGACCAACTGATGCTTCAAACCGAGGCGTACAGTGAAGCCAAGAAAAGAACTTAGAACAAATTTAGACCTATTGGAAAAGTCAGAGAACAAACGCAAATAAGAGTAGCAACCTATCAACAGAGAGTAGCTCGCTACTATAATTCAAGGTGAAAGAGAGACACTACCAAGAAGGAGACATCGTCCTTAGAAAAGTCATGGTGCCCGAGCCTGGTGTAGGCAAGCTCGGCCTCAATTGAGAAGGTCCCTTCAAAGTCAAGCAAGTCATCGACCCTGACACATTTTGGCTCGAACACTTAAATGGAAGACCAGTCCCTCGGATGTGGAACTCGGAGAATTTTTGGACATATTACTAATGAATGTAACCCTTAATGACCGAACAGTGAATGTTAGTGCAAAGTTCTTCCCCCTCAGCCTAGTGATTTAGTATACAAGTTCTTTCTTTTTACAAGCGGCCAAGACCCCTCAGCCACACGATCGCCCGACGCGTATAGCCTCCTCAGAGGCCCCACGCTCAGACTGGACTATGGTCAGGACATACACTTCTTTACGAACTAAACGTTCGCCTAGCCTTTGCGCTAAGGCAAAGAGTAACAGGGGCTTTGGCTACAAACATTGGCTAGTATCCTTAGCCTATAACAAACAAACACACTAAAAGTAGTCCAAGTACCTTGCCAAACAAGAAAAGATAAGCCAGGTCGACCAAGGTATTACACACCTCCCCCTGGTCCTCGACGGTGGCAGGCCACCTCGGCTTCATAATACTTAGCGCGACAAAGGTCCAGTGGGATGCAACCCCAAGCACCTCAACCTTGGCAAACCGATCCCTAGGGGGACAAGGAGCATGCCAAGAGAGTTGACTTCAGCCAATGCCCTCGGCGGCACAACTCGACCTTGGCCAATACCCTCCAACTTCCTAGAATGAGCGACTAAGTAATGGGACACTTCGGATAACAACTTTTACTACTTGTGACCTCGGAGGGGGCATAGACCCCTCAGCAAAAAAGAAAGAAAGAAAGAAAGAAAGAAGAGAAGAGGAAAAAAACAACAAAGGCACAAAAATATGAACATAAAAACAAACAAAAATTAAAGTAGAAAGGCGGGCCGCTTACATACTACCCTGGAAACAGAGTCCTCGACAGTAGAGGGGACCTTAGGGGGAAGGGTGTCGATGTCCAGGAGCACCTTCAACTCTCCACTTGGAAGTCTGGCATCCGCCTCAACAACTCCTTCTTTGTGTCTTCAATCCGTTCCAGGTAGGCTTCGTCCACGTAGTCGACGAGGCATTTTTGATACTCCATTGTCATCTTCCAAACAAGGATGGTGTCTCGAAAGTTTTCCTCGGCCTTTGTAGCCCGCTTTTGGGCCTCCAACGCGAACCCATCAAGATGGACATGCTCAAGCTCGTACTTCTTTAGTTGCTCTTGAAGCCTGGCAGTCTAAGCCTTCTTCGCCTTCAGGTCGTCCTCCAACGTCTGCTGGGGCTGCTTCTCTCCCGAAGTTGAGAGGGTCTCATCTCGACTACTCTTAGCCGAAGCCACCCGCATTGTGAGCTGCTCATTTTTCTTCGCAGCCCGATCCAGATGATCGAGGAGGAGCCCGAATCGATCCCCCAGACGATCAAGAAGGCAAATAAGAGCAAAAGTTAGCCACAATTCACCTCGGCCAGAAAGTCTAAGCCTTGATCCCGGATGATGATGGGGTCCGTGTTCATCATACCGAGACAATCCCCCTAAGTGATCATCCCCTTAATTAAAGCTCTACCGACCCCCTTGGTATCAATAGAGCCCCCTTCCGGACATTCCATCTAGGGTGGAACACTCATGTGAGGAGTTCCTCCTCTTTGACAATCTCCAATGAAGACGATGGTCAGACAAAGGCCAGGTCGCGAGACTCCTTGCCAAAGGCCCCCTCGGAGTAGCAGGGACCTCCTTCCTTCGCTCGCCGCCCCTGATCGAGCGGTCTTTGTGCGCTAACCTCTTCCCCGGAGGAGGATGAGGTGCCTCGGCCGGTCTCTTCTTGCTGGTCCCCTTCGGCTAGTCTCTTCCCTCCGTCACCCCCTCCACTAGCGGGGGCTTGAGGCCAGGATGTCCTCTCGACAGGTTTGGACCCCCTCTCGACAGGCCTCCTTGGCGTCTACCTCCCCGACATCACCTCAATCGGGGCCTTCTTCTTGGCCATGGCGCTCTCTAGTAGCATCATCTTTGCATCCACCGACATCTCTGCAAAAAGACAAAGTGGGGAGTCAGTACCTCCAAGTAAAAAGAAAGATCGACATGTTAAAAGTCGGCAGCAGGACTTCTCCTACCAAGGGGGGCAGGGCTGAGCCCAACGAAAAACAAAGGAATCTCCACCTCCACTAGGGGCTTGGCCCAGAGCGTCCCCAACCGGAGTAGGTGGGATACCGCAGTGGGTTCATTGACCCGAAGTAAAGGCACAACCTTCTCGGATGTTTGGTGCATCTCCCCCCAACCCAACCTAAACGGCCAACCCTAGGGACAGGAAATGAAGAAGAACTTGCTCTTCTAGTTGTGGATAGATGAAAGGTTGTCTATAGGTCGGCCTCTCCGATGGTGAAGTAATACACGTCAGCCTCGGTTGTGTGTGACCTCGGCACAAACATAGCATGAAATAACTTCAGTGTCAGTTCCATGTCCTGAAGCCAAGCCACTACTTGTATGGCAATAATAGGCCTAAGGGCGTTAGGGGCTAGCTGGCTAATGGTTACCCCATACCACCTCAACAGCTCGGAGACTAGAGGATGAAGGGGAAATTTGAGGCCGAACTCTAGGAAGTGCTGATAGACACGGATTTCCCCCTCCTTTGACGTTCATGGCTGATCACCGGTGTCGGGAACCCTAAGTCTTTAGGACACGAGAATGTAATATCTCCTAGCTAGGGATTTCACTTGGTCGAAGTCAAGAATACTGTTGTACTCCGAGCATGGCAGACAACTTATCATCACCCCTTGGGCAGCATACTCTGCCACCGTCCTTGGGCTGGGCTCAGAAACCTCTTCCCCCACTACCACTTGGGGGGACCCCTCGACGTCACGGACGCAGCGCTCTCACAAGGAGAACCATTGCCCCATTGGCCACACTAGGTGCCTTTGGGGGCAGTCCTCTCCCTCAACACCTCGACCTCATGCCTCGGAGCTGGGACCTCGGCTACCGATGAGCCTTGACCAGAACTGGCAGGCGAAGGGTCTGATAAGAGCCTGCTCCCGAGAGGTCAGGAAGCTTGTAGCATTCGGGGCCGAAATCGAAATAAGACATGATGAAGTGTTTACCTAGGAGAGGACAAGGGCTGGGAAATTCTAAGGAAAGTGAGTAAGTCGAGGGCTCTGGGAAGCAAAGGTCTCTTGAAGGCAAGGGCACCCAAAAGCAAATGGCGAGAAAAAACATGACTAAGGCCCCTATTTAAAAGAAAATGGATGGTCTAGATCACACCCCATCCAATGGCTATGCAGCGATCCCCTATACGACCTTGTTCGCTGACCAATAGGCATCGCTTACCTCGGGAAGACGAAACGACGCTGAGCGAACCAACCGGTCCTCTCGCCACAACTCGTTGGTTCACCCAACTGTGCTGACCTAGTGAACGCACAACCCGACTCGCCTAGATCCCATCTCCTCTACGGTTCACGGGCCGACGATGGTGAGTTCCACCTCACAAGTAGTTAAGTTACCAACTTGGGCACCCAAGTGCCTTGCCCTTGGCACCCACAGCCGAAGACGTGGCCTCCACCGACTTGCCTCCACACCAACACGGAAACAGGGCAGGGGGGCAAGGTCTCCCCTCGTCCACCTACAACAATGACCTTGAGGCCGAGGCTGAGGCCTCCCAACAGAAGGAGCCTCTACGGCATCCCTTAGAGAAAGGAATGAAGATCAAGTTGACACCACCGCAGGCCACGTCATTCTCATCCCCGACAAACGAGGCCAAGGCCCTTACCCAGAAGGCCCAATGGCGCCTCCCACAACACAACTAACACACTCCCTTTGGCCGAAGCCGAGGCCCTCATCTCAAACCTCGAGATTGGGGGGCAAATGATGTAGGCGCATGTGACCGCGCCCAATGGCAGGGCGGCACATCTTAGGCGGTAGCCTTCAAAGCAGACCTAATCAGGGCGCAGGCAAAATAGAGCTCGACGTGCATTCCATAACCAATGGCATGGCATCACTTGGCGACCTCGGATGACTGCGCTCCTCGCGTACGGATAGTATCCGGACTGTCTGAGCTCACCTACCTCCTAGTGGCCTCAAGTATAAATAGAAGGTACCCCCCTCAAGGTAAAGGATTGAAACTTAGACTCTCTAGCTAGCACTTGAGAACTCTTGTGGCCTCGTTTGGTTGCTTACACCTCAGACCTCATCCATCTTATACCTTTCATACTAACTTGAGCATTGGAGGCTCCGCTTCGGGCACCACATGGAGACCTCTTACGCCCTCCTTCATCCACTCCTTGCAGAACTAATCTACTAGTCCTTGGCCACATTGGCTTACGAACGAATTGATAGTATTGTTCTCAGCCCATTCCGAAAAAAATATTAATTGATTAGAGCTAGTCAATTGTGAAAAACAATAGGAGTGAGTAAATCAATTTCGCAAAAAGACAATAGGGGTAGTTTTAAGAGATTTACCTTTTTTTTTGATAGGTTATCCAATAAGTTTCTTAAATTACCTTTTCACTAAACCTTCGATCTACCTATATCCCAATATCTAATCGATTCATTTGCACTCCTATGACAATAGAAAGAATGCTAGACGCGTAGACCACGGTCAAGTCAGTAAATTTTATCCATTGAATTTTTGCAGAAAAACAGACCTATATCGACTGTACAGGTGGCTATTTCTAAAGTGTATCAACATGCCCCGTGCAAATAATTAATAATTCATGACTAACTGCCGTTGCACAAAAATGAAAAGAGGAAGATGATAATCTGTTGCCAAAGATCAACATTTAAATCCTTCGTGACCATAAGATTTTATTCATATAACAACGAACGGCATCTGACACGATAACAAAAAAAACAACAAAGATTCATATCCAAGGGCACACGATACACATTGAGAGGCATTCCAAAGATTGGAAAATTATAGCCGTACGATCGTACACAAGCATTACGACAGATAAGTAAAGCCAGCAAGAAGAGGGGAAAAAAACACGCTCCCTGTCTCAAACCTCAGACTTTTCCGTATTCATCACTCATCATTTCATTTCATCACCTTGCTCGTTTCACACTGTATCCACAAAGAGGAAGGGAAAAAGGCAAATTTGTAATCACTGTTCATAGACAGATCCAGAGAAGTAACAGAAGAGAGATAAAGCAATTGAAATGTCAAGCGACAGCGAGGACGAGCTTCTGCAGATCGCTTTGCAAGAGCAAGCCCAGAGAGATCTCAATTACCAGAAAACCCAAGCTTCGAAGACTTCGAAGCCAGTCGTTAATCTTGTTCAACCACCTCCACCTCCTCATAAGGGTTCTGCGCCGAAAAACCCTAGCGTAAAACCTGCTCAGATGCAGAAATCTCGTCGAGCTGCCGATGACGATGATGATTCTGAGGTTGAATTGCTCAGTATTTCATCTGAAGACGAGGATTCTTCTAAAGGTCGTGCTTTTGGTACTAAGAATCGGGGTGCCGGCGGTGGTGGAAGAGGAGGGAGAGATGATACTGGTGATCGGGGTTGGGACGGAGAAGAACCGACTTGTTGGAAGCACGTTGATGAGGCCGAGGTAAGTGATAATTTCCCATTGTTTAGTTTTCTTAATTTCACGATTCGAATGGAACTAAATTTTCAATCTGTGAAGTTATTGATTCTCGCTTTAATTTTCGAAACTTAAAATTTTCCACTGATACGGGCGTTTTGCAGATAATCATAAAACACTGGCTATTCACTGCTAATTCGAGTGCTCCTTACATGTAGAAGCCTAGAATAATACTATAATAGTTAGTTCAGGGCGAATTTTTAAACTTCAAGTGCTTCTTACATGTAGAAGCCTAGAAGGTAGGACTGTATGAGCTTTGGGTTACTTGAAAATTTTCCATCATCTTGTTAGAATATTAAAAAACTTGAAGTTCAATTATTAGCATGTTGATGACGCGTTCCACAACATATTGGGATGCTTTATATTCATCTTCTCTATTCCCACTACTTGAGATTTGATTAAGATGAGAAAACTACAGGGTGATGAATAAAGGTAGAAGTGAAAGAACAATGAGGTGGATAAAATAAAAGCATCTGAAGTTTGTTTAGACTACTGGACTTGTCATTTCGTTAGTTGTAGGGGTGTTCAGGGTCCAGTTTGGTTCGGTTTGGAGGAGATCTCAGACCAATCCAGTAAATTACGGTTTGAGAAATTCTCAAACCAAATCAAATCATTTTAGTATAGAAACCAAACCATTCTATGTTTTGTCCAGTTTATAGTACGGTTTGAACCATTTTATTGGGCTTAACCAAGTTAGAAAGCACAAATAACATGCATACCTACATGAATAACAAATATAATTCAAATATCAAATTGAAGTGTTAACTAATGTCACTTATATATAAATTACATTTACACTTTCTCAAACATACACAGCTCATTGGGCATCAAATTACAAGTTAAAAAATTGAAACAAACATCAATAATGTATGAAATGTTAAATGAATACATACAATCGTACATGCATATGTTTAAACATATTGTTATATACTATATACATTAATAAATAAATATATCCTTAATAATTTGGTTTAATACGGTTTACAGTTTGGTCTTGTTTCTAAAATTTAGAAAATGAAACCAAACCAAAATATTACGGTTTGAGGAATTCTCAGACCAAACCAAACCATTTTAAGTCCAAACCAGACTAAACTTCTAATAAGGATTTGGTTTGGTGTGGTTTCACAGTCTAGACCATTTAACGAACACCCCTAGTTAGTTGTTATCCTCTTCTAACTTGAGGTAAACTATAAACACAGTTGGGAATTCGGAGTAGTTTGCTCAAAACTTACAAACCACAGGTTTATCTTTGACCTGGAAAAATATACGTGGGACAAAACAATAGAGGTCAAGGGGACCCTTGATTTTCTTTTATGTTGGTTAGCTTATACTTGTATGCAGCATAAGTAAATAGTGTTTTGCAAATTAGAGGCTACAAAAGTTGCCTTGTATTCATCTGGGTTTTATTAGTCATATTTGCTTTTTCTTTTGGATATCCATGGAGGAAAACTTTTGTAAGATCAAAAAACAAGAGACACCCCTAAGACAATGCCCATGTTAACCAGAAGTAAGGAGTAAACAGTGTTTTTAAAATGCAGAAATGTGATGCATAAGCCAGAATGCAAGAGGCATAAGCCTCCTGACAATATTTTCTTTATTCATAAACAATTAAAGATGATATAAAATAAATACAAAAGTGGGGAGCTTTTCTTAACAAATTTCCAAGCAAAATACTTTTGAGGCTTTCTAGAAACAGATACAATGAATGGTTGTAACCAAAAAGAAAAAAAAAACAGACAAGAAGAGCTTATCAACCATTAATCATTGCATTCTAGTTCTTACTAGGTAATTCACAAGCAACAAATTCACAATTAACAAATTTCATAAATTTGTATAACAGAACAAAGCATCCTAATATTAATAGAAATTAAGAACAGAAAATTAGTATAACAATTAAGAAATGACAATGACAGAAAATGAACATGTTCAACAAAGCTTTATTGGGGAAGTCGGTTTGGAAGAGAAAGGGAGGCCCTTTGGAGGAGAGTGGTGGCTTGTAAGTATGGGGTGGTGAACTTTGGGTGGGATTCAAGGGAGGTGAAACACTCGTATGGAGTTGGTGTTTGGAAAGGAATCATGCGTTTCAACTCTTTGATGATCCCTTTCTATACATGGAAAGTGGGGGGTGGGTCGAGTATAAGGTTTTGGGAAGATGACTGGTTGGGGGTTGGGAAATTCTGTGAAATATGCCCAAGGTTATACAATCTGAGCAAGAAAGGATTACCTATTTCAGAGTGCTATAAAGTAGTTAATGGTGCTGTGGTTTGGAATCCAAATCTTAGAAGACCCCTTTTTGATTGGGAGGTAGAGTGTTTGGAGTTGTTGGCAAAACTTCAGGCATTGGAGATCAATCCCTCAGTTGCAGATGTCAGATTATGGAAAGAATGTAAGGATGGGAAGTTTACAGTCAAATCAATGTACTCGGCTTTGATCAGAAATCAGGTGGAGGCTGATCCAGTTAGGGGTGTTTGGGGGAAACCAGTGCCACCAAGGGCTGAAGCATTTGCTTGGTTGATTGTGAGAGGCTGCATTCTAACCCAGGATAACCTAAAACTCAGAGGTCTTCAGTTTCCAAGTAGGTGTGTGCTGTGCTTTGCTGGAGAGGAAGATGTTTCTCACTTAATGCTTCATTGCAGCTTTACATATTCAGTTTGGTCCTATTTCTTCAAGTTGTTCAAGGTGGACAGGAGCTATATGGCAGATACAGCTGAAATTTTTAGTTGTTGGCCAAGAATCCGAGGTGGTGTTAAAACCAAGATTTTGTAGACCTGTATTCCCTTTGTCGTTTGCTGGGAGATCTGGAAGGAAAGAAACAGAAGAATCTTCGAGGAGAAAAAGAAAAGTATGGAAGAGGTGGTGGCTGTTATCAGTTTGACAGCTATTGGATGGGCACTGCTGCTTCCAGAGTTTCAAGGGATGAAGAAAAAAGATTTTGGTGCTGATTTCTGGACTTCTCTGAATTCATTAAAAGAATGCTGATGTCTGTTTTTGTTCCTGAAGTGTTGTTTTTGTTTTGTTGTGATCTTGCAATGTTTCATTTGTATTCTGGTGGGGGTGGCATCTTGTCACCTAGTTATATTGTACTGTTTTCATTTTAGCAATAATTTTTTCTTTATTTATCTTCAAAAAAAAAAAAAAAGAAAAAAGAAAATGAGCATAATGTTTTAAAGCAATTGATGAAGAGGAAATTGCATAAGGAGGCAGTCATACCATACTGTGAAGGCTAGAAGTTCCACTCTTGGCAAATCTGTTGGCATTACATGGCTTCTGTGTCCAGTAGAACTACCTGTCAAATCTAAATGTGATAACTCTGGCTTTTTTCTGATGAAGTGTGGAGTTTTCACAGGCCTATAGTTGACCTGCTAAAATCACCCTATCACAATAACTGAATTCCCTCATCTAGCATTCCTCAGAAACGGGTAAAAGAAAGGTTGTGGTTCTAGATAACAGTTAAATCTCTGCCCCGATGAAGCTTCTGATAATCACAAGCCCAGAAAATGCATAGATGAAAAATCTATGCATTACAAGGAATTGTTTGCTACATTGCAAGGAATTCAGATTGCTCACCAACTTAGCCTAGTAAATTTGATAATAGAAGGAGATTACAAGGTGGTGATGGGATGGCTACAAAACTTGGATTCTGTTCCTTTGTAGTACAGAGATGAAATTCAAAAATTTAAATGGTATATGAGGGGCGTGAATGTAAGAGTACACTGGGGCAGATGATCAGCAAATTCTTTGGTTGATTGTCTTGCTAAACAAGGGACAAACAGGGATACTTTATATTGGGCTCAGCTGTAATTTGCTTTTAATCTGTTTCTTTTGTTTTAAATTTGGGGGAGGTTGCAACTCGTGCCTCTCAAAGGGATGCTTGTACTGATTTAAGCTCTTTATATCAATAAAGTATTAATCATTTATAAAAAAAATGCATAGATGAAAATCTTAGAAACTTAGAACAGTTGCTGGTGAAATCACTATGTCAGGAGAGCCAGGGTTCCCAACTCAGCAATTACAAAAAATTTAGTTTAATTGGTACTTGGAACAGAAGGTGGCCAAGACCAGACTATCTGCAAACGCAGTGAAGAGGACACGGATATGAGGAAACAATCTTTCACTGTGGACACCATTTGGATGCCTATGAAATAATCAATTGTTGAGACTGAATGAGCAACCCTTGTGATGACCTCATAAAAAATGTCCTTGGAGGGGGATGATCTAGGTGTCATGGTGGACATCATTTCCTGAAATCTTTTATCTTTGGCAGAGGCAAAGAGGGTATTTTGAAGACAGATTCAGAGTGGAGGAGTGGTATGAGGGAAGGGTATAGAGAAAAGGTGACAGCGAATCTCCTTGCCTTATACCCCTTAGAGCCTAAAAAGATCTCTGACTACCCCATTTAGCACAATTGAAAACTGGCAAGATTGTAAGCAACCTTTATCCATTTGCCCCATCTACTTCCAATCCCACATTTCTCCAGCACTTCTATCAAAATCTCCTAGTCCACACAATCATAGGCTTTTTTCCAGATTCAATTTGCACACAATCCCTTTTCTTCCTGGATTTTCTAAAATCCTCCACACACTCATTTGCAATAAGTATTTGATCCGCACTTTTCCTTTCTTGAATGAAGGCCCCTTGGAAGTGAGAGATAATCGATGGGAAGGCCTTTTTCAAGCAAAGGGACAGGACTTTGGCTAAAATCTTGTATTGACTTGTCACCAAACTAATTGGCCTAAAGTCCCTGGGTGGCATGCATCCACTTTTTTAGGAAAGAAAGCAATAAAAGTAGCATTTACTCCCCAATTGATACATCCTCTGTAGCAGAAGTTTTAAAAGCGCAAGGCGCAAAAATATAAATGCTAAAAAATAAAAAAAAATGTTAAAAAATTAAAAAATGCCAAAAAAATAAAAAAAAGCAAAAAAACCAAAAAAATATTAAACATGATATTAATAAAAAATAGAAACTTAAAATTTAAAATAAATGTTTTAAAAAACTTATTATCTAAAATTAAAATAGATAAACATAACATGTAAAGCATATTCAAACGAGAATTTAAAAATAAAATCAAACATATAAAACATTTTCATGCATGTAAAACTCACAATCTCTTTTTTTCTAAATTGCATTACTTCAAGTAGCTAATGTGATGAAAACATATTACATTCCTGATTCTACGAGTTGCCTTTGTGCCAACGCCCCTTGAGGCAAGCCCAAACAAGTCTATGTTAGGGTCTTAAATTCTTAATTCTCACACAGAAAATAATGATTTTATAATTTTAATTGCTTTTTAAGAAGATATTTTATTAGGATGAATGAATGAACAACATTATCAAATAGGGGGGGGGGTTCTACTTCGCTTTGGTCCCGGTCTAACCTCTAGGTTCAAAAAAAGCAAAAAAGTGTCAAATTTTCAAAAGGCGCACACCTAGGCTGAGATGCAAGTGCGCCTTTTGAAAGGGCTTCTCCTAGGACTTGGGTGAGGCACCTACCCTAAAATGCGCCTTGCCTGTGCGCCTAGGCACACCTTTTAAATCATTGTAGAACTCCTTAAAAACTCTCATGAGGTCTTTTTTAGCCACTCCCAACAATCTTGGTAAAAAGCCATATTGTAACCATCTAGGCCCAGGGCCTTAGAGCGGTCCATAAAGAAAACAACTTCCTTAACCTCCTCTTCTTCAAAATTTCTCTCTAATTCGCATCATAAAACACTCCCTAACAATGGCCAATCCAAACCTTCTAGCCTCCATTTCTCCAGAACTGGCCTTTTATAGATTGATTTAAAGTAGTCCACAAAGGCCCTTGCAATCTCTTCTTGGTTAGTGATTCTTGCACCTTCTAACTCCAACATAGAGATGAAGTTCTTTTTCTTCCTTCCATTTGCAAGCTTATGGAAATAACTGGTGTTCCCATTCCCCTTAATTCATTTTGCTCTAGATTTTTGCCTCCAAGATATCTCCTCCCTTAATAAAGTGATCTCCAATTCCTTTTTCATTTGAAACCTCTTTTGCTCCCCCCCCCCCTCAAATTGACCTAATCCTTCTTTCTTAACAATCTCCTCAATTCTCCCAAAATGCTTGAGATTCCAATCTTTGATCTTTGCTCTAAGATCTTTTTATTTTATTTTTTTATGGAATTTTAACCCTTCCCACACATCCTCTGCAGTATCCCTTTCCCACCATTCTTTGGCTTTCTTCAAAAACTCTGTTGAAGTTTGCCACATATTCATGAATCTAAAGGGTGTTGGACCTCCTTCATTTAGCCTCTTCCCAATACAAATTGGCCAGTGATATGAAGTGAGTCTAGGCAATACTCTACCCGTCAAACCCTCCCAAACTGAAGAGACTAGAAATCTGTCCAATCTTGAACAAATGGGGTTCTCTTGGCAGTTTGACCAGGTGTATCTAATCTGCCCCAATCCAACTTCTTTAAGCTCGAACGCTTCAATGAAACCATTAAAATTCCTCATGCTTGTAGTAATTCGTTGTCTTGGGTTGTTGGATTCTTCAGTAAATCTGATGACATTAAAGTCCCTGCCCATGCACTACGGGCCTTGCCATAGACCTCTTGTGTCTGCGAATTCTTCCCAAAACTCATTCCTCTCCCTATATGAATTTGACCGGTAGACATTTGTCAATATCCACATGAAATTATCGGCCACACTTCTCAGTTTAACAAAGACAGAGAATTTGCCTGTCAGTTCCTCTACACACTCCATTGAATCTTCATTCCACAAGGTTACTACACTCCTAGAAGCTCCCCAAGGGTTCTTCTCCATCTTCTTGCTGATGCGAAATCCTCCATCCTCGTGTACTACAAAAAATACGTAGTCTATTTTCCCTTATTCAATCATTCTATTGGAGATACTTGAAATTTTCCATGGATATACTCATTCTAGTTTTGTTCTTTCCCATTGCCATTTTTTTTGATTGGAAACAGTAACTTCATTATTACAACTTAAAAATAGCTTTCTAGAGTTAAGTACAGCTGTCAACCCCTAAACAGGTGTTGAGCCCCCAATAATCTTTCTTACAAAACTGCCTAGAACATTCTCTCCCTCACAGTCCTTTGTTTAGCCAACGTGTTGGCTAAATCATTAGCTGATCTCCTTGTCCATTTGAAGCATGCACCGATCTCCCTTGTTGTGTTGAGGATTTCCCTTATGGGCTGTCTATAAATCCAGGCTCCCAACTTACCCGATTGCAGCCACTCAATCAACAATTTAGAGTCTCCCTCTATCCCAATTTGGTGTAACCCCAACTGTTTGGAATATCTTACACCTTGAAGCAAGGCCATCACCTCTGCTCTCAATGATTCCTAAACTCCTATTGGTCCTGAAAACATAGCCACAATTCTGCCATTTTCATCTCTGAATACTCCTATACCTGAAGGGCCCGAGTTACCTCTAGAACTCCCATCGAAGTTCGGTTTCACTCTTTGTTGTGTTGGTGGGGACCACAATTCCTGTACAGTAGGTTTTATGGAAGTTGTAGATGCCACCACTTCCCAATTCCTATAAATGTCTTCAGCTGAGAAGTCTTTAAACAAATCCAAAGTTTTCAACCATTGAACAGTCATAATGATTATCCTTTCTACAATTTCCTCCTTGGATTTCTCCACTTCTTTAAAGATCCTATTGTTCCTTTCTTCCCAAACTGATTACTTCCCATCTTGCCATTCGTTCATCATAACATCTTTCTTCCAGAAATAGTTGTCTCACATAGTCACAATAATCTGGAGGAGTGTTTTAGAAGAGGACTGGAGATGAACAGATGAAATCCTTGGACCTATTCACAGACTTTACCTTGATGATCTGCTGAGAAACTGTAAAGGAATAGCAAATTCTGCCCAGATTAAGAGGGTCACAAGCCCTTGGATCTCTCCTCCCACTAGTTTCATAAAACTGAATTTTGATGGCAGTAGCATTGGGAATCCAGGGAAGTCAGGTATTGGGGGTGTCTTCAGAAATGAGGAAGGGAATGCTTTAGCTTTGTTCTCTGGCCCAATTGGAGAGGGTGACTCTCTCAGGGCCGAGATATATGCGGCCAATGAGGGAATCCAAAGAGCAAGGGACTTGAACATTAGGAGGCTGATTACTGAAGGTGATTTGGAGGTGGTGGCAAGATGGTTAAAGGAAGATAAGCCTGAATTGTGGAACTACAGCAATGAAAGGAAAAAGTTAAAATGGCTGGCTAAGGATATTGAGATAAAATATAGCTGGGTGAAGAGATCTGCTAATTCCTTTGCTGAGTGGCTAGCTAAGCAAGGGGTGAATGGAGATTCTTTGTTTTGGTCTTATTTCTAATTCTGTTTTTTTACTTTGCTTGTGGGGGAGTTAAGACAGTTTACCTCCCTCTGATTGTATGTATTCTCTTTTTAATTGAAATTCAATGAAGCTATTTGTTATTGATCTGAAAAAAAGAGGAGATCCACTGACAGCAACAGCATAATTATTGGCTCTACTTCAAGGGCTGAAACTTGCAAAGCAGTTTGGGTTTCAGTTGCTATAAGTGGAAGGGAACTCTCAGGTGGTAATTTCCTGGACACAATTTCACAGGCAAATTCCTTGGGTTTAATGGCACAGGATCAGGGAAATTGAAAGCTTAACAAGGGAATTAAATGTTACTTTTAAATGGGTGAGAAGAACTGCAAATGGCATTGCAGATTCTTTAGCTAAACAGGGGGCAAATAGGCAGCAGTTATTTTGGGCTAAATTGTAAGGCTGGGTATGGGGACTGAAGTGTCTAGTTGTATTTGATTATCTCTATGGGTGTGGGTAACTTACCCATGTTAGACAGTTTTGTATGCCCTTAGCTTCAATCAAAATTGATGTACTTTATGAGTTTATTGTAAATGAATAAAAGTACATATTTGATTCAAGTTCCCTTGGTATGTTTCTGTGTAATACCCTTAAACTGGACACTTATTGAGACTCGTGTTAGTTTAGAATGTTCACAGCCAGTGGGTCGGTCTGGGGAGACCTATCCTGACAAGGCTGACACTGTGGTGCCACCAAGTCGGTTGGGGTGGCTTGTCTCACCTACCGGGGTGAGACCCTAGGCACATACAGTGTGGGATTAATTGAATCTTTGAACTGGACCAGATTTCCAGTATTGCCCTGGACCTTGGAGATTGATGGGCAAAACTGGAAAGTTACACCCGACCCCTAGACTCGATTATGATACTGCACTAGGTGTCGGATCGGGCTGTCTTTGATGTACCAATCAGTGAGATCCTTAGCGGGGGTCAAAACCTGGGTATGTTGGGACAATCCGAGAATTCATCTGAGTGGGTGATCATAGTGACATGATCGGCCCCTTTGTCGGACAAAGGTAATGATCGGGGATGCACTCTCACTGTTGGAAACCAAGACTGCCGGCAGCTGATTTCAACCGTTGAGATTTGTTTTGCAAAGTATATTTTATATGAGATATAAAAGTATATATATTATGGTTTCTAAAATGTTTGCAAAAGGGTTTTAATTCCCGGGATCCATATAAGTGGAGAGTGCAACACTGTTCCTTGCAGCCGAGGGAGATGTCCTCTCTTGTCGGGCAGTGTATGATCATTATGGGCTGAGAGGTTAAGTGTAAGACCATTGAGGATAATACCTGATGGGCTAATCTTGCATCTGCCCACAGTCCCTGGGTGTTACAAGGTGGCTTGGCCCAGGGACCACTTAGGGTAAGTGTTGGGCCCATAGAGCCCATTCGATGGGTTTCAGGGGGTGCACTATCTTAATAGTGTATTCGACCAGGCCTTGTAACAAAGGCTGGGCCGAACCCATGTGGCTGATGTGTAGATCAATGCTTGGGTCCCACGCCATACAAGGAAGCCCAACTGGGCAGCAGTTAGGAAGGTTAAGTGAGCACATAAGCTTAATGGGCCTAAAGCCCATTTTGAACTGGGCTATTAATTTAGTTAATTAAAGGGGCGAATTCTGAGATGGATTAGCAGTTATGATAGGGTCTTTATCCTATCCACTCAGAGAGTCCAGATCTGAATGTGATTCAGATCTAGAAACCTCCTAATAAGATTAGGATAAAGCTAATCTAATCTGCAGATAAGATAAGGGTTTATCCTTATCACTAGAAGAGAAGGCTGATCCAAATATGATTTGGATAAGCACCTCCTAATGGGATTAGGAGCTGATCTTTTCAAGTTAACAAAAGGAAGGAGGGGGCGGCAGCCTTGAGAGAACAAGAAATACATCAAATCCTCTTTAGTGCTGAAATCAAGAAGAGAGAATTCTGCACCCTGCGAATACTCTCTTGCCGCCTCCCTGCTCTTGCCGCCCTGTTTGCCAGTTCGATCTCCAATTGTGGGAGAAGTCAAGATTGGATCTTGACATCAATTCTTTGAGAAAGGATTGAAAAGGAAACTGTGCTCACGTTCCATCCTGCTGTTTCTTGCGAAGGACAGAGTTCTTGGGGAAGAACACTGCTGATTCTGCTCCATCCTGCACTGTGCCATCTTCAGTGGGAGCAGTCTTTGGATCCTTCCTTGGGCGTGAACACCTTCGTTGGGAGATATTGCTTCTCTGTATCAGGTATTATTCTCTCCCATTCCTTTTGGTTCAGATCTGGTTCAGTTTAAGGTTCAAGATTTATCCTTGAAAATGTGATTTTCTAAATAGGGAATGTGATTTCCAGTTGAAGGGAGAGAAAAATTTTTGAAATTCGCCCCTTATTCCGCAATTTTTGGGCGTCCATGTGATGGATCTCTCAACCCTTCAACCCACACATTTGTAACCTCAAGTTTGATATATTGTTTAATAATATTTACCTTTACTACTCAGAAAAAAGGGAGGTTATTGGGAGGGTGTTGAGGCTAGATGAACCATATTGGAAGAATTTCTTTTCTTTGGATGGGAGGTAGGGCAGTGGTGTTGGTATAAATGGTGGTTTTTGATGTCTGTGTTGTCATTTTTTTGCCTTTTCTGTTTCTGGCCCTCCTTAGTAGGGAGTTTAGCTCTATGCTGTTTCCTTTTTTCTGATGACTTCTTGCCACTTGGTCGTATTTTCCTATTTTCTCTTTCTCAAAGAACCATTCAACCTAAAAGTTTCAGCTTTTAAGTGAGGTCCTTGAATAGGTTTTATTCTCTAACATGCCCCCTCACAAGAAAGCCCATTGGGCTTGAAATGTGGACAGCACAGGCCCACCCATAACTTGTGCTGAAACTTAATTAATTATAATGGGGGTGACAAGAAATCTATTCAACCTAAAAGCTTAAGCTTTTAAGCGAGGTCTTTGAATAGGTTTTATTCTCTAACACTCTTAATAAAACTTCCTTCTTCATCAAACAAAAATCTTTGAGGCCTTTGGAATTCTTCTCATTCTAAATGTTCATAGACTGATGGTCATGGTCAGGGACTCAGAGTATTCTTAAGATCTTACAGTGGTTCACCATACCAAGTCTATATCTATAACTCACAAATATCACTGAGAGATGCCTAGATCACATCAAGAAGTCTTGAGAAGTGGGAGCAGATCTTGGGTGTAGTTGCCAAGTGGGTGAAGAGATGGTTGACTGAATTACAATTGACCTTCAACATCAGGTAAATGTAAGGACAATTAACTGATTTTAGCATCTCAAATCATTTAAAATGCGATATCACTTTTGGGTGGAATCTGATATTGAGCCTAGGTATTCCAGGAACCTTGTTGATTGATTCTTTCTTGACTAGAACAAGGCTGTAGTTATAGAGGGTGAAACCTTTGGAACCTCCTCTGCCCCTTCATGGTTTATTGGTTGATTTGAAAGGATTGGAGTTGCTGTAGTTGTGACAAGGGAAGTAGAGTGGAGGACATTATAGTAGCTAAAGTCCTAATTGCTTATTTATGGTCATTTGCCATCTATTGGGGACTTTGAAAGGAGAGGAATACTATTTCAAGTGAGAGTGGAGAACTCCCATGTGTTTTTGTTTTACTGGGTTCTTCTTTATATAGGGCTGTTCATGGTCCGGTTTGGAGAAGATCTCAGACCAAACCAGTAAGTTACGGTTTGAGAAATCCTCAAATCAAACTGAACAGTTTTAGTATAGAAATCAAACCGTATGGTTTGGTCTGGTTTCTAATACGGTTTGGGCCATTCTATTGGGCTTAACCCAATTAGAAAGCCTAAATAGCATGCATACCTACATAAATAACAAATGTAATTCAAATATCAAATTGAAATATTAACAAATGTCACTTATTACTATTATATAAATTACATTCACACTTCTCAGACATAAACAACTCCTTGGGCATCAAATTACAAGTTAAAAATTGAAACAAACAACAATAATGTATGAAATGTTAAATGAATACATACATAGATATGTTTAAACATATGCATTATATATATTATATACATTAATAAATATATTATTAATAATTCGGTTTAATATGGTTTACGGTTTGAGAAATTCCCAAACCAAACCAAACTGTTTCAAGGCCAAACTGCCAATTATGGTTTGGTTCGGTGCAATTTTGCAGTTTAGATCATATAATGAACACCCCTATCTTTATTGGTTGCATTTTAGCATTTGGATAATTCAATGGGATAAACAGAGTCAACTTTGGGAAGGACTGGTTCTTGTAATTCTTGTTTTATTTCTTGTATTCTTTTCTTTTTCCTCAAGGCTGGCTATAATTTTGTGATGAAAGAGTTGTGGGGAATGGAAAATATCTTCAAGGACTGTGTGAGTAAACTTTGGTTTTTGGTTTGTTAGCAAGAAATTGTGGCATGTGTGCTGAAAGATGAATTTCTTTCATATGCCAATTCTGAGGTTTTAAACTTTTGGACAAGTTCAGATGTTAGCTTTCTCTCAAGTAACTTCTCTCCAAATTGATTGTGGTGGAAGGAGGTTGAATTACTTACTTTATTTTGACAAGCAGCTATATTTGATTGAACCAAGCTTCAATAAAGATGTAGTTATTGTGTTATCTCTTTCCCTTAATGGTCGATGGGGTCAAATGAATAGTAAACGTGCCAAGGAGGGATTCCATAATTTTTGTTGGTTTGTTATAATGACCTTCTATTATTTTAGCTCCTTCACCTTCTTGTTCTATTATTGTTGGTTTGCAAATTCTTTTATAACTACATTAGTTACCAGTTTGGGGAAAAAAGATCAAGCAGTAGGGATCAGAAGTGACATCTTCTAGGTATTAAATTTTTTTACTCTTTATATTCTGTATTTACTGAGGTTTTGTTACACATTTTAGTGTTTTATAGCCCACTCCACCTTTCCATTTTTTGTTTTCTATATATAATACATGCCAAAGGATGAAATATTGATTCCACTGCCTTTATGACAGCTTGCCCGTAGGGTTCGTGAGATGCGAGAAACAAAAGCAGTCCCAGTAGCTCAAAGCTTGGAGAGGAAGGTATCAACCTTGGGTCAGAAAGGGCTTAACAGTTTACAGTCTTTTGCTCGTGGCATGGAATGTATAGATCCTCTTGGACTAGGGTAAGCTTCTCTTTCATTGATAGAACATTTTCTTAAATTTCACGCCCACAAATGATTGCGGGTATTGGTGATCATTAACTTTCTATTGATATTTCTTTTATCAATTTATTGAGATTTAGAAAAGAAAATGATTGAAAGAATATATCAGCAAGAGTGCAAGACACTGCTTTGACTACTATTAGAGTTACTTGAACTTAATGAGAGAGAGTAGGGGTGCAGCCTGGGAGGGCCTGGAACCTCCTGTGGCCTACCGTGCTGGTTCCCTATAGTCTATATGATTGTTGTTCTTTGGTCTATAAAATTGAGCTTTGCTATGTCAAGACACTTCTTCTTCTTCTTCTTCTTCTTCTTCTTCTTTTCTGGAGTTACTTTAATCAGTTAACGTTTTAATGCCTATGTTAATCCCAGTGTTGCATGATAGGGGACACGAGTCAGAATCCAACACATGTCAACTGACTTTGTAAGATGAGAAAACATGGACCCATGGACATGTCTATGGAAAGTATATACTATTAAAATAGCTCATATTTTTAAATTCTAACATACCTGCAAAAGGGTCTAAAATGTTGCTTTATTACTAAGTAACTTTTGATATGAAAATGGCATTCATATTGTACATTATTTGTTCATTTATGTCAAATAAACTAGGAGATAAAAAAGGAAATGATATGTAGAAGTGTCCGTAAGTGTCTGTGGAGTGTCAGATTTTGATGTGTGTTTGTGTTGGACTGTTGGATACATCATTCATTTAAAACAGTCTATGCAACATTGGTGTTTCCATTTCAATTCAATGTTAGTGTAAGCACTTCATTTGAATATTACCTTGATTTTGAACTATTTGAGGTAATCAAAATAATGTAGTTTGTGTACCTGCCCCTGAAATTTTTATTTTTCTATTTTTCTTTTTCTTATGGTTATCCTTATCGTGTATTAGCTCCACTAGTTTCCTTATATAGCTTTCTGTGTACTCTGACAGGATAATAGATAACAAATCATTAAGATTGGTTACTGAGGCTTCAGAAAGTTCTCCAGCTAAGCCTGATAGAGATTATTTAGATGCAGCAACTCGTGGTATTCCATTGTTTTTCCATTTGATTTATTTAATTCATACAAAAATATTGATTAGTCTTAAGTTATTTTCAAGAATGTTCTGTTGTTGACTAACTTTTTCTCTTTTGTCCAATATATACATTGTGATTTACCAAGGCCAACTAAAGAGGGTGCCTGGCACTTTAAATTGTAATGTAATTCTTTTACATACACATAGAGTAAATGGTGGAAGCCAAAACCTTTGAGTCCCTAATCATCTTTCTAAGGGGCAAGGGCCTTCTGCCCTTGAAACAAACCAACTAACCACTTCTTGGCATTCCCCTTTAATCAACAAACCAACCCAGCCTGAAGACTAAGCTAATTTTATTCCTTCAAGGGGAAAACAAGGTTCTGCCCTGAATGAAATTCCTGCCCCATCTGGGTCTGGATAACCTAGTAGTCAAATGATCTCTGCATTGCCCCTACCTAGGGGTGATCATGGGCCAGGATGGACTGGCTTAGCACCTATAATAAGGAGTGTAGCCTAGGCCTGGCCTGGCCAGACCCCAAGCCTGAAATATAAAGCCTGGACCAATGCTGGCCTTTTGGGCCTATGACTTTAAATATAGAATTTATAATTTATGGAAATTTGTTGGCCTTTTATGTATAATATTTATGTTGTAATTTTTATAATATAACATATGGAAGTGGATAAATCCCTGGCGTCGGATGGTCTAACTAGTCTTTTCTATAAAAAGTGCTGGGAAGTGGTGAAAGAGGATTTGATGAAAGCGTTTCAAGATTTCCACCAACTGCAGCTCTGAAAAGAAGCCTTAATTCCACTTTCATATCTCTAATTCCTAAGGTGGAAGGGGCCACTAACATCAAGGATTTTAGACCCATCAGTTTGCTGAATAGCTTTTATAAAATTCTAGCTAAGGTTCTAGCAGAAAGACTGAAAACAATGCTGAGAACTGTGATTGCAAAGAACTAATTCACATTTATGCCGGGTAGACAGATGCTAGACAGTGTGCTGGTGGAAAATGAGCTGATAGATTCAAGGAAATGGGAAGGGAATCCAGGGCTGGTTTGCAAACTGGATTTGGAGAAGGCCTACATGACCATGTCAACTGGAAGTGTTTGGATTTGGTCTTGGAGAAGACGAGTTTTGGTCAAAAATGGAGGAACTGGATCAAAGTATGTATTTCCTCACCCAAATTTGCAGTTCTAGTTAATGGAGAACTGGCTGATTTCTTTAAGAGCTCTAGAGGTCTAAGGCATCCTGTTTATTTGTATAATGGAGATCTTGTCTCTGTTTGTAAACTGAGTGAGCGAAGAAGGTTTGTGGAAAGGGTTTGAGTCAGCTCCAGGAGGAGAAAAAGTTCAACTTCAGTTTGTAGACGACACCTTGTGTTTTATTGATGCAGATCTAGATCAAGTGGGGGTCATGCTTGGGGTGCTGAGCTGGTTTGAAGTGGTGACAGGCTTGAGAGTCAATTGGACCAAGAGTAAAGTAATTCCAGTGGGGAAGGTAGAGAATCTTGAAACCCTTGCAGAAGCTCTTGTTTGTTCGGTTGGTTTCTTGCTGACAATGTACATTGGCCTCCCCCTAGGGGCCAAATGCTCCTCCTCACTAATTTGGGAACCAGTGGTGGAAAGACTAGAAAGGAAATTGGCTTCCTGGAAAGCCAAACATCTTTCCTTGGGGGGGGGGTAGAATCACTCTCCTAAAAAGCTCTCTCTCTCTAATCTTCCCTTCTACTTCCTCTCCCTCTTTCCAATCCCCACTAAAGTGACTTAGAAATTAGAAAGGCTTCAGAGGGATTTCCTGTGGAAAGGTTGGGAGGAGAAAAAGAAAATCCATTTGGTTAGTTGGAATCAGGTTTGTACCTCAAAGGAAAAAGGTGGCTTGGGGGTGAGGAGTCTGAAAACTTTCAATAGTGCGTTAATGGGAAAATGGATTTGGAGATTTGCAAGAGAAAGAGATAGTTGGTGGAGGAATTTACTTGCAGTCAAGTATGGAACATATAGAGGGGACTGGTTAGCGAAGCCAAACCTTCCTTCCCTGGGGTGCTCTCTTTGGAAGAGGATAATGGAAGTCTACCTTCTTCTCCACAATGGTCTGTCCCCTAAGTTGGGCTTAGGGCATCGCCTGAGTTTCTGGAAAGACAAGTGGTGCAATAACAGGTCCCTTGAAGAGATGTTCCCCCAGATTTTTCAACTTGCAGAAAACCAAGAGGTAAGGGTGGCAGATTGTTGTGAAGTGATTGGAAATAGATTTGCCTGGATTCCTGCTTTCAGAAGACCTTTTCAAGACTGGGAAGTGGATCAAGTGGTGGAGATGCTGGGCTTGCTCTCCAACCAGATGTTGAGCCCCTTGGAAATTATTGGATCTGGAAGTGGAATGCAGATGGAAGCTTCACCGTGGATTCCTCTGTCAGAAGGTTAGTGGGTGGATGAATTGAAAACTTTCCTGCTATTAAAATTTGGAACCAGATTACCCTCTTCAAAGTGAATGCTTTGCTTTGGGCTATAGTTTTGGACAGAAATCTATCTAACCAGAATCTGGCCAGAAGAGGAGTCCTGATTCAGAACATGATGTGTGAGCTGTGTGGTCAAGCAGAAGAGGATAATAATCACCTGTTCATCCATTGTCCTATTTCGGCAGCACTTTGGGATCACTTCCTTTCTTTTGAAGGTCTTTCCTGGGTCATGCCAAAGCAAATTTCGGATCTGCTATCGAGCTGGGACCTGCAAGGCCTCTCTAAGCTGGCTAGAAGTGTCTGGTGGGCCATCCCTGCAGCTGTGATCAGTTCCATTTGGTTGGGGAGAAACAGAAGAATATTCCAAAATAAAGCTAAGAATGTAGACTGTCTTATCTCCTACGCTGTGGGAAAATTAGTGTCTTGGACTGCAGGTGTAATGTAATCTGGGAGTTTGTTCTCAGTGGTTGCTCCTCTTTTGGGGCTTACTTGTATGATTTTGTTTCAGTTAATAAATTTAAGTTACCTTTTTTCATTTTTTTAATAATATCAAATATTATATGTAAACTAAACTAGGTATTTATAAACTAGAAAAGGCGAGAGAAAGGAAAGATAGAAGTTTAAACTATGTTAGGTGCATTAAAGAGGAAGATCAAAGAGTCTTGGTAAAAGATAAAGAAATCAAGGAAAGATGGGAAAACTGTTTTGAAAAATTATTAAATGAACAACATGTAGAGGGTGCTAATGGAGGAGAGTATAGATCATCAATGCTAATAGTGTTATAAATAACATGTACCTTTGCGAAATAACATGTCCTTTGGTTAAATGATCTATGTTATGTTGTAATTGGCTATGGAGGAAACCTCTCCCTCAACAACATCTTTTTTATTTTCTGAATATCAATGAAATCTTCACTTTTCAAAAAAAAAAAAAAAGAACCATTGAAGTGAAATAGATGTTGAATAAGATGAAGGGAAAGACATTAGGACATGATGGTATTTCGATATTAGTGTGGAAAGTATGGGAGAGGTAGGCTTCTTATGTCTATCTAAGGGGGGTGTTTGACAATGTGAATGCTTTTATTTTTACTTGCTTTTGAAATTTCTCTGTTAGCAGCAAAACAAAAACATTATCTAACGTTATTTTTGTTTTGAGAACTGAAAACAATATGGTTTTGTTTGGTTTAGCTTCCCCTTGAGGATTAAATTGGGACTTTGGTTTTAAGAAGGGTTTAAGGGATAATGAATGTGATTCCCTCATTTTGTTATTAGCCAAACTGGATAAGGTTTTCTTGGGTCAAGATTTGAAGGACACTAGAATTTGGTCCACCTCCTTTGATGGTGTCTTTTCTTGTGCATCCTTTTTCAACCTCCTTATCCACTTTATTTCCTTGGGGGTGAACTTTCCAGTGAAAGAGATTTGGTGTAAGCTTATCCCTTCAGAAGTTCAAGTTTTGTGTTGGGCAGTGTTCCTTGGAAAGATCAATACTTGTGATATGCTACAGAAGAGAAGGCCTAACATGCGTCTCTCTCCTCATGTGTGTGTGCTTTGCAAAACTAGTGGCGAGACCAGTTGTAAGAATGAAGAAGGAAGAAAGGGGTTCATTCGAATGTATTGTGTATTCTATTGTTCACTCCCACAAAAAAAAAATCTAATATGAGAACATTTCTGAAAAAAAAAACACTTCTAAGATAAGTAGGGTTTTGGAAAGTTGACGAGGGACTTCTTGTGGAAACCAGGGGAGGAGAGGAAGGATCATAGGGTGGATTGGGAAATAGTATCTCAAAGTAATGCTGGTGGAGGGTTATGATTAGGTAACATTTGGAAGAAAAATGAAGCTTTGTTGGGGAAATGATCGTGGAGGTTTGAAGGTGAGAGGGATAAGTTGTGGACTTGGGTAATTTTGAGCATTCATGGTTTTTTGAGAAAATTTAACCAAGATTTATTGAGAATAAAAAGGGGGGGGGGGACAAGAGGAGATATACAAAACAGGGGGGAACCCCTACAAGTTACAAAGGAGGAGGCTTGTCACTATACAAATGCTCCAAATACAAACCAAATTTATCTAGGCCATCTGCAGTATGATTGTATTGCCTAGGAATCCAAACTAAGTTAACATTCAATCCATCCAAAGAATACCAAGCTTCAGTCAGATAGTGATAAAGTCTCCAAGGGCCCCCTTTTTTGTCTCTTAACCATTTTATTGTATTTGCTGAATCACCTGCAATGATCAAATTCTGAATATCCAAATTCTTAATTATCCTGATTCCGGTGAGAGCAGCCATCACTTCAGCCTTTGTGGAGTCGGCCCAATCGATTGGGCCACTAAAAGTCCAGCAGATATTGCCCCTTTCGTCCCTTACTGTACCACCAATACCTGCAAAACCGGATTGCCTAAGGCACAACCGTCAAACTTAAGGGTTATTACACCTTCACTGATGGAAACGGGATGCCTCAAGGGAGTTTGCTGAGGATGAGGTAGAAACAGAAAGGGGTGAATATTTCTGATAATATCATTAACTGAAAGTCCTTTAAATAGATCTGAATTCACCGACCAAAGGATGCAAAGATAGGTAATATCTGAGATTAACTCCTCCAAGGTTCTGCTTTTATTGTCAAAGATACGGGTGTTTCTTTCATCCCAAACGCCCCACATTACTGCATGAGGTACTGATTGCCAAAAGACTTTACCCCTTTTGCTAAGCCCTATTCCTTGCCATTGGTTCAAGTTGTCCATAATGTGTTTTGGAAAAGCCCAGCTGTACCCTGACATATTCAAGAAATGGGACCATATCCTTTGAGTGAAGCTGCAATGAAGAAGAATGTGATCTGCAGATTCACCCTCGCTGAGACATAAAATACAAACATGAGGAGAAACGGAGCGTCTTCCCAAAAGCTTTTTCTGAAGGAGATCACAAGTATTAACTTTCTGGAGACAAGCTTCCCATACAAAGAAGCAAATTCTTTAGGGGATGTGGCTGCACCAAATTTTCTTGTAAGGAAAAGAGGGATGCTCATCTTCAGCAGTCGAAGCCCTGAACATAGACTTAGAAGAGAATTCGCCATTTGGGTGAAGGGTCCACAGTCGGGTGTCAGAATGAGAGGGGGATATATAGGCATCTTTGAGGGTTGGATTAAAGCTATTAAATCAGAAATCTCCGTAGTCCCTTAGGGGTCTTCTGAGGTGGAGGTTTAAAGAATTCTTGGCGGACTGGTTTGGGAGGCAATCAGAAATACAGGCTTCTTGGACAAGGGTGAGGTTAAACATCCTAGGGAAAGAGGCATCCAGGGTAGATTCCCCCCCGCCAAAGATCTTTCCAGAATTTAATTTTAGAACCATTTCCCACTTTATACCTTATAAAAGGAAAGAAGGAAGTATGAATGGAACATATACCTTTCCAAGGATTGATGGCCTTTATCCTGTTCAAATGGAGATTGCAATCCCACCTGTTTGTATTTCGTCCATATTTACTTGAGATGACAGCAGTCCAAAGAGCATTAGGTTCTTTCGGAAATCTCTAGAGCCATTTGCCTAGAAGAGAGGAATTTTTTTCTTTAAGCTGTCCAATACCCAAACCGCCTTCCTCTTTTGGTCTGCATACTTGTTTCCAGCTGACTAAATGGTTTCTCTTATCTTCACCACCTTCCCAAAGAAAATTCCTTTGTAGCTTCTCAATCTGATTTCTGACCTTGGTCGGAATCTGGAAGACAGGGAGAAAGTAGACCAGCAGATTTGAAAAGGAGGCCTTTAAGAGGGTAAGCCTACCCCCTTTGGAGAGATAACACTTTTTCCAAGTCGATAGTTTCTTCTCGCATTTCTCCAACATAGGACCCCAAAGTAAGGGATTTTGGATTCCCTCCAAGAGGCATCCCAAGGTAGGTAATGGGGAGATTCTCCACTTTGCACCTCAATAAAGATTTGAAATTTTCTAGAAGATCCACTTCCACCGAGTTGATAGCCACAATACTGCTTTTGCAGAAATTAACTCTCATACCAGTGGGAATCTCGAAACATTCAATTACCATTTTAGTGTTTGTGATGTTGGTTATAGAGGCACTTAAGAATAGGATTATGTCGTCGGCGAACTGTAAGTGAGAGATGTGAAGTTTATCCCTACCCACTTCGAAACCTTTCACCATGTTGAAAAGAATTGACTTGTCAAAGAGATAATTAAATATATCCATCACCAAGGTGAAAACTAAAGGGGAAAGAGGGCAACCTTGTCTTAGGCCCCTGTTTGCCTTGAAATAACCTTTCACTTCACCATTTATCAATACTGAAAACCATGGAGAGCCAATACAACCTTTAATCCACTTGATCCAGTTTCTCCCAAAACCTCTTAGCCTTAAGTAATCAAGAATGCAGTCCCAATCCACTTTGTCGTACGTCTTCTCAAGATCAAGTTTCACAAGGACCCCCGGGATCCCAGAGGATTTTTTGTCTTCTACACACTCATTTGCAATAAGAATGCTGCCT
Source organism: Nelumbo lutea (assembly GCF_056320005.1). Classification (NCBI taxonomy): domain Eukaryota; kingdom Viridiplantae; phylum Streptophyta; class Magnoliopsida; order Proteales; family Nelumbonaceae; genus Nelumbo; species Nelumbo lutea. The sequence goes on along the minus strand of NC_142688.1, from coordinate 34,300,453 downwards.
ACAATTTGGCTTCTTTTAACAAAAGCAACTGATTTGGAGAAATTAGATCTTCAAGGACTTCTTTAAGTCTGTTGGCTAGAACCTTCGCCAAAATTTTGCATATGCTCCCAACCAAACTTATGGGTCTAAAGTCTTTAACTTCCAAGACTCCCCCTTTCTTAGGGATGAGGCAAAGAAAGGTAGAGTTAAGGCCCTTGTTGACAATGGCAGATGAATGGAAGTCCCTGAAAAACTCCATGAGATCCGACTTTACAATTTCCCAACGTTTTTGGAAGATGATGGCTGGGACATTGGGACTTTGGCAAGGTCTACTAGAGCTTTTCCTTGGAAGTCTATACATGCCATTCTTCCTTCCTTTTTGCAGCATATCAGGTATGATCTCTGCTTTGGGAATCATGTAAAATTCTAGGAGCACATTTGGGTGGGTGATGTACCTTTAAAAGACCAAATTCC